>NC_141002.1:38337114-39027914 GCF_052327205.1 Somniosus microcephalus
GCTCGCCGCTCTCTCTCCCCCCCCCAGTCGCTCGCTCTCTCTCTCTCCCCCCCCCCCCCAGTCGCTCGCTCTCTCTCTCTGCCACCCCCAGTCGCTCGCTCTCTCTCTCTCCCCCACCCCCAGTCCTCCGGCTCGCTCTCTCTCTCTCCCCCCCAGGTCGCTCGCTCTCTCTCTCTCCCCCCCAGTCGCTCGCTCTCTCTCTCTCCCCCCCAGTCGCTCGCTCGCTCTCTCTTCCCCCCAGTCGCTCGCTCTCTCTCTCCCCCCAGTCGCTCGCTCGCTCTCTCCCCCCGTCGCTCGCTCTCTCTCTCCCCCCCCCCACAGTCGCTCGCTCTCTCTCTCCCCCCCCAGTCGCTCGCTCTCTCTCTCCCCCCCAGTCGCTCGCTCTCTCTCTCCCCCCCCAGTCGCTCGCTCTCTCTCTCCCCCCCCAGTCGCTCGATCTCTCTCTCCCCCCCAGTCGCCGCTCTCTCTCTCTCCCCCCCCCGTCGCTCGCTCTCTCTCATCCCCCCCCCGTCGCTCGCTCTCTCTCCCCCCCCCAGTCGCTCGCTCGCTCCTCTCTCTCTCTCTCTTCTCCCCAGTCGCTCGCTCTCTCTCTCTCTCTTCCCCCCAGTCGCTCGCTCTCTCTCTCTCTCTCTTCCCCCCAGTCACTCTCTCTCTCTCTTCCAACAACAACATTCCCTCAAAAATCCCCTCGGCACCGCTGTGCACTTCAGCTAGTCTATATATATAATAAAGCGGCTCTTCTGTCTGTCTGTCTGTCTGTCTGTGTTCTATACGTTTGAAGTTATAGAGCGTACCGACGCGCGCGTCACCTCAAAAGAAAGCTTGCGATTCCCGGACCGGTCATAGACATATTTACCTTTCGGCCGGACAAAAACCGCGCCCGCGGTATCCAAAAAACTTTCAGCGTTCCGCTCATTAGCATCTCATTAGCGACCGTGTGACGTCGAGGTCGACCAATCAGACGGCGGGTTCCTGGCGCGTGCCATCCTACAGTTGAGTGTCGAGTGACTCGATGATTGACCAATCCTACGCTTCGGTGACCTGACCGGTCGACCAATCGGTGCGTGTGTGGGCGGGCCTCATCCTTCTGAACCGAGGTGAGTGGCCGCCATCTTGATTTTTCACGATTTTTTCCCCCCACACTTTCTGTGTGTTAGGGAACTAAGGTAAATATTTGATTATGTGTTAGGGAATTAATTAACAATTTATTTCAGTTTTATATTGTGTTTAGCAACCCCCTCCTCCTCACCCTCGCGCAGGGGGGACTCGGTGCTGTCTCCAGGCCCGCTGCAGGCAGGGCCTGAAGCTCCAAAATTTCTCTCTCGCTCTCTTCCCTCTCTCTCTCCTTCTCCTCTTCCCTCTCTCTCCTTCTCCTCTCCCTCTCTCTCCTTCTCTACTTCCCCTCTCAGGTTTGACGGTGTCGGGTGCCCGAAAGTGAGCCGCTCTAACGGCCGCCAGCCCGCGGGGTTTCCCTGCCTACTCCCCGCGGGCCGCCTCGCGCTGCTGGCACTGACCGTGCATGCGCCGCCCGCCCGCGAGAGCCCGCTCTGGCTTTTTTTTTTTTTTTTATAAACGGCAACCACGCATGCGCACGGCCCGCCACCCCGTGACGCCAGCACGCATCAGTTTAAAAAAAATGAAGAGGCCGCCAGTTGCGCAGCCGCCTTGACGCCGGCACGCATGCGCACGGCCCCCGTGACGCCAGCACACAGCCTCGGGAGATCGCGGGGGGTGCGAGCCTCGGGAAATCGCGGGGGGTGCGAGCCTCGGGAAATCGCGGGGGGGGGGGCGCGGGGGGGCAGAGCTCGGGAAATCGCGGGGGGGGGGGAGCCTCGGGAAATCGTGGAGGGGGGGGGGCGGTGGGAGAGCCTCGGGAAATCGCGGGGGGGGGGGGGGTGGTGGGGGGAGAGCCTCGGGAAATCGCAGTGGGGGGGGGGGGAGAGAGAGCCTCGGGAAATCGCGGGGGGGGGGGGGGGTGGGGGGAGAGCCTCGGGAAATCGCGTGGGGGGGGGGGGGGGGAAAGAGAGGGGAAGAGCTCGGGAAATCGCGGGGGGGGGGCCTCTCTGTTTTCCCCCCCCAGTCTCTCTCTGTTCCCCCCCCCCAGTCTCTCTCTGTCCCCCCCCCCCCCGTCTCTCTCTGTTCCCCCCCAGTCTCTCTGTTCCCCCCCAGTCTCTCTCTGTTCCCCCCCCAGTCTCTCTCTGTTCCCCCCCCAGTCTCTCTCTGTTCCCCCCCCAGTCTCTCTCTGTTTCCCCCCCCCCAGTCTCTCTCTGTTTCCCCCCCCCAGTCTCTCTCTGTTTCCCCCCCCCAGTCTCTCTCTGTTCCCCGCCCCCCCCCAGTCTCTCTCTGCCGCCCCCCCCACCCCCCCAGTCGCTCTCTCTCTCTCTTCCAACAACAACATGCCCTCGAAAAAGCCTCGCAACGCCGGGCTCACCCCAGCTAGTCTTTTATAATGGACTCTAGCATTTTCCCCACTACCGATGTCAGGCTTACCGGTCTGTAATTGCCCGTTTTCTCTCTACCACCTTTTTGAATAGTGGGGGTAACATTAGCTACCCTCCAATCCATGGGAACTGTTCCAGATTCCATCGAACGCTGGAAGATAATCATCAAAGCATCAACTATTTCTAGGGCCACTTCCTTAAGTAGCCGAGGATGTAGATTATCAGGCCCTGGGGATTTATTGGCCTTTAATCCCATCAATTTCCCTAATACCATTTCCCTACAAATACTGATTTCTTTCAGTTCCTCCCTTTCATCAGACCCTATGTTCCCTGACATCTCTGGGAGGTTATTTGTGTCCTCCTTTGTGAAGACAGAACCAAAATATGTATTTAATTGGTTTGCCATTTCTTTGTTCCCCATTATAAATTCCCCTGATTCTGACTGCAAGGGACCTACGCTTGACTTCACCAATCTTTTTCTCTTCACATATCTATAAAAGCTTTGAGTCAGTTTTTATGTTTCCCTGTAAGCTTACTCTCGTATTCTATTTTCCCTTTCTTAATTAATCCCTTTGTCCTCCTTTGTTGAATCCTAAACTGCTCCCAATCCTCAGGTTTACTGCTTTTTCTGGCCAATTTATATGTCCTCTCCTTGGATCTTATGATATCCCTAATTTCCCTTGTTAGCCACGGTTGAGTCACCTTTGTTTTATTTTTATGCTAAACTGGGATGAACAAATTCTGTAGTTCATCCATGCGGTCTTTGAATGTTTGCCATTGCCTATCCACCGTCAACCCTTTGAGTGCCATTCCCCAATCAATCCTACCCAACTCGCGCCTCAGACCATCGTAGTTTCCTTTATTTAAATTTAGGCTCCTAGCCTCTGAGTCGACTAGTTCATTCTCCATCTTAATGAAGAATTCGATCATATTATGATCGCTCTGACCCAAGGGGCCTCGTACAACAAGATTGCTAATTAATCCTTTCTCGTTACATAATACCCAGTCTAAGATGGCCTGATCTCTGGTTGGTTCCTCGACATATTGGTCCAGGAAACCATCCCTTAAAACTCCAGGAATTCCTCCTCCACAGTATTGTTACTAATTTGGTTAGCCAAATCTATATGTAGATTAAAGTCACCCATGATGACTGCTGTGCCCTTATTGCACGCTTCGCTAATTTCCCTTTTAATGCCGTCCCCAACAGTTTGGAAGTCTATATACCACTCCCACTAACGTTTTCTGCCCCTTGGTATTTCTCAGTTCTACCCATACAGATTCCACATCATCAGAGCTAATATCCTTCCTTACAATTGTGTTAATCCCTTCTTTAACCAGCAATGCTACGCCACCTCCCTTTCCTTTTTGCCTATCTTTCCTGAATATTGAATACCCCTGGATGTTGAGTTCCCAGCCTTGGCCACCCTGGAGCCATGTTTCTGTAATCCCAATCAAATCATGTTCGTTTACCTCTATTTGTGCAGCTAATTCATCCACCTTATTACGAATGCTCCTCGCATTAAGACACAAAGCCTTCAGGCTTGTTTTTTTAACGCTCTTACACCTATTAGACTTATTATTTACTGTGGCCATGTTTGATTTAAACCGTTGATTTCTCTGACTGCCACTTTTGTTTTTCTCCTTCCTGTCTTTTGCTTTTATCCTCGTTTCCCTTTCCTCTGTCCCCTTGCTCAGGTTCCCAACCCCCTGCCATTTTAGTTTAAACCCTCCCCCAGAGCACTAGCAAACACTCCCCTAGGACATTGGTCCTGGCCCTGCCCAGGTGCAAACCGTCCGGTTTGAACTGGTCCCACCTCCCCCAGAACCGGTTCCAATGTCCCAGGAATTTGAATCCCTCCCCCTGGCACCATTCCTCTAGCCACGTATTCATCTGAAATATCCTTCTACTTCTACTCTGACTAGCACGTGGCACTGGTAGCAATCCTGAGATTACTACCTTTGAGGCCCTGTTTTTTAATTTACCTCCTAACTCCCTATATTCAGCTTTTAGGACCTTATCCCGCTTTTTACCTATATCGTTGGTACCTATATGTACCACGACAACTGGCTGTTCACCCTCCCCTTCCAAGATGTTCTGCAGCCGCTCTGAGACATCCTTGACCCTTGCACCAGGAAGGCAACACACCATCCTGGAGTCTCGTTTGCGGCCGCAGAAACGCCTATCTATTACCACTTCTCTTCCATTTCCTTATGCCCCATTATAATTTCTCCTGTCTCAGCCTCTGAGGGACCAACACTTACTTTTGTTACTCTCTTCCTTTTTACATACTCGTCGAAGCTCTTACAATCTGTTTTTATATTTCTTGCTAGCTTACTCTCATTCTATTTTCTCCCTTTATCAATTTTGTGTCCATCCTTTGCCAGTTTCTAAAGGTCTCCCAATCCTCTGGCTTACTACTATTCTTCGCAATATTATATGCCTCTTCTTTTAACCTAATACTATCCTTAACTTCTTTAGTTAGCTACAGATGAATCACTTTTCTCGTAATTTCTATTTCTCAATGGAATGTATATTTGTTGAGAATTTTGAAATATTTCATTAAATGTTTGCCACTGCTTATCTACCATCATACCTTTTAATCTAATTTCCTAAACTATCTTAGCCAAATCGCCCTTCATACCTATGTAATTGGCTTTAAGTTTAAGGCTCTCATTTTGGATTTAAGAATTTCACTCTCAAACTCAGTGAAATTCTATTATATTATGATCACTCTTCCCCGAGGATCCTTTACTATGAGATTACTAATTAACCCTGTAGCATTACACAATACAAGGTCTAAGATAGCCTGTTCCCTAGTTGGTTCCATGATGCATTGTTCTAGGAAACTATCTCGAATGCATTCCATGAACTCGTCCTGCAGACTACCTTTGCCAATTTGATTTGCCCGGTCTATATTAAGATTAAAGTCCCCCATGATTATTGTACTACCTTTGTTGCAAGCTCCTATTATTTGTTGATTAATACTCTGTCCAACGGTTGCTACTGTTTGGAGGCCTATAAACTACTCCCACCAGTGATTTCCGTCCCTTGTTATTTCTTATCTCCCCCATACTGATCCTCATCTTCCGAGCCAAGATCCTTTCTCACTACTACCCTTAAGTCATCCTTCATCAGGGCTACCCCCACTCCTTTTCCATTCTGCCTGTCTTTTCGAAACATCAAGTACCCTAGAATATTTAATTCCCAACCTTGGTCACCTTGCAACCACGTCTCTGCAATGACTATTAGATCAAAGCCATTTATCTCTATTTGTGCCACGAATTCCTCAATCTTGTTACAGATGCTCCGTGCATTCAAATAAAGAGCCTTCCATTTAAATTTTTTACCATTATTCCTTGCTTTCACCTTATTCGCTAATGCACCATTACCATTAAACTCTCTGTCCCTTCCCGTCACACTCTGCTTATTTTTACCCAAATCACTACATTGCTCCATTGCCTTGACCTTTCTCTTTAGATTTCTAAATTTCCCCTCCCCTGACACCCCCCTCCCAACCTTTTTAGGTTAAAGCCCTATATACAGCCCTAGTTATTCGATTCACCAGGACACTAGTCCCAGCCTGGTTTATGTGAAGCACGTCCCAACAGAACAGCTCCTTCTTTCCCCAGTACTGGTGTCCATGCCCCTTCCTCCCACACCTCACTTTGAGCCACGCATTTATCTGATCTGCTTGTCCCTATGCCAATTTGCACATGGCTCAGGTAACAATCCAGATATTATTATCTTTGAGGTTCTGCGTTTTAATTTTTTTCCTAGCTCCTCAAACTCTCAGCAGAACCTCATTCCTAGTTCTACCAATGTCGTTGTTTCCTACGTGGACCACGACAACTAGATTCTCCCCCTCCCATTCCAAGCTGTTCTCCAGCCGTGAGGAGATATCCTTAACCCTGGCACCAGGCAGGCTACACAGCCTTCAGAACGCCCAGTCGCGGCTGCAGAGAACAGTATCTATCCCCATATTGGTGCCACCGAGCCACCCTTGTTGATGGACATTGAAATCCCCCACCCAGACCCTTGCTACCCTCAGGGATTCTTCCAAGTGGTGTTCAATATGGAGAAGTTCTGATTCATCAGCTGAGGGAGGGCAGTAGTTGGTAATCAGCAGGAGGTTTCCTTGCCCATGTTTGACCTGATGCCATGAGCCTCCATAGGGTCCGGAGTCAATGTTGAGGACTCCCAGAAACACTTCCTCCCAACTGTATCTGGTGGGTCTCTCCTGCCGGTGGGATAGGACATACCCAGGGACGGTGATGGAAGAGTCTGAGACGTTGGCTGAAGGGTAGGATAGGATTCTGTGATTATGACTATGTCAGGCTGTTGTGGTAAGCTTGGTATAAGTCCCCAGATGTTAGTGAGGAGGACTTTACAGGGTCGACTGGGCTGGGTGTGCCATTGTTGTGTCCGAATCCGGTGCAGAGGGCAATGCCAAGTGGTCTGTCCAGTTTTATTCTCATTATTGTTTTTTGTAGCGGTTTATACAACTGAGTGGCTTGCTAGGCCATTTCAGAGGGCAGTTAAGAGTCAATCACATTGCTGAGAGTCTGGAGTCACATACAGGCCAGACCGGGTAAGGATGGCAGATTTCCTTCCCTAAAAGACATTAGTGAACCAGGTGAGTTTTGACGACAATCCAGTAGTTTCATTAATTATTTAATTCATTAACTGAATTTAAATTCCCCAGCTGCCATGGTGGTGATTTGAACTCTCATCTCCGGATCTTAGTCCAGTCCAGTAACATAACCATTATGCTACCACACCCCATATTTTCAGATATGCAAGAGGTCAATTTTACTGTACAAACTCCCTGGACAGCGTCCCTCAACCCGCCCAAAAAAATCTAATCACTCAGGCACAGAGATTGAAAACTATCGTCATTTTCCTTTTTTGATTGATTGGAATATCATAGAGGTTGCTGTTATTCCATTAAATTTTGCTACAGGTTGCTCAAGAAGTAGGAAATGTATTGTTAAGAATGCGGACAATGTTAGTAACCGAGTTGAATTTAAAAGAAATTACTGATGTACTTGCTGAATTACAAAGCAGTACCATTTAAATTAAGCAATCATAGGAACATGAGTAGGCCATTCAGTCCTCATGCCTATTCTGCCATTCAATTAGATCATGGCTGATCTGTACCTCAACTTCATTTACCTGCTCTTTCTTCACATCCTGTGATACCCTCATCTAACAAAAATCTAGCAATCTCAGTCTTAAAAATTTCAATTAACTCAGCATCCAGAGTCTTTTGGGAGAAAGCATTCCAGATTTCCATTATCCTTTGTGTGAAGAAGTGCTTTCTGATTTCACTTCTAAATGGCCTAGCTGTAATTTTAAGATTGTGCCTCTTGTTCTGGATTCCCCACCAGAGGAAATAGCTTCTCTGTATCTATTCTACTGAATCCTTTTATCATTTTATAAACAATTCATGAATCACCCCTCAACTTTCTAAACCAAAGGGACTACAAGCCAAGTTTATGTAACCTGTGTTCATAACTAAGCTCTTTAAGCCCTGGTATCATTCTGGTGAATCTGTACCTTACCTCCATCAAGGCAAATATATCTTTCCTGAGGTTCGGTGCCCAATTCTGAATTAAGTACTGCAGATGGGCTCTGACCGAGGCTCTATATAACTTTAGTCACTTTCTCCCCTTTGTATTCCAGCCCCTTGAGATAAAAGCCAACATTCCATTAGCCTTTTTATTACTTTTTGTACCTGTGCATCAACTTTTAGTAATTTGTGTAGAGTGACACCCAAATCCCTTTGCTGCTTCACAGTTCCTACTTTTTCACCATTCAGAAAATATTCTGATTTTTCTTTCTCAAAGCCACATTTCCCCACTGAACTCCATCTACCAGAGTTTTGTCCATTCACTAATCTGTCTATGTCTCTTTGTAAATTCCTGCTCCCATCTAAACAACTTACTGTACTTCCTAACTTAGTGTCAAAACTTGGATATACAACACTGTTCATTCAGGTCAAAGCAGAAGGATCCAGTCAGCAACACAAGGCAGGAAGGATGTGGTATGTGCATTGATTTGTTTAAAATTCAAACACAATAGGGCCTCAGCTAAAAACAGAATAGATGCTTTACTTGTAAAATGTTGCAATATTTGCTAATAGAGTAGCCAGAGAGAAATCAGTTATTGTTGAAACACAACATATTTAATATCCTAATCACTCAAAATAAAAATGGCTTTCCATTGTGTATCATCCAGAAATTAAAATCCCAGTACCATTCCCATGGACTGGAGGTAGGCCTATGTGGTGTCTATATTTAAATAGGGCAGTAGGTCAGAACCAGGAATTTACAGTATAATTATTGGCAATCTGCTAATAGGGATAATTAGAGATACATTATGACCATCTTGACAGAAACAGGGTTATTGGAGACTTAACATGGCTTCCAGAAAAGGTCATGTCCAACCTGGTTGAATTTTTTGAAGAAGGTACTAGGTTGATGGCTGTAGGTAGCCTAGTTGACACTGTGTATCTTGATTTTCAGAAAGCCTTTAAGATGCCACACAATAAGCTAGAGTACGGAGAGATTAGCAGGTAGATTTTTGGGTAGGCTAAGGAATTACATAGAAGATAGGAGCAGGAGTAGGCCATTCGGCCCCTCGAGTCTGCTCCGCCATTTAATGAGATCATGGCTGATCATCCAAATTCAGTACCCTGTCCCTGCTTTCTCCCCATATCCCGTGATCCCTTTAGCCGTAAGAAATATATCTAACTCCTTCTTGAATATATTTAATGAATTGGCCTCAACTGCCTTTTGTGTAGAGAATTCCACATGTTCACCACTCTCTGGGTGAAGAAATTCCTCCTCATCTCTGTCCTAAATGGCTTACCCCTTATCTTTAGATTGTGACCCCTGGTTCTAGACTCCCCCGCCATCGGGAACATCCTTCCTGCATCTAGTCCCGTTAGAATTTTATAAGTTTCAATGAAATCCCCTCTCATTCTTCTAAACTCCAGCAAATATAATCCCAATCGACCCAATCACTCCTCATACGTCATTCCTGCCATCCCAAGTATCAGTCTGGTGAATCTTCGCTGCACTCCCTCCATAGCAAGAACATCCTTCCTCAGATAAGGTGACCAAAACTGCACACAATACTCAAGGTGTGGTCTCACCAAGGCCCTGTACAACTGCAGCAAGACATCCTTGCTCCTGTACTCGAATCCTCTCACTATGAAGGCCAACATACCATTTACCTTCTTAACCGCCTGCTGCACCTGCATGCTTACCTTCAGCGACTGGTGCACAAGGACACCCAAGTCTCATTGCACTTCCCCTTCTCCCAATCTATTGCCGTTCAGATAATAATCGGTCTTCCTGTTTTTGCCATCAAAGTGGATAACCTCGCATTTATCCACATTATACTGCATCTGCCCAATCACCCAACCTGTCCAAATCATACTGGAGTTTCTCTGCATCCTCCTCACAGCACACACGCCCACCCAGCTTTGTGTCATCTGCAAACTTGGAGATATTACATCTAGTTCCCTCGTCTAGATCATTTATATATATTGTGAATAGCTGGGGTCCTTGCACCGATCCCTGCGGTACCCCACTAGTCACTACCTGCCACTCGGAAAAAGACCCATTTATTCCAACTGCTTTCTGTCTGCCAACCAGTTCTCTATCCAAGTCAGTACCTTACCTCCAATCCCATGTGCTTTAACTTTACACGCTAATCTCTGATGCCTCTTAGCTACATTCTTGTAGACAGAAGGTTGTTATTAATGGCAGAGGTTTTCATGAGGACGCTATTTATGGAATTCCGCAGGGATCGGCGTTAAAGATGTTGAAGAGCAACAGCCCCATCAGTGATCTGGACGAAGGAATTGGAACTGTTTGCAAGTGCACAGATGATGCAAAGATTTGTGTGGGTGTTAGGATCTTAGATGAGAAAAATAGATTACAAGCAGATCTAAATATGATGGGAGAATGGGCCCGTGTCTTGCAGATTTTATTTACCATTGATAAATAGTGTTATACATGTGGGTAGGGCCAACGCCAAACATATGTACACCATGCAAGGTTGTGACCTTAAGGCTGTTGACCCAAAGACAGAACTAGGTGTTACAGTACTTGAATCTCTAAAGGTTTGTGACCATTGCCAAGAGGCTATAGCAAAAACAAATTGAGTATGAGGATATATTACTACTACTACTACTACTACTAAACAAAGAAGAAAAAATACTCTACCGTCCTTGTTCAAGACCTTGATTAAAAGCATCAGTTAGTTTTGGTCCCCTCATACAGTCGGTGATATAAAGGCTACCACAATCGGCTTGGAGAGCTGGGACTTTGTAACCTTAGAAAGGTATAGACTGAGGAGATTTGATTGAGGTCTTTAAAATAAAAGGATTAGATTTGGTTGGTGATGATTGGCTATTTGCGTTAGATAGGTTAGTAAGTACCTTGGTACGCTAGTGCAAATGACATAAACATAGAACTAGGTTGTATGTCAGGATTTTCTCTTTTCAGAAAGTCATCAACCTATAGAATGTTTTTGGCTTGAGCAGAGTGCAGATTCACTGCAAACACTCAAAAGGAATCTAGACATAGTTGGTTGTGGGCAGGGGTCGTGGTGTGCATAAGCTGCATCATGACGGTATGAGAGAAGCTTGATGGGCAAGCTGGTTTTTTCCTGTCCTTCATTTCTCTATGTTCATAACTTGTCATACTGTAATTACAATCACCTTAAAGTGATACTGCAGTGCCTCCACTGGTGAGAGTGTGCAATTACAGTATGAGGTTGCGTAAGCAGTTCCCATTACAAAAGTGGCATTTATACAGGAAACTTTGTGCTATCCGGCACCGACGGGACCAAGCTGTTGCTGTCCCATCAAAACTGCCGGACAAACCAGCGCTAATGTTGAAACATACGGAGATTTTGAGCTCCGTATCTGGCAACAAACCCTGTTGCTTAGCAACAGCTTCTAAACAGTCGGCCGTACCTTGCAAGCGTCTCTGTAGCTTAGCAACAGCTTCAGCGAGACCTTGCAGAGCTTGACTGTTGAGAAAAAAGCAACAAAAAGAAAAAAACCTAACGAAACGGCTCCTGATTTTTGCCAGTGGCTCGAGCTTGCCGGACATTTAGCCTCCGGATAACACAAAGTTTCCTGTAATAGGAAAGTTGACAGGAAGTGCATGCCAATGTTATTATATTAGAAAATCTCACATTCTATTGCACACAGGAAGTCAAGACAAAAAGTGTATTTTTCAGATGAAGCGGAGTTAGAGGGTGGAAGATTATTGGACTAGGATATGCAGACATACTTCAGTCCTTATTTTAAAATCTGTGGCCCTGAAATTGTGGTTGGCGGCGTAACTAAGAAGTACGCCGCTGACCTCCAAAAAAATCTGCACTTACCTGGTGCGAGGCCCCCTTCGAAAACTTCCCTTATTTCGCTGTGGAGTTGAGCACAGTGTAGTGGCCTACCTTGTGCGTAAGCGTACCTGGGATCACGAAGGCGGTGCTCCGATGCCCATTCGTGATTTTTTTGTCTCACTCACCCAGTTATATTAATAAGTAAATCAATCTCTCATTCTTGGTAGATTGTTTTCATACTTTGCCTATTTGTCTCTGCGAGTTGTGATGAGATCAGGAGATTGTTAGGTGGATATAGATATTTATTTTGAAGATTTATCATCATGACGGGTGTATATTTCAAGCTGCTGCATATTCCCCCCTCCCCTTACGCTGTGCAAACAGGCTCCTGCGCCTGTTTGCACCAGCCGTAAAACTTTTCCTGCATAATTGCTGGGCAGTTGGTGGGTAATTAGCCCAACTCGGCGCCAGCAATAAGGATTTCACAGTCGCAGCGGATGATCTGTCAAGTCGGAACTTGACAGATCACAAGTTTGGGATTTAGCAAATGCGGAAATCTCAAACCTGCGGTCAATTTCCAAGGCGGTATGACAGCATACTATGCCATCATACCGATTGCAAATTCTGCCCCATACATTCAGTCCTTAATTTTATATCTATTAATACAATTGGAGAATGGTAAATAAGTTGGACAAAGGGGTAAAAAACTGACAGATGAAGTTTAATTCAGACAAGTATAAAATGTACTTCTCTTGGAAAGAAAAATGAGCAAAACACATACTCCATGAATAGTGTTGAAATAGCTCAAGACGAAGCTGATAGGGACCTATAAATCTTCATAGACCCAATCTCCAACATGCCCAACCAATCCAGACAGCAAACAACAAAGCAGAAGAATATTGAACTATACAAGCAATCGAGTACAAGTCAGATCATGAACAAATTGTATAGTGGTCTGGTCAGACCACGTTGTGAATAGTGTTTCCCGTTCTGGTCATCGAGACACAGGGAAGACAACGCAGAGAAGAGCCATGAACTGATCCCTCGTGTTAGAAGTCTGAGTTACAAGAAAAATCTAGAGAAACTTGCACTTCTCAGCCTAGTAAGCAGGCATTTGGGCGGTGAGAATGGTAGTTAAATAAATGTAAAAGGTAAACCTTGACTATTACTTTAAATTAAATTGTGAGAATTGGCTTAAGGGGTCAAATGTTAACACTAGTAAATTTAAGACTGATATCAGGAAGTTTTCCTCACATAAACTGATCAACACATGGAATAGACGTCCAGATAAAGTAGTGGATGTGAAAACCCTGAAATCATTTAAGAAACAAATGGATGCTGCAATGGGGAAAACCTTTGGGTCTTTCTGGATGGATCAATTAGATGGGCCAAATGGCTTTCCTATCTATAAATATCTTGACTTCTCTCTAGCTTATTTCTGATCTGCATATCATTCATAACTAGATATTTTTCTTGCTTTTTATTTTATAAAACAAGAAAGTGTTCATTATCACAGCATTAATTGCTTTTGCTGTGTCTGTTCTCCATATCCACTACTCTGAGGTGAAGAGAATGAGTGACAAAGGAACAAATCTTTCTACTTTTAACTCTCATATGAGGCTCATTAATATAAAGACATTTAACTTCCAGTAAGAAAGAAGTTTCATACTTCTCATCCTTTCCATTAGACATCATTCTCCAAATAGGCTATAGTTTTAAAATTAAAATCATTTAACAAGTATAATTTTTACTGCAATTTCATTTATTACTGCTGACATTCACTGAATCACTACATCCTGCTCTCTAAAATTCTCTCCCAAAACAAAGTGATCCTTCCAACTACCCTTCCCATCACCAAAACCCTCCTAAAACCTGCTGTCTGTGTCTTCAGTCTGTTCCCATATTTCTAAAATGTTCTCTTTTCCCACTTTCTGCTTTGTAAATTAAATATCACAAAAAGTTTACATGGAGAGTGCTATATAAATACAAGTGGGGCGCTGCGAGTGAATATCGCGGCACTGCAGGCCTTCCTCCCCAGCTGGGCCACCAGGGATCGGAGTGCCGGCAAAAGAGCCCGACACTCCAGAGAAGTGCCGGGGTCACGGAGCGCAGTCGTCACTCCTGGGGGGGGGGGGCTGCTCAGAAGGCTGGGGACGGCAAATCGGGCAGGTGCTGGCGGGCGGCCAGCAACAAAAATGGCCGCCCAGCACCTTCTCTTTAATTTGCGCCGCCCCGGCCGCAGGCAGGCCCCCCTGACCCTGTCAGACATAGCGTCCAGCGGTAAGTCAGGGGCGCTACCAAAGATCGCAGCCGAGGTGAGAGCAGGGCGATGACGTCATTGCCGGTGGCGCAGCGCCGCGGGGCGCTAACGGTTACCACCGTCGCTAACCTCCCGCTGAATTTTGCAGGAGGCGTTAGCGGCGCCGCGCCCCGTTAGCGCCCTTAGGGGTGCAAATCAACCGAATTTTTCCCCCCGATCACTGATATTTCAAAAGTTTGGTCATCAACCTGAAATGTTAACTCTGTTTCTCTCTCCACAGATGCTGCCTGAGCTGCTGAGTATTTCCAGCATTTTCTGTTTTTACTGCATTTATATAGCTCCATTAATGTAAAAAAACTCCCAAGATACTTCACAGAAGTACAAGTAAAAGATGGACTCGGAGTAAGAAAGGAGACATTAGATGGGGAGATCAAAAGCTTGGTCAAATAAGTGGGTTTGAAGGATGGTCCAGATAAATGTTGAACAGGAATTGGTTCTAAAACAATTTTTAAGAAGAATTCAGGGTAGGTGCTATGGCCTTGATAGTATGCACCCTAGGCTGTTGAAAGAAGTCAGAGAGGAGATAGGAGGGGATCTGGCCACAATTTTTCAATTGTCAAATATGCAAATTGTGCCACTGGACTGAAGAGTAGCAACGTAACAGCTTTGTCCAAAAAGGCAGAGGATAAACCAAGTATCTATAGATCAGTTTAGCATCAGCTGTTGTAAAACTCTCAGAATCCATCATTCGAGATACATTAATAAGCATTCAGAAATGCATGTGTTAATCAAGGACAGCCCTAGACTCGTTGAAGAAAAGTTGTGCTTGACAATGGGATTCGTTTTTGATTTCTCAAAAAAGACCTACCCTCTGTCCTTGCAAACTACCTCCCTATCTCCAACCTCACTGACCATGTTATCACCACCCAAATCCGTGCCCATCTTTCCTGCAACTACATGTTTGATTCTCTCCCATCAGGTTTTCATCCTTGCCATAGCAAATAAATAAATGATAACCTGTGACTGTGACACACTATCCCTCCTCAACCTCTTTTCAACTACACCATCCTCCTTCAATGCCTCTTCAGTTTTCCAACTCAGTGGAATTGCCTTCACTTGGTCCCATGCTTACATATCCGATCGTAGCCAGGAATGGCTCCTCTTCCTATGCCTGTACTGTTACCCCTGGCGACATCAAACACAGTGCTTTTTGAATTTTTTTTCCCCCCAGTAACTGAATCTCTTATGCCGCAAAAGTCTTTAAACAAAATAAGAGTTTTAAAAATATAATTCACAATATTAAATTTACCAAATTAATTGTATTCTACATTTGTGCAACTGAGCACATGCAATTTGCAGAATTTCCCAGCATGCATTAATATAGATGGGTATGTCCCCTCATGCTGTGAGAATTTGAGAGTTTCTTTGATGATTTTCAACTGGAGATTGAATTAGCAAACCTTTATTTCAAGCAAGCCTCACATTTACAGTATCAAATGCTCCTTTTCTATTATAAACAATCCACAGACAGGCAACACTGATTAGTAGCAACTGCGATTTAGAATCACAGAATCATAGCATGGTTACAGCACAGAAGGAGGCCATTCAGCCCGCCGAGCCCGTGCTTGCTCTCTGCAAGAGCACTTCAGCTACTCCCACTCCCTTTCTCTGTAGCCCTGCAAATATTTTTCCTTCAGGTACTTATCCAATTCCCTTTTGAAAGCCACGATCGAGTCTGCCTCCACCATCCTTTCAGGCAGTGCATTCCAGATCCTAACCATTCGCTGTGTAAAACTGTTTTTCATCATGTCACCTTTGGTTCTTTTGCCAAACACCTTGAATCTGTGTCCTCTGGTTCTCGACCCTTCCGCCAATGGGAACAGTTTCTCTCCATCTACTGTCTAGACCCATCATGATTTTGAATACCTCTTATCAAATCTCCTCTCAACCTTCTCTGCTCCAAGGAGGACAACCCCAGCTTCTCTAGTCTATCCACGTAACTGAAGTCCCTCATCCCTGGAATCATTCTCGTAAATGTTTTCTGCACCCTCTCCAAGGCCTTCACATCCTTCTTAAAGTGCGGTGCCCAGAATTGAACACAATACAGGAAACTTTCGATTAACCAGCCCCTAAATAGCCGGAACGCTCTATCCACCGGCAAAATTCAGGAGTCGGTTCAGATAACTTTTATTACTTTTTTTTTTACTCCATTTGTTGCTGTGCAAGGGTGTAGCTGCAGCTGTTGCTAAGCTACAGAGACGCTTGCAACTTGTGCCGATTGTTTTGAAGCTGTTACGGGGTTTGTTGCTTTATACGGAGCTCTGAGCTCCATATCTTTTACTACAGCGTTCGGTTATCCGGAATTGATGATGAACCGGCAACATGTCGGTCCCGTCCGTGCCGGATACCAGAAAGTTTCCTGTACTCCAGTTGAGGCCAAACCAGTGTTTTATAAAGATTCATCATTAATTCCTTGCTTTTGTACTCGCTGCCTCTATTTATGAAGTCCAGTATCCCGTATGCTTTTTTAACCGCTTTCTTAACCTGTCCTGTCACCTTCAACGATTTGTGCATATATACCCCCAGGTATCTCTGTTCATGCACCCCCTTTAGAATTGTACTGTTTAGTTTATATTGCCTCTCCTCGTTCTTCCTACCAAAATGTATCACTCTGCACTTTTCTGCGTTAAATTTCATCTGCCACGTGTCCGCCCATTTCACCAACCTGTCTATGTCTTCTTGAAGTCTATCTCTATCCTCCTCACTGTTCACTATACTTCCAAGTTTTGTGTCATCTGCAAATTTTGAAATTGTGCCCTGTACTCTCAAGTCCAAGTCATTAATATATATCAGGAAAAGCAGTGGTCCTAGTACCGACCCTGGGGAATACCACCATATACCTTCCCCCAGTCTGAAAAACAACCGTCCGATTCCTGTTACTTAGCCAATTTCATAACCCTGCTGCCACTGTCCCTTTTAATCCATGGGCTTCAACTTTGCTGGCAAGCCTATTATGGGGCACTTTATCAAACGCCTTTTGGAAGTCCATATACACTACGTCAACCATATTGCCCTCATCGACCCTCTGTTACTTATCAAAAAACTCGATCAAGTTAGTTAAACACAATTTGCCTTTAACAAATCCATGCTGGCTTTCCTTAATGAATCCACACTTGTCCAAGTGACTGTTAACTTTGTCCGTGATTATCATTTCCAAAAGCTTCCCCACTACCGAGGTTAAACTGACTGAAGTTACTGGGTTTATCCTTACACCCTTTTTGAACAAGGGTGTAACATTTGCAATTCTTAAGTCCTCTGGCGCCACCCCAGTATCTAAGGAGGTATGGAAGATTATGGAGAGTACCTCCGCGATTTCCTCCTTAACCTCCCTCAGCATCCTAGGGTGCATCCCACCCGGTCCTGGTGGCTTATCAACTTTAAGTACAGACAGCCTTTCTAGTATTCGTCTATCAATTTTTATCTCAACCAGTATCTCCACTACCTCCTCTTTCACTATGACTTTGGTAGCATCTTCTTCCTTGGTGAAGACGGATGCAAAGTACTCATTTAGTACATGAGCCATGCCCTCTGCCTCCATGCGTAGGTCTCCTTTTAGGTCCCTAATCGACCCCACCCCTCCTCTTACTACCCGTTTATTATTTATATGCCTATAGAAGACTTTCAAATTCCCTTTTATGTTAGCTGCCAATCTATTCTCATACTCTCTCTTTACCCCTCTTATTTTCTTTTTCACTTCCCCTCTGAACTTTCTATATTCAGCCCGATTCTCATTTGTATTCTCGATCTGACATATGTCATACACACTCTTTTTCTGCTTCATTTTATTCTCTATCTCTTTTGTCATCCAGGGAGCTCTGGCTTTAGTTGCCCTACCTTTTCCCCTCGTGGGAATGTACCTCGACTGTACCCGAACTATCTCCTCTTTAAAAGGCAGCCCAGGAAAGGAATTTCTTTGTTGATTGTTAGAAAATAAAATAAAGATTGCTCATCTAGAATGTATTTCTTCTTTGTTGAAAGGATCTCAGCTTGTTTTTCCGAAGTTATTTAAATCCACCTGGAAAGACAAGTTAGCATTATTGGATTCCTTATAATTAGCTGCTGTCCATGACAGCCACTCTATTTTGGCTGAAATTCAGAATCTTTTTCTTCTGAAGCAGTTTTGTGGCTCAAGGGTATTTTTTTTTTAAACTTTGACACTATAAATGATAAACTTTTGAGCATTTAATGATACATTTCCAGTACAATAAAATGCACCAACAATGCTGAGATCCAAGGAAACACAACAATCAAGCATAGGTAATTGAGTTTTAACAATTAAAACACAGGTACCAAAACATATTCAAAAGAGGAATTGAAAATACCAACGCCATGTGCACATAGACTATAAGATATGTTGCAGTGATTAAAATAACTAATTTAAAAAAGTGTAATAAAATAGCTGGGATGGCATACACAATATACCCAATATCCTAGTTTTCAATGGCCTACTCTTGTTCCTATCTGCACCCCTATGTCTCTCTATTCTTCCACTATTAAAAGCCCTGTTCCTGGAACTAGGGACAGGGTCACTGGCAAGGCTTGGAAGCTAAGCAGAGCCAGACCTGGTTAGTGCCTGGAGGGATGACCATCAGGGAAGACCAGGTGCAGAAGGTCACGGAAGGAGCCCCGAGGAGGGGCGGTTGGTGAGAAGGTCACGGAAGGAGCCCCGGGAGGGGCGGCTGGTGAGCAGGCCCGGGCGTTGGGCTGAAGATTGTCAGACAGGAGGAATGGTGGAAATGGAATGGCGGCGCGCACAGACGCAGTGGCTTTGCTTCTCCCAGGATGGTGCTATTTACGTTTAATGTTAATGTTATTTGTACTGGACTCATAGATCACATTTTGTTGTACAATGACAATAAAGTTGAATTATTATTCTTATAAGGGTATGCTTAACTGTTATAAATTTTGGTCTGCAGTAGATATTCTCTCAAATTAAGCATCACTCCTTCCTTTAAGTGAATCTCAGGCTCCCTACAAACTGGTGAGCAACTTTACTGCCCAATATCTACTTCAATGATAATGTGACCCAGAAATCATACAATGAGGCCTCATTGTGTATGCTGGATATTGCATCTCGTATACACTACCACATACATTCTCCTATCTTTTCAGGAAGCTGAACTGAAAAGCACCGTAGTGAGACAACTGCAATACAACAAACTACTTTATTTTACATGAAATACATGAATGAATAAAATACAGTTTTCACAATGACATTCAATTTCCTGTTGCGCCTTGTATCACAAAAATAATAAAATTTACATGACTTTGTCTCAATTATTAGCTAAACTTACTAAAGGTTGGTCCTGCAATAACTTCAGCAAGTGATATGACTCAGTTTCACTAACTGTTCTAGACCCAAGCTTGCCCAAGATTGACTTTTAGACAGAGATAGGAAAGACTGTTTAACCTCTGACTCTTTGCTTAGTTCTCTGTGAGGCTTGGCAAGCTGCCAATCAAAACTACAACCTTGAAGGAGAGCGCCACCCACCCCTTTGTATAGGAGCTATGGCAACTTTTTGATCCGTTTAGATAAATCTCACCAATGGGCATATTGAATTAAGACCATTCTATCATTAAAGGGGTAAACAACTTCCTACTGTTTCAAAATGAATACGGTACACAAGAATACACAATTATTGGTAGCTGCTTCATCTGGTAATCTAACTAGTGGTCGCAATTAACATCCGAGATAGCTTGTGTCTGTCTGTGAGTGAACTGAATCGAACTTCACAGCAATGTTATAATATAAATGAAATCAAAATTCCTCCAGATCTCAAAATGTTACACTTGCTATCAGTTTTTTCTTCCAAAAAATAAGTTTTGAACTGCATCCATCACTGATCTGCTCATTCTGCGAACCTGTTTTGCTGTAATTGTCTGCATTCCTTCTCAGTTTGCCGTGCCCCCTAATTCTGATTTAATTTTTCTTGCGTCTATGGAAAGAATGAGCTTGAATTTATATTACACCTTGCATGTCCTCCCAAAGTGCTTACTTTTTAAAGTGTAGTCACTGTTATGTAGGTAAACGTGGGAGCCAACTTGTACACAGCAAGGTCCCACAAACATCAAAAGCTAACCAGGTAGTTAGCTTTGGTGGTGTTGATTGAGATGTTAATTCGGCAGCGCAAAGGATACATTTTGTTGCATATGTTAGAGTGAAAATTATATAGCTTAAAGCAGCAACATAAAGAGTTAAAGAATGTATTGTAAGAAGTGAACTTGTAAATAAGAAACAATGGCATAAGACAAAACAAACTCAGCTTAAGACGGGGCAGGAATTAACTGTTTGTGTCTGCTCCCATTAAAACCATTGTGCTTAACATTATTGTTGAACAGTTATTGAATGTGGGAAACACTAAATATTTCACAATTATTCAGTGGTGCAGCCTTCTGCAAACTATTTGCTGGAAGCCCTTTGGATGTATTAATGTAATTCTACTATTCTATAATGCAAAGTAGATGAATCAAAATTGTGTGTATTGATGAGTTACAGTAATTGGTAGCTGCAAAACTGCCCATTTTGTAATTAACTATTAAAAACCGCCCAAAGTTCTAGAAGGTTCCATATCATTCCTGTGAGGACAGGGGAGTTGTTGCTGGGGGAGCGTGATTGGTTGAAGACACCTGTGTGTAATATTTTGCTATAATGTATAAAAGAAGTTTCAATACCTTGTTGCTGGGGGAGCGTGATTGGATGAGGACAAGAGAATTGTTGCTGGGGGAACATGATTGGGTGAACACATTTGTGTGTAATGTTTTGCCTGTATAAAGAAGTTTCGATACCACTGAACGGTGAAAAGCTTATCACTAGACCGCGGGGTCTATGGTTCTTCTCCCAGAACGTTCTGTTAATAAACTGTGTACTTTTACTTTAAGACAGACTCGAGTGAATCTATTTTTCACCAACACATCTAATGATCTTTAGTTGATCATGAGTCAGCAACTATGCAGTTGTCCTTGTGGGTACCTCAATTCTGGCGGTTTATTGTAAAATTTCTGCTTAACCAGTCCCTCCACGGGATGTTGAGCAGCATGTTCAAAGTAGCAAATTGATCAGTTTGCCAGCAATGCAGGAGATGGATATTTGCAATGTGTTGCCAGCTTATGAGAGGTGGGCGATGTTGACATCTTGGGCTCATAGTTGCTCTAGTTGGGCTCTAACCAAAATTAGTACAGCAGCTCAAAAGATTTGAAGTTTAATCCGAAGGCTATCCATTCTGTTCTGACACAAGTGCTTTTGAAGGCTGGGCATGAAGGATGTGGCAAGACAGACTTACCTTAGTTCACTTCTACAATAATGTTGTTCCCACATTAGACAATGTTACTAAGGGTAGACTATTTGATATTGTTAGATCCTACATACAGATGAGCTGCTGATGGAAGATGTAAATGGAAATAAATTACTTTAGTGTTACAGCAATTGATTTAATTCCAAACAGAACTGTAGTTACAAACATAAGTAGTAAGAGCAGGAGTAGGCCATATGACCCCTTGAGCCTGCCCTGCCATTCAATAAGATCACGGCTGATCATCGACCTCAACCCCACTTTCCCACCCGATCTCCATGTCCCTTGATTCCACATGAGTCCAAAAATCTATAGATCTCAGCCTTGAATATACTCAAAAGACTTAGCATCCATAGCCCTCTGGGGCAGAGAATTCCAAAGATTCACAGACCTCGGAGTGAAGAAATTCCTCCTCATCTCCATCTTAAACGGCCTACCCCTTATCCTGAGACTATGCCCCTTAGTTCGAGATACTCCAGCCAGGGGAAACAACCTCTCAGCATCTACCCTGTCAATCCCCTTCAGAATCCTATATGTTTCAATGAGATCACGTCTCATTCTTCTAAATTCCAGAGAGTATAGGCCCATTCTACACAACCTCTCATCATAGGACAGCCCTCTCATCCTAGGAATCAATCTAGTGAACCTTCATTGCACCGCCTTCAAGGTAATCTTCCTTAAATAAGGAGACCAAAATTGTGTACAGTACTTCAGGTGTGGACTCACCAAGGCCCTGTAAAATTGTAGCAAGACTTCCTTACTCTTATACTCCAACCCCCTTGCAATAAAAAGGTCAACCTGCCATTTGCCTTCCTTATTGCTTGCTGTACCTGCACGCTAGCTTTCTGCGTTTCTTGCACGAGGACACCCAAATATCTCTGAACACCAACATTTGAAAGTTTCTCACCATTTAAAAAATATTCTGTTTTTCTATTCTTCCTACCAAAGTGAATAACCTCAAATTTCCCTACATTTTACTCCATCTACCACCTTACTGCCCACTCACTTTGTCTATCTATATTCCTTTGCAGACTTTTTGTGTTCTCCTCAGTTTACTGTCCCACCTAGCTTTGTTTCATCAGCAAACTTGGATACATTACACTCAGTCCTTTCATCTAGTTCATTAATAAAGATTGTAAATAGCAGAGGCCCCAACACTGATCCTTGCGGCACCCCACTAGTTACAGCCTGCCAACCTGAAAAAGATCTCTTTATCCCTACTCTCTGTTTTCTGTCCGTTAACCAATCCTCTAGCCATGCCACTATATTACCCCCAACCCCATGAGCCCTTCTCTTGCGTAGCAACCTTTTATGTGGCACCTTATCGAATGCCTTTCGGAAATCCAAATATAATACATCCACTGGTTCCTTTATCTACCCTGCTAGTTACATCCTCAAAAAACACTAATAAATTTATCAAACACGATTTCCCTTTCATAAAACCATGTTGACGCTGCCTAATCATGTTATGATTTTCTAAGTGCCCTGATACCACTTCCTTAACAATGGATTCCAGCATTTTCCCGACGACTGATGTCAGGCTAACTGGCCTGTAGTTCCCTGTTTTTTCTCTCCCTCCTTTCTTGAATAGCGGTGTCACATTTACGACCTTCCAATCTGCTGGGACCTCTCCAGAATCTAGGGAATTTTGGAAGATCAAAACCAATGCATCCACTATCTCTTCAGTCACCTCTTTTAGAACCCTAGGATGTAGGCCGTCAGGTCCAGGGGATTTATCGGCTTTTAGTCCCATAAGTTTCTCCAGTACTTTTCTCTACTTATATTAATTATGTTAAGTTCCTCACCCTCATTAGACCCTTGGTTCCCCACCATTTTTGGTATGCTTTTTGTGTCTTCTACTGTGAAGACAGATAGAAAATGTGTGTTTAATGTTTCAACCATTTCCTTATTTCCCCATAATAATTTCTCCGTCTCAGCCTCTAACAGACCAACATTTACTTTTGCTATTCTTTTTCTTTTTACATACTTGTAGAAACTCTTACAATCTGCTTTTATATTTCTTGCTAGTTTTCTCTCATATTCTATTTTTTCCCTTTTTATCAATTTTTTGGTCAACCGTTGCTGGTTTCGGAAACTCTCCCAATCCTCAGGCTTACTATTATTCTTTGCAACATTATAAGCATACATTAAACAACTGATGGCCTGACGTATGTTACTCACTTTCAGCGAAAAAGACTAGTATTAGCATAGCACAGAATCAGCGAAAAGGTGTTACTGATGTGAATGCCAGCAAGTGACACAGCCACCGTTTAATACAATTCCCTGCAGAATTATAACTGAAAGAGGTATTCCTTGACAAGCACCTGACTTAGTGCAAAATCCAGTTGTCAGCTGGTTTGATGCAGAATGCCAAAACGGCTGGCAAGTGCTGTACAGAAAACAACCTTTTTCCCCCCCCAAGTCATTAATGGCATGCAACTTAGTAGTGCTAGTCATCAATAAACCAGGGTCAGATGGAGAATGGTCACTTAGCCAAGATGCTGGAAAATCTCTCAACATGAATAACCACATTCAGAAGAGTTTGGGGTGGGTGGAGGTGGCAGGGGCGGGCCGAGTAGAAAGGTAAAAAATTGTTTAAAAGAATTGATGCATGAAATTATTATGCAAGACACCAAAGTGTGACATTTAAATTGCAAATTTGTAATTACAGATCCCAGCAAAAGAAATATTACAATCTGCCAAAAATTCTGCAATGTACATTCCACAAAAATTAAGGCATTTACAAGTAAAACTCTCATGCTCATAAAAGGGATCTAGTCCTTCAACATAATCATCTAGATTCATAAAAATACAGAAATCCAAACATAAATAACTTTGAAGTTGCAATATTATTTTTACAGGCTTCCTGGCAAATGTCACATACAAACTCAAAACCAACCAGCCGTGCATAGTTTCCTTAGTACCTTTAAGCCTTGTGTTTCAAAGCAGTGAATGTTGATGAGTACATGCTGTAGCATTTCAAATGTTTAATTATTTTATTTTTTTTTAATTATGTATCAGGTTTACAAAACAACAGGGGAAAAAAGGAAAATTTCAGGGGGGAAAAAGTGTTAACCCATTATAATACCACTATAAAGTCTTGGAAGACAGCAAAACAAAATTTCCCTTTAGCATAAAAACCTGCCATAACAAAACAGCAACAGAAAAAAGACTTGCAAAAAGCCAAGAATTTAAACTTATTGGTTTCCTTGAACAAAGATGGCCAACAACAACCAGCACAAAGAGTTATTACTGGAATTAGCCTCCTTTTCAATTCACTCCAAAAGGATTATTCAGCAAGAGTAAGGAAAATAACAGCTGGTATTTTGCACATAAAAGCTTTGGGATGGAAAGGGTGAGGGTAATTAGTAGATACCAAATACTGTAGAGTGCAAACAAATTTAAACAACTCATACTGGCAGATGGACCAGCTACCATAACAAATAACTACAGTGACCAAAGAAATCCACCAAAAGGGAGGGCACCACAAACTTTGACAGCATTTTACACTATTACACATCCATAAACTTCTGGACATAAATGGTAACTGTCAGCTTTTTAAGATGAAATTCAGTGTTTAACCTCTGTCAGCGTTTCATAGGAAAACTCAGCTTTCCTTCACTAAGATTGGAGGTTGTCAGGATCAACCAATACGTTTGGTTGGATGTTGAGATTGAAAGCTGCTAGAAGCAATCAATTAGACATACATTCTCCTACTGTTAGTTCTGCATGAACTTGAAGCAGAAAAGCTCAAGATGAGCTGATTGTTTGAGAGTTGCAGTTACAGCAGTGTTTTCCCCCAAAGAAGTTATATACAATGGAGGCTGGAATTTCAGTCCAGTATGGAGGGAGAAATTGTAGAGTCAAAATGCTGTCTTTCAGTGGTGAAGACGTGCTGACCATCAGCCAACACCATCAACAACAGATTAAACTGATATTGGCCCAGAAATTCGGGTCCCCACGGGCGAGTACGCGCTGGGTACTCACCCACAGGCCCAATGAAACTGTCGGTTTCGTGCATGCACTGCGCATGCGCGGGAAACCGGAACTTCCGTTCCCTTAAAAGGAAGGGGTTCGGAGGTCGAACGCGTACGCCGGAGGGGCAGCGCGTGCGCCTGGAACTTACTTTTATTTCCAGGTTTCTCCGGGAGGGTAAGTCTCCAGCAGTTACACTTTTAAAAAGCAGGCGCAAGGCCTGCTTTTAACAAGGTAAGTGGTGAATTAATTAAAATTAAAACATTTTTTCCACAGGTTTATTATTTTTAAATACTTTAAAGAAAGGTAAGTTTATTTTTAGCCCTGTTAGAAAATTGAATTAATTTTTTCAAAAATTTTAAATTGTTTAAAACAGTTATTTTATGTAATTTATAGTTATTTTAAAAATGTGATTTTTTAAAATTTATTTGAAGTTTTAGTTATGTTTTGGGGCTTATAGTATTTATAGTTTTGACAGCTCTTCCTGTCAATTTTATGAATGGGCATTTCCCTGCTACCATTGGCTCGCCATGACCCACGTGATCCCAGGGGACGCGTCGAACTAACTGCGCCCCTGGGATACGCAAGCACTGCGCGCCGGCAGTTGGAGCCGGCCCAGGATCGGAATCCTACGCGGGCCCACAGCTCAACGGCCGGCGCGCTAGGTAAGTGCAGGTCGGAGGCTTGCACCCGCGGGAAGCCTCCGACCCGAATTTCTGGGCCATTATCTTATTTACTTTTTGTGGGATCTTGATGTGCGCAATTTGATTCCTGCAATTACCAAGATAGCAACTGTGACTGTCGTTCAAAAGTAATTAATTGGTGGTGGAACACTTTTGAAATGTCTTGAAAATGTGAAAATTATTGTATTGTAAGTTATTTATGGCTGTTTTTTGGGTAACTGGTCAGTTTTTTTGAAGCTGATGAGCTGTTGGTCAGTTTTTGCCATTTTCCTAGATTGGCATGCATGTCTGTAATTAATACTTACTCATAACGGTTAACAATTGGAATCTATCCACCCTGCTGCACACAGCACTACAATTAATATTTTATGAGCGTAATATTTGTATTTTCATTACTGTAACAGAATTTTAAAGGATTCAGAAAACAAGACTATTTCAATAAAAGAGGACTTCTCAAAAAATGCTCTTAAAGCCATCTGTTATATTTTAGAATTTGACTTTCTACAACCACTGATCTGCTGCAAACCACACCCTGTTGACTTTTTAGGTATCATGGTACACTATATAGAACACGAAATACTGAAGTACAAGCTTTGAGGAAACCCAGACCTCAAAGTTCTCAAACCAGAACTTTGATGTTCTCCATGTCCTAAGGTCAAGATTTCTCAAAGCTCAGCCAGAATATTGGCCAACTCTACTATAGTATGGATTTTTATGAAACAAGCTAAATTGGTAAATTAATTAAAAATCAATGGTCAACATCCTGCACAATGCAGTCAATCTAAAGTTTAGCAAAAAATGATTTCCTTACCCTTAATCCACATATGCAGCCCAATTAGATTTGTTGCCTGGGCCTCAACATGGGAATACAGAGACAAATGAGAAACAGCATTTGACAATAACCATAGAACAGAAGGATTGAAGGTCAATGAAAAATGAAAGTCCTTTTAATGAAAGTTAGTCAGAAGGCAATTCCTCCTCTACAACCCACAAAAAAAACAAGATAATGAACAAAAAAGAAAAATAATTTTAATTTGTTCTTAAAATTCACAGCAAACCAACACATTGAAAATAGATTTGAGTGGTAAATCTGCATATACACCTGCACTACAAAGTTGAATGTTTATCCTTCATTTTGTTCCCTTTTCCTCCCAGAAATAAGAAGTTGATTACTCAGAGGCCAAAACTACTTGGCCCTTCCTGTCCGCTCCTGCAAAAGGGTGCTGATGGGGCATTTGGTTTACCTTTCCAGGTTGGGGAGGCAGGGGGGGAGAAAGAGAAAGAGCATAGGGACAGGAGTAGGCCATTCAACTCCTCAAACCTGTTCTGCCATTCCATTGGATTATGGCCGATCTGTACCTCAAAATCAATTTATCTGCCTTTGCTTCATATCCCTTGATACCCTTATCAAACAACAATATCAGTCTTGACCCAGCATCTACAGCCTTTTGGGGGAGCTAGTTTCAGATTTCTACTACCCTGTGTGAAGAAATGCTTACTGATTTCACTCCTGAATGGCCTGGCTCTAATTTAAAGATTATGCCCCCTTGTTCTGGATTCATCCACCAGAGGAAATAGTTTCTCCCTATCTACCCTATTGAATCCCTTAATCGATTTAAATATCTCAATTAGATCACCCCTCAGTCTTCTAAACTACCTGCCAGCTTAATTTTACCCTTTAAGCCCTGGTATCACTCTGGTGAATCTGCGTTGTACCTGTCCACTAGATTAAAAAATCTGAAATAGATTTTTAAAGTCAGACAATTTTTTTTATTGCTTCAATGTATTGTGTTTAATTTTACTGATGTGTACACACTCCCCCACAGTTCCTAGTTTCTCACAATTTAAAAACTATTTTTTTCCTATTAGAACATAAGAACATAAGAAATAGGAGCAGGAGTAGGCCATACGGCCCCTCGGGCCTGCTCCGCCATTCAATAGGATCACGGCTGATCTGAATCTAGACTCACGTCCACTTCCCTGCCCTCTCCCCGTAACCCCTAATTCCCTTATCTGCTAGGAAAATGTCTATCTCCATTTTAAATTTATTTAATGTTGCAGCTTCCACAGCTCTCTGGGGTAGCAAATTCCATAGATTTACTACCCTCTGAGTGAAGAAGTTTCTCCTCATCTCAGTTTTGGAAGGGCAGCCCCTTATTCTAAGATTATGCCCCCTAGTTCTAGTCTCACCCATCAGTGGAAACAGCCTCACCGCATCCACCCGATCAAGCCCCCTCACAATCTTATATGTTTCGATAAGATCGCCTCTCATTCTTCTGAGCAATGAGTAGAGTCCCAACCTATTCAACCTTTCCTCATACATCAACCCCCTCATCTCTGGAATCAACCGAGTGAACCTTCTCTGAACTGCCTCGAGAGCAAGTATATCTTTTCTTAAGTATGGAAACCAAAACTGCACGCAGTATTCCAGGTGTGGCCTCACCAATACCCTGTATAACTGCAGCAAGACTTCCCTGTTTTTATACTCCATCCCCCTTGCAATAAAAGCCAAGATTCCATTGGCCTTCCTGATCACCTGCTGCACCTGCATACTAACTTTTTGTGTTTCATGTACCAGGACCCCCAGATCCCTTTGTACTGTAGCACTTTGCAGTTTCTCTCCATTTAGATAATAACTTGCTCTTTGATTTTTTCTGCCAAAGTGCATAACCTCACACTTTCCAACATTATATTGCATCTGCCAAATCTCTGCCCACTCACTTAGCCTGTCTATGCCCTTTTGCAGGTTTTTTATGTCCTCCTCACTCACTGCTTTCCCTCCCATCTTTGTATCGTCGGCAAACTTGGATATGTTGCACTCGGTCCCTTCCTCCAAATCGTTAATATAGATTGTAAAGAGTTGGGGTCCCAGCACTGATCCCTGTGGGACACCACTAGTTACTGATTGCCAGCCCGAGAATGAACCATTTATCCCAACTCTTTGTTTTCTGTTAGATAGCCAATCTTCCACCCATGCCAGTATATTACCCCCAATCCCGTGATTTTTTATCTTGATCAGTAATCTTTTGTGTGGAACCTTGTCAAATGCCTTTTGGAAGTCCAAATACACTACATCCACTGGTTCCCCTTTATCCACCCTGTATGTTACATCCTCAAAGAATTCGAGCAAATTTGTCAAACATGACTTCCCCTTCGTAAAACCATGCTGACTCTGTCCTATTAAATTATGTTTATCCAAATGCTCTGATACAGTTTCCTTAATAATGGACTCCAACATTTTGCCAACCACAGATGTTAGGCTAACTGGTCTATAGTTTCCAGCTTTTTGTCTACTTCCCTTCTTAAATAAGTGTGTTACATTAGCAGTTTTCCAATCTGCCGGGACCTTTCCTGAGTCCAGGGAGTTCTGGAAAATGATCACCAATGCATCCACAATCCCTACCGCCACTTCTCTCAAGACCCAAGGATGTAGGCCATCAGGTCCGGGGGATTTATCCGCCTTAAGTCCCATTATTTTACTGAGTACCATCTCTTTAGTGATTTTAATTGTGTTTAGCTCCTCCCCCCCAATTGCCCCGTTTGTCCAGTGTTGGGATATTTTTAGTGTCCTCTACTGTAAAGACTGATACAAAATATTTGTTCAGCGTCTTTGCCATCTCCATGTTCCCCACCACTAGTTTCCCGGTCCCATCCTCTAAGGGACAAACGTTCACTTTAGCCGTGTGAGAGAGAGGGATGATAGGAAGGAAAGAACAAAGATGGAAAATATATTGAATAATCATGTTGAGTCATATAAAATTTGGCAACCGAAAGCAGTTAGGCAGAGTCTGAGAAACAGGTTACCTGCTTGACATCTTGGTGGAAGAGTGTTGGAGAAGCAATACTTACTTAATAACGGCAGATTAAAAAAATATATATTTATTTAAAATAAATGCATTAGATGTAATTTGCAAGAACACAGAGTAAGCAGTCTCAAAGGCCAAGGTTATGGATCCATGCCTGGACTGCACATTTGTATTACAGAAAACCTGCATTTATATAGAAAGACTTCTAGACCTCATTTTTGGGGCCCATTTATGCTCTGGATTCCAGCCCCCATCATCTAACGGTGCTTCCAGTTCTCCAAGAACCTAACTTCTCATCCCAGTACCTCCAGTATTTCCAGAATGCAGTCCACCCCACTCTATTCACTCAGTTACATTCAATAGTCCCACTATTGCTTGCCCAAGTGTTCAGCATTCCTTGTCTCTGAGCCCACCCACCAAATTGCACCAACAACCTCCCTGGCTGCCTGGCCGCCCCAAAATTCTTCCAAGGTCCCAGACCACAATTTCAACAAGTGCTCCTAGATCCCAGCAATCTCACAGCTCATCCCCAGAATGAGTACAAGATTCAACCTGCCCCACACTCTAGCAGGCTGTAGCCCCCTCCCACGTCCCAACTTTTTATTTCCTCCCAGCTGTCTCCCCTCCGCCCCAGCTCCATCTACTCATTCAACCGCCCATGATGCAGCACTTCTCTGGCTAAAGGAGTATGCAACAACCTTACAGGCACATTTGAGACATAAAAAAGGAAACAGACAGGAACAGAGAATTACACAAAGACAAAGACAGAGAAACAGACTTGGGCCGAACATTAAGCACAATGAGAAAAATAAATTCCTGGTGGTCTCCGAACCCAAAGCTAAGATTTAGAATTGCAATAATATAGATTCTACAAGCTGGTGGAAATCCAAAAAAAAAAATAATTTGTCACATTAAAACCCAGAGTTTGTGAAAAGTAGATTCAAAATAGATTAGTTGTATTTCATAGAAAAATTTCTTATGTCCTTAAGTCTGTAATTTCAGTACCAACTTCCTCATTAGTTCATTTTGCTTGTTGCTGATACTCTGATTTGTATGTCCCCTGCCTCATTCGAAATTTATCTACATGCTTCTTCAGCTTGAATTGATGTTACCTACTTGTTCAGTTGTGATTTGACACTATTTTATGAATATAAAACTTAAAACAAATCAAATGCAAGTGGGACACAAAAAATGCACACAAATAACCTTTAAGTCACTTATCGCCAATTTAAAATATTTTCCAGTTTAAGATTTTATATTAGTGTTTGCTAAAAGGGGAAAAAAGATGAGTGGAAAAAATTGGATCCCCAAAAAATTCAGAGAAAAATCAGTAATAATTTGTTTTATTTTGAACATCGCTAAAAAAAGAAAACAAGCAAAGGACTTGAATAAAGCTAGTCAAGCTAAATGACTACCCACAAATTATTTATGAAGTCCAGACATCATTGACGCTGGGATCCCACCCATCCTTGCCCTTCACTGAAGTTCACAGCATCAGAAGAGCCAGTAATTTGCACGAGGATCAGCAGGCGGACGCACCACTATTGGTGCATCAGCAGCGGTGTCCATCTGCCCTATATGAAACCGGAAAATCTGAAGCCTTGCTGACTTTTTTTGGTAGTGGGGGGGGGGGGGGGGGGGGGTGGGGTTGGTGGTTGCCTACGTCCCCCTCAGGCCACATGGAGCGTCAACTCACCCACCACCACCACCCCCCCGCGCCCCCACCACCCCTTTCCAAAACAACTGACCAGTGTTCAGGGATCCAGTCAGCTTACGTGGCCTGGACACCTTGGATGGGTCCAACTTCTGCCCATCCGTATCGGAACAATGGAATTGAAAGGCAGATTTCTTCATATTGCAGTCCATATTACAGACTGTCTACTCATCTGGAAGGGACAGAAGCAGCAACTGAAAGCTGAGCTGGGCAGATTTAAATAAACAAAAAATAGATCCAGATTGGTTCAAGTACATAACATTACATGTAAAATAAACTAATTGTATAACAGTGCCATTAAAAAGAATAATTTTTGGTTTTAAAGTTCAAACAGTACTTCAAACAGAAACTCCGGACTCAAAGTTTCAATTTAAATTATGTGTTAATTCAATTGGGTTTTTTTTAGTGCAAGAAAACCAAACTATCAGAAGTCTCAGTAGTAATCTATAGATTTAAGACGGCAAATCTTACTGAAATGCCACTTCAACACGAAAATAACCATTACCATGCACATATTGTTTTTATAACAGAAGCTGTGAGCAGGATGGGTAAGGAAAACAGGTAAATTGGCTTCAAAATGAAGAGCCACAGGAGGCGAGGGTGTGCTCAATCTCCGCTGAAAACATTCTTGGGTTATCAAAGCTCTCTCTTCGCATTGAAACATGGTTGAAAGTGTTATTGAACTGTAAGAGTAGCCATGTGCCAGTGTCACAACTGAAATTTTGCAATAAAATGCTGCCTAACAGCAGGGGCTATACTCTCAAATAAAATGGCTTTCTATTTCACGTACTCTAATGCATACCTCTCAGCATCGATTGGCTCATTTAATAGATTGTATCAAAAACTGGACTGATCATATGTTGAACAATAAACATTGTTTTACAACAGTTACTAACTTCATATTTATTTTTGGTGTCATGTGAGCACTTGATTATTTAATAGTCAGTTAAAAAGTCTCCAGATTTCAGTACGCCTTTTTTAAAAATCTGCAGCTGAAATGAAAAATAATGTTGCCGACTCCTAAATGGCCTTGGCCTAAACATCCTCCAAAACCGGAGTAATAATGTTAGGAAATAACAGGCCATTTCTTACCATAGGTTTCAAATGGTCAGGTTGGTTTCATTATACTACTGTCTGCTCTTCTGCTGATTATAAAATGCTTCCTAGCAGCAGGGGGTGTTGGCAGGGTGCAGTGAAAGACCTACTTCTTTGATTTGACAAAGCGGTCAGATCCAGTTCAGTCAGTTTGTCATTACTGTTTCATTAATTAAATGCAGGCATCATGCTACTGTAAGATTCCACACTAGTTCAGGTTAACAGTCTTAACTTATCTGAAACATGCTAGGAAACTAATTTTAACCTGATCATCAAAGGGATTTTTGGTGTCATGTGAGCACTTGATTATTTAAGTCAGTTAAAAAGTCTCCAGATTTCAGTACGCCTTTTTAAAAAATCTGCAGCTAAAATGAAAAATGTGATTTACAGACATGTATCATCTACAGATTTACAGGCGTGCACGTTACTAAATGCAGAAAACGCTCAAAGCCTTTCTTTCAAGAGTATAACTTCAAAAACCAATTAAGGAAAGGTAGTTTGAGATTTTAATTTTGAAATCCTACATGGGGTCTTTCAAAAAAAAACGTGGAAGAATTAAAATTGGCAACATTTTGGACAAGTGTGGATTAATTAAGGAAAGCCAGCACGGATTTGTTAAAGGCAAATCGTCTTTAACTAACCTGATCAAGTTTTATGATGAGGACAACGCGGTTGATGCGGTGTACATGGACGTCCAAAATGCATTTGATAAAGTGCCACATAATAACCTTGCTAGCAAAGTTGAAGCCCATTGAATAAAAGGGACAGTGGCAGCATGGATACAAAATTAGCTAAGTTACAGGAAACAGGTTGTTTTTCAGGCTGGAGAAAGGTATACAGTGGTGTTCCCCTAGGGTCGGTACTAGGACCACTGTTTTACTTGATATATATTAATGGGATCCCCGCCGAGGCATTAAATCATGGTACAGAAGCACTATTGGCGCAAATACATTTCTCTTTTTTGGAAGGAGGAGAGCATGCCAGGGGATCTCAGATGCCATAATCGTGACCATCTTCAAGAAAGGTGACAAGTCTGATTGCAGTAATTACAGAGGAGTCTCCCTGCTGTTTGCCACAGGGAAAGTCATCGCAAGAATCCTCCTCAATCGCCTTCTCCCAGTGGCTGAAGAGCTCCTCCCAGAGTCGCAATGCGGATTCCGCCCACTAAGGGGCACAATGGACATGATCTTCACCGCGCGTCAACTACAAGAGAAATGCAGGGAACAGCAGCAACCGCTGTACATGGCCTTCTTTGACCTCACAAAGGCCTTCGACACAATCAACCGTGAGAGATTATGGAGTGTCCTCCTCAAATTCGGCTGCCCTCAAAAGTTTGTCACCATCCTCCGCCTGCTTCACGACGACATGCAAGCCGTGATCCTGACCAACAGATCCACCACAGACCAAATTCACGTACGGACCGGGGTCAAGCAAGGCTATGTCATCACACCAACGCTCTTCTCCATCTTCTCCATCTTCCTGGCTGCAATGCTCCATCTCACCCTCAGTAAGCTCCCCGCTGGAGTGGAGCTAATCTACAGAACAAACAGGAAACTGTTCAACCTCCGTCGCCTCCAGTCCAGATCCAAGGTCGTCCCATCCTCTGTCATCGAATTACAGTATGCAGACGACGCTTGCGTCTGCGCACACACAGAGGCCGAACTCCAAACCATCGTCAACACCTTCACCGAAGCGTACGAGAGCACGGGCCTTACACTAAACATCCATAAGACAAAAGTCCTCAACCAACCCACACCCGCCACACAGTACCACTCCCCGATTATCAAAATCCACAACGAGGCCTTGGACAATGTGACCACTTTCCATACCTCGGGAGCCTACTGTCAAACAAGGGCAGACATCGATGACAAAGTCCAACACCGCCTTCAGTGTGCCAGTGCAACCTTCGGTCGCCTGAGGAGGAGAGTGTTTGAAGGCCAGGACCTCAAACCCAGCACCAAGCTCATGGTCTACAGAGCAGTAGTGATACCCGCCCTCCTGTATGCTTCAGAGACATGGACCATATACAGCAGGCACCTCAAAGCACTGGAGAGGTACCACCAATGCTGCCTCCGCAAGATCCTGCAAATCCATTGGCAGGATAGCCGCAGTGTTCTCGCTCAGGCCAACATCGAAGCTTTGACCATGCTTGATCAGCTCTGATGGACGGACCACATCGTCCGCCTGCCCGATACGAGACTCCCAAAGCAAGTGCTCTACTCGGAGCTCCGACACGGCAAGAGAGCCCCAGGTGGGCAGAGGAAACGCTTCAAGGACACCCTCAAAGCCTCCTTGAAAAAGTGCAACATCCCTACTGACACCTGGGAAACCCTGGCCCAAAACCGCACAAAGTGGAGGAGAAGCATCCGAGAAGGCGCCGAACACCTCGAGTCTCTTCGCCGGGAGCAAGCAGAAGCTAAGCGCAAACAGCGGAAGAAGTGCACGTCTACCCAAGCACCCCATCCACCCGCCCTTCAACCACCATCTGCCCCGACTGTAGGTCGCGCATTGGACTCATCAGTCACTTGAGAACTAATTTTTAGTGTGGAAGCAAGTCATCCTCGGTTCCGAGGGACTGCCTGAGAGAGAGAGAGAGAGAGAGAGAGAGAAGATATATTAATGACTTGGACTTGGGTGTACAGGGCACAATTTCAAAATTTGCAAGTGACACAAAACTTGGAAGTATAGTGAACAGTGAGGAGGATAGTGATAGACTTCAAGACAGACAGACAGGCTGGTGAAATGGGCGGACACGTGGCAGATGAAATTTAACGCAGAAAAGTGCAAAGGGATACATTTTGGTAGAAAGAATGAGGAGAGGCAATATAAACTAAAGGGTACAATTCTAAAGGGGGTGCATGAACAGAGAGACCTGGGGTATATGTGCACAAATCGTTGAAGGTGGCGGGGCAGGTTGAGAAAGCAGTTAAAAAAGAATACGGGATCCTGAGCTTCATAAATAGAGACAGAGTACAAAAGCAAAGACGTTATGATGAATCTTTATAAAACACTGGTGCGGCCTCAACTGGAGCAGTGTGTCCAATTCTGGGCACTGCACTTTAGGAAGGATGTGAAGGCCTTAGAGGGTACAGAAAAGATTTGAGAATTATTCCAGGGATGACAGACTTCAGTTAAGAGGATAGACTAGAGAAGCTGGGGTTGTCCTCCTTGGAGCAGAGAAGGTTGAGAGGAGATTTGATAGAGGTATTCAAAATCATGATGGGTCTAGACAGAGTAGATAGAGAGAAACTGTTCCTAATGGCAGAAGGGTCAAGAACCAGAGGACACAGATTTAAGGTGATTGGCAAAAGAACCAAAGGCAACATGGGGAAAAAAATTATGCAGCGAGTGGTTAGAATCTGGAATGCACTGCCTGAAAGCGTGGTGGAGGCAGATTCAATCATGGCTTTCAAAAGGGAATTGGATAAGTAACTGAAGGAAAAAATTTGCAGGGCTACAGGGAAAGGGCAGGGGAGTGGGAGTAGCTGAAGTGCTCTTGCAGAGAGCAGGCATGGGTTTGACGGGCCGAATGGCCTCCTTCTGTGCTGTAACAATTCTATGATTCTATGAAAAATCACTATCTAAGACTATATACAGTTTTAGATTATATTCCCCACCCCATCTCCAGTCATTCCTTCTTTGGTTGATTGTGGGTAAATGTCTTCCTTCCGGTGTTTCACAGTGCTTTTGAACCTGGCACAAGGTAAGGTGCAAGAACAGCCCAGGAGTTGCTGACCACCTTTTCCTTCCTTTCACCAGATGAGGAAAGCCACTCAACCTAACTTAGATCATCCATCCAGAAAGACCAAAGTCCCTTCATCATGGTGCATTCACACAGCAACTTCATAATTCCAGTAAAGTGGAATCACTAAAGTTGGTGTGCAAATAGATATTCTCACGAGCAATCTGAACACAGATTGCAGTAGTACACCAGAAGCGAAACCTACAGCACACTCAAACTGCATACCTCAGTTAAAACGCAGTCTTCTGCCGTTCGGGTTCAAAGTACACAGTACGACCAGAGGCATCTCAAACTGCAGAACGCAAGAGCAAAAGGCTTCATACCCAATTTGAAAATGAGTAAGAACCAATGAAACACAGGATTCGCTCAGTTAACTTAGGGGAAATGTAAGTACACAGGGTCAGTGCAAGTGCACCCTTCCATTACTAAGGTTTCAGCTCCACTACGCTACTCAGAAGTTCACACCACGTGTTGATTACTCTGTTGGTTTTAAAATTTGCCTTTTACAAATTTGAATATGTGCTCCCTTGGGATGGCAAGAAGGGAGAAATGGATAGCAATAAAGTGAGAAATGGATAACAAGAGGAAAATAGATGGTAACAAAAAGGGACAGTGGAGGGGAAGGGGCAATGGATGGCAGTGAAGCTGGTGAAAAAGGATGACAATGACAGGGGAAACAGATGGCAATAAGGAAAAGGAAGGGGCAGAAGCTGTGAGCAATACTTTGCAGTAAGGAAAATGCCAGCATTAACTGATAGGCAACGGGAGAGTGTAACAGCATTAATGGATGGGGAGTGGGGAGAAAGAGTGCCAGCATGAACTGGGAGCAGAAAATGTATACTTGAATTAGCAGTAAAACGAGGGTCAGCTTGAACTTTGTTAGAGTGTGACAGGTTGAAATGAGGGGGGGGGGGGGGGGGGGAGGGAGAAGAGGAAGAGTGCCAGTATGAACAGGAAGGACTGTAGGAGGATAGAATGCCTTAAATGAAAATATAGGAAGTTGGATCAGGGACAGAATCTCTGAACTGGATTCAGAGGGGATAAAATGCACCTACCATCTTAGGTGGTGGGTTGGGTACGGGAGACTGATTGTTGAGGTGATTGTTGAGAAAATGATGGTCTGGTTGGCCTGTTGAAAATCCAAATGTCACTTTTTTTTTTAAAATAGAGATTAAAAATCTAACCAGAATGAATAATTTTAATGTACAATTAAATCATATAGGGGAGCTTGCCTCCAGAATCCCTCCACCCCAGAAATGCAACAATATTTTGTGTCTTTAAGTATTTAAATTTCCCTCTTCCGACTTTAATGTACTTGAGATTTTTTTTCCCCCCTTCAGTACAAGCAAATTAATTTTATGTGCTTCAATTACAAAACCTGTGTAACGACAGGTTTTCACACTTCATAGGTTTATAATGAGGGCCATCACAAGTGTCAGCTTTTGGAAGCTGTTGGTTTGCTTATGTTAATTTTCTAAGTTGGTAGATATAAATTCTGGACATATAACAGACAGGCAGACGCATTTGTCTCCAATATCTGCTTCCCGCTTTTTGATCTATACGGCTCTGTATGTCAGAGCGAGTCGCAAACTAACTAAATGATACAAGATGGAAACTGCAGAGTAAAAAAAGTTCCATGTACTTCATGCCTCAAGACGTTCCAAAGAACTTCACAGCCAACAAAGTACTTTTGAAATGTAGCCAATGTTGTAATGTAGGCAAACGTTGCAGAACACAGTATTGCATCAGTACTGCACTGAAGTGTCAGCCTAGATTATGTGCGCAAGTCTCTGGAATGGAGCTTGAACCCACGACCTCTGACTCAGATAAGAATGCTACCACTGAGTCAAAGCTGACACCTTATAAGAGCGCGTACCATCTCCACAGCTCTCATAGAAAATGTTGTGGCGAAGCCGAAATGCCAGGATTGCAGATTAATAGCCTGTTCTACACTGATCATGTTGAATTGATAGCATAATGGGTAGAAACCGTCACTTCTGGAATGAACATTAGCTCCAGAATGCATGTGAAGACAATTCTTGAGAAAACTAACTCAATGCTTCAGTGAAAATCTATCTATTCATATCAGTAGAGTCTCAAAGTATAATTCCTTGTCCACCAGGTCAGTCATGTTTTAAATAAACTCTAGCATAAGCTTCTTCACCTGAATTCAGATTACCTGCCCTACAACAAATTATGCTTTCTCAAGGTGAACAACTCACTTGTTTCAAAGTCTTTCCCCGGCAACAGATGCCAAGCTTACTGGGGATAGTCTCCAGTTTTGTCTCATGACCTTTTTAAAAATAGTTACGTTACCACTTTCCAATTATCAGGCATCATTCCCCAGTTTAACAAACTTAATAAAATGTCAAAGCTTCACCAATTTCAGATCCCATCTACTTTAAGACTTGTTGATACAAGTTGTTGGTACCCGATTCTTTGTTTTAAGAGCATCCAACCTTTGTGCAACGCTATCCTTCATTATATGCAAGCCTCGCTACTCCTTTGCTATTCCTTGAAATTTGTTATATCAACAAGGGCAATTTTTTCTATTCTTTCTGGGGGAGAGAGATATTAACTAACTATTTCATAACTCTAGCATTTATTTGTCTCTGGATTACAGTTTCCCATATATATTTATTTGAAAACCCTTTAAAACTTGCCTATTGGCCTAATGGGTAAAGCCATCAACCAAAGTAGCAGTTAAACAGAACATCTCAGTGTACACTAGATTAATTGATCTCAACTCAGCAGTAAGATTAAGGGAAAAAAAGAAAAGCTTGCATTTATATAGCATCTTTAATGTAGAAAAATGTCCTATGGCGCTTCACAGAAGTATAATGAGACCAAAAAAAAAACCTAGCGAAAAGGAGGTGATGAGGGACATTAGCAAGATGACCAAAAGCTTAATCAAAGGGATGAATTTTGAAAGGAAGGAAGGATAAAAGGAAGGGAAAGACTTGCATTTATATAGCATTTTCACAACCAAAGCACCTTACAGCCAATTAAGTATTTTTGAAGTGTAGTCACTGTTGTGAATGTAGGAAATGTGGCAGCCAATTTGAGCAAAGCAAGGTCACACAAACAGCAATGTGAAAATGACCAGATAATGTTATCAGTGATGCTGGCTGAGGGATAAATATTGGCCAGGACACCAGGGAGAACTCCCTGCTCTTCTTCGAAATAGTGCCATGGGATTTTTACGTCACCTGAGATGAAGACGGGGCCTCAATTTAATATACATATCGTCAGTACTGCACTGCAGTGTCGGACTAGATCTTTTGTTTAGGAAGGGAATTCCAGAACATAGGGCCTAGACGGCTGATAACACGGCTGCCAGTCGTTGGCTGAGGCGAATGAGCAATGCACAAGATGCCAGAGTTGGAGGAGGCAGAGTTCTGAGGGTTGTAGGACTGGAGAAGGGGCAAGGCCATGAAGGGTATATAAACACAAGGATGAGAATTAGAATTGGAGGCATTGGGGAACTGGGAGCCAATGTAGGTCAGCAAGGACACGGATAATGGATGAGTGGGACTTGGTGCAAGATATGATACGGAAAGCAGAGCTTTGGATAAGCTGAAGTATATGGAGGATTGAAGGCTGGCCAGAAGCACATTGGAATAGTTAAGTCTAGAAATTACATTGGCCCTGGATTTGCGGTCGGTAGGATGGCGAACTGTCAGAGTACGCAGTCATGCCGCCTTTGAAACTAACTGCAACTTCGGGATCTGGCACATGCGGAAATCCTGAAGTTGCGGTCGGTCAATGACAGCTCCAAAACTGGCTAGGTTGTGCCCCCTCCCCAGAGAGCCGGCAATCAGTGAAATCTCGTAGATCATTGAAACCGAGGAAAATGTTGGCTCTTCCGCAGTAGGTACGCTGTTAAATTCCCCACTCAAAGTTAGACCCAAAGGGATTGGGTGTAACTGGGGTTTTAACAGCGTTCTGCTAAACAAAGTTTAAGGGCATGGAAAACTAATCTTAATTTTGTGCATTGTGAAATTTGTCCATTTTCATAAAACGTTATACATTTTTCAAAAAAAATTAATTTTTGAAAAGTTTCTTAAAATGTGTTAATTTTTTTAAGTTTATCCATCTTTATTTTAGGTTTCCCTTTTCCCCATGTGAGAACACTAATCTTTCTTTTGCTCTCTCTAACTATTTTAAAAAGTTAGAATTTTAAAGGATTACTCACTTCCTTGTTCGCTGTCTGTGAGATTTCTCTCTTTTGATTGGCTGGTTAAACAACATGTTGCCGTCACAGCACTTCGAACAAGGGGATTCCCATTAAATTCCGTTGATTTGAATTGTAGGGCGGAAAACCAAAAGTTTTCATCAGAGGGCTTGCAAGATCCTTGTGTGGATCGTACTTCGGGGCCAGCAGTGAACGCCTTCGCTTTGGTCCTGAATTTGCGGTCAGCAGCAATGTATTTTTTTAAAATTTGCATTTGCTTGTCCTTGTACTTTACCAAATGCTCCTACTAGATTCTCTATGTTTTGCTCATCCCAAATACTGCTCTTTACAACTCTACTTCATTACATGGGCCTCTGTTACCCTTTAATCAGTTTTGATTTTGCCGGAATGAATGATTGTAACCTCACAAACATTTTCTTAAATACACGTAATTGCCACTTTGTGAATTTCAGAACCTTAATTGTATTCCAATTAACTCTCAATTCATTTCATATTCCCTCAAAGGCTCCTATTTTGAAGTCCAGAATTTTTACATACCCTCATGAGCATTCTACTGGATTCCAGACACTCATTTACTGTACCTAGCTTATGAAACATTACTGAGTCATGATTAAAGAATAGCTTTTTGACCAAGTTGCGTTTGGCAAACTGAGTATAGTAATGAAGCAATCTTGCATTACCTTTAGAAACGTTCACTCCGCTTTTGTTTTTTATCTCTTATTTACCTGACCAATATTTGGTCAATTGAAATCCCTCATGGTGAAGGCAATGTTTCACAGAAAAATAAGATTAAATCACAGAATCCCAACACCGATAAAAATGTAATATAATAAAAACAGAATAATTATTCAGACAATGTAAACTAGTGGACCTGATTATAAACAAACAGAATCACAGAGAACACCACCCAAATCACAGGTAAAAATCATAGAATCACATCTAATATAACAGAATTTGACTTTGATCAGACACTGGCCTTACCTGAGATTAACATTCTGGCCTTTTCACAGGCCCTCAGACCTACAAAAACACATCCCTGCCTTTTCTCTGCTCTGTCTAGGGAGGATCTGTAACAACCTGTACTGTCCTTTTTCCTTTGTTAACTTTAAGCAAAGTTGGCAACAGAAGCTGATCACTTCAAACAATTCTCCCGAAAAGACATCAGCTATCCTAAAAACTGTGGTAGATTCGGGAATTTATAAAACAAAACACAGATTTGGGCAACACTTTTACAAGCAGTTAACTTCAGAAAAACTCAATTCCAAATGGAATTCTGAGCCACAAAAATCACATCCCATTGACTCACTATTATCTAGAATTCCAGATCCAGGAATCACAATGTAAATATATAATCCTGATCCAAGCAGAAAAACATTCTATAATTAGACTGGTTCTCATTATTCAGCAAGCTGAATATTGCTTATCCCACTAAATAGTTTCATGTAACACACGCCAGTCATTCTTCGTTTTTTTTTTAAGAAAACACAAATTTTGCAGAGATATTTTTATTTGTATTCTACATCGGCTCTTGCAAATGAACAAATGTTACAAACCAATCACAAAGGTCCTGACCCAAGCACAACACTTCTAGTCAAGTTGCATTTATTAGAATTTTATGATAACTCTTTGTATCATTCCATTCAGACTACTGACTCAGTAAAAAAGGCCAAATGAAGCAGACTGGTTCTGATTAAGTGAATTTGGTACTTTTAAATGCAAGTTGTTGTTTACTTTCCATTAATACCATACAAGCTATCACCACCGTCACCATTATTTTCATCCCATCCCAAGTTATTAAAGGTGACAACAGATTTAATTTCTTCCCTAAAGTCATTAACATAAAAAGGTGGAGAAAACTGGTTTAGAGCAGAAAAACTATACTGCGATTTCCATTCCTAATGCTTTGTCCTGTATTTATAATCTTCTCGATGGTCTATTTCTCTTCATTTGAGATTATAAACAATACACTAATCTAATACATTAGAAGTATGCATTCACACACTGCAAACTAGTGTATGACTGACAGAAATGTCTCTGAAAGCTGTAAACATACACATTTTCTATTTCTGATCTACTTGAGTTTTAGAGTAACACAATTGGGTTTTTGTAGCATTTTTAGATATGTATATTTAAAATCAGGATCCCAACACACGTGAAATTGGCCCACACTTTATAGAAGCTTCAAACAAACTAGACCTAGTTTTATTTTTATATGTTTTTATTTGTGTGTAAATAAACTGAATTTTGTACAGAAAACCACAAGAAACATTTTATTTGTGCCTTTAGTTATTTTTGCATACTGACACACCAATTTTACGCTGCACATTTGTTGGGGCACAACTGTACCGTATACTTTCGTTGAATCATACGGCACAGAAGGAGGCCATACGGCCCATCATGCCTGTGCCGGCTCTATCCAATTAGTCCCACTCCCCTGCTCTTTCACCCATAGCTCTGCAACTTGCTTTTTAAAAAAAATTTTTTGATAACTTTTAAAAAAAAACAACTAATTTAAGTTTGCTACCAAAATGTACTTTCTAACAGCAATTTGTGTTATCTTTAATCTGCAGCAGGGATTTATGTAGAACATTTGAGGCCATTCATATCACTCATTTTCACATTACAGAAAATACTCTAGATTGAAGTGGGGAGCAAGAATAATAATGAAAAGAGAGGAAGGTTTTATGTTCTGTAAACCCTTTGTATATTATATATATACACAATAGTTCTTTTCAGAGTATTAAAGTTATAGACCTTTCCTTATGTATTTTTTATTCGTTCAGATATTAACTTTATTCATCATGGTTAATGTAGCAATTAGCTTGTACCCATTGAAATTCTAATGCAATAAAAGTAGTTTCAAATAATTTTATTGAATAATGAACTCTTGAATAACATAAATTAAGTGTTTTAAATAACAGTCCTGTTACATTATTAGAGATACTGGATATAAAATTGATCATTTGTCAACTGCAAATCAGTGTCTAAGAAATCTGGGGAAAAATGGCATTTCAATTGTTAGCTGTTTGTGTTTCCATGCCCTTGATGTGGAATTACGGTGAGTCAGTCTTTTGTTGGCACAAAAATATAAAGCTTTCTTTTATATTAAAAAGTATACAAGGAACTGATTTTAAGGCCGTCAACTAATCTTGAAGGCAATAGTTTTTCATAAACCTCTTGAATTTAGCTCTCATGGATTGTGTTATCTATTCCCACACAAATGGTTTCCTGACTAGAAAACACTCTTTGATCACAGTGTTCAAAAATACTGTATGGTGTTTCAATTGGGTGAATGATGGAAATACAAATTCTACTCATGTTACTCAAAGCCATTTTGAGAACATTCTGACAAGACCATCTAACATGTAATAAACTAGCAATTATCTTGCTTAGCTCATTAGGTAGCTACATTGGAAGCCCAGTAGCGATTTTTAGAAGATGCAAAAGGAACAGAACTAGAAATGCTGAGAGATTCTGACCAACACATTACCAAATCTCAAAGGTTCCCTGACCAAATAATGAATATAAATGACCTGAGCTAGTTTGTTTACTGATTAGACTTTTAGCCTTAATGGGACACAGCTCCACTGTAAAAGCAGAATAATACATTATGCATTACAACTGATCATAAGCATAGCACAGGAGATCACTACTATATACATAAAAATAAAAGACTACCATGCATCCATAGGGCATAGAATTTTTTTGTCGTGTCTGTAGGGCATGTTGCATCTTGAATGACTAATATTCCACATTCAGAATTGTTTTTCTTTGTCTCCAGTTTTCCAGTGATTAAAATACAACCATGCAGCAGCCACGAAAGCAACTAAATCACCGATTTTCTCCTCCCTAAACACCTTTTAGTATCAATGCTGGTCCAGAGCCCATCGAACTGATTTACTGTGATTAAATAAGTCAAATTTTGCTTTTGAGAGTACTGTAGAAGTGTTACTGAATTCAAGACTGAAAATATCAATGATTCTGTGCTTATTTGAATGGAAGCTGAAAAAGTCAGGGGCCTTAATTATTGAAAATGTATTTAATGATGCAGTTAGTTCTACTACTTACTCTTTTAAAAATAAGTATAATACTTCTGATGAAGATATTCCAGGTATTGGAGGCAGACCGTAGGAACTGCGCCTAACTGGTCTTTTTGCATTAATTCTCGGGGGTGAGCATCACTGACAGGGCTGGCATTTATATAGATACATAGAAGATAGGAGCAGGAGTAGGCCATTCGGCCCTGCTCCGCCATTTAATGAGATCATGGCTGATCATCCAAATTCAGTACCCAGTCCCTGCCTTCTCCCCATATCCCTTGATCCCTTTAGCCTGAAGAAATATATCTAACTCCTTCTTGAATATACTTAATGAACTGGCCTCCACCGCCCTCTGTGGCAGAGAATTCCACAGGTTCACCACTCTCTGGGTGGTGGTGATGGGCCTCCTTCTTGAAAAGCTGCAGTCGATGTGGTGAGGGTATTCCCACAATGCTGTTAGGTAAGGAGTTCCAGGATTTTAAAACAACAATGACGAAGGATGGGAATTTGGAGGTGATGGAATTTCCATATACAGTACTTGCTGTATTCTAACAGGATAGCATGCCAGACATCCCAAGGAAACTAATATTGAATCAGGGACGGGGACTCGCCAAAATTAACGTAAGCAATAAACAGAAAATAATGGCACTAAAGAGTGACAAATCCCCATAACAAGCTGGTTTCTATCCCAGGGTTTAAAGGAATTAGGTAAGAACACTGCAGATGCCCCAACTATAATCTTCCAAAGTTCTCTCAATTCGGGAATTGTTCCTTTAGATTGGAAAATTGCGCATGTCACTCCGCTATTTAAGGTAGTGAGAGAGGGAAACCAAGGAATTAGACACCAGTTAGTCCAACATCTGTTGTTGGGAAATTATTGAGTCTATAATTAAGGATAGAGTGACTTAACACTTTGAAACTGTTCAATTGATCAGAGAGAGCCAGCATGGATTTGTAAAGGGTAGGTCATGCCTGACAAACCTGAATGAATTTTATGAAAAGGTTACAGGAAACTTTCTGGTATCTGGCACTGACGGGACCGAGCTGATGCCGTACCATCAAAACTGCCGTAGAAACCAGCGCTAATGTTAAAACATACGGAGCTTTTGAGCTCCGTGTGAATCAACAAACCCTGTTGCTTAGCAACAGCTTCAAAAGAGTCAGCCACAGCTTAAAAGCGTCTCTGTAGCTAAGCAACAGCTTCAGCTAGACCTTGCAGAGCCTGACTGGAAAAAAAAGCAACGAGAAGTAAAAAAAACTTCTAGGAAACGGCTCCTGAATTTTGCCGGTAGATAGAGCTTTCCGGACATTTAACCTCCGGTTAAACGAAAGTTTCCTGTACTAAAGTAGTGGACAGGGGAATGTCTATGGATATTATTTATATGGACTTCCAGAAGGCATTTGATAAAGTCCCTCATAAGAGCCTGTTAGCTAAAGTTGAAGCTCATGGAATGAAAGGCAAATAATTGACCTGGTTAAGAAATTGGCTGAGCGGCAGGAGACAGGGAATAGGGATAATGGGCAGGTACTCATTAGTGGTGCCCCGCAAGATCTTATATATTACGAGCATCTCCCATGGTGTTACTCAGTGATTCAGAGGATACATTACATTATAAAGCATAAAACAGATTATCAGGGCCACTGATATATGGTCATTAAATAAGTCAAATTGTGTTTATGATCAGAGAGTACTGTAGGAGTGTTAATTATATTTTTGGTCTCAAAGTCGATTATGTGAATGTGTGTCGAGGCTGTAAATCAGTACCGTTAAGTATTGTTAAAGGTTAGTTTTGCTATGTAGTTCGTTTATTCCTTACTTTTAAAAAGCAAATTTCAGATGCAGAGGAAAATGTTCTAGGTTGCAAGTAGGAAAGAGATGCTTGGCGTGGAAAGTGGGAGCACTGAGAGACAGCAGGAGGGAGACAGCAGGAGGAAGGTAAAGGTACAGGTGCTCAGTTGGAATTTCTTAAGGTTTCTCAAGTAGTGACTTTGGGAAACCTGTAGTATTTAAAATACAGCAGAGTACTTTTGGGGAGACACAGTCAACAAATTCCCCTTTTCCAGCCACAGCCCAACTCCACATGACCACAAGCTTTGAAGCCCAGCCTCCAGAGTGCCAAAAGCAGCATTCCTGGCCACTGTTGGGAACGGATTCAAGTTTTTCAGCACTTTCAAGATCAGTTTTAACTTTAGAGAAGGTTTTGCAATCTGAGGAGGCCTCAACATCAAGTTGGTTTTGTGGCGGGGTGGGGGGGCGGGGGTGGTAGATAGGTGGCAATATATTAAAGTCATGTTAGGGGAAGGAAATGAAACAGCAGAATCAGGACGATGGCCCTATTTTAGTAACTCTAAGGCACTGTGAAAAACACAATAAGATCTGCTAGGAAAGAAGGTGGCCAAAAAAAGAAAGCTGAACAATGCTTTGTACTGCATCGTCTGTAACAATGGATCACCATGGAGCAATACAGACTAGCTAATGGAAATTATTTATTAGGTCACTCTTACCAAAATCGTGTGCAACTTTTTATGTTTGCATGTGAACCTGTTCTAACAGCTTGCCTGTATTACACATTCTAAGCTATGCTAACAACTGGAAGGACTAACTTTTGGGGTGGGGGAAAAAAAGAGCGGAAAAATAATCTCTGGAAAGGTTTTCTTTAAAAGCAGACGGTGTGAAAGACACAAAAATTATAGTAACCACCTTTAGCACAATATTGAGCAAAAAGATTTTTTCTTTTTAAAATCACACAGTAAACAGTTAATGCTTTGAGTCACAAGTATATACAGGCATGCTATTACTAAACCGCGACAACTCAAGTTTTAAACCGTTGCCCAAATTTTCAAATTTCTGTGGCAAATGACAGCTGCAATTTGCAGCAAAAACTTTAATTTTTACGTAAATATTGCCGACAAACACGTGGGAAGTCCCTCCCTCCATTTACTGTATTTAGTTCTCCACGGTGACCAAGTTCATAATCACGCAAACAAATGGACCATTCTCAATACAAATTTTTTAAATCGGTGATAAATGTCACTCGTTTAGTCAAAATGTGTTCGTAGCTCAATCAATAGATACAGTATTTATTTACCTTGGCTCACTCAGTAAAAGATGACAGTGTTTAAAAAGATTATGTCCCTTCAGATCCAGCAGCAGTAGGTCCGCAATCAAAATCAAGATACAAATTCTTAAAAACGTATTGTACCCCAATTAGTTATACAGGTAAATACAGTACACCAACATATTAATCTTCAGGTCACCCAGTTTTCCAGCTTTTAAGAAGAACAAACTCTGGTTGAAAGTCTTGTCATCACCAGATCATTAAAATTCATGTGAAATACTTAGGTGAATATAAAACACCACCTCATCAATCAAAAATTCCAATGTTACAAAAGGACGCATCTGTACTTTTACTGTTATCTCTAGCATAGGGTTACCAGCTTTTCACAAGCAGGATGACTCCCCCTTTTACGATGCTCCATGACAAGACTGGCTCCACAGCAAACAGCGAAGGGCGGGAATGATTTCAAACCAACCAAAGAGCCAGACCTCAGGAAACCACACTACGGACAAGAAATCTGCATCTAAATGGCCATTCTTCATGTGTGTTCTGAGAAAGTGAATGACAACAGGCTGCTCAATGGCAGGTAGTGTCAGAATCAAGCCCAATCCAGCCCCCACCTGTTGTCCACATGCATACACTTCCAGCAGGGGTCACTAAAAAGAAAGACTTGCATTTATACAGTGCCTTTCATGACCACCGGTCATCTCAAAGCACTTTACAGCCAATTAAGTACTTTTTGAATGTGGGAAACGCGGCAGCCAATTTGCGCACAGCAAGCTCCCACAAACAGCAATGTGAAAATGACCAGATAATCTGTTTTTGTTATGTTGGTTGAGGGAAAAATATTGGCCAGGACACTGGGGATAACTCCCCTACGAAATAGTGCCATGGGGTCTTTTACATCCATCTGAGAGAGCAGACGGGGCCTCGGTTTAACGTCTCATCGGAAAGATGGCACCTCCGACAGTGCAGCACTGGGGTGTCAACCTAGCTTTATGTGCGCAAGTCCCTGGAGTGGGACTAGATAGCAATCAGGGTAGGAAATGTTGAAAAATAACTTTGGGTGAATGTAATAAACTAGAATGTAATAAACTAGAATGTAAAGGGTTAATCAGGGTAACAGCAGAATTTGATGGCATTTGCTAATGTAATACTGCCAATGCTTTGTTTTATGTATAATGAGGTCACTGAGCATATTGCAGCTGAGTGCAAGTTTACCTTTTTGTTTGAAAAGCATAATGTAGTTTTAAAGCACAATATTTTGAACTAGCCGATTAACATCTGGAATGTTGATGGCACCACATGAAAAAGAAGCCTGTGGCAACAAATTATAGCATGCAAATGCCCTCGTGGGAATGCAGAGGTTAGATGTATGAAAGTGATCTGCGGACATGTAAGTCGAGAGACTCCCAAAGTCAAACAATTATGTGAAAAGGTGAGAACGTGCTGGTTCAAAGGTAAGTTTATGTTTACCAATGCTGTCTGCAAGCATACCAGTGTATTAAGTCAACAATAGCAGCGCCATCTGACCAGAAAAGTGTAATAAAGTTCATGTAAAGGCTGGGAAACAAAAGGGGGTTGCGGCCAGAACTGTCGTGCGGTATTGAGAAAAGATATAAAGGGACAGGGTCTACACCTAGGTGGGGAGCTATAATGAATCCTCCACAGAAGAAAGAAATCTCGGTTGGTGTAGTTCCCAGGACAAAAATAATTACTGTGTCCTCTTGGTAAGGTTGCCCCACAGTGGTTTGTAATCCAATGTCCTCTGGTCATGTTGCTGCTTTTCTGGTATATTTGAAGTCTTGTAATAGTGTCTGATTCAAAAGGCTTGAACTCAAATTATATTTCAAGATACGGTACATCATTCGGTTAACAGAACCCTTCATGATTTTCCTCGCTTGCCCCAAGGGGTACCAAATCAAATTGCAGTGCCCTCACAACGACCCTAGTTTAGATCAGCTAAGAGAACCTAAAACCTCCTCTTCCACATGGCTCGCTACCTTAACCAGCTAGCCATTGAGGAGGTCCACACAACCGTTTCTGTTCACCTTTGTAAACCTGACTGGTGACAGTAGGCAGTATTGGTGCATGGATGCATTTTTTCAAAAGTGTGACTAGTTGAAAGCTCAGACGATGGGATGATTCAGCAGATTATATTAACCTTTAAGTTACTGACCTGACAACAAGTGCAGAACTTTTACACACCATTTGGAACACTGACAATTCCTATCATTCCTGCTTCCTTAAAGAAAAAGATGTCCAATGACAGAAAATCAGTTGCACGTTTGCAGAAAACAAAAAAATGGAAGTTAAGCTATCGGGTAATATTTTACACATGTAAACACTTGCAAGGTTACTGATTTTGAAAGAAATCCAGTTTTTTTTTTTGAAGACAAGAATGAATTTAGTCAAAATTGGATGAAACATTTCAAGTTGGCTGACAAATCAATGACATTCATAAACAGACATGGTCAGGACACAGATTTCCTTCTTCCACACATAGAAAAGATGAAGAGTTAAAATTAGTTCTCTAACCATACATTACTAACCTAATTTGCTTGCAAGATCTTAATATACTCACTATCTGTAGCAGTAACGCATCAATTATAGATCTCTATTCTCTTGATCAATAAAAACATTACGTTAAGCAGTTCAGTATGACTTTAGTAATCACCACTATTATTTTGCATAGTTAATATTTCAGGTTGCTCCTCTCAGCTATATAAAAAAAATCAAGCTGTCATTATAGCATCTCCACAGTGTATTCACTTTTAAGAAAAAAAATCTTTACTAATCTTATGCTTTGATATCCAGCACTTTAAAACCAATTCCTTATGTACTAGACACAGCAGGTAAACAAACTAATTTATCACGGGAATTTTTTTTTTTTTTTTAAAACCAAAGGTGACCTTACTTTCCATTCTACTGTAATTTAACTCCAATCCTGGAAGCAATCTCCCTTAACTGGAATGGGTGCCATTTAATGCGCTTTTAATTTCATTTCTTCACATAACATCTCTAAGACAGGAGGTTAATCATGTAGGGTTTTTTCCAGGACTGGTGGGTTGTGTTTATTTTATGTAAGGAAAACCATTATATTTGATTTCTTCAGTGTAAATCTATATACAAACAATGACATCTACTGGCATTTCCTGGTAACAGAATTACATACCGAGTGCTTTGTTTTTAGTTTTGCAGTAATCTGATAGTTCACTCTGGATACAGTCTCCATTATCTGCATTCCACAGGATCTAGCCAACCACGTCTCCTAGACAGACAGCACAGACGTTGCATCTCATCACCACATTTGAGTTCCTGTTTGCCTGTAGACATGTGGTGCAAGTACAGGTAGTAGGACAAGTCCAGCATCTCATCATGTAGTGACCACAATGATCAGATTTCAGGAAAGTTCCTGTATCAAGTCAGCAGGAATGTTTTACATCAGTTTCTCAAGAGTCAATCAGGCATTCATTTTATCGTAAAAACTAACTATAGGTAGACAATCTTACTACAGTAATTTGAATTAACAATATCTTTACAATTAGCTTGGTGAGTAGCTGGATTTTATTAGTTAGCTAGGCTGTTCTTTTAATATAGTTTAAAATAGTGAAGTGATCCGGCATGTGTTCATAAAGAGATGATGCCATGGCTGCAGAATAGAAGCAGGAGATCTTGTTAGGAAGGAAAATCTAGTGATCTTAACTTTGATTACCTCTCTGCTCAAAACACACAACTCTCATGTTAAAAAAAACTATAGCCCTCCTTGAACTTAGTTATCAACTTTGACTTTAATTAGCTTTTTCCTTCATTCCATATATAGGAACAATAAGTACGAGTAGTTCATTCAGCCCCTCGAGCCTGCTCCACCATTCAATTAGATCATGGCTGATCTGTACGTCAACTCCAATTACCTGCCTTTGATCGATTTCCCGGATACCTTACTTAATAAAAGTCTGTCGATCTCAGTCTTGAAAATTTCAACTGACCCAGCATCTACAGCCTTTTGGAGACGGGGAATTCCACAGTTTCACAACCCGGTGTGTGGAAAAAGTGCTTCCTTGATTTCACTTCAGAAAATCTTAAAATTAGAGCTAGATCATTAAGTGTAACAGGAAAGTATTCCTGATGCTCTTAAAGATCCTTCACTTCTTACCTTAAGGCACAAAGTGAAAGTTGTGACTTGACCATATATTCAACAATTGCCTCATGACTTAATCAGCTGTCTGACTAAATTCAGTATGAAGCTTGCATATTCTCGCTCAAATTACAACTATAAGGAGTAAATAAATTGAAAATATTTCAGCTAGTCAATCAGATGGGAGGTGTAACTGCCTGGAGTACATTAGACAACATTTGCACGATCCGCAAAGCTCAAAAAACACGCTGACACAAATTTATAACGTGATAATTAATGCATTCTCCAAAGTTCTTCCAAGGCCCTTCAGTTTGCAATTTCCAACTGTTTTTAAATGAGTTGTTTTTAATTCTGTAAATGAAATTGGTTGGAGTGGTCTGAAAGATTGTCATAATGAAATATTTACCATGTAAAGTATTACCCCGACAATGTGACACCAAATGTAAACAGGAAAAGCTGAAAGTTATGAAACATCTCACACAATTCAGTTTTAGCCAGTAGAGCACATAATAAGCTTGTTTCAGCAAAGAATCTATATCTTCAAGGGAGATAGGGTAAAAGCAATAAATCCAAGAGTCATAAGTTGTGCAGAAACTGTGCTCCAAAACCCACACCACCAGAGTCTGGTAGATTGAAAGGTCACACCCCAGATTTCTTCTTTGGTGAATTAGGGGTAAAGCACCAAGCAGAGGCCAACCATTTTCCCACTTAAGGGGATTAAGTTGATAAAAAGGAAATAAATCTGAGAAGAAGCCAGCCTGTTATATTCTTATACACCTCTAAGAAACTGGATCAAAAGCAGTATTGGCATAGCCTGGAAGCAAGTGACTTGGAATAGTATGGAACTCATGTAGAAACAAAGCATAGAATCATACAATGATGCAGCGCAAAAATAGGCCATTTGCCCATCATGTTTGCCCCGGTGTTTTTCTCCAAAGTAGGCACATGCCATAATTCCACTCTCCTATTCACTCGCTCTTACCTGTTAATATTTATCATTTTCAAGCAACTACCCAATTCCTTTTTTAAATAATTCACACATTCTACTTTCTAAACACCCTCTATGTAAATATATTTTTCTAACCTCTTCTTCAATTCTTGATTATTTTAAATTTGTCCCCTCTTGTTACTATCTGGCAGGTCAGTGGAAACAATCAATATTTATCTTATTATAAACCTTCATAGCTTTCAAAGACATTAGTCAGATCACCCCTTCATCTTCTTGGATTAAGACTTGTTGAGGGGGCCTTTGGCCCCTCACCACCTGCCCTTGGGGAGAATGAATGGGATTTGTGGATGGATGGTCAAGATATGAGTGATAGCAGAGCAAGGGGATGGGAGAAAAAAGGGGTCTTTATATTGCTTAAAAAAAAGTCTTTGCCCTTTGTTTTTTGCTAATTTTCTGTTATAAAAAAATTAGAAAAGCTAAGAGCGAGTATATTTGTTTTTAGGATGTGGACGACGCTCTTAAGACATAATTTATTGCTGAGCCCCGAGGGCATTAAAAGTCAGCCATGTAAATACAATCTCCCATGGCGTCACACACAGCAAGTCAGAGAATAAAGTCTCTCTCTCACCGTCTTTGTGTTACCGTTTCTCTCAGTTGTTAATTATTGTTTGTATAAAGAACTATTGCCAGCTGCTTCTTCACAACTCTGAATCTATGCCTTCTTGTCCTGCTGTATCTAAAAGTATTATGCCAAGTTTATTTTCCCTCAACTCATTTCAGTACCTTGTACAGCTCCATAAAGGTCCCCACTTGAGATGTCTCTTTTCAAGCTAAAGAGCCTTAGCTTCATCAGAGCTCCTCTCTTGGACAAGAATCAGCCACATCGCTGTTCTAAGTTCTATAAACTTATTCAGAATTCACGATAAGGTTCCGATTGTTGAATTTTAAGAAATTATTTTTTAGCTACCCATTACAGTATACAAAACAAGACAACCAGGATGCTGAAGAGAACTTGGTTGCATTGAGGGTAATACTGTACATGTTAAATATTTCATGATGATCAAACTAATTTTTATTTAATTTGCTCTCAGTCTACAGCAACATTGCCCAGGGCTATTTATTGTCCATCTTTAGTTGTCCTGAAGTGGTGGTGATGGGCTGCCTTCTTGAACCGTAGCAGTCCTTGTATGGTGATGCTGCTCCCACAAATGGTATTAGGTAGGGAACTCCAGGATATTGACCCAGTGACAATGAAGGAACGGCAATACAAGTCCAAGTCAGTATGGTGTGGGACTTGGGAGGTAAAGGGTGTGCACACAACATTGATAATCTTGTCCTTCTTGGTGGTAGAGGACTCCGGGGAGGGAGTTGCTGTTGAAGTATCCTTGGTATTTCTGAGCTACTAGTGGGCTCAGCATTAAGAGATACAATTCCCAGAAAAAATAGCTACTCATCCATTGTTTGCTTACAACAACCAAAAAGCCAGGAAGTGGGGAGGGGCCTCAAAATTACTTGCTTGGGAAACCAAGAACTTAATACAACTTAAAGCTCAAGTGTGAAATAACTACGACTCAACTTTAAGGAACATATATAGCACCTTTAACGTAGTAAAACGTCCCAAAGCACTTCACGGAAGTATTATAAGACAAAAAATTTGACACCGAGCCACATAAGGAGAAATTAGGGCAGGTGACCAAAAGCTTGGTATTAAAGGAGGAAAGAGAGGTAGCGAGGTGGAGGGGTTTAGGCAGGGAATTCCAGAGCTTCGGGCCTAGGCAACAGAAGGCAGGGCCACCAATGGTTGAGCGATTATAATCAGGGATGCTCAAGAGGGCAGAATTAGAGGAGCACAGATATCTCGTGGGGGTTGTGGAGCTGGAGGAGTTTACAGAGAATGGGAGGGAGTTGAAAAAAAAGGATGAGAATTTTGAAATTGTGGTGTTGCTTAACCGGGAGCCAATGTAGGTCAGCGAGCACAGGGGTGATGGATGAACACGACTTGGTGTCAGTTAGGACATAGGCAGCCATTCCGTAAATTCCAGAAACATGGTCCTTTGTGCATGTACTTTTACTCAGTTTGTTGGCAGCCCTTTCTGTTTTGATGTTTTTATGCATTAGAGATAAATATGACCATTATCTGTGAGGCAACCATATCAATCATTACTTCTCATGGCTTTTGACAGGCTTAAACAAACAATCTTTAGAACTTTTTTTTTAGCTGGTCAAAGTGGTTTTAACCTCCAAAATGGATAATGGAATCCAAGAGGCATAAAAAAATGGTAAAAGCATTTTAATATAGTATTAAAAGAAATGAGATACAGAAAAGAGAGATGGGATAAAAGTAAAATTAAAAGTTTTAAATATAAAAATGAGAAAGGGAAAGGGATGATGGGTAAACAGATGTTATACACTTAAAATGTATTCTTCAATTAAAATTGTATTTTAACTTATTACAGCAATAAAGCTGCTCTTGACATTTGAGAAGCTTTATTACTATAACGGTATCCAATTCGCAAAAGTGTAGGAGCTGAAAATACATCTCTTTCAAGTAGCTAGTTTTGTGTCATTTTCCTGGACCAGCTGGCCGTCTAAGAGCTTTGAAAGAATTGAATAAGGGAGTACAGAATGTGCAGAATACAATGAGGAAGTTTGTAAATAAAGGCTTAGGGACAGAATGGAAATTCTGCAGTTTATCTGGAACACAATCTAGAAGACTTTAGCTACAGTGAGTTTATGGAGCCTGTGCTCAAGTAACCCACTTATGGAAAACTAAACTACTGATACAGTACAATGGTAACAAACACAAATGTAAAACTAAAATCATTGAAGCCATGGTGATGGAATGTTCTGACATCCTCGATTTAATTACACTCCTAAACTTATGCAAGGTACTTCCGTTGGGGTTCAAAAAGTGAATGAATGCATGGAATAAAAATAGAAATTAAACATCTTTTTAAGAGTGCCAATTTTTATTTACTTCAATTTTATTGTACCCAAGATAATAACTTCTGGAGCAAGAGCCTGGAACTGGAGAAACACATAGTAAAGGAATCAGAACACAAGAGTCTGTGCTACTGGGGAATACTTTTTTTAAAACATGATTTTTGTTAGCTAGAATTTACATAGTTGGTACTTTTTTTGTTTTTTTTAAGTCTTCAAGCCCATGATCTCAACTTTTTACAATATTGAAGAAAATATGGCTGCCAAGTTCACAATTCTTTTTTCAGCCAGCAAGTTAAATATTTTGGATTCCGACAAAAAGTCAGAGACCTGAAATAGCAACCCAGCTTCCTTTCTCCAGGGATGCTGCCTGACCTGCTGAGTCTTTCCAGCATTGTGGGGTTTTCTTTCCCCAAGATTGCCAGCATCTGTGGTGTTTTGCTTTTTGTTTTGTAAGTAAATACTTGGCCCCACAACTCACTTTTTTTTTAAATTCAGTGCTGTGCCAAACAGTAGAATGGGGCCACATGCTGGAATATCAACATACTGAGCCAAAGCTATGGTGAATCAGGATATAGCCGCCCCTCACAAACTGGTTTTGCGTGCCCTTTGGTGGCTGTCTTAGATTGACACTGGTGAAATCGCTAGAGCAGGTTTCCTTTAGCTACCTACCAAGACTGGAGGGAAAATAAAAGGCTTTCAAAACTGCATTAATATTATTTTTTTTAAAAGCATACCCAAGTTTTGAAATCTTTGGCAGGTTCTATGAAGTTTGGAGTTCTTGTACTGTGCACATTAATTTACTTTCCATTTTCTTTCAAGTCCCTCCTCACATTTTCTAATGAATATCAAGGAGCATTTTACATTACTACATATAAATACAGCCCATGGTGGCATAATATAACGTTTCTGTTAAAGAAAATTAAACCGGGTAAAGATAGGCCAATTTTTCTAATATTATTGTGGCCCAACTCTTAGATTTCATAATGTGAGCTAAAATTAGTAAGCATTTAGAAATGCAAGGACAGCCAGCCTGTATTTCTTAAAGATGAGTCATATTTGACAAATTTAAGTGTTTATTTTTGAAGAAATTACCCATTGGATAAAGAGAATACAGCAGATGTAATGCATATGCATATGCATTTTCAGATAGCGATCAACAAGGTGCTTGCTAGAAAAATTCAGGTGTATGGTGCAAGAGAAAATGTACCCACATGGATAGAAAGTTGGTTGATGGACAGGAAACAACATTAGGATAAATGGGTATTACTTAAAGATTGTGGAAGGTTTGGAAGTGATGTAACCCAGGGGTCAATGCTGGGTCCACTTAGGTTCTCGATATATAGATGATTTTGACTTGGGTATCTGGAACACAATCTTGAAATTTAGGAATCACAAAAGGAGGAGGTTTGGTAAACAGCGAGGATTACTGCGGAGGACATAGCAAAATCAACAAAAGTGGCAAACAGGTGGCAGATGCAACTTAATTTGAAAAAGTGTACGGTATCACATTCTGGGAGAAAAAGCCAGGAATGAGAGTATACGCTCAATCAAAAAATGCTTAAGGATATGGATGAAGAGAGATCTAGGATTATTCAAATAACTCATATCTTGAAAGTGCAAGTACTTCTGAATAGCCTCCTTCTGTGCTGTAAGAATCTATGAATAGGTAGATAAAGCCATAAAAAAGACCATCATAATTTGAGTTTATAAATAAGGGCATAGAGCACAGGGACAAAAAAGTAATACAAGACATTGGTTAGGCCACAGTTAAGAGTACTGTGTATAGTTTTGCCTGCCCATTATAGAAAGGACTTAAAAGGCATAGAAAGTGCACAATGTACAGGAAACTTTGTGATATCCGGCACCGACGGGACCGAGCTGTTGCCATCCCATCAAAACTGCCGGACAAACCAGCGCTAATGTTAAAACATACGGAAGCTTTTGAGCTCCGTATCTAGCAACAAACCCTACAGCTTCTAAACAGTCGGCCGTAGCAAGCGTCTCTATAGCTAAGCAACAGCTTTAGCTAGACCTTGCAGAGCCTGACTGGTGGGAAAAAAGCAACGAAAAGAAAAAAAACTTACTGAACTGACTCCTGAATTTTGCCAGTGGCTCGAGCATTCTGGACAGTTAACCTCCAGATAAACCAAAGTTTCCTGTAGATTCACCAGGACAAGGCCAGGAATGGGAAATAATAATTATGAGGACAAACTGGAGATACAGACTATTTCTATTGAAGTAGGGACGAAGAGGAAATTTAATAGAGCTTTTTAAAATTATGATAAAAATTGCCACTAAGAGATCGAGGAGAGGTTAGGAGAAACTTCTTTATACAGAGGATTGTTGGAGCATGGAGTGCTTTACCACAGGGAGTGGTTGAAGCAGCAATCATAGCATCTTTTAAGGAAAAATTGGATAAATATTTAAAGAGGATGAAGATACAAGGCTCTGGAGAAACTTCGAGGCATTCCTCAAATTTAATATTGCTCTAAATCAAGCCAGCACGGATAGGATGGGCTGAATGGGCTCCTTCCATGCTCCGATGTGATTTTTCTGTGGCACTACGTAAATAAAGGGACAGCAATCAATAGCAAGTAAAAGGCTAAAGGTGATACTGGTCAACAGCTCAGAACACTGAACATAAGTGGTTACAAATGGTGATGTGGACATCCAAAATTGTTTTGTTAAACAGAAGTCATTTTCTTACTGTTTCTTCTCCTCATGCCACACACTATCCATGGTCATTAGTTCAGTTGAAGAACTGCTCCCAGGCATGCACCAATACCACCTGAAGGTGTAACTTGATGGCACAGTCAGAATTGGGAACTAACCACATGGAATGTTGGCATGTTTTTGCATATTACAACTCGAACACTAAAAGAGAGGGGAGTATAATACAGTATAATGGAAGTATACTCGATAGACTCTGGAACAGTACCCATGGGTTGGCGGGTAGCTAATGTTACCCCACTTGGAAAAAAGTGACCAGATCGGACAAAGTCAACATGGATTTACAAAAGGTAAATCGTGCTTGACTAATCTACTGGAACTTTTTGAGGATGTAACTGGTAAAATAGATAAGGGAGAACCAGTGGATGTGGTGTATTTGGATTTTCAAAAGGCTTTTGATAAGGTCCCACATAAGAGATTTGCGTGTAAAATTAAGGCACATGGGGTTGGGGGCAAGGTATTGACTTGGATAGAGAACTGGTTGGCAGACAGAAAGCAAAGAGTTGGAATAAACGGCTCTTTTTCCGAGTGGCAGGCAGTGACTAGTGGGATACCGCAGGGATCGGTCCTTGGACCCCAGCTATTCACAATATATATTAATGATCTGGACGAGGGAACTAGATGTAATATCTCCAAGTTTGCAGACGACACAAAGCTGGGTGGGCGTGTGTGCTGTGAGGAGGATACCGAGAAACTCCAGTATGATTTGGACAGGTTGGGTGGTTGGGCAGAAGCATGGCAGATGCAATATAACGTGGATAAATGCAATAAAACGTGGATAAATGCGAGGTTATCCACTTTTGGTGTCAAAAACAGGAAGGCAGATTATTATCTGAATGGCAATAGATTGGGAGAAGGGAAGTGCAACGAGACCTGGGCGTCCTTGTGCACCAGTCGCTGAAAGTAAGCATGCAGGTGCAGCAGGCGGTTAAGAAGGCAAATGGTATGTTGGCCTTCGTAGCGAGAGGGTTTGAGTACAGGAACAAGGATGTCTTACTGCAGTTGTACAGGGCCTTGGTGAGACCACATCTTGGAGTATTGTGTGCAGTTTTGGTCGCCTTATCTGAGGAAGGATGTTCTTGCCATGGAAGGAGTGCAGTGAAGATTCACCAGGCTGATACCTGGGATGGCAGGAATGACGTATGAGGTGAGATTGGGTAGATTGGGCTTGTACTCGCTGTAGTTTAGAAGAATGAAAGGGGATCTCATCAAAACTTATAAATTTCTAACAGGACTAGACAGACTAGATGCTGGAAGGATGTTCCCGATGGTCGGGGAGTCCAGAACCAGGGGTCACAGTCTAAGGATAAGGGGTAAGCCATTTAGGACAGAGATGAGGAGGAATTTCTTCACCCAGAGAGTGGTGAATCTGTGGAATTCTCTACCAAAGGCGGCAGTAGAGGCCAATTCATTAAATATATTCAAGAAGGAGTTGGATATATTTCTTAAGGCTAAAGGGATCAAGGGATATGGAGAGAAGGCAGGAACAGGGTACTGAATTTGAATGATCAGCCATGATCTCATTGAATGGCAGAGCAGGCTCAAGGGGCCGAATGGCCTACTCCTGCTCCTATCTTCTATGTTTCTATGCATCATGGACAGTATGATAAATAGATAGAGAAGACGCACTAAAAAAAATTAGCATTACTGAAAGTTGGTAAGTCACGTGGTCCAGATGGAATTCATCCTAGGTTGCTGAAAGAAGCAAAGGTAGTAATAGCAGAGGCAATGGTAACAATTTTTCAATCCTCATTGGATACAGGAGTAGTGCTGGAGGGTTGCTGATGCTATACCACTATTCAAGAAAGGCAAGAGAGATAAACCAGGAAACTACAGGACAGTCACCATAACATCGGTGGTGGGGAAGTTATTGCCATTATCAAGAACAAAATAAACTTTCAATTGGAAAGGCATGGGTTAATCAAGGAGCGCCAGCTTGATTGAACTAACTTGATTGAATTCTTTGATGAGGTAACAGCGAAGGTTGATCAAGGTCGTGCAGCAGCTGTATATATGGACTTTCGGAAAGCATTCGACAAAGTGCCACACAGGAGGCTTATTAAGAAAATGGAAGCCCATGGAATGAAGGGGAAGTGGCAGTATGGATACAAAATTGGCTCAGTGGCAGGAAGCAAAGGATGGTGGTGGATGGATGTTTTCCAGACGGGAAGTTCAGTGGTGTTCCCCAAGGGTCAGTTTTGGGTCTACTACTCATTGCAATTTTTATAAACGACCTAGACTTGAGTGTAGGGAGCAGCATTATAAAGTTTGCAGAAACTTGGCAAATTAGTAGATCATGATGAGAATAGTTACAGGCTTCAGGATGATCGACAGGATGGTGAAATGGGCAGAAGAATGGCAGATGGAGTCCAATGCGGAGAAGTGTGAAGTGATGCACTTGGGAGGGCTAATATGGAAAGACAGTACACTATAAATGGCATGACTTTGAAAAGTACAGATGAGCAGAGACCTTGGTGTCCATATACACAAATCCTTAAAGGTAGTAGGGCAAGTTGATATGCTGGTTAAAAAAGCATATGGGTTTATAAATAGAAGAACAGAATATAAAAGCAAAGAGATCATGCTAGAACTTTGTCATTAGTTAGACCTCAGCTCAATATTGTGGACAATTCTGGGCACCACACTTCAGGAAAGACGTAAAGGCATTAGAAAGGATACAGAGGAGGTTTACCAGGTTGTTACCAGGGATGAGGGACTTCAGTTATGAGGAGAAGGTTGGAAAAGTTAGGACTGTTCTCCTTGGAACAGAGAAGGTTAAGAGGTGACCTAATAGACGTTTCCAAGATGATGAGAGGTTTTGCAGAGTAAATAGGGAAAAAATATTCCCTCTGGTGAGTGGGTCAATAAGTAGGGATCACAGATTCAAAACCATTGGAAAAAGATCTAGAGGGGAGATGAACATAAGAAATAGGACCAGGAGTAGGCCATTTGGCCCTTTGAGCCTGCTCCGCCATTCAATAAGATCATGGCTGATCTTCTACCTCAATTCCACTTTCCTGCACTATCCCCATATTCCTTGATTCCCTAAATATTCAAAAATCTATCGATCATGTCTTGAATATACTCAACAACTGAGCCTCCACAGCCCTCTGGGGTAGAGAATTCCAAAGATTCACCACCCTCAGTGAAAAAGTTTCTCCTCATCTCAGTCCTAAATGGCCGACCCCTTATTCTGAGGCTGTGACCCCTGGTTCTAGACTCCCCAGCCAGGGGAAACATCCTCCCTGCATCTATCCTGTCAAGCCCTGTAAAAATGTTATATGTTTCAATGAGATCACCTCTCATTCTTCTAAACTCTAGAGAATATAGGCCTAGTCTACTCAATCGCAACTCATAGGGCAATCCCCAGAACCAGTCTGGTGAACCTTCGTTGCACTCCCTCTATGGCAAGTATATCCTTCCTTAGGTAAGGAGACCAAAACTGTACACAATACTCCAGGTGTGGTCTCACCAGGGCCCTATATAATTGCAGTAAGACGTCTTTACTCTTGTACTCAAATCCTCTTGTAATAAAGGCCAACATACCATTTGCTTTCCTAATTGCTTGCTGTACCTGCATGTTAACGTTCAGTGATTCGTGTACAAGGACACCCAGGTCCCTCTGAACACCAACATTTCCCGATCTCTCACCATTTAGAAAATACTCTACTTTTCCTACCAAAATGGATAACTTCACATTTCTCCACTTTACATTCCATTTGCCATGTTCTTGCCCACTCACTTAGCCTGTCTATATCCCCTTGAAGCCTCCTTGCATCCTCCTCACAAACTTACATTCCCACCCAGCTTTGTATCATCAGCAAACTTGGATATATTACATTTGGTCCCCTCATCCAAATCATTGATGTAGATTGTGAATAGCTGAGGCCCAAGCACGGATCCTTGCGGTACCCTACTAGTTACAGCCTGCCAACCCGAAAATGACCCATTTATTCCTACTCTGTTTTCTGTCCGTTAACCAATCCTCAATCAATGCTAGTATATTACCCCCATCCAATGAGCCCTAATTTTGTTTAATAACCTCTTGTGTGGCACCTTATCGAATGCCTTCTGAAAATCCAAATACACCACATCCACTGGTTCCCCCTTATCTATTCTGCTAGTTACAACCTCCGAACAGATTCGTCAAACACGATTTCCCTTTCATAAATCCGTGTTGACTCTGCCCTATCCTATTATTATTTTCTAAGTGCCCCGTTATCACGTCCTTAATAATAGATTGTAGCATTTTCTCTACTACTGATGTCAGGCTAACTGGTCTGTAGAAATTTTTTCACTCAGTTGTTGGGATCGGGGATGCTCTACTTGGTGGTGGAAGCCGATTCCATAAATAATTTTTAGAAAGGGAGTTGTACAGATATTTGAGGATAAGGAAGTTACAGGATTACCGACAAAAAGCAGGGATATGGGACTAAACATGACATCTCTTTCAAAGAGCCAGCACAGACATGATGCGCTGAATGGCCTCCTTCTGTGCTGTAAATTTCTATGATTCTCTAGGTGTTGAACAACTCGACTGATTTCCCCTCCCCAACCAAGTGAGGGCAATTTTAACACCCCTAAATAAATCAGCACAGATGGAGGGTCGAACATGGGACCTTCCAGTTTTATGGCGCGCTCGCTCACTGTATTGAAAAACACTGGGAGAGCTGAACAATATTTTTTTAAGTTTCAAAAGTGGAAACTTGATCCAGAAGCTTCTAAACAATTAAAGGGAAATGGTTATTGAAAAATCAGCTTGGGCTTCAACAAATAAAGGAATATGCTGCATATTTTTTTCTATGAGCTAGGATTAATTAATTACCTCATAGTGAAGGTAGCAGCGATCATAATATGATTGAATTTTACATTCAGTTTGAGGGAGAGAAGAGTGGGTCCAAGACTAGTATTTTAAAGTTAAATAAGGGCAATTATGAGGGCATGAAAGCAGAGCTAGCTAAAGTGAACTGGCAAATTAGGTTAAGGGATAGGTCAATAGAGTTGCAGTGGCAGACATTTAAGGGGAGATTTCAGAATACACAGAATATATACATTCCAACAAGAAAGAAAAATTTCAAGGGGAGGACCCACCATCCATGGTTAACTAAACCACGTTGACTCTGCCTGATACTATCTTTAACTATAAAAGTTAAAGATAGTATCAAACTTAAAGAAAAAGCATATAATTGCGCAAAGATGGGTGGCAGGTCAGAAGATTGGACAGAATATAAAAAAACAGCAAAGAATGACTAAAAGAATAATGAGAAAAATTAGAGTATGAGAGAAAGCTAGCTAGAAATATAAAAAGATAGTAACAGTTTCTATAGATATTTTTAAAAGAGTTAACAAAGTGAGCGTTGGTCCTATAAAAAGTGAGTCTCGGGAATTAATAATGGAAAATAAGGAGATGGCAGTTGAATTGAACAGGTATTTTGCATCGGTCTTCACTATAGAGAATGCAAGCAACATCCCAGAAATAGCTGTAAATCAGGAAATGGAAGGGAAGGAGGAACTCAAGAAAATTATAAATCACCAGAGAAGTGGAACTGAGCAAATTGTTGGGAGCTGCGGGCTGACAAGTCCCTGGGTCATGATGGACTTCATCCTAGGGTCTTAAAAGTAGCTAGTGAGATAATTGATGTGTTGGTTTTAATTTTCCAAAATTCCCTAGATTCGGGGAAGGTTCCATTAGATTGGAAAATAGTGAATGTAACTCCTTTATTCAAAAAGGTAAGGGAGACAGAAAGCAGGAAACTACAGGCCAGTTAGCTTAACATCCGTCATAGGGAAGGTGTTAGAAGCTATTATTAAAGACGTTATAGTAGGGCACTTAAGTTCAAGGTAATCAGGCAGAGTCAACATGGTTTTGTGAAAGGGAAATCATGTTTAACCAATTTATTGGAGTTCTTTGAGGAAGTAACATGTGCTGTGGATAAAGGGGAACCGGTGGATGTACTGTACTTAGATTTCCAGAAGGCATTTAATGAGGTTCCACATCAAAAGGTTATTGCGGAAAATAAAAGCTAATGGTGTAGGGGGTAACGTATTGGCATGGATAGAAGATTGGCTAGCTAACAGGAAACAGAGAGTAGGCATAAATGGGTCATTTTCTGATTGGCAAGATACAAGTGGTGTGCCACAGGGATCAGTGCTGGGGTCTCAACTTTTTACAATTTATATAAATGACTTGGATGAAGGGACCGAAGGTATGGTTGCTAAATTTGCTGATGACACAAAGCTAGGTAGGAAAGTAAATTGTGAAGAGGGCATAAGGCGGCTACAAAGGGATATAGATAGGTTAAATGAGTGGGCAAAGATCTGGCAAATGGAGTACAATGTGGGAAAAGGTGAAATTGTCCATTTTGGCAGGAAGAATAAAAAAGCATTTATCTAAATGGTGAGAGATTGCAGAGCTCCGAGATGCAGAGGGATCTGGGTGTCCTCATGCATGAATTGCAAAAGGTTAGTATGCAGGTACAGCAAGTAATTAGGAAAATTAATAGAATGTTATTGTTTACTGCGAGGGGAATTGAATACAAAAGTAGGGAGGTTATGCTTCAGTTATACAGGGCATTGGTGAGACCACATCTGGAGTACTGTGTACAGTATTGGTCTGCTTCTTTAAGGAAGGATGTATATGCGTTGGAAGCAATTCAGGGAAGGTTTACTAGACTAATACCTGGAATGGGCAGGTTGTCTTATGAGGAAACGTTGGACAGGCTAGGCTTGTGTCAACTGGAGTTTAGAAGAGTAAGAGGTGACTTGATTGAAACATAAGATCCTGAGGGGTCTGGACAGGGTGGATGTGGAGAGGATGTTTCCTCTTGTGGGAGAATCTAGAACGAAGGGTCACTGTTTAAAAATAAGGGGTCACCCATTTAAGACAGAGATGAGGAGAATTTTTTTCTCACAGTGGGTCGTGAGTCTTTGGAACTCTCTTCCTCAGAGTCTTTGAATAATTTTAAGGCAGAGGTAGATAGATTCTCAATAAGCAAGGGGGTGAAAGGTTATCGGGGGTAGGCAGGAATGTGGAGTAATCAGATCAGCCATGATCTTATTGAAATGGCGGAGCAGGTTCGAGGGGCCGAGTGGCCTACTCCTGCTCCTAATTCGTATGTTTGTATGTTTAGCACCTGATTCTCTCTCCAGATGCTGCGTGACTTGCTCAGTGCTTGCAACATTTTCTGGTTTTATTTCAGATTTCCAGCATTTTGCTTTGTGGCCTTCTCATTTAATTTGGAACAAAAAACAATTACAATTTAGAGATTATAAAATAAAGGAGCAATAATTAGATAGTTAACACTGGTGCTACGACAAGTGAAGTAGAAAGAGGAAGGGGAAAATCTTATACTCTATATAGTTGGGTGGAACTCATATGAAGGGTCAATAATAATACTAATTATTTATTCAAAGTGTGTATCATGTGCTTTTTCATGTTTTATGATTTGACTACATGATTATTAAACATTTCCTCCAACCCCATTCTAAATTTTCTTTATTTCCCTTAAGTTTAGGCTTGCCTGGCCAGACAATTCTCTAGCGGAGAGGATAGACATAGGGCATGCAGTTTGACCATGCAGATTGTCCCTCAACAATTTTAGTCTTAAGCTCGCCACCAAAAAGGTACCTTCATATTTTTGCACCCTCTCCTGCATTTAAGTACCTCACTCAATGGCTTGGTTGACACTCACTTTGTCCGGGATAAGGAGTGAGAGAAATATCAGAACACTTTCATTCTGCCACTCAACACAACATATTCTGCTGTTGTAGTATCCTAAACATTTTGTGCCCAGAATTGTAGCTTGCAGCTTGCAAATGTTCCAGTATGACTGAATTTAGATATTGCTAAAGTAAAAGTTTTCATTTTTAAATGATTAATTCCACCCCATTTGTAATAGGTGGACATTATGAAAAATGTTCATTAAACATCTTTGTTGAATAATCACATGAACTATTCCTAGAACACAATACACACAATCACAAAAAATAATGTATTGTTGAAAAATTAATCTATTTTAAGATTTCACTTTATCTATTGAGCAACATTGTAGCAAAAGTAAAGGGATGCATGGCCTAAATGAAATTTTCTCAAAATGTGCCACACAGCAAATATAGTTTCGGTTTAATGTCAATCTTACTCATTTTACTAAGATTTTTAACATTTCTTTTCATAAAAGTTTTGGCAACGTACATTTATTTGTGAATGCATTTATTTTTGAACAAGACTACCAATTTTATGCAAAAACAATACACGCAGAAGGATAAAACATTATTACATAAACCATAAGCACTTTTTAAATTTTAAGCTTGAAAATATGCTACAGGAATTAATTTTGAAGTATAAAAGATAAAGTAGGATTATTGGCGAATTCTTAATGCAATTTTCATGATATACGAGACAATCCAGGAAGCTAAATTATAAAATAGCTTGTTAACTTTACATCTAAATTAGTTGATCCTTACGCACAGGAGCAAAGGGTTACACTTTAACCAAATCAGGATTTATTGGTAAAAATGTCGAAGTAGTTCGTGTATTCCTGAGGAGAGATGCGAAGAATAATGTGCAAAGATGGGAAAATAAATGACTGTAGCAAAGCTCTATCTGCAAACTGGTTCGCCTACACTGCCATGTAATAAAATGTGTTGCTATGATACAAGCTGCTAAAGAAGTTCATTAAAGGCTATTAAACAAAGCTGACAGACTTGACTCTTTTTAAAGACTGCTTATTTGATTTCAGTCTGTGTATTCATAATTAGAATCCAATGAGTGAGTGATTGGAGTTCTCACCAACTCCAAAGTACATAAACAGCTGAGCAAAACCAACTCCAAATGACTGACTTATTCGAAAGCAAATAACAACACCCCACCCAGACATGGACTATCATCGAGATTTTATAATTCAGCAAAGAAACACTAAGTTTTCCACCATTCTTGCAACAATGTCAGATTATGGAGATAAAATATTGTTAACTTCAAACAGAAACACTTCCCTCGCCGCTCTAAAAGGAGCAGCTCATGCTGGGCTAAGGCTCCACAGACAGAGGCTCTTTAGTGTCTCGTAGAAGTGGCCAGTCTTTGTTTCTGAGCCTAGACTTGGACCGTCAGTAGGCCATTCATGGTGGTCAACACCGCTGATCTTCTCACTAACCCTTCACTTTCAGTGGTGGAGGGATTGCAACCAGGAGAAGCAACTGGCCAATTTTTTTTCCCTTTCCCGAGTCCCAGGCCACCGAGGCTGAATAAAGGTTGTGAATTAAACCTGGCAGCTTCCAGGCCTGTGTGCCTCACTGGCCTGCTAGGCTGCACATTTACCACTGAGCTATCAGCAAGCCCTCAAAAAAACCTTTATTTTAAGACTAGACATAAACTACTGAAGATTGCAATGAATTCCCAGTCTACTGTCATTACCATTTGTCGACTGCCATCATGGATACTCAAAATTTGTAGAGCTTAACTCAAAGCAGTTTCCAAATATGATTTTTCCAAAAGCAAAATACTGCAGATGCTGATTTTTCCAAGCTTATTTTACTTTGATTCAGACACTTGAGTTAAGTAAAAATCCTAAAATAGCCTGAAACAGCACTAAAACAAAAAGTATTTCCAAACAGATCTCTCTTGATTCAGAGAACCAACAAAGTTACAAACTCAAATTTGGATTTAACTCAACATGCTTATGCCTAGACCCATTTAAAATGTTCAATGTCAGTAAATGTGAGGTGGTACGTTTTGGTTAAAATAAATAGCATTTATACTTTTAATGGGGAATGGGGGAAGGTTGGATGATGCGGAAGAACAAAAGGATCGCGGTGGGGTGGAGAGGAAAGAGAGCTTCAGGTTCCGAAGACATTAAAAGCAGCACCTCAAGTGAATAAGGCGATAAAAAAGCTAATAAAATATTGGGTTTTATGGGAAGATGTACAGGTATATAGAATATAAAAGTTTAGATGTAATGATGAATCTATATAAAACCTCAAGTGAGACCACAGTTGGAGCAGTGTGTACAGTTTTGCGCTCCAAACAATAGGAAGTATATTGAGGCAATGCAGATTCACAAGGAAGCTAACTGGTGTGAGGTAACACAAATCCAAAGACTTCAAAAATTGGGGCTGTTTTTGTTAGAACAGGAAGAAGATTATGAGGTGATTTCATAGAGGTTTTTAAAATTATGAAGGGATAGGACAGAGCAGATAGAAACAGGCTGTTTCCAATTGAGGAGTCTAGAAGAAGACAGATACAAGATAAATGTAAAAGATTTAGGACAGAGAGCAGGAGTAACTTTTTTTTTAAATATGGGGGTTGCGAGACTGTGAAGTTAAACACCAGAGTTGGTGATTGAAGCAGAGACAACTTTTAAGAATAGGTTAGATAGGTGGTTGAAGGAAAAGGGCATGAACAGATATGGAACAGGGCAGATACATGAAATTACAACTACTCCTCATGTGGAGAAGCACAAATACGGACTGGTTGGGCTGAACGGCCTGTTTCTGTATTATAATTTCTTTGTCACTATGTATATATGTATAATTAAGGTAGCCCAATCCCATCTTTCCCCCATTGATTTAGTTGATAAATGCATCCTCTGATGCAAGTCTAAGGGACGCAGGCTTGAACGGCTACGGTTTAGCCATTCACTGCCAGATCTGGCTGGACCACAAAGCATTATTGGGTCCGGCACTCGTCTGCCAAATTTGCTCACTATTCCAGAATCATTCTGGAATGCAAAGATAAACTCCGACTCCTGTTCTCCACGGCTAACCGTCTCCTTAAACCCCTCTCCAGTCTCCTCCACCCTCACCTCCGACAAGTGTGAGGAGCTCATGGACTTCTTTGTCTTGAAGATTGAGACCATCCGTTCAGCTGCCTCTGCCACTTCCCTTCCTTCCCCTAGCCCACCGGGCCGAACTTCCTCTACGGTTCCCTCCTGTCCTAGCCCTGAACACACATCTTTCTCCAGTTTCTCTCCGATCTCCCCTCATGACCTCTCCGTGCTCATCTTGTCCATGAGACCCACTTCCTGCTCCCTCGACCCTATTCCCACCAAACTGCTGACCACCCAACTTCCTTTTCTGGCTCCCATGTTAGCTGACATTGTTACCAGTTCCCTCTCCTCAGGTACTGTCCTCCTCTCCTTCAAAGCTGCCGTCATCACCCCCCCTCAAAAAACCAACCCTTGACCCCTCTGTCCTTGCAAACTACCGCCCCATCTCCAACGTCCTTGAACGTGTTGTCGCCTCCCAAATCCGTGCCCATCTTTCTCGCAATTTTGTGTTTGAATCCCTCCAATCAGCTTTCCGCCCTTGTCACAGTACCGAAACGGCTCTCATCAAAGTCACAAATGACAACTTTTGTGACTGTGACAAAAGTAAACGATCCCTCCTCATCCTTCTTGACTTGTCTGCAGCCTTTGACAGGGTTGACCACTCCATCCTTCTCCAACGTCGTCCAGCTGGGTGGGACTGCACTCGCCTGGTTCCATTCTTACCCAATCTAGCCAGAGTATCACCTGCAACAGCTTCTCTTCCCGCTCCCGCATCGTTACCTCTGGTGTCCCCCAGGGATCTATCCTTGGCCTCCTCCTATTTCTCATCTACATGTTGCGCCTTGGCGACATCATCCAAAAACACAGCGTCAGTTTCCACATGTATGCCAACAACACCCAGCTCTACCTCACTACCACTTCTCTCGACCCCTCCACAGTCTCTAAATTGTCAGACTGTTTGTCCGACATCCAGTGCTGGATGAGCAGAAATTATCTCCAATTAAGTATTGGGAAGACTGAAGCCATTGTTTTCGGTCCCCGCCACAAACTCCGTTCCCTAGCCAGACTCCATCCCTCTCCCTAACATCTGTCTGAGGCTGAACCACACTGTTCCCAACCTTGGTGTCATATTTGACCCTGAAAGGAGCTCCCGACCACATATCCGCAGCACAACTAAGACTGCCTTTTTCCACCTCCGTAACATCGCCCATCTCTGCCCTTGCCTCAGCTCATCCACTGCTGAAACCCTCATCCACACCTTTTGTTATCTCTAAACTTGACTATTCCAATGCACTCTTGGCTGGCCTCCCACATTCTACCCTATGTAAACTTGAGGTCATCCAAAACTCGGCTGCCCGTGTCCTAACTCGCACCAAGTCCCGTTCACCCATTACCCCTGTGCTTGCTGACCTACATTGGCTCCCCGTTAAGCAATGCCTCAATTTCAAAATTCTCATCCTTGTTTTCAAATCCCTCCATGGCCTCGCCCCCTCCCCAACTCTGTAATCTCCTTCAGCCTCACAACCCCCGCCGAGATATCTGCACTCCTCTAATTCTGCCCTCTTGAGCATCCCTGATTATAATCACTCAACCATTGGTGGCCGTGCCTTCTGTTGCCTAGGCCCTAAGCTCTGGAATTCCCTGCCTAAACCTCTCTGCCTCGCTACCTCTCTTTCCTCCTTTAAGGCGCTCCTTAAAACCTACCACTTTGACTAAGCTTTTGGTCACCTGGCCCAATATCTCCTTATGTGGCTCTGTGTCAAATGTTTTGCCTTTTAATGTTCCTGTGAAGTGCCTTGAGATGTTTCACTACGTTAAAGGCGCTATATAAATACAAGTTGTTGTTGTTGATGATACCAAGTCATAAACACCAAAAGGTTCAATTCCCAGTCTGTGCTCCATTACCTGATCTGAGTCAGGGCAGAAAGTGTAGTACAAATTTCCTTTGGTGCCCTTAGACTAAGCAGCAAGAGAGAGGAAAACAAATCAGCCAGAGTTCCCATACCTGATTACTATTTATTCATTCTACTGGAAAGTGCACTTTCATTTTTGCCAATTTTCTCCCTTTTAATCTCCCCCTCCTCTCCTGAAGGCTGTGACACTACAGGGTTACAGCTCCCTAAGGCACCAACAACCTCACATTATTTGCGTGCTGGCCTATGATTCTACCCTATTCCCACCAGATATCCACAAACACATATTCAAAAGTGATCGCTAACTATAAGCCACACTGATATTTTCCCCTTTCTCCACCCAAGGGAGGTTGAGCCCAAGTGTAGGAACCTAACTGCTGTCCCACCCGAGATCATCTAACACTGAGTGAACACAAGTTGGCTCAGGTGTTGTGCCCTCAACAATTAAATACCCTACAGGTACTCACTGTCTTGGTTTACACATGAAGAATGATCACTGAAGAAAGGAAGTGAAAGACGGTGGGCACTCGTGGAACCATATCAGAGCAAGAACCTGAGAGCCTGTGTCTTTAAGAGCTAGGAAGATTGTTGTTTTGTTTTTTTTTTAAAAAGTAAGACGGTTTCAGGTCTCTGAAAAAGAAACCCCCGACTGTTAATCTTCAAACTTTTTCTTAGTCTGTCTTTCAGTTTAGCAGAACTCAGATTATTCGCTCATCAAACTATGTAGGTGTTACACCAAACTATTGCAACAGAGGGAAAAATAAAAGTTGGAGCTGTTGACAGCAATTTACATAGTGAGCTTGGAATTAAAAAATCTTAATTTGTATGGAATTCTGTTCTTAACATGCTTTCTGATTTATCCATCTGCAGCACATACTAGATAAAAGCTACAAATTTACTCACATTTGGCCATGTATCATATATTCGAACTTCTGTATGCATGTTGAATCTAGGCATGCTAGATACCTTATCATAGATGCCATAATCTGAGCGCGCAAAAAAGCTGCACTGATGACATCCAGCATCTCAGCAATTTCAAAAGCCCACAGTAATTACGTGATGTTCTTGTATTTTATGCGCAAAATAATGTACACTAAACAAGCAATATACAGTATAAGATAACAATGTATGATCACTGGCACCATGTCAGTCAAAGTAATGCAAGTGCAGAGGTTTGGTTGAGTAAATGATGTACTTCAAGTGAGTAGACTGTTGGAGGAGTATCGTAAACTTCATCATATTGTTTATGTCCCTTCATCAAAAGGAGGATGAAAAACAAGAGAGTTATTTTAACCTAGAAGTAGGTTGAAATTTTAATACTTTAGTTATCACTTCACCAATTGAGAGCAATTCAGGCTTCTCCCTAGAACAAAAGGAAAAAGGCCCCAAGACAAGCCATTTGTTTGTTGGGAAGGCGGGTGGCAGTTCAGCCACTCATTTCTCTCACCTTGGAGTTGTGAAACACTTTTGTTATGTACTCATATAGTTTCTACAGCTTTTAAGGTGTTCATCAATGAGATAACTCAAACAAAGCTATGGTATGGTAGTAGCTAGGTTACTGGACTAGTAATCCAGAGGCTTGGACTAATAATCCAAAGAACACAAGTTCAAATCCCACCATGACAATTTGAATTCAGTTTTTAAGAATCTGGAAATAAAAAGCTAGCATCAGTAAAAGTGACCATGAAGCGGTCAGATTGTAAAACCACAACTGGTTCAGTAATGTCCATTAGAGAAGGAAGCCTACCATCCTTACCCAGTCTGGCATATACACAACTCCAGTCCCACACCAACGTGGCTAACTTTCAACTACCCTCTGAAGTAGCCTAACAAAGCCACTCAGTTGTATCAAACTGCTCAAGGCAATAAATTGGGATGTGCAATAAATGCCAGCCTTCCTTGCCAGTGGCACTCACATTCTGAAGATGATTTTTTTTAAAGCATGGCCTAAGGGAAAACAATAATTTAAAATCTGGTCTTTCAATCAGAACCAAATTTCTAATATTCCACAAAGAACTCTAGTTTCATCTGTACAATAGGAAACTATGATAGCTCAGATACATGTTGGCAGGCCACAATCAAAAAAATATACATAACTTGCATCTGTCAGCTGGAAGCACTCAAGGGATTTGGGGGGGGGGGGATGGAGGGTCTTTTATGGCTTTAGTATGAAAATGTTCCTTCCCTATTTCAAAAGTGCTTGTTAAAAAAAATGTAGACAATGGAATTTGGAATTTCTCAATTTTGATAGCATCTTATCACTCTCCTATAGAACAGAGCACAAGTCCTGCAAGTAAATAGTAGCAAAATAGGAACTTACCACTGCCATTATAAATTGTATTTTGAAGTACTGTTAATGGGGAGAATTTTATAAATAAAATGATATTTTGCCCATTAAAAATAAACCACAGTCCAGTATCTTTATTTTTTTAAGACTTTAAAAAGTGGTATTCTAAAAATACCATTGTGTATAATGTAAATACATTATTGAAGACATTGACAAATGGTTGAACTGAACAGGAGACACAATTGCTAAAAAGGTACACTAAAAACTTTGAATGTAAAGCACTTTATTACAAATTGTGATCATCTTTAGCCTAACTGCAATGAATTCAAACAACCATAGCCCCGAGTTATCTCACACTAGGAACACGTGAACTTGAAGAATAGCCACAAGCTATACACGATTAACTTTATCCAGAATGCTCATTTAAACACGCTAGCACACTTAAATCAACTTCTGTCCTTCAGGTATATCTGTCAGAAATAAAAAAGTTTGGTGTTAGCTGGAATCCCACAATTTCCCATTGCCACTTATTTTCACCTCCTGCTGGTGCTGGATGAACTAACCATATTAAATGGCTAAATCAGATCAGGCTTCCATTCATTGAGAAACAACAATTATGGAAAATCAATTGGCATTACTCATTTGTCTTATTGAAATATCTCAACAAATATATTTTCCATAATTGTATAATTAATTAAATCTGTTTTAATATAGCTGTCCACTATTTTGGCAGCAAACCGTTGCAGTTTGTTAGAATACTAGTTTTTTTTTTAAAACCACAGCAAAGGCGTGCTTTACACTACATTTCTCCACATTGCTACTGTCAAAGGTTACAGCCAGAATTACGCTGCTTCAGCAGTTTATATGACATGCTGGAAATTACTACTATACAAAAAAAAATCAGTGGATACAGAAAAGGCTAAGGAGGGTCAGATCTCATCACTGCAAGAACATTTCCAAAGAAACGGAGAGCTACAGAAATAAAAAGCTGCTTTTTTTTTTTAAATCTAGATTTTAGCTTTTGAGTACCTTTTAACTTTCAGAATAATCAAATGACAGCAGAAGTAAAACTGAGGAGGTGCAGAGAATATGTAAAAGTCAAGCTCAAAGCTATTTAAATAAAAATGATGAAAGAAGTGCTAGTGGTCCACTAGGGTGATCACTACCCTAGTACAGTATTTACTTATAAATAATTTTGTATCCTTGCCTTTGAGTCCAGCACAAAAACATAGCGTCTTCAATTGTTGATCTATGCAGAGTTAGCTGGTTGCTACCAGATGGTATTACCTATAATAAAATTGGCCACAACACCCCCTAGCTAAAAAAAAATCAGTCAGAGTTACACTTCCAATCGCTATCCAGTGACTCCTGTTGGACATCGGATAAAGATAGGTTCAGACTCAACTATTATGCATCCTTCACCAAAAAGCCTCCTGACAACGTCCAAGCAAGAACCATACACATGAAGGACAGCAATGTGGGCAAGGTAGTTGCTGGCACTTGTGAAACATACCCCATTAATAGTCTTTGCAGAGTGGAGGAAGGGCGAAAACTGACACAAAGGAAAAGCATTTTCTCCACTTTTGTTTTTATTTTCAAGCCTTTGAGCTACAAGAAACTTTTTAAACCAGTATCATGTAATCAAATATTCCAATAACACATGTCAAGGGAGAAAGCATTAATGACATTACACCATTTTTTACTTTAGTAAGGAATTGCAAGTCAATTAAAATCAATTGTTATATACCAACACTAGTTGTTTAAAGTAGCATAAAGATTAGTTACTATTTACAAGAGCCACACTGCATATCAAACAACTTTTAAAACAAACACGGAGAAAAATTAGAAAAGGTGTCATACAAGATGGAAACAGAACTGTCTCGCTTCTGCTGGCCAGAATGAGTGGCTGAGGAAACAGGAAAATGCAAATATTTTCTGCAAGAAAGGTTACAACAGCCCTCTAGCTTAACTGCAATCATGAAAAATTGGTAAACACTGGCAGCATTTCATTGAAGATGAAATGTAATATTTATAAGGAGAAATAACATGCCCTTAAATGTATTTTCCAAAAACTGATAGCAACACAAGTCAGTGTTGCTGTTACACACAAATCTGTTCATGGCACACAATGCACTGGACCAGCAAATGGGCTCTTTGCATATTATATCATGTTATGTGAAGGATAATGTTCTGCTCAAACAACAGTCAAGTGACACTAAGAAGCATTATTACTGTGCTTCATTACATTAAATTATATTAAACCACCTCATACAGGCAAAGGGTTTCCTATCAACATTCAGTCATTGAAAGCACGTAGTGAATAATTTCAAACCCATCAGTTGCCCAAGTAACAAATCACAGAAAAAGAGACTGCATTATCACTGATTTACTGGCAAGGCAGCAAAGTAGTATCAAATCAGCTTCATCATAATCTATTTGTGTTAAAATGCATACAGGTTCTGAAAAAGGGACTTATTCCCCCACCACATAATTACTTATTAGTTTCAGTGTTTGCACCAAAAAGACTTTTTGTTGCTTACACATTAGTAGAGATAGTGTGTGCCGCGTTCTAACTGTGATAATTTGGCTAGCTATTCCTTACTCACTGTTGACCGCTTCAAACCTCTTTTCGTTTTGTGGTCCCTTAATTTAAATTTTGTTCAATTTTACACATCATTGATTTTCATGGTTTTAGGCTGTTTTATGTGTAAGCACTCACAATGAGAGTAGGAAACCTTATATCTTTCAGCAAAATAGAAATTTAGCAGCTTATTTACAAAAACAAATTTTCTGCCTTCTTTTGATAGAGACATAACTACAGCAATCCAGATACTGTAGATCTATGCAGATTCATAATTTGATTTTAATCAATACAATGCACTACTTAAAAATGTTACATTTCTATTGTGTTACAATGCTACAGAATTACAACATTGGATGGGGGGGGGGGGGGATTTATTTTCTTTATCAGTTATATTCATATGCAAAAGTTGATTTCCTCAAGTAACATAATGCAATGAATTAATGTTCTTGTGAAGTATCCTTGATTGAAACCACTCTCTTTACAGGAACTTTCTTTTTCATTTGACTAAGTGTAATTGTTTTACATGAATCAAAATACATCACACTTGATTACAATATGCTGTTGTCAACCCAACATTTAAAAAAATGAAATGGAACATTCACATTCAAATCCTGAACAAAAGTTTTCATCTCCCTTTGTACTGGAGAAGGAAGAAATAAAGTTAAAGCCATAATAAACTTATCAAAGTCCATTCTCTCAGAACATGACCAACACTATGATAAGTGACAATTTATTTCAAATGGTAAAATTAAAATAAAATGAACATAAAGTAGTGCACAACAGATCTACACCATTTAAAATAAAGCTAAACCTTTGGTTGGCACTTCAGAGATGCAAGAAATAATAATTAACAAGTCTGGTTAAGTCATGGGGTCAAAAGGTCAAATTTATAACCAGTAAACTGAAAAATCCAGAAGCTCAGGGTGCATCAATATTCTTCTGAAATTGAATGTTCTGGCATTTCATAAGGGACTTTCTTTACCGAAACATAGTTCAAATTACAAAAACAAGTTGCCTCCAAGATCTGACCATACTATGGAAATCAACACAAACTGGTCCAATACTTTTGTTGCTCACATGGGAAATAAATTAGCAAGATCATAGGCTCCCCAATAGCTCAGTAAGTAAATACAACCCACAATGATACTGAGCCAGAGTCATAGAATCACAGAATGGTTACAGCACAGTAGGAGGCCATTCGGCCCGTTGAGCCCATGCCGGCTCTCTGCAAGAGCACTTCAGCTAGTCCCAATCCCCCGCCCTTTCCCCGTAACCCTGCATTTTTCTTTCTTTCAGGTAATTATCTAATTCCCTTTTGAAAGCCACGATTGAGTCTGCCTCCACCACCCTTTCAGGCAGTGCATTCCAGATCATAAACACTCGCTGCGTAAAAAGGTTTTTCCCTCATGTCACCTTTGGACCTTCTGCCAATCACCTTAAATCTGTCTCCGCTGGTTCTCGACCCTTCCGCCAATGGGAACAGTTTCTCTCTATCTACTCTGTCTAGACCCCTCATGATTTTGAACACCTCTATCAAATCTCCTCTCAACTTTCTCTGCTCTAAGGAGAACAACCCCAGTTTCTCCAGTCTATCCACGTAACTGAAGTCCCTCATCCATGGAACCATTCTTGTAAATCTTTTCTGCACCCGCTCTAACGCCTTCACATCATTCCTAAAGTGCGGTGCCCAGAATTGGACACAATACTCCAGTTGTGGCCGAACCAGTGTTTTCTAAAGGTTCATCACAACTTCTTTGCTTTTGTATTCTATGCCTCTATTTATAAAGCCCAGGATCCCGTATGCTTCTTTAACCGCTTTCTCAACCTGTCCTACCACCTTCAACAATTTGAGCACATATACCCCCAGGTCTCCCTGTTCCTGCACCCCCTTTACAATTGTACCCTTTAGTTTATAAAGGAAGGAAATTTCCAGTTTCAATCCTGGGTTCAATCATTAATTTGTGCTGATTTCAGAGGGAAAGGCAACACCCATATCAAAGTGTTGCCTCCCAGTGAAAAAGTGAATGTGTGGACAAGTGCGGGTGTGAAGCCCCTCTCATGATCAAACAATAATATTTATCGTCTATATTATCGTTTAGGTTCACGTGTGAAAAATGTCCACTTGGGCAAGGTGCTGGAAAGCTACTGGTTAGCATAAAACCAATCTCCAGTGGAAGTAAGCACCTTATATAGAGAGAATTCATGCTTTTTAAGTGCTGGAAGTGCTAAACAGTTAATTTGCACTTGACAGTTCATTCTAAATTTTATGCAATTTTAATGTAAAGAACCACCATTTTATTTTCCAAATAGTTACCTCTGAGTTATTACAAGTACTTGGTCAAAAAAAGCTATGCTATTTCCAGCTAAATAAAAGTTTGATGAAGTGATGAATAAAGTAGAATCAAACATTACAGCTTTGGTGCACATTTTTTATTCTAACTACAGTACAAAAATACCTTCCTCCCCGATTGAGGGGAGGGAGACATTTTTGGTAAATTAAAACTGATCGGATATACATATAGTGATTATAACCAGTAGTCTACCCGCTCCCTCCTCACCCCCCAACAAAGTATCAAAACGATCAAAATGGTAATGTTAAGCATGAATGAGGCCCCATCCCCCTCCCCACTTCAGATTGCGATTTCTTCATCATTGCATAGTTTTCTCCATGTTAGGAAAAAAACACAACACCCCTTACTTACAAAATGGAAGCTTCCACTACGAAATTGAATGTGCTGGCAAAATAAATAAATAAATAAAATATACCGATTTACTTCTCCCTCCAAACCACTCCACCCCCCCCCCCCCGCAAAAGAAAGTCATACTTTACAACAGTAGTTATTAAACCGACGAGCAAGATCACCGATTATTCTTACGGAGTAGTCCGTTTCGATCTCTAACAAAAATTAAGATGCAGTACTAACTTGGTGCTGCAAGCTGCATTCCAAAAGAAACAAGATCAATGGAGTTAAGAAAAACTCAATATACTGAGCGTCTGGATTTGAAATCTCTTAAAATGCTTCATGAGAATTATGTATAAGCTTTTAGGACAATAATAGGGAGGATAAAAATGTGATCTTTTTGCAAAAATGCACAAAATAGCTGAGAAGCTTAGTGCTGGACAGAGCCAGAGCAAGCTGTGCGTTCAATGGCATCTGTTCGTGGTGCTGAATTTTTTTTCCATTGTAATAATCAGGGTTCTCCGCTAGAAGCCAAGCTCCATCAACTGCTCCAAGTATACAAAGTCGGCCTTCGGAGTTCTAGGACACCAATATTCACGCACTTCGATATTTTCAAATCCCTCCCAAAATAAATCCCGAGCAATAACCCCTCATTAAATTCACACAGAAAAGAAAAGGGAAAGTGGTGCTGACCCCGAATCAACCGCTTACACGTCAAATCAGAACAACGAGACGGCAAGTAAGAGCACAGCAACTCAAAAACAATAAACTATTTAAGCATTGCGGCAAGAATTAGGTCAGAACTTGAGGATAGAAATCGGTATTATAAACTTAACGAGAAAATTAGTTGCCAGATTTTCCCATTCTCTTTCTAGACTTGGAAAATATGTCGACCTATCCAAAATGGACGCCTTAGAATTTGCCAACTTAAACGCACGCCACAACTTCACTTCATATGGGAGCAAACTCATCTCAAAATACAAACCAACATTTTAACTTTAGTAGTCAATCTATATGTATATAGCAGTCGTCACAGATTCGTTTTACCTTGAAAGGTTACACATTCATTGTTAACACCCCCATCCCTCCTCCCTTCCCCCACAGTTACTTTTAGTGAAAGTCATCGCAAATGTTAAATCGCTACTGTACACATTAATACGTGGTCAAGAACTTAACCAATTCCTTACTTGTTTCTCGCTAAGAGATGTTATTCGGGATTGTCTTTCGTGGAGCTGTTTCTTAAGTTCTCCATTCTGGAAAAATGTAACATTTAAAAAAATTGACATCTGCGATTTGTGACATACGCGGAAAATTGAAAATTGTCCATTGAAATGCAAATAGTGTTTTAGTTACTGCATAATATACACACTCTACAGCTATGCTGACTACCAAATGAGATCTGCACTGATAAAGTTTCTGATCGTCTTCCCGAACACACCGGATAAGAAAATACTTAAGGAATTAGATATTTTACCTGTGGATCTTGCTTCATCTGTGCAACTAGTTTCTAAAAAAAAAATTAGAATATTTGTATATGATTTTTTAATATAAAAAAAGGTCAAAGAGCAATATAAGTTATCATGATTGGGAGGAACAAAGAGGCACGCAAACACTGAGTCAGTTTCGAGCATCTCATAAATATTCAAGTCTCGTACTAATCTCCTCACCACACACACACACAACCGCAATATTACTCCAAATCCTTGTTGCTCTGAACTCGAACACCACCAAAAACTAGTCTCAAAGTTAAAGATCTTGGATGCAAACAGCATCGCGAGCGGGTTATTGCTATTAAATGACCCTTAAATCCAAAGCGTCGTTAAGAAATGCAGAGCTTATTACGGGTTTGATTTGCTCTCTCTCATTCTCTCAGAAGATCGTAAAGGGTAAAATGTTTTTTTTTACCTGATGACACTGGATTTCTACTTTCAGCGCCTCTTGAAGGCTTTGCATCTCCATGGCTGTACTTCAAAAGCACTTTTTCAGACACTTTGAATCCAAACGAAATGAAGTTAGTTGTTTGTGTGTGCGTTTGCTGGCGTGAATGTGTACGAGTGCGCCTGCAATAATTAAAAAACTTAACAGTTTCTTAAAAATAAATAAATAAGCCGGCAATAAACAATCGAAAGAACAAGTACACACAGTCTGCAAAGCAAGTTCTTGCCTCTCTTGCTAGTACGGACACAGGACTCATCACTCACTTTACGCCATTTTTTACAAAACTCTCCCGAAAACAAGAGGGAAAGAGTCGGTCAGGTCCCCGCTGAGCGCAGACCGCCGCAGCGCCGGGGAAGCTGCGAGGCCGCCGAGCGCCGCGCCGCCGCCGTTAATTTTCCGGTAACGGTTTGAAAAATAAATCCGGGGACTATATTCAGCGGGTGCGAGCGCGCGCCTGGATTTCACTTTGCCTCGAGGAAAAGTTGTGCCTCGGCTGCCAATGCTAATGCCGAGTACCCGGATGAAACAATGGACCCCGGCCAGCGAAGGGGCGCTGCGCACGCGCGCTCGCGGTATCCTACACCAGCTGCACAAATTACAACTAACTTTAGCACTTGCACGCTCCAAGCTGATCCTTCGGTTTTGCAAAAATCTAAATCTGCACTTTTGCTTAAAGCATTTTAAAAGTTTTTTAAAATTCAGAATTATAAGACTAGAATGGAACTGGAACTAATAGCTAGTTTTTTTTTTAAATTCATGGGAGGGTGTAGTTTGTTCCAAAGTGCACTTAATATAATCTTAATGCAGCAAATCTCTTGTAGTATAAAATTACTTGCATTTAAATGCTTTAAAGTTTTATTCAGTTCGTAAGCGTGGGGGGAAATAAAAATAGTTTGGGGAGGGGTTGTTTATCAGTTGCACTTTTCATTCTTCCTGTAGTAAATCAACCTAATGGGTTAACAGATTTTGTTGTACAATGGTGGAGAATTTTTGCGGACGGGAGCTGATGGAGTGAGTACAGTACATTTTGGGGAAGAAATGTGAGAAATGAAAAGACTTTTTTTTCATAATTTGTTTCAAGTAATTTCTATCTTACAAATCTAAATTTACAGAGCAGAGCTAGGGAATTTGCATAAAAACAACTTAATTAACACTTCAGTATTTTAATCTCGTCCTACGCTTGATGGACGGGCCGTCTGTTCAATCAGAAAGCGCCAGCGTCTGCTGGGGGCGGGTGAGTGCTCGTTCGGCTGATTGACTCGCCGCTGTGCGCATGCGCCTGCCTTTTAATTACATTGTTACGCACCCATTTTTTTCAAAATAAAAAAAAGAACAAAAATAAAGAACAAGTTGCAGTGTTTCAACGTTAGGGCTGCAAGCCGGGCTGCTTGACTAGATTCCCAATGCTTTGTCATTTGCAGTCTGTCCTTCAAGTTTGATTCATTAGTTGCAGTTTAATGAAGAGGTAGGTTGCAGTTAAAGAACAAAAAAAATAATTAGAATGACAGAGAGAGTGAGTGAGGGCTGTGCAAGGGCACCGCTCTCAACCAATCACAAGTTGCGCCGCAGCTGGGGGAACGTTCTGAAATGGAGTGTTGCATGACGTCACAGCACCAACCAAGGCGGCGCGAAGGCGGGACTTGGCGTTAAGTAAAGTACAGAGTTGCGAGAAAGAGAAATTATGTATGAAAGCAATCGCTTTGAGGTCTTTGGGTATACGATGGAAATGAGCCAACACCATAAACGGTTACACTAGCGGAAAGGAACTTCCATTCCCCAAATATTAATTCGAGCCTGAACATTCCTGACTGAAAAAAGGCGTTTACTTTTTTTTACTACGAATGAATCTTGCTCTCCAGCACCCTGCAGTTTGATTAAAGAGTGCTGGTGCTGAAGCAACCCAACAACAAGGTGCAACAGCTCAAATTTAGGAAACAACGTACAGTGTTATACAAGTAAAGCAATGTTTTTGAAAAATTGCCAAGAAGAATGATTCTCCGAATAACAGCCAGAGTTGACGTAACTACCGTTATAATAATTTTCTGCATTTTGTGGTAGCTGCTGGACCTCTAAATGGAGGGCATATTAATGTTAAGGGAGGGCGTGGGGAGAACGCCAGGAATATGCATCTACGTGCAATCCGTTAAACGACGTGATGATTACCTTGCAAGTAACGTGCCGCAGATCCTTTTGTTGAAATGTTAAAACATTCTGGTTCCTTTTAAAGGTTTATGGAATTATTCATAGTATATGCAAATTCATGATTTCAGCCCCCATCCCCCTCCTAACCTTGGATCGAGTGCTACTGCTCTTGTTCAGTTACTGTTACTTTTCATTGCATGGTTAGGTGGTGAAACTCTGAAGCTCCTCGCATAAACGCCCATTTTGCTTTTACCTTTGAACTTCATCGACTTTCAGCACATTTATACAGCAAAGTCAATATTGCAGCCTTCTTTATTGTGTCTCTTTCTGGTTGCGTAAGTAAACGCCATTGCATGCACATAAAGGCAACTATCAAACCCAACTTGAAGGGAAAAAGCCACCTCTCCTCTCCCCGCCCCCCAAGAGGGCATTGTGGTAAAGATGTATACAAGAACTAAAGGGAAATATATCTCCCTGTACACACAATAGAATTTCTAAGTCAAAACTATCCTGTAGGGTACTAAAAATGTGAGGTCTCTTTTAAGCGCTTAAAGTATGGTTTCTTTCAATATTAATAAGTTTACATTTCACCTTTGCAGCATTTGTTGATTGATCCATCAGGAGGATATTCCAGGTGTGAATACATTTTATGGCAAGTTTTCATCTGTAGCAAAACTGGAATTTGGACCGAAAACTGAGTATATTTACTAGTCTAAAATCATCCCACATTTATTTGTAAACTATTATGCTTTCTGCATAGTGTTGAAACCAATTGGGAACATATACTAAATCTTTCAGCATATGCAAAATATAAATTGAAACCACATTTAAAACATGTTTTCAAAGCAGTACATAAAAATATGCCTGTAAAAATTAATGGCTATGAAAAATGCAGAGTTACATTTAAAATTATATATTTACATATATCTGGTATATTAAAAACAGTGCAAATGTCACACTTTGTTATAGTTGCATAACAATCTTAAAGTGCTGGGTACTTTTGAGCTGTAGCTTGAAACTGACGAGAAAGAATTAAGTGAATTTATATCATGCCTTATTGCACTCTCCGGATGTCTCGAAGTGCGACACAACCAATGAATTACTTTTTGAAGTGCAGTCACTGTTGTTCTGTAGGCAATTACGTTCTGATTGATCTGAGATTCTATTTATTAGACAATCAGACTTTGTAACCTGAAGGGACACAGTTCCACTTTAGCAGAATAACACACTGCATTGTATGGTCTAAAACTCCTGCTCCTTTAAACAGAAACTCCTGCTCCTTTAAACAGTAACTCCATTAAGATATATTAGTGGCTTTCCCATGGCATGACTCACTAAGTCTCAAAATGAGCTCCCCATGACCTTGTCTTTCATTTTCATGTTGCTGTTTCTCTTTCCTGGTTCTGCTTTTGTGTTGTTTTCTGTTTGTCCCTCTGTGCTACTTTGCTGATCTCTCTGCTTTTTCTGTTTTTTTTTGTCTCATTTGTTATTTGACTTTTCATTTATTTTGTTAGTCAGAGGTTTGGGTTGGTTGGTGAGAGGTACAGTGGAGATAACCAGGGGAGGACCAGCCAGTGCTAAGGCCAGCTTTAGAGTGGTAGGTGCTTCATCGCACCCCCCCCCCGCCTTTCCCTCATTTTTACGTACCCTTTTTCTCCTACATCCCACTCTCCTCTCCACAACTCCCTCATTTGCTCCCAATCTGCCTTTCCCCTCTCTATCACCCTGCTCCCCATTCCCCCTCCCCCATCCGCTTTAAGCCCCATTCTGTTGAATCTGATCTGTACCCCTCCTAAGGCCATAATATCCTTGCTGAGGTGCAGTGCCCAAAACTAAATATAGTACTCCGTACAACTGAAGCATAACTTCCTCCCTTTTATATTCTAGCCCCTTGAGATAAAGGGTAACATTCCCTTTTTGATGACCTTTTTTAGTTGTGCACTAGCTTTTAGTGATTTGTGTATCTGGATACCTAAATCCCTTTGCTCCTCCACAGCTCCTAGTCTCTCATCATTATGAAATGTTTCCACCTAGTCTTTCTTGGATCAAAGTGAATTACCTCGCACTTCCCCACATTGATCTCCATTTTTCCCCGCTCACTTAATCTGTCTGTCTCTTTGTAACTTCCTGCTCCCATCTACACAACCTACTGTGCCTCCTAACTTAGTGTCATCTACAAACTTGGATATACAACTCGCTATTCCTTCATCCAAGTCATTTTTGAATGACCTAGGGATGGATGTGAATTTGTGTGCCACAATCTTACTTTCTTTGTGCTCCTTCATATATTTGCTGAACTTGTACTTTTCCTCAATGGTAAGCATCTTGTACTTCTGGCTAGCCATGTTCTCAAACTGTTCTGTCTCTACTCAACAACATGCTGCACTCGGGTGGGGGAAGACTGGCACTCCTGGGCACCTGATAGTGATCACATGCTGAATTTGAATAAAGCAGCACATTTCATTGTTTGAACCCCAATTTTCGATGAAGCAATGAATATAAAAACATTTTGGACATGATTCCAAGTTTTTTTTGACAATTCAAATAAAATTGAATATTGATTTGCATTCTGATAATCTTTTAGATGTTCAAACTACTTTAGCATCTGTTGATTTTTTTTTTGGCATTATTGTTCCAACCATATCAATGGTGCTAGGTTTGGGGTACTGGGTTTTCATATACATTTTGTAATGTCTGTAAGTTGTTTTACAAGCACGAGTGAAGCCAAAATATTCAGGTTCCAGGTGTGTATGCAGTGTTTACTGTTTCTAATCTTTATCAGCTATATCCAATATAAAATGTAATTTGCATAGGTAAAGTTATTTTTCTGGAAGTTAAGGTAATAATTTCAGTAATTACAGTACATCTCGACTTGCCATTTTTCTTCCAATTAACAATTATGATGTGGCGCTGGTCAATTAGAAAGAAAATAACTTGCATTTACACAACCTCAGGACGTCTCCAAGCATTTTACAGCTAATGAAGTGTAGTCACTGTTGTACGGTAGAAAATGCAGTAGCCAGTTTGAGCGCAGCAAGGTCCCATGAACAGCAATGACAAGATAATCTGCTTTTAGCGATGTTGGTTAAGGGATAAATGTTGGCTAGGCCATTGGGGAGAACTCCTACTTTTCAAATAGTGCCATGGGAACTTTTACATGCACCTAAGAGAGCAGACGGGGCCTCAGTTTAACGTCTCATCTGAAAGACGGCACCTCTGACAGTGCAGTACTCCCTCAGTACTGAACTGATTGTCAGCCTGCATTATGTGCTGAAGTCTCTGGAATGGGACTTGAACACACAACCTTCTGACTCACAGGTGACAGTGCTATCACTAAGCCAAGGTGGACACGTAAATTAGATCGATTTTCCTCAAATTGTTTAAAAGTCAGCTAAAGTGTGCACCCAGCCACAAATATTCTCCTTTATAGTTAAAGTTGGTTAAATCCAAAACTAAGGCCTTTCTTTAAGCATAGCAAATCTCTTTCCTCTCTAAGTGCTCCACATTTATAGTGGGAGTTTCTTTTTAATATGGAATATTTCCTGGTTTGTGCCAGTGGTTTTACCTTGGGTATTAATCAGTTAAAGGTGAAATAATTAAGTCTGTGATACCTGTAAGACTGGGAAATCTTGTGTCCCACCGGAATGATTTATGAGAAAGATCTCTTATTTAAACTGCCCTTTGTAGGATACTTTCCAGTAATTGTTACAAGGCTTGATTTAAATGTTAGCTGACCAACAATATTGGACTGTAAGTTTCTGTTTTGTTACTCAGTAATCTAATCACCAAGAGACTTAAAGCTCATTGTCCAGTTTCTATTTAATCATCCTGACCATTCATTTTTATTTGATTTGATTTTTATTATCAGTTTGGCTGGCATGAAGTAAATTTGCAAGTGATAATTATAACCACAAACAAATGTTTGTTGCAAACAAAAAGAGGGTTAGGCCTCTCTAATTTTTTTTAATTCATTCTCTCTCCCAACCATCCCCAACTTTCTCCCCTCGTCCCCTAAATATGCTGGTTCATGCTCGGGGAGGATTCCGCAAATGCCAGCAGCCTTTGGTACCTCAATCAAGTGTCCATTTTTAATGTCTGAGCTGAGAGTGAATCTTGGTAGGCTATTTGACCATGGAGGGCACCACTGCTGAATTTGATCCTGTCCTTGTCCAACAAAGGGTAGTGGAAATCTGGATCTCTCTCCTTCAAAATGCTGTTGAAGCTAGGTCAATTGAAAAATTCAAAACTGAGATAGATTTTTGTTCGGTAAGGGTATTGAGGAATATGGAGCAAAGGCAGGTAAATAGAGTTGAGGTACAAATCAGTCATGACATTGAATGGTGGAATAAGCTCAAGGGGCCGAATGGCCTACCCCTGTTCCTATGTTCCTAACATCCACAACAAACCTTTTCCAAGCAAGAGTCACTGGATAGTAATCAGGAGTGAGGCCAATTATAATGTTCCAATTGCTAACGTGGCACTCATCAGAGATAGAACTTGGGACTTTTCTGGTCTCTCTTGTGCAGCAGGACAAGGGGACAGATTTGCCCACTGCCATTTCGCATTTTTAATCTAAAACATCAATTAGAAGAGGCCATAATACAGAATAAAATTATTCGTTTCTTAAGGAAATAATGAAATGGATTGACAAAGGAAATGCAGTGGATGTTGTGTATATGGATTTGCAAAAGGCATTTGATAAGCTACCACATAGCAGGATTGTTGATAAAATTAAGGCACATGGTATTAAAAGGACAGTGGCAGTGTGGATGGGAAGTTAGTTAAAGGACAGAAAACAGATAATAATGAATATTTTCGAAACTGGAAGAATCTAAACAGCAATGTCTCCCAGAGGCCAGTTTTGGGGGCCATTGCGTTTCTCATATTTGATCCAGACTTAGATGTAGAGGGCACAATATCAAAATCCGCAGATGGCACAAAAAAAAGCTTGGTCAACTATGAAGAAGACGACAAGTGACTTCAGGAGGACATGGACAGATTTGTAGATTGGCCAGATAAAAGTTAATGCGGAGAAATGTGAGGTGATACATTTGGGAGACAGAATAAGGAGAGGACATATACATTACATGATAAAACTTTAAAAGGAGTAGAGAGACTTGGGAGGTCATGTGCACAAATCTTTAAAAGTGGGAGGACAAGTTGTTTTTAAAAAAAGCTTATGGGATCCTAGGTTTTATAAATTGGGGTAGAGTCCAAAAGCAAATAAAAAGTAAACCTATAGAAATCATTGGTTGGCTCACAGTTAGAATATTCAAGGTCATGAAGAGGACACAGAAGAGATTCACTATGATACCAGGGTTAAGAAGCTTTAGTTATGAGAAGAAAGTAGAAAAATGTGTTCTTTTCATTCGAACAAAGAAAGCTAACAGGAGGTCTGATAGAGGTGTGAGGGGTTTTGATGTTAAATGGGGAAAAACTATTTCCACTGGTTGGTGAGTCAGTAATGAGAGGGCATACATTTAAGAACAAAGAGAGAGGGTTGTTTTGTTTTTCGTATCTTCGCACTCTTCCCTTGGAGAATACTGTGAGGTTGCTGAAGGATTCGTAGGCTGATTAACAGTCTGACAGGCCACAATGTGAATGCTCCCTTCCACGGCCGTAATCATCTTTATACCAGTCAATAGGGTATATGGCTGAGAGTTTTATAGGCTCCCACAACTCATACGATTGTGGGGGGGCACTCACACCCACTAGATGCAAGTATTCTGCTGAATATTAAACCAGAATTTAGAGCCAGAACTCCAGTCTCCACTTAATGGTACTGCCTGGAGCAGAGTTCAAACCCTACACCTTCTGACCCAGAGACAGGATTGCTACCACTAAGCCAAAGGCTCACGAGAGAGAGAGAGTAGAATTTTTTTTATGCACAGGGTTGTAGGACATGGGGGTTACCCTACCAGAAACAGTTGTGGAAGCAGAATCGATAATAAATATTTGAAAAATAAAAAATTAAAGGGGTATGGAGAAAGGGCAGGGGAATGGGACGAGTGGATAGATCTTTCATAAATCCTTCTGTGCTGTAAACTTTTATGATTCTATGAATAGAAAGCAAAATAAAAAAGAAATATTTGATCTCTCCTCCACATGCACAGGTTAAAAATAGTTGATTCAGATGTTTGGGAAATCATTTTAAAAAGATGTCAGAATGTATTCTAATATAAATAAACTAAGGTAACCTATCTTTTTAAAATAAACTCTACCACCAAAATATTTTACTACTTCCTTGCTGCCAAAATATTTGTAGTTTTTCTGCACATGTGCACGTGTGTCTTGTCTCTACATGCCTCATTTGGCAGCACACTCTCTTCTGAGGCAGAAGGCTGTGGCTTCAAGCTCCACTCCAGGACTTGAGCGCATACTCTAGGCTGACACTTCAGTGCAGTACTGAGGATATGCTGTATTGTCAGAGGTGCTGTATTTCAGATGAAATGTTAAACCAGGTGATAGTAAAGATCCCAGAGCACTCATAGCAGGGAGTTCTGGTTTTCCTACCAATGTTGATTCCTCAACCAACATTACCAAAACAGATTAACTGACCATTCATCTTATTGCTATTTGTGAGAACTTGCTGTGCTCAAATTTTTTCTGCCCTGTTTGTCTACATAACAACAGTTACTACACTTCATTGTCTATGAAGTGCTTCGGCACATTTCAAGGCACTATATAAATACTGGATTCTTCACCATTATGTGTGAGGCACTTTTTTTTTAAACGACATTGTAAATGCTTCAGAATTTTATTGAAAAAGCACAAAAAGTCAAACAAATTCAGTGTCAATGATGGGAGCTGTAGGCTGCTACCCTGTTTAGTTTCTTCAGTTGACAGTAAAGCATTTGGGGATCCCAGAGTCTGCCAACATTGGAAGAGGGTTTGGGCAGAGGGTTTGGTGGGGGGGAGAGTCCCAGGGTCTGGCAGCAATGGGGAGGATCCAGGTCGGTGTGATTGCAAATGGAGCTAATTGGACATTAACCCACCGGGTGACACCAGGACAGTTCTATGTAGCCTGGGAAAAGGAGATGGCAGCCACAAAACAAGTAGGACAAATTAAGCCCCAGGACTCCGGTTTGGCTCGGGACAAACTTTTAAAAAAAATTAATTTTACGTATATTGAAATTTTTTGCAAATCTTTTACATTTTTATGTTCTATAACATTTTTTATCTACACGCATGCTCTAGGGAAACAAAATAGAGACACTTAGAAATCTACTGATGCATGCTGGGAAATGGTACAAATTGCAATACTCAATTCACAGATGTGGTTGAGAGGCTTTAATAAGGGAAACACTTCCACTGATTGGTGAGTTGGTAACGAGAGGCTATCAATTAGGAACAAAGCAAGAGGTTAGGAGAGTTTTTTTTTTACACAGATGGTTGTTGGGACATGGAATATTCTACCAGAAACATTGGTGAAAGCAAAAGCCAAATTAGCTTTTATAAGGGATGCATGGAAAACTATAGAAAGAATACAGGACAGGGCAGGCAAATGGGATGAAGTGCACGGCTCTTTCAGAGAGTAGGCACTACTGCAATGAGCTGAATGTCTATAAAATTCTATAACTGTCTTTCACTGTACTAGGGAGAAAAATATTGAGTTAATGCCTCGGCTTTAGATAGGCTGAGACTTTGAAGTAAAACCTTTAAAGTACTGGAAGAGACACAAGACAATTCAATGGATAAATCTAATGATATTGTTCAATAAATAGTGGATGACCTCCGTTCCCCACATTGAATTCCATCTGCCACAGTTTTGCCCACTCACTTAGTATCAATGTCCCTTTGCAAATTTCTGCTCTCATCTACACTATTTACTATACCACTTAACTTAGTGTTGTCAGCACACTTGGATACACAGCTCTCTCTTCCTTCATCTAAGTCATTGATAAATATAGTGAAAACCTGAGGCCCCAGTACAGATCCTTGGGGGACACGACTAGCCACATCCTGCCAATTGGAGTATACATCCAAACTCTCTGTCTCCTACCTCCTAGGATGCTGAGGGAAGTGAAGGAAGAAATCGCGGAGGTACTGCCATAATCTTCCAATTCTCCTTAGAAACGGGGGTGCTGCCTGAGGACTGGAGAATTGCAAACGTTACACCCTTGTTCAAAAAGGTAAACCCAGCAACTGTAGGCCAGCCAGTTTAATCTCGGTAGTGGGGAAACTTTTAGAAACAATAATCAAGGACAAAATTAACAATCACTTGGACAAGTGTGGATTAACTAAGGAAAGCCAGCACAGATTTGTTAAAGGCAAATCGTGTTTAACTAACTTCATCGAGTTTTTTGATGAGGTAACAGAGAGGGTTGATGAGAGCAATGCGGTTGACGTGGTGTACATGGACTTCCAAAAGGCGTTTGATAAAGTGCCACATAATAGGCTTGCCAGCAAAGTTGAAGCCACTGGAATAAAAGAGATAGTGGCAGCATAGATACGAAATGGGCTAAGTGACAGGAAACAGAGTTGTGGTGAGTGGTTTTTTGGACTGGAGGAACATATACAGTGGTGTTCCCCAGGAGTCGGTACTAGCACAACTGCTTTTCTTGATATATATTAATGTGGGTGTACAGGGCACAATTTCAAAATTTGCAGGTGATACAAAACTTGGACGTATAGTGAACAGTGAGGAGGATAGTGATAGATTTTAAGAGGACATGGACAGGCTGGTGGAATGGGCGGACAGGTGGCAGATGAAATTTAACGCAGAAAAGTGCAAAGTGATACATTTTGGTAGAAAGAATGAAGAAAGGAAATATAAACTTTTTTATGCAGCGAGTGGTTAGGATCTGGAATGCAATGCCTGAAAGGGTGGTGGAGGTAGGCTCAATCATGGCTTTCAAAAGGGAGTTGGATAAGAACCTGAAAGAAAATCTTTTGCAGGGCTACAGGGGGAAAGGGCGGGGCTAGCTGAGGTGCTCTTGCAGTGAGCCGGCACGGGCTCGATGGGCCGAATGGCCGCCTTCCGTGCTGTAACCATTTAATGATTCTATAACCAATTTCCTACCCATGTCAACAGGTTGCCTCCAATTCCATGCGCTTTCATTTTTGCTAACCGTCTCTTGTGTGGAACCTTCTCGAATGCCTTCTGGAAGTCCATATAAATAACATCCATAGAGACTCCCTTATCTACCAGGTTAGTAACTTCCTCAAAAAATTCAACTAAGTTAGTTAGACATGACTTACCTGTTACAAATCCATGCTGGCTCTCTCTGATCACTTCATATTTGTCAAAGTGCTCAGTCACTCTGTCCCTAATAACAGATTCTAGCATCTTCCCCACAACAGACTTTAGACTAATAGGTCTGTACATTCCTGGTTTCTCTCTCTCACCGTTCTTAAATAATGGAGTGATTTTCCAATCCAAGGGGACAATTCCTGAATCAAGAGAGTTTTGGAAGATTGTGACTAAAGCATTATAAAATATTGACAAGGTTTCACATTAAAAATGTTGATATAAAAGTGTGACTCAACAATCATGACACAAGAAGTAATGTTAATGTGGACAGGAAGTGTGTGCCATATGCAAGACTTTTCATATATTACTAGCAATCTCCCGTGGCATTGCTCATGGTGAGTCAGAAAATACTTTGTTTGAAGCTTGGAATGGCCAGTGGGAAATTTCAGTGAGCAGTCATTTTGGCCCAAGTGGGGAGAGCGCTAGTCAGGCAAAGCAGCAAGTCACAGCACGTTGGTCAGCCAGAGGCAGAGCCATGAGCAGGGTGGGAGAGTAATTCGTAAAAAAGTCCATTTCAAGTCGTAAAAAAGTTCAGCCCATTTTAACAAATAAAAAAGTTGGTTGTTTACAGTTTTTGGTGTACAGTTTTAGTTTCCTGATACATAGGTGGACCTAAGTTCTGTGGGTAGTAGAGAAAGAGGAAGTGGGAGACATAACGGCTAGACGCAGCAGCACCATGTGTCCGGATGTTTTAGTGAAAGGGAAATGTCGACATTGGGTGTGCCATTGTAAGTGCTGACATTGGATTTCCTCATTGTTGACATAAAAGCATTGCTCAAAAATCATTGCACATGAATAAAGATAATTACACAGGAAGTGTGCAGCATAGGCATGAGTTGTACTATAATACTAGACAAAGTAGTCAAGACCAAGTGTAGTCTTCAGGTGAAATAGGGTTAGAAGCCAAGGGATAAGGGTGTGCAGATGTACCATTTTTAATAGATAATATCTACGAATGATTACAAATTTTGCATCTGCACAGGCTTCCTGCTTACACAACCTTACTTACTGTTGTCATTCTTTTTATCACAATTTTGTGTCAACTTTTACCATTATAAATGTGTATATTCATCTTTAGAATGGAAACCACCTATGTAAACTCATCATTCTGTAATTGCACAATCTGGTCACTGGGTGGTGCTGTTATCTTTTGCTCATGAATCACTCAATGTTTACTGAAAGTTTTTCACCACGTTTTTTGTCTCTAATTGAAATTTCTATGTCCAAAAAAATCAAATCAAAATATTACATATTTCACTGATAAAATTTATTAACTGAATTGCATTTTTTGTCTTTAATGCATGTATCAATTTTTTTACTTGATGGCCTCACCTCTCCTGAAAGATTGGGCTTGAACTTGATATTGTTGCCCGGAGCTGTGATGATGTGATCTGAATTTAGTTTCTGCAGTCTGACCATGTGCAGTGTACCTGATTTCCCAGGATGCATCAGTACCGTTCAGTCAGCTGGACTGGTGGAATATTTCTCTTTAGTTCTAACAGTTTCTACTCTTTCCATTGGCCAATTAGGATGACAACTCAAACAAAAATAAAATGAATCTAACAAAAGTGCCCCTTTTTAAAGGGACACAAACAATGACACCCAAATCATAAATAAAACAAAGGAAACTTTGCAAATTAAGTAAGATTTTCTGTTTCTAGCAGTTTCTGCTCAGTTATTTTTCCAAATTATTTGAAGAAATGCTGGAGTACAAATTTCAAAAGCTTTATGCAGGTGAAGTTTATACTGCCTGTTCTTTTCTCAGACTGTTTTTGTGTGCGAGTGGGAAAAAATGACTACTGATTACACACCTGTTGGCACTTTTGTTGGTATTCTTTAAATTTCAGAAAGTATATAAAGATGAGAGAGAAAGGGAGAGCATGTTTGGTTCCCTATCTGGATATTCTGCCTGGCTAACATAATTGAGATCAGATTGCTGTACCTGGCTAACATAATTTAGATCAGATTATTGTGTCTGCTGCAGTAATTCTGAGGCTAGGGGCAGAGTGCAAGATGATACACAAAGCAGCAATTAATGAAGGCATGATGGATGTTAGGGAAGATACAGTCTGGTCTGAGTCGGATAATTTCCAGTGTTTGCTATCCATATGGCATTGCTTCAATTTAAGATTTAAAATGAGAAAATAATCTTTGCAAAAAAGTGTTCAAATTCCATATCGTTTGAAAAACATTCAGTGCCATAATGCATTTGCCATTCGCTTTACTCTCACCAAGAATCCCAAAGAAATGACTGCTGCATTACTCAAAATAGGCCATCTGGTCTATCTACATAGATCAAAAGTGAAAGTAAAATTTCAACACATTTGTTAATTACATCTACTTCTAAAAACTGGGTCTGTAGCATTTATGATGCAAGCATGTTATTTGGACCCATCTGTAACAGCTAATGGGCCAATAAAAATTTGAATTGTCATGCAGCTGGGCAAGAAGAAACCAATGAGAGTGACTTTGCTGCTTACTAAAAGTCTCAGTTGGAGGGGGGGTCTACATTATTACCTCTGTTTTTTAATAAAGAACATTTGAATTTGTATGATGTTGATAAAAATCTGAGCACAATACAATACAGGTTTTGTCACATTTTCGATAGCTTTATTTATCTAGCAATATTAACAAAAATAATAGTAATTGATTAAAGATGAACAGTCACTCGTTATGCTAAGGCTCATGCCTCTAAATAACTCCTATTCAATACACAACACTCTGCCAGTAAAAAGGATTCCTAGCACCAATTTGCTTTTTTTAATTTCACCTAGTTTGAAAGTGGATGTTTGCCACTTACTGAGAGCAGCCATTGACTGCAGTGGAGAGATCATTGGTTATTAAATCATGTTGTCACACTGCTTTGATTATTCTGAGATGGCAAGAAACCCAGGCAACCTTTGGGTTTTAAGTTAATGTTTGTTTTGTTTTATCATTTTATCTGCACAATAATGTCTCCACCAGCAAAAAAGCTTTAAAAAATGCAAGAAAATAATAATAATAATCAACTTTATTGTCATTGTTAGTGCACAAGTGCAGTACAACAAAATGTAGGCTTGCGGCTCCCGAGAGTGTACATTTAGATTAAGACATTTAAACGTTCAACATTCATTTGGCTTGTAATACATTAACATAAACATAATAAAGTGCATTGGCAGATGTGCAGGCTTTAGAGTTAGAGTAGAGTTTCTACTTTAAAGTAGAAGCAGCAAACCCTTTATTTGATATGATGTAGAAAATTAAATGCATGTGAAGTTTTTCCAGAAATAATATTGATGGTGCACTGCTGCATGATGTCGGAACACAACGCGGAACTTTGATGGCCACTGTAATTGCATCACAATTGGTTCCCAGTCACCACAGATGGTGTTGAGTAAGTTTGAAAAATTCTGAGCTCACTGGTCAATCTCCCATAATGTTGCACACAGCAAGTGAAGATGAATTGCAGTCCTCAAGTGGAATGGACTTTTGAGAGGGGAGAGTGAAGAAGGGAGGAGAGGGGTAGGAAGGTTGAGGGGGAGAGAGACAGAGAGGGGGCAGGAAGGAAGAAGGAGTGAAATGGAGGGAAGGGAAGGGGAAGAAAGGAAAGGGGCAGAGCGAGGTGATTTATGGAGGGAGAAGAGATGGAAGGGAGGGGGATGAAAGGCAGGAGAGGGAGGGGAGAGAAGCGACAGCAAGACAGGGATTAGAAATGTGAGGCAGAGAGAAGGGGTGAGGTGGAAAGAGAAAGAATTTTTACTAACAGCAGAAGTTTTGATGGGAAAGAGAGCAGCCTGAGAAGAGTTTTTTAAATCAGTGATAAAGGAGAAAAGCCCCAGGAATGCAAAAACAAAATAGGGCAGAGCCGGGCGGGTGGCGACAGAGATAGACCAGGACCACCACCTGAAAGGACAATTAGTGAGGGCGAGGTATGATAGGCAGGTGGTTTTAAGATGCTGGAGGGCTCAAGCAGCCAAAAAGGTACAGGTGCACACGGAGGCCCAGGCACCTGTGTTGAGGCAGTAGATGGTGGGAGCAGGAATGATTGACTCCAGACCAGGTGTGGGGAAGAAAGGCTCTGCAGGATAATCAGAGAAACAATGGAACTTTAATTTGAGGTGAAAATGTGACTTGTTGAAGAAAAAATAATAAAAAGTACATTTATATAAAGTAAAATTAAAACTTAAAAACTAAAGAACCTATCTGCAACAATTGGAATCCATCATGGTGGTGACTTAGAGCTGAAAAGAAGACTCTGCTACTCCAAAGTGTTATCCAGTAACCAGAGCATGAAACTGCAGGCACTCAAACCAAGCTTTTTAATGGAGAATAAGCAGTTATAAAGTTAGCAAACACTTTATATTAAGCTCCGAGCGATGGACCGCAAGGACGTCCACGTCACCCGCGCCATGACAGGAGCTGACGACTGCTGGACAGACCACCGCCTAATCCGCTCTGTCATCCCCATCAATGTAGCCCCAAAACAGCGGCGGCAACAGAAACAATGCCGCAGGAAAATTAACGCTGGAGCACTCAAAGACCCCGCTAAGAAAGCCCTATTCAGCCTGCGCCTCACAAACAACCTGACGACTCCCAGTGATGCAGAGACACAGAGTGCCCACAGCGTCTGGTCTGCACTCAAGGCCTCCATAATCAACAGCTGTGAAGAGACGCTCGGTCACTCGACCAGGAAACACCAAGACTGGTTCGACAAGAACGACCAGGAGATCCAGGAGCTAATAAGCCGCAAGCGCAAGGCATTCCTGATCTGGAAACAGCAACAGAACTCGAGAGCAAGAAAGCGTCTCTAAAGAAGCCCGAAGGCCGAGGTCCAACAAAAAACTCGTGATCTAAAGAACAGATGGTGGGTGGAGAAAGCGCAGGAGATCCAGCAGCTAGCCAACAACCACAACGTGTGTGGATTCTTTAGCGCAGTCAAGACCATCTACGGCCCAAGCACCCAAGGCCCTACCCCACTGCAGGCCAAGAACGGAGAGGTACTCATCAAGGACAGAGAGGCAGTCAGTGCCAGCTGGAAGGAGCACTTCGAAGATCTCCTTAACCACAACTCTGTCTTTGACTCGAGTGTCCTCAACTCCATCCCACAGCATGATACCCGCCACTATCTCAGCACAACTCCAGCCTGGCATGAGGTTGAAAAGGCCATCCGACAACTGAAGAACAACAAGGCCTCAGGAGCAGATGGAATCCCCGCCGAGGCACTAAAGCATACCGGAGAAGCACTACTGGCACGAATTCATGAACTAATTTCTTAACTGGAAGGAGAAGAGCATGCCAGGGGATCTCAAAGATGCCGTAATTGTGACCATCTTCAAGAAAGGTGACAAGTCCGATTGCGGTAATTACAGAGGAGTTTTCCTGTTGTCTGCCACAGGGAAAGTCATCGCAAGAATCCTCCTCAATCGCCTCCTCCCAGTGGCCAAAGAGCTCCTCCCAGAGTCGCAATGCGGATTCCGCCCACTAAGGGGCACAATGGACATGATCTTCACCGCACGTCAATTACAAGAGAAATGCAGGGAACAGCACCAACCGCTGTACATGGCCTTCTTTGCTGTCACAAAGGCCTTCGACTCTGTCAACTGTGAGGGATTATGGAGTGTCCTCCTCAAATTCTACTGCCCTCAAAAGTTTGTCACCATCCTCCGCCTGCTTCACGACGACATGCAAGCCGTGATCCTGACCAACGGTTCCACCACAGACCCAATTCACGTACGAACCGGGGTCAAACAAGGCTGTGTCATCGCACCAACGCTCTTCTCAATCTTCCTTGCTGCAATGCTCCATCTCACCCTCAGTAAGCTCCCCACTGGAGTGGAGCTAATTTACAGAACAAACGGGAAACTGTTCAACCTCCGTCACCTCCAGTCCAGATCCAAGGTCGTCCCATCCTCTGTCATCGAATTACAGTATGCAGACGATGCTTGCGTCTGCGCTCACTCGGAGGTCGAACTCCAAACCATCGTCAACACCTTCACCGAAGCGTATGAGAGCATAGGCCTTACACTAAACATCCATAAGACAAAGGTCCTCTACCAACCTGCCCCCACCACACAGTACTGCTCCCCGATTATCAAAATCCACGACAAGGCCTTGGACAACGTGGACCACTTTCCATACCTCGGGAGCCTACTGTCAACGAGGGCTGACGTCAACGACGAAGTCCAACACCGCCTTCAGTGTGCCAGTGCAGCCTTCAGTCGCCTGAGGAAGAGAGTGTTTGAAGACCAGGACCTCAAACCCGGCACTAAGCTCATGGTCGACAGAGCAGCAGTGATACCCGCCCTGCTGTATGCCTCAGAGACATGGACCATGTCCAGCAGGCACCTCAAAGCACTGGAGAGGTACCACCAATGTTACCTCCGCAAGATCCTGCAAATCCATTGGCAGGATAGGCGCACCAACGTCAGTGTTCTTGCTCAGGCCAACATCCCCAGCATCGAAGCTTTGACCACACTTGATCAGTTCCGATGAACGGGTCACATTGTCCGCATGCCCGATACGGGACTCCCAAAACAAGCGCTCTACTCGGAGCTCCGGCACAGCAAGAGAGCCCCAGGTGGGCAGAGGAAACGCTTCAAGGACACCCTCAAAGCCTCCTTGAAAAAGTGTAACATCCCTACTGACACCTGGGAATCCCTGGCCCAAGACCGCACAAAGTGGAGGAAACGCATCCGGGAAGGTGCTGAACACCTCGAGTCTCTTCGCCAGGAGCAAGCGGAAGCCAAGCGCAGGCAGGGCAAGGAGCGCACGTCAACCCAAGCACCCCACCCACCCGCCCCTTCAACCACCGCCTGCCCCACCTGTGACAGAGACTGTAGGTCCTGCATTGGACTCATCAGTCACCTGCAAACTCATTTTTAATGTGGAAGCAAGTCATCCTCGGTTCCGAGGGACTGCCTAAGAAAGATTAAGCCCTTGTAACAGCACCGCTTACAAGTGTAACAGGTGCTGCATGAAATATTGCAAACCACTCAACAATTTTTATATATAATAGGTTATAATTTTTGGTTTCCCTTCATTCTTAGTTATTTTTAAATTCACTTGTACCATTCACCTTTCTCGACCTCCGCCTGCTGCTGGAAAATAGACAAGAGCTCCTAGATGACTCAACCTTGGATTTTTGGTCCATCCTGTGGCTAACTGGCTATGAATGAGCGCATGCACAAAGCCACAATTTACTATTCAACAGGTGTCCCTATTTGAAAAAACATTGAAAAAAGACAGTGGGAAAGGAACATAAGAAAAGTCAAATGAAAATGTAAAGTTTAATAAGTATTGAATTATGGCAGTAAATGAATGTGGTGTTGTAGATCTAAAGCATAAACTTTCTGACAGTGATGGATAACTTTACGTGCATTTCTGTGTTTAGATGTGATTTTGGTTATAGGCTTTAAAGCTGGTTTTCAACCAACCTTTTAAACACTTGTTCCTATTTCCAAAGTTGACAGTGGGAGCAGGAAGGCCAGAAAAGACAAGCATTTAAAATTTTACATAAGTAAGGGAAAAGGTTAGAGTAGATACAATAGAGTTCAAAATCAACTTATAGAAGAGTAAAATTAAAGTTATTTTTTTTAAAGTAAAAAACTGGAGGAAAAGCGGGACAACATGCGAGCATAAAGTGTTCATATGTATAGCTCCCTTTGATTTGGAAAGATGTCCGAGTGTGCTTTATAGATAGGATAAATATGAATGGGCACTGAGTAGGAAGAACAGTAGCTGGAATAGCTTTAAGGGGTAGAACCAAAAAAAAGTTGAAAAGTCTTGAGTATGGAGGGAGGAGGTAAGGAAAAGGATTAGGGGAAGTATTAGAGGACAGGGAGAAAATAGCTAAGAGAGCACCCACTAATGGTGGAGCAAAGAAGATGGAGAATGAAGAGTGCAAGAAGTAACTTACAGCTGAAGGAGGACTCTGAGATAATGTGGGCAAGACCATGAAGGCTCAGAATAAGTATCCTGAAATTGATTCTTGGGGCACAGGGAACCAATGGAGCCTGGCAAGCACCAGGGTAATAGAAGTGCATGGCGTTAAGTGGGCATTTTCAGCAGTGGCATTTTGGAGACGTTGCAGCCTGTGAAAGGAGAGTGTTTGAAAAATCAAGAGATAATAAAGGCATGAATAAGAGTCTCTGTGGTAATAAGGGAATGATAGTTGCAAAGATTGGCAATGTTACAAAGGAGAAAGAAGGTAGTCCTGGAACGGGAAACTGTTCAACCTCCGTCGCCTCCCGTCCAGATCCAAGGTCGTCCCAACCTCTCTCGTCGAATTACAGTATGCAGACGATGCTTGCGTCTGCGCTCACTCGAAGGTCGAACTCCAAACCATCGTAAACACCTTCACCGAAGCATACGAGAGCATAGGCCTTACACTAAACATCCGTAAGACAAAGGTCCTCTACCAACCTGCCCCCGCCACACAGTGCTGCCCCCCGATTATCAAAATCCACGACAAGGCCTTGGACAACATGGACCACTTTCCATACCTCGGGAGTCTACTGTCAACAAGGGCAGACGTCGACGACGAAGTCCAACACCGCCTTCAGTGTGCCAGTGCAGCCTTCGGTCGCCTGAGGAAGAGAGTGTTTGAAGACCAGGACCTCAAACCCGGCACTAAGCTCATGGTCTACAGGGCAGCAGTGATACCTGCCCTGCTGTATGCCTCAGAGACATGGACCATGTACAGCAGGCACCTCAAAGCACTGGAGAGGTACCACCAACGCTGCCTCCACAAGATCCTGCAAATCCATTGGCAGGATGGGCGCACCAACATCAGTGTTCTTGCTCAGGCCAACATCCCCAGCATCGAAGCTCTGACCACGCTCAATCAGCTCCGATGGATGGTTCACATTGTCCGCATGCCCGATACGAGACTCCCAAAACAAGCGCTCTACTCGGAGCTCCGGCACGGCAAGAGAGCCCCAGGTGGGCAGAGGAAACACTTCAAGGACACCCTCAAAGCCTCCTTGAAAAAGTGTAACATCCCCACCAACACCTGGGAATCCCTGGCCCAAGACCGCACAAAGTGGAGGAGAAGCATCCAGGAAGGCACCGAACACCTCGAGTCTCTTCGCCGGGAGCAAGCGGAAACCAAGCGCAGGCAGCGCAAGGAGCGCACGTCAACCCAAGCACTCCACCCACCCGCCCCTTCAACCACCGTCTGCCCCACCTGTGACAGAGACTGTCGGTCCCGCATTGGACTCATCAGTCACCTGCGAGCTCATTTTTAATGTGGAAGCAAGTCATACTCGGTTCCGAGGGACTGCCTAAGAAGAAGAGTCCTGGTACTAGAATGGATGTGGGGAAGGAAACTCAGCACAGTATCAAGGAGTGCATTGAGGTTCTGCACCACTGCACTTAAGCTAAGGTGAAAGTGAAGGAGGTTGGTGGAGTTAGATATAGAGGCATGACATAATTCAGGCCGACTCTCTAGTGCAGTACTGGGGGGAGGGGTTGCATTGTCGGAGGTGTTGTCTTTCAGATGAGGTGTTAAACCAAGGCCCCATCTGCCCTCTCAGGTGGACGTAAAAGATCCCCTGTTACTATTTTGAAGCAGAACATGAGAGTTCTGCCTGGTGTTCTAGCTAATATTTACCCCTAAACCAGCACCTAAAAACAGATTATCTGGTCACTATCACATTGCTATTTGTGGGACCTTGTTGTGTGCAAATTGGCTGCCAGGTTTCCTACATTACAATATGGTGGCTACACTTCAAAAGTACTTGTGTACTTAAAAGTACTTAATTGGCTGTAAAGTGCTTTGAGGTGTCCTGAGGTTGTGAAAGGCATAATGTAAATACAAGCCTTTCTTTTTTTACAGGGATCATAAAGATAGCTTTGGTTTTTCTAATGTTAAGCTGGAAGAAGCTGGAAGAAACTTTGACTCATTGAAGACTTAAAGTTGGGCAGGTAATTGGAAAGCTGAACTGTCTTGAAAACAAAAGATAGTGGAAAGATAAATCTGAGTGTCATCAGCATATATATCAAGCCTGATCCATGTCATCAACATGAGAGTGGCCTCAATAAGGGGGAAAAGATTGCCTTTAGTAAGTAATTTCTTAGTAAGGCCCAAGATATCTACATGCTCCTTCATAATGAGAATGTGGATGATAAGATACTCATTCACCAATATGCAGATACTTTGGAGAGAAATGTGAAGGGAAAGGGTCACTTGCGGTGAGTGTCTCACCTCCTGACTCCCCAAAGCCTTTCCACCATCTACAAGGCACAAGTCAGGAGTGTGATGGAATACTCTCCACTTGTCTGGATGAGTGCAGCTCCAACAACACTCAAGAAGCTCGACACCATTCAAGATAAAGCAGCCCGCTTGATTGGCACTCCATCCACCACCTTCAACATTCACTCCCTCCACTACTGGCGCACTGTGGCTGCAGTGTGTACCATCTACAAGATGCACTGCAGCAACTCGCCAAAGCTCCTTCAACAGCACCTTCCAAACCCGCGACCTCTACCACTTAGAAGGACAAGGGCAGCAAACGCATGGGAACATCACCACCTACAAGTTTCCCTCCAAGCCACACACCATCCTGACTTGGACCTGTATCGCCGTTCCTTCACTGTCACTGGGCCAAAATCCTGGAACTCCCTCCCTAACAGCATTGTGGGTGTACCTACACCATGTGGACTGCAGCGGTTCAAGAAGGCGGCTCACCACCATCTTCTCAAGGGCAATTAGGGATGGGCACTAAATGCAGGCCTACCTTGCGACGCCCACATCCCATCAATGAATAAAAAATCTATGGGCTAGAGCATTAAAAAGAGGGAAAGAGCAGAGAGCAGTAGGAAGATTAGATAAATTTGCCCCATAGGAATGCAGCAATTAAGGATATATCAAGAGTGGTGGACAGGGTAATTAGGGTAGTTGCCTGGGCAAAATCAACACTGTAGCCGCTGCAGAAGATGTCTAACTGGAACAACAAGACCCTGAAAGGATTGAGAGAGAGATCAATGAGAAAGAAAGAGGATATGGGGCTGAGATGAGGTTTGGAGAGTAAGGGAGATGGAGGAAAGTGGGAGAGAAACGCAGCAAAATAGAGAAAAGGAAAATAGGTAAGGAAGCTTTGCTCTTGGATGGCAGCCATTTTGTGCACATGTGCAACAGGAGGAACAAGTTAAAGATAGAACATGGTAGAGAAAGTTACTCAAAATACCAACAATTAAGAATATAGTAGAAATTGAGACTAGAATATGATGGTTGAATGGAAATTAGAAAAAAAGTAACTGGGAGGGAAAAAATTAATGCCAGCCTTTCTGGTAAGACAAAAAGATGGTTATAAGAACATAAGAAATAGGAGCTTGAGTAGGCCACTTGACACTGCTCTGCCATTCAATAAGATCAGAGCTGGTCTTTGACTTCAATTCCACTTTCCCATCCGATCCCCATATCCCCTGATTTCCTTTGAGTTCAAAAATCTATTGATCTCAGCCTTGAATATACTCAATGACTGAGCATCCACAGCCCTCTGGGGTAGAGAATTCCAAAGATTCACAATCCTCTGAGTGAAGATATTTCTCCTCATCTCAGTCCTAAATGACTGACCCCTTATCCTGAGACTATGCCCCCTAGTTCTAGATTCTCCAGACAGGGGAAACAACCTCTGACTATCTACCCTGTCCGTGCCCCTCAGAATCTTGTATGTTTCAATGAGATCGCTTCTCATTCTTCTAAACTCCAGAGAATATAGGCCCATTCTACTCAATCTCTCCTCATAGGACAACCCTCTCATCTCAGGAATCAATCTAGTGAAACTTTGTTGCATCCCTCTGAGGCAAGTATATGCTTCCTTACGTACGGAGACCAAAACTGTATACCGTACTCCAGGTGTCGTCTCACCAAAGCCCTGTACAATTGCAGCAAGACGTCTTTACTCTTGTACTTCAACCCCCTTGCAATAAAGGCCAACAAACCATGATTCTCAAAGATAGAGGGTATCTAGTTGGGTTGGAGTCTAAAAAATCCCAAAAGAGTAGAAATCAAGAAGAGTGCTGATAAAGCATCAAAATTTGGGAGATGCCATGAAAGTCAGAAATTGGAGGAAATAGAAGATGGCTGGTGGACGAAGGACGGAAAGCAAGTATATATTCATGCTCACAAGCTAAGTAAATTAGAGGATGAACACAGCTTGCTGAATGAAGATCAGGGTGGTTGAACATGGAAGAAGTGTTTAGGATGAGCCTAGGGTTATAGTGTCCTTGAGTACTTCAGAATGATCAATCCAGTAGTGAACTGACATTCCGACAGCAATTCAGTGCCACTTTGTGATGAACAATAGAGTGAACTTAGAACAAGAGACCAAATGGAAAAACATATTTATATGCTGATTTCTTACCAATTTAATATATGTCTCTAATGAAGTGAAGAAAACATCACATTTATAAACAAATTTGAAATGGGGCAGCAAAGGCTATAGAGCAAATGAGGGCACGAACCACAGACATTTTTTATTCCTGGGGAACAAGCTGCTAGAAGGAAAAACAGCAAAGATATCAACAACAAACCTATCAACCAAAAAAGACAGCAACTTGTAGAGCCAACAAGAAAATGTAAAAACAACTTGAGATGTTGGTAAGAGCTAGTAAATAATAAACAAATATTGAATGCAATCTCTGGATCCCGAGTAAAGTGAGTCCATAGAGGCAATGATGAGAACAAGAGTCAGTCCCAAATTTGTGTGGGGACATTTACGCTGCAGTTGTGCCCGAGCCAGGATTCACAGCCGCCAATGCTGTCCATCACTGATCCCACCGTAAATCATTGGGCCAGCTTATTTAAATATCCACTGATGATTCAGTAGTGCGCTTGGTGGTGGAGTGCTTAGAAATTAATAGCACAGACTTTAAAAAGCCAAGAATGACTGAGAATTGCAGTATTTGGTGCAATTAGTTGACTGACAGGTAGCAGTAATGGAAGGCTCATGTGTAATTTTGTGTTACTTTCAAAGGATGCCAGGGGCATTCAAAGAAGAGAACATGGAATTGCAAGGAGGCAGAAAAGAAGGGCATATCATTTCACTGAGACCAACCTTCAGATGTTCCTGGGTGAGATGCAGCACAGGAGGGAAAGATTGTTGGGTGCACAGAAGAATTTCTCACACACCATGAGGAGGGAGGTGGCGCTGAGTGTCACTTTTCGCCACCAGAATTGCAGACCAGTGCCAGAGATGGTTCCGTTACTCGATGAGGGCAGGAAAGATAACACACTGGCCGCTGTTCTTTTTTCCTTGGGCACCGTCACATTGTTAACCCTCTGAAATTAATAGCTGCACAAGTAACCCCTTCATACTACTCTGTGGTTATGGAGGTCTTAGCATATATTTCGCCATCTCCCCAACAGCAATTGCTTGCACGCAGAACTTTACAACACCTTCCCCCACTTTAATTTGGTGATACCAGCAGATCTATTACATTAGTTGTCTGATGCCACATTCCTCAAATGCTAGCCTTAACCTAATTCACAATGTTGTTACAGGAGAAACTTGCACAATACAGTCAGATACTGGTGTAAATGCTGTTGAATTCACATGTGCCACCTCTCACCAAGCCCGTTCACTAACTCGTCTTGGCAACCACCAACCATCCAAGGGGAAGAGGACCCCCCCTCCCTTCATGAACTTCCTCACCAGTATCTCTACAGCCGAATCTGATCTCTCAGGTCACTGCTGGAACTCTTGCCCAGATACCATCCTGCCACTCCACAATGTGCCAATTCTGTTTGGCCACAACAAAAATTCACCTCCACTTTAATCATAGAATAGAATCATAGTAAGTTACAGCACGGAAGGAGGCGATTTCGGCCCATCGTGTCCATTAAAGTCTTTCAGTAACAAATTAACTTAAGAACCTGCAACAGTGCCCATTTTCCTGCTTCCTAATCAGCAATCTCCTATGGGAAATGTGTTTTGTGCTGGCAGCACGGTTACTAAATGCTAATGAGGGGAGATCAAGAAAATGGGAAGGGGCACCCACCGATTCTGCTGGGCGGCCGTTCCTTTTGGCTCACCTCCCCCACCAACCCCCGCCCCCCCCCCCCGCCAGTTTACAGGGAAACACCAAAATCAGTCCCATTATATAGAACACTAAATCTTTTATTATTAGCTTTGAAATGCTGCATTTCTGGTTGTACTGGATTAGTTTGATTTTTCTATTGTAACATAGATGAAACTTCATAAAATATATATGTGAATATACACTTGAAAATTCAAGAAAATAGAAGTCTTATGTCGGGGAAAATGAGTTGGCTGGGCAATTACTTCACTTTGGATATGATATATGCACACACTAATCAATCTGTGGTGGTGCATACGCGGAGTCAAGATCATGTGTAGTCTCCAGCTGATGGGGTGATGGGGAGGTAACGAGGTGCAGCGCAAGAAATAAGGGCACTGGTGTGTCAAATGTAAAATATAAAATATAAAAATATTACACCCATATGAATATTAGAGATAACAAAGATATTTAAAAAAATCACTCCACATGAGGATGTAAAAATAGATGAAGCCTATAACAAAAATGTAAAATTATTACCCCCACACCCACCAAGATATAAAGAGGGTATAATGAAAATAAAAATCACTCCCACATGAATATATGAAGAGCCAATAACAAAATATAAAAATATAATCCCACACAAAGATATAAACATGTTACTCCCACATGTATACATAAAAAATATATTTAACTAAATTTAAAATAATTACCCCACACCAAGATAAAGAATCCACAACAAAAATATATAAATATCATCCCCCAAGCAAAAATGTATAAATATTACCTCCTACACCGAGGTACAATGAGTCAATATAATAATGAATATAAAGGACTAGAAATTCATTATAACCCAGGAATGCGCGGTATAATTAGAAAAGTTGGAGAATTAGCGCCAGGCGCTAATGCTTTAGACTGCACGCAAAATTCATGCTCACTGCTCAAAGAAATGATTGGAGCGCTAATTCAAGTCTTTAAGCCCAAGCTCATTGGTGTTACACTCAAAGGGTTCTCTTCCGCAGCCACGTTCACGTCTGGGTGGCCCTGGAGATGGAGCACGCGGTGTCCGCCGGCACACTCGAGCCCTTCCGCAACCGGTGGGCGCCGCGGGGACTGGAGTGCATCATCACTCCGGCCAATGAAATTTTAATTTAATTTGTTAAGGTTGATTTAAAGTTTTATTAGTTACAGTTTATATGTTTTAAGTGTGCACAAGAAGAGTACACACAAAGGGTTCTCTTCTGCAGCCACGTTCGTGGCCAGGTGGCCCTGGAGATGGAGCACACGGTGTCCGCCGGCACGCTCGATGCCTTCCGCGACCGGTGGGCACTGCAGGGACTGGAGTGCATCATCACCACTGGCAATGAAATTTTAACCACAGTCTTCACACACTACCCAAAGCACCACACCCCAGCATTCACCCACCAACACTCACACCTTGCACACAATGACAGCTATTCAACTATGGCAGGCACATCACCCAAACACATTGCTCCACACTCACTCACACACTTTCCTTTCTCTTGCAGGCCAAGGTGGCTCACAACAGGAGGGAGCAGGAGCACACAGGCGGGGGACAAGCTGACACCCAACCATTGTCTGCACTGGAAAATAGAGTGCTGCAGATTATTGGGCACAGGCGGAAGCAACGCACCATCTTAGTGCTGTAATGCAGTCTCAGCTTGATGCCACACAAGCTCTGATTGCTGTCATCGTGTCTGGGTTGACCACCGTCGACCGGAGCTTTCACGGTGTCGCAGTAGGTCAGCAATCTGTGCTCCAACAGATTGATAGGAATGCTGAGGTGCTGCCCTGGGGGAGTGGCAATGGGTCAGGATGACAGCATTCCTGCTCCCACCACTGCCACTCCTCCATTGCCCTTGTCACTGCCTGTCATCCAGCCAGCCCAGACTGCCGCCACGCATGCTGAGGTGGTGCAGTGTACAACCAGGCCTTCCAGGCCCAGAGCTGGTCGAGGGCGTCCTGCAAGGCCATCTGAAGTCTCCCGCACAGACACTCAGCAGCCTTCCACCAGCCCTGCTGCAGCCACTGGACCAACACTTCATAGGAGCACTAGAGTAGGCAAAGGCACAGTAACGAGGGGCACTAAGGGATTGCACAAGGGTGAATAGTTAATATTTTTGTTGTAAAAATGTGTTCACTGATTTTTGATTATTCAGTTTGGATTCTTTTGTGGTGTGTCTCATTTCAGCTTTGCGCTGTGATATGGCCTACGACAAGGATGGAATGATGGGGTTGTGGTGAGCAACGGGGATCTGGGGTTTAATTCATTCGAACTGCAGTCTGATGAGGCAGTCACAGACCGCCCTTCCGGAAGGCCGATTGAGTGGCTGCCTCCTCCCCCGCTTCTGTTCCTCCTCCTCGTCTTCCTCTTCCTCCTCCTGAGGTGGTCCCGCAATCTCTGATGGCAAGGGCTGGGCCCCTCATGAAGGCCAAGTTGTGGAGCATGCAGCAGACAACCATGAAATGGGACACCCGCTCAGCCGAGTGCTGGAGGGCTCCTCCTGAGCGGTCAAGGCAACGGAACCGTTGCTTGAGCACCCCAATGGGCTGCTCGATGATGTTCCTGGTGGCAGCATGGCTCTCATTATATGAGTGCTGGGCAGGAGTTTTGAGGTTGCGGAGGCGAGTCATGAGCCAGGTTGAGAGCGGATAGAGCTTGTCTCGGACCAGCCAGCCACGAGCTTGACGTTATGGCTGGAAGAGTGCTGGAAAACCGGTCTGGTGCAGAATGAAGGCATCGTGGCTGCTGCCAGGATAGCGGACATTGATATAGAGGATTTTCTGTCTGTAGTCGCACACCAACTGCACATTAAGTGAGTGGTAGCCTTTACGGTTATGGAAGATCTCAGGATTTTTATGCGGTGCCCGCAAAGCCACGTGCCTGCAGTCAATGGCACCCTGCATCACGGGGAATCCCGCTATCCTGGCAAAGCCACATACATGCTCGTACTGCTTCTCTCTGGTGATGGGGAAGGAAATGTAGTCCCTTCTTCTACTATAGGGAGCCTCTGTGACCTCCCGGATGCAGAGATGGATGGCGAACTGCGAGATGTTAACTATGTCTCCTGTTGCAGACTGGAAGGATCCGCTGGCGAAGAAACTGAGGGTGACAGTGACCTTGACTGCTACTGAGAGAGCTGTGGTCGCCCTGATCTGAGGCTGGAGATCTGGTTGCAGGAGGTGGCAGAATTCTTTGACCACCTCCTTGGCAAAGCGGAGCCTTCTAATACACTGCTCCTCACTTAATTGGAGGTAGGAGAAGTGCTCTCAGAATACCCTTGGAGGGTAAGGCCTCCTGTTGAGAGCTCTGATGGCCCTCCTCCTCCCTCTGGCCACATGTGCCAATCTTTCTTGCTGCCTCCACCATAAATTATGGAAGGCGAGGTTGACTGCCTGTACAGCCCCCATTAATGTAACCAAGTGTAGTAGTTTGATTTTTTTAAGAATAAATGTAGCTACTCTTTCGTTGCCAGAACACTCCTGATACTAAATAACGTTGAAATTATGGAATGAGACTGTTGCACTATATGAAACTGACAAGAAAGCACTGAAACTCCACTAACCTACAACTGCGACTCATTACTGATGATCTCTTTAAATAACGTCCCTGGAGCCGGCTTCCTGTTACTTCATGCCAGCTCTCCCTGTCGCTGTTTCCTCCAGGCGCTAAGGTAGGTGGCGACAATCAATTCCTGCGGTGTTACACATGGGACCTCAAGATCAAGCGCAGTTTTCAGGTGTAGCATAGTTAGCGGGCAGGGAGGAGGGAGGGAAGGGAGGTAGATAAAGGAGGGGGTTAGAGATAGAGAGTGGAGGGATGGAAAGAGGAAGGAGGATGGGAAAAAGAGGACATGGAGGGTGCAGGGTATGGGGATGGTGGAAAGTGAGTGATAGGGAGAGGAGAGCGGGAGGGATAGGAAGGAAGAGACAGGAGGCAGCCAGAAAACATGTTTAGCGGGTAAGGGGTGGACATCGGGGAAGGTCTGGTCTGCTCAGTATGGTGGTGGGGATTGGGATGTAGGGTAAAGACTGGTCTGTTGACTCTTGCATCCAAATGACCAAAGTGTTACTCAGGTGGAGAGGGGAAGGTGGAGAAAGGTATAGAAAGGCCTGGTCTAGATTTGTAAAATTATGTTCATGGGGGGTGGGGGGGTTAACATAAAATTGGTCATTTGAATGGGGAATGATGATCAGTGGGAGGTTTTCTCGAACTGCTGCTGAGTTGGGAAATGGTTCAAATGACCAGACTGATGCCCATCTCCGCGCCTACCTCAGCGCATCTGCTGCTGAAACCCTCATCCATGCCTTTGTTACCTCCAGACTCGACTATTTCAATGCTCACTTGGTCGGCCTCCCACCTTGCACCCTCTGTAAACCTGAGTTCATCCAAAGCTCTGCTGCCAGTATCCTAACTTGCACTGTCCCGTTCACCCATCACCCCTGTGCTCGCTGACCCACAATGGCTCCCAGTCTGGCAATTCCTTGATTTTAAAATTCTCATGATTGTTTTCAAATTGCTCTATGGCCTGATGCCTTGGGACGTTTTATTACATTAAAGGTGCTACACAGATGCAAGTTGTTGTTGTTGGGGAGGGTTCACATAAAATCATTCAGCTGAGGGGCCTGGGCCTAAAATTGTCAAGTTGAAGCTCAGTGGGTGGAAGAGGGAGGTTAACATAATGCTGCTGAGCTTGGTGTGGGGGTTACAACTGACAAGTAATATGCTTGTGGGACAGAGTTACATGAGGGGTGGGAACAGAGTTGTTGAAATAGAGGGAGTGCCTAAAAGGATGTTAGTGGATGAAGGAAGGGTGCCAGAAGTTATTTTTGGATGTGAGTACACATGAAGTGGAAATTCAGGCCTGATCTGAGCGTCACTGGGCTACTGCTTCTAGATTACGAACACGCATCCATTGCTGTGCATTTTTCCAGTGTTGGAAGCACACAGTTCAGCATTGTTGGAGGGAAAACTTTTGCAAGGTTTCCATGGCTGTTCTTCAGTATGGTTAGTGGTGCCAAGAATTTGAACATAAGAAATAGGAGCAGGAGTTGGCTATTCGGCACTTTGAGCCTGCACCGCCATTCAATAAGATCATGGCTGATCTTCCACCTCAACTCCATCTTCCCGCACTATCCCCATATCCTTTGGTTCCCTTAGTATCCAAAAAATTATCGATCACTGTATTGAATATACTCAATGACTGAGCATCCACAGCTCTCTGGGGTAGAGAATTCCAAAGATTCACAACCCTTTGAGTGAAGAAATTTTTCCTCATGTCAGTCCTAAATGGCCGACCCCTTATTCTGAGACTATGACCCCCAGTTCTAGACTCTCCAGCCAGGGGAAACATACTCCCAGCATCTACCCTGTCAAGTCCCTTAAGAATTTTATACATTTCAATGAGATCACCTCTCATTCTTCTAAACTCTAGGGAATATAGGCCTAGTCTACTCAATCTCTCCTCATAGGACAATCCCTCCATCCCAGGAATCAATCTAGTGGACCTTCGTTGCACTCCCTCTAAGACAAGTATATCCTTCCTTAGGTAAGGAGACCAAAACTGTACACAATACTCCAGGCGTGGTCTCACCAAGGCCCTATATAATTGCAGTAAGACTTCTTTACACTTTGCATGCCAGTAGGTCGCAGTTACGGAACCTGGGCGAGGAACATCCTGCCACAATTGTGCTTAGGTTCATTGGATGGACGTTAGATAGGGTTGGAAGCAAAACTTTGGTGGCAGGTAAAGTGCATCAGGGCCGTGATGGATGGTATGTTTGGGCACAGTGTATAAAAACCATTTATACAAAAGCAAGATACTGTGGATGCTGGAAATCTGAAATAAAAACAGAAAATGCTGGAAATACTCAAACAGGTCAGGCAGCATCTGTGAAGAGAGAAACAGAGTTAACATTTCAGGTTGATGACCTTTCGTCAGAACTGGAAAAGGTTAGAGATGTAACAGATTTTAAGCTAGTAGAGGCAGGGAAAGGGGGAGAGGAGGAAAGAACAAAAGGGAAGGTCTGTGATAGGGTGGAAGGCAAGCGCGATTCAATGACAAAAGGTGCAAGGCAAAAGGAGATGGAAATGGTGCAAGTAAAGAAACAAAAGATGGTCTAGAGGAGGTGTAAATGGGAATATCAGAATCATCAGCAACAGCTGCTGTCCAAAAAAATGGGGGCAGAGGTTATGATCTGAAATTGTTGAACTCAATGTTGAGTCCGGAAGGCTGTGAAGTGCCTAATAAAAAGATGAGGTGCTGTTCCTCGAGCTTATGTTGAGCTTCATTGGAACAATGTAGGAGGCTGAGGACAGACAGAGAGGTCAGAGTGGGAGTGGGGCGGAGAATTAAAATGACAGGTGACCGAAGCTTGGGGTCACACTTGCGGACTGAACGGAGGTGTTCCGCAAAGTGGTCACCCAATCTGCGTTTGGCCTCCCCAATGTAGAGGAGACCACATCGTGAGCAGCGAATACAGTATACTAAATTGCAAGAAGTACAAGTAAATTGCTAATTCACCTGGAAGGATTGTTTGGGGCCCTGAATGGTGGGAAGGGAGGAGATAAAAGGGCAAGTGTTGCATCTCCTATGCTTGCATGGGAAAGTGCCGTGGGAAGGGGAGGGGTTGTTGGAGGTGATAGAGGAGTGAATCAAGTTGTCATGGAGGGAACGGTCCCTACGGAATACTGAAAGGGAAGGGGTGAGGAAGATGTGTTTGGTGGTGGGATCATGCTAAAGGTGTCAGAATTGGCACAGGATGATTCGTTGAACTTGGAGGCTGGGAGGGTGGAAGGTGAAGACAAGGGGAGCCCTATCATGGTTCTGGGAGGGAGGGGAAGGGGCTAGAACAGAAATGTAGGAGATGAAATGGATACGGTCGAGGGCCCTGTTAACCACGGTGGGGGGTAATCTACGATTGAGGAAAATGGAAGACAGATCAGAAGCACTGGTATGGAAGATGGCATCGTCGGAACACATGCAACGGAGATAGAGAAACTGGGAGAATTGGAATAGAGTCATTACAGGAAGCAGGGTAGGAGGAAATGTAGTCAAGGTAGCTGTGGGAGTCAGTGGGCTTATAGTGGATATTGGTTGATAGCCTATCCCCAGAAATGGAGACAGAGAAGTCGAGGAAAATCAGAGATGGACCACATGAAGGCGAGGGAAGGGTGGAAATTGGAAAGCTCGGGGTGAGAGCAGGAAACGGCACTAATGCAGTCTTTAATGTACCAGAAAAAGAGGTGAGGGAGGGGACCTGAGTAGGACTAGAACAAAGAATGTTCTACATATCCCACGCTGGGGTACAGTAGCATAGTGGTTATGTTATTGGACTAGTAATCCGGAGGCCTGGACTAATGGCAGCTGTGGAATTTAAATTCAGTTAATTAAATAAATCTGGAATTTAAAAAAATGTGCTAGTCTCAGTAATGGTGACCATGAAACTATCGGATTGTCATAAAACCCATCTGGTTCACTAATGTCCTTTAGGGGAAGGAAATCTGTAGTCCTTACCTGGTCTGGCCTATATGTGACTCCAGACTCACAGTAAAAGTGGTTGACTCTGAACTGCCCTCTGAAATGGCCTAGCAAGCCACTCAGTTGTAACAAACTACCACAAAAAAATCAGCACTGTGGAAGTACCTTCACATGGACTGCAGCAGTTCAAGAAGGTGGCTCAACACCATCTTCTCGAGGGCAATTAGGGATGAACAATAAATGCCGGCCTTGCCAGTGACGCCCACATCCCATGAACGAATAAATTTTTAAAAATCCCACGAAAAGGCAGGCATAGCTAGGACCCATATGGGTTCCCATAGCAACACCTTTTATTTGGAGGAAGTGAGTGGAATCAAAGAAGAAATTGTTCATGTGAGAACAAGTGAGAGCCAGGCGGAGGAGGGTGGTGGTGGTGGATGGGGACTGGTTGGGCCTCCATTCAAGGAAGAAGCAGAGAGCCCTCAGGCCATAAAAAATATTTGCCTTTTCCAAGATATCCATGCTCCAACAAATGTATCGGTGCAGCGCTACCCAGTAGAAAATGTTAGAAATTGCATTGACAGTTCAGAAAAAAGGCTTAATATGTTGATTGATGGTCACGTTAGGTGGAATCCAGTCCTACTTATCCATTTACATAACATGACGCTCATAGTGCTACCTACAGCACAGCATATTACTATCAGAATTTTTAATATATAATGGATAGATTATACATCCACCCTTAAACTTAATACAAAAACTATCTTGAAGAAAATGAAATCAATGGAGATGAATTTCTGGGGCGGGGCTCCTGTCTATCATAAAATAGTACAGCACAGAAGGAGGCCACTCGGCCCATCATGTTTGTGCCGGCTCTTTTGTAGAGTAATCCAGTTAGTCCCACTCCCAAGCTCTTTTCCCCAAATCCCTGCAGTTTTTTCTCCTTCAAGTATTTATCCAATTCCCTGTTGTGTCTGTACCTGTGCCATTATACTTAAACACAATTAGTGCTCAGAACCCCGAGATTGCAAACATGCTGCTTCTTTATTCAAAAGGAAAGTTCCAGAGAAAGTACAAAACAAAAGAGAACAAAAAACAACCAAGAGAACAAACCCAACCATTTATCTGCTGTGACAGCGCCACCGCAGGTGGGAGGAGAACACATAATACATAACATATTCCTCCCCTCTTAAATGAAATGTCCACATTATTCCTCAACAAGTAAGTTATTTTCAATGCACTCAACTAACCAAGGGTAGAGGTAGACTGCCTCAAACCCTGACTTTACCCTGGGGTTTATTCTGCCCCAGTCTTGTGGGTAAGTCGCTAAGCCTACAGATCCAAGCGTCTTGGAGGCCGTCGCTCTCTGACAGGATACCGGCGGTCATCGCTGGCTTCCACAGCAGTAGGCACTGACACAGGCCTGGATGGAGAAGGTGCCTGTGTCAGTCGAAAGTCAGGAGTTTGCACAGGTGGAACAGTCTCTTTGACTTCCTGTGTTGGAGAAGAGCACTATGGCAAAGGATGCTGGTTTGCAGTATCATCCGGAAACAGTTCAGGCCAACCAGCCGTTGGAGCCTCTGTGGCTGTCTCTGCTCCTAGCAACAGTTGATCAGTGTGTCTTCTCCAGACGACGTCCTCAGCAGTCTCAACCGTGTAAGACACAGGGCCCGTCTGCGCGATCACTGTAGCAGGAACCCATTTCGGTCCAGTGTTGTAGTTTCGAGCTAGGACGTGCTCTCCAGGATGAAACCGTCTCTCCTTGGCTCTTTTCTCTCTTCTTTCAATTTGAGCTTGTTGTTGACGTTGGACAACCTGCTCTGCCCTTGGAGGTTTGAGTAAGTCAAAACTTGTCCGCAACTGCCTCTTCATCATGAGCGAAGCGGGGGAAGTTTTGGTTGTGGCATGCGGCTCGTTCCTGTAGGACAACAGGAACCTGTTCAGACGTTGGTGGATTGAGCCCTGACCTTGCGATGCCTTCAAGGCGTGCTTCAAAGTTTGCATGAACCTTTCTGCCAGGCCGTTAATAGAGGGATGGTAGGGCGCAGACCTGAAGTGTTGGACACCATTCACTTGCAGGAAGGTTGCAAACTCCTGTGACACAAATTGTGGACCGTTGTCACTTACGAGTTGTTCCGGTGAGCCATAACGACTGAACATCTCACCAAGTTTCTCAATTGTTTTCTCTGCTGTGGTAGATCTCATCACAGCGACCTCCGGCCACTTGCTACGAGCGTCCACAACCACCATAAACATCTTCTCTTTGAAAGGACCGGCGAAGTCCACATGTACGCACTGCCACACTTCTTCAGGCCAATCCCAGGGGTGTAGGGTTGCCAGTTGTGGAACATTCCGGACCCTTTGACACGGGGAACATGTTTTGGCTTTCTCCTCAATATTTCCATCAAGACCTGGCCACCAGAAGTAGCTTCTTGCCATTCCCTTCATCCGAACCATCCCACTGTGGCCTGTATGAAGTTGTTGCAGTATAGGTTCCCTCAGAGGTGGCGGAATGATGACACTGCGTCCCCAGAGAAGACAACCTGCCTGGATGGAGAGCTCATTTCTTTTTGAAACGCAAGGTTTCAAACTAGGAGAATCTCCTGTAGCTCTCCCTCGAATGACATCATCCATTACCTCAGATAGGACTGGATCGTTGCGGGTGTACCTTCGCACCTGAGCTGCAGTGACAGGTGCTCCCTCCACTTGTCTGAAGTAGAAGATATCTATCTGACGAGGCTCTGGGGGAGTAACAGGCAAGGGCAACCTCGAGAGACCGTCTGCATTGCCGTGCAAGTCTGATTTGCGATATTTGATGTCGTATGTGTGTCCCGACAACAGTAAAGCCCACCTTTGCATCCTGCTTGCAGCAAGAGACGGAATTCCGGTGTGGGGCCCGAAGATTGAAGTCAATGGACGGTGGTCCGTCAGGAGAGTGAACCTTCTCCCGAACAGGTACTGATGAAATTTTCGAATTCCAAAAACGATTCCCAAGGTCTCGCGCTCAATCTGTGCATAGTTACTCTCGGCCTTGTTTAAGGTGCATGATGCGAAGGCGATAGGTTTCTCTTCACCAGAAGGCATGATGTGGGATATGACTGCTCCCACACCATATGGTGATGCATCACATGCTAACTGCACGGGTAGCTTTGGGTCGAAGTGTGTCAGGACCTCCGACTTCAGCAATGCTTTCTTTGCTTGGGCGAAAGCTTCGTTGCACAGTTCAGTCCATTTCCATGTTTTGCCTTGACATAGCAACTGATGTAGCAGCTTCAGCAATGTTGCTAAGTCTGGAATAAACTTTCCATAGTAGTTAAGTAGCCCCAGGAATGAACGTAACTGGCTCACATTCTGTGGTGCTGGGGCCTCCACGATCGCCTTGACCTTTGACGGCGCCTTGTGCAGGCCGGTAGCGTCAATCACATGCCCCAGGTACTGAACTGAAGACTGAAAGAATTCACATTTGTCCTTATGAACTCTGAGTCCGTACTTTTTCAGTCACTGTAGTGTCGCATCCAATTTCCGAAGATGATCCTCCTCATTTGTCCCAGTGACAAGGATGTCGTCCAGGTAGCACTGGACTCCTGGCAGTCCACTCAAAATCTGATCCATTGCCCTTTGGAATAGAGCAGGAGCCGACGTAATTCCAAACGGAAGGCGGCAGTACCTGTATAGCCCCTTGTGTGTCACAATTGTCAGCAACTCCTTTGATTTGTCATCGACATGCATTTGTAGATAAGCCTGGCATCAGTCTATTTTGCTGAACTTTTGCCCTCTGGCCAGGCCCGTAAAGAGATCACCAATGAGGGGAAGAGGGTACTGTTCCGCAGACAGCACCGGGTTAATAGTCACTTTAAAATCCCCGCAGATTCGAATAGATCCATCCTTTTTCAGGACAGGAACAATGGGTGTGGCCCATTTGCTCACGCTCACAGGCTCCAGGACTCCATTCTCGACTAAGGCCTCCAAGTTAGCCTCAACTTTTGGCCTAATTGCATAGGGTACAGGTCGGGCTTTGTGAAACTTCGGCTTGCTGTCAGGTTTAATGTTCAGTCTCACGCTGATCTTTTTCATGCTCCCAAGTTCACCATTGAAGAGTTTTGCATGTTTGTTTAAAACTGCAGTCAGACCTGACTCCCCTTTTGACATCATGCGGACTGCAGGCCAGTCCAGCGTGATTTTCTCTAGCCACGCACGTCCCAGTAGAGATGGGTAATTTCCCTTTACCACATATAGTGGTAGTTTCGCAGTCTGTCCGTTCAAATTAACTGTCGCCTGAATGGCGCCTCTCATGGCCACAGGTTCGCCGGTATACGTCTTTAGCACAATGTTTGTTGGCTGGTGGGTAAGGTGCTTTAGCATTTTGTTGTAGACAGTGTCTAAAACAAGGGACACAGCCGCGCCTGTGTCCACCTCCATCCGCACTGATTGTCTCTCCACCAGTGGTGACACCCAGTAGCCATTTGGACCACCTACAACCGTCAGTATGTGGACCTCTTCCTCCTCAGAGGTGTCGCTCCCCTCTGTTTTGCTTGTTCCATCATGCTGCGCTGAATGAACACTCTTTTTCTTCTCTTGTCCAAATACAGACATTTTGTTTTCATGCTTCCCAGCTCTGTCTGTTCTTTTTTTACCTCTACAGGCACGTTCAAGGTGACCCTTTTTGCCACAGTTTCAGCATTCCAGCTCCGTACACCAGCAGTCATTAGCGCGATGGCCCGTTTTTCCACAACGGTAACATGTGCTGTTCCGCGCACCTTTAGGTTCAGACGACACCTTGTAAACTCTCCCTGTTGAACTAAACTGGTGAGCCTCCTTTTCCACCATCTCCATGGAGACACTAACTTCAATGGCCTTTTCAAGAGTAAGGTTGCCCTCAGTAAGAAGGCGCTTCTGTATGGCTGCACTTTGCAGACCACACACAAGTCTGTCTCTAATGGTGTCATTCAGCACCTCCTTGAACTCGCAGTGTTCTGACAACCTTTTCAAAGCAGCAACAAACATAGTCACTGTGTCCCCCTCCTCTTGATTCCGTTTGTGATATCTAAATCTCTCAGCAATAACCAGAGGTTTCGGTGAACGCTCGTAGCAAGTGGCTGGAGGTCGCTGTTAAAAATGTGCTCCAAGAATTTCCACTAGTTGTTTATATGTTTTAGTTCCTGGCTGAACTGGCTGTACAAGGCTGCGCAGTAAATTAAATGTCTTTACTCCCATTATACTCAAAAAGGTAGGCATGACCTTATCGTTTGCCACCGCATTCGCCAAAACAAAATAGTCAAAACGTTCCGTATAAGCGCTCCATTGCTCAACGAATATAGCAGCCATCTCACGTTTCAAATTTTGATTTCTGTTTACTCACTGCACCCGTAACGTTAATGTAATGCTGCAATCTCTGTTCCGAGTGTTTTGTAGTCAAAAACAAGGAAGTTCCCACAACGCAGATTCATCCCATCCTCGTCGCCACTTGTTGTGTCTGTACCTGTGCCGTTATACTTAAACACAATTAGTGCTCAGAATCCCGAGATTGCAAACATGCTGCTTCTTTATTCAAAGTGGTGTGGAGATGCCGGTGTTGGACTGGGGTGGACAAATGTAAGAAATCACACAACACCAGGTTATAGTCCAACAGCTTTATTTGAAATCACAAGCTTTCGGAGCGCTGCTCCTTCGTCAGGTGAAGTGGAGAGATGCATAAAAACACAGCTTATATAGTCAGAGAATGTCAGATGTTTACAGGTAATCTTTCTAACTGCCATTTATCACACCTCGGCAGAGAGATAATCACAGCAATCAAAGGTGTAATTGGTGTCCAAACAGGTCAGTCAGGAAAACATTACATCAAAGAACAATGAGGTGGGGTTACAGGGGGTCAAATGTTGCAGATGCTGGGGTCTGTATGAAAAACAAAAAAACAGACAAAAAACTTTTTTTTTGCTGGAAATCACAGCAGGTCCGGCCGCGTTAAAGAAGCCGTCCCCTATGGACAAGCCCTGCGAATACACAGGATCTGCTCAGACGAGGAGGAACGCGATGGACACCTACAGACGCTGAAAGACGCCCTCGTAAGAACGGGATATGACGCTCGACTCGTCGATCGACAGTTCCGACGGGCCACAGTGAAAAATCGCATAGACCTCCTCAGAAGACAAACACGGGACACAACCAACAGAGTACCCTTCATCGTCCAGTACTTCCCCGGAGCGGAGAAACTACGCCATGTTCTTCGCAGCCTTCAACATGTCATCGATGACGATGAACACCTCGCTAAGGCCATCCCCACGCCTCCACTACTCGCCTTCAAACAGCCGCCTAACCTCAAACAGACCATCGTTCGCAGCAAATTACCCAGCTTTCAGGAGAACAGCGACCACACCACACAACCCTGCCACAGCAACCTCTGCAAGACATGCCAGATCATCAACACAGATACCATCATCACACGTGAGGACACCACCCACCAGGTACATGGTACATACTCATGTGACTCGGCCAACGTTGTCTACCTCATACGTTGCAGGAAAGGATGCCCCGGAGCATGGTACATCAGCGAGACCATGCAGACACTGCGACAACGGATGAACGGACACCGCGCAACAATCGCCAGGCAGGAGTGTTCCCTCCCAGTCGGGGAACACTTCAGCAGTCAAGGACATTCAGCCTCCGATCTTCGGGTAAGCATTCTCCAAGGCGGCCTTCGAGACACACGACAACGCAAAATCGTCGAGCAGAAACTGATAGCCAAATTCCGCACCCATGAGGACGGCCTCAACCGGGATCTTGGGTTCATGTCACGCTACATGTAACCCCACCTGACGTAGGGTCATCCAGACTCGAGTCGTCGTTGGCTTGTTCTCTCCACACAGATGCGGCCGGACCCGCTGTGATTTCCAGCAAAAAAAATGTTTTTTGTCTGTTTTTTTGTTTTTCATATAGACCCCAGCATCTGCAACATTTGACCCCTTGTAACCCCACCTCATTGTTCTTTGATGTAATGTTTTCCTGACTGACCTGTTTGGACACCATTTACACCTTTGATTGCTGTGATTATCTCTCTGCCGAGGTGTGATAAATGGCAGTTAGAAAGATTACCTGTAAACATCTGACATTATTCTCTGACTATATAAGCTGTGTTTTTATGCATCTCTCCACTTCACCTGATGAAGGAGCAGCGCTCCGAAAGCTTGTGATTTCAAATAAAGGTGTTGGACTATAACCTGGTGTTGTGTGATTCTTTATTCAAAAGGAAAGTTCCAGAGAAAGTACAAAACAAAAGAGAACAAAAAACCAAGAGAACAAACCCAACCATTTATCTGCTGTGACAGCGCCACCGCAGGTGGGAGGATAACACATAATATATAACAGAAGCTACTATTGAATCTGTTTCCACTACCCTATCTGGCAGTGCATTCCAAATCCTAACCACTCGTTGCGTAAAAAGGTTTCCCCTCATGTTGTTGGCTTGATACCAAGCATCTGTGACAGACCATCAGCCCCACTGCTATGTAGTTCAAAATGCTCTCTCCAAATTGATCCAGTCTGGGTAGTTTAAAGTTTCACTTGATCACCATTAGGCTTTAACTGAGATGCTAGTGACAGCGCAGTTGCTAAAACACTGCACTTGCCTTTAGCCCTGGCAGCGCTTGTCCTGCCCTGCAAATGACAGAAGGCAACCTCCACCCGCAGAGGGAGCATGCGCGCGGCCCGCCCTCCGGTACAAAATGGCGGAATTGCACCCTCAGTAAAGTCGCGGGAGGGGGATTGACGGAAGGCGTGTGGACCAATAGAGTATACAATATATATATAATAAAAAAGGGGGAAATAAAAATTATTCTTTCAAAGGCCTTACCGAGGCAGAGCGACCGACTGATCGATAAACCCAGAATCACCTATCGCAGGTGAGCAAAGCTTTCCGATCTCGCCCAGTCCTCGCAGCAGCAATTCCCAGATTCAAATAACCGTTGGTTTGCACCGCTCCAAAACAAAAGCCTGAAATGTGCGGCGATGTTGGTTGAAATGTACTGTTTAGGGACACAGCACGTTTGTAATTCACAACTGCCTTTTATTTTTATTATGTGTATATGGATTGCGCCGGGGGGAGGGGAGGAGATAATATTTAAAATAATCGGGTTGACGGCATTTCACCGAGAAACACGGAGGCCTAGGACTGATCGCGCCTGCTGCTCTCTCTCGGCAAGATCATTTCCCCCTCCGCTCCAGCGCTTGTTGCCTTCTCTTTGACATTTGCAAGGGATGTAAAACCGAGCGAGCCGCTGAACGGTTTAACACATCGCGCTTCAGGTGTTGAATAACCGATTGTTTTGTCTTTTTAAACGCATATTCATTTTATGGCCAGAATGAGTCGACCTAACTTGCTGGCCCTGGTCCCGCCCCTATGGCTCGGAGCCGCTCTCGGAATGGCCGCTCCGCCTGTCCATCACGGCCGGCTGGCGGCGGCAGGTTAGGTTGGCGTGCTCTGTGGCCACACGCGTACTGCCCCGGTGCGATGGACGGCTTCTTGCGAGACGCTGCTACGATGAAGAAAGGCCATCGTTGTTGAAAATCCCCCCTTTTTTTGGGGGGGAAGCGAAGTCTTCAATTTTGAAAGACGTTGTCTTGAGTTAAAATTCCTCCAGCCTGTAAGGGAAGTCAGATCCTTCCTCCCCGAAGGTATGTTCCAGTGAACTAGCCAGGTTACCAGTGGTGGTGGTGGAGGGGCAAATATGGTGATCTGGATGATCAGTGAAACAGTCGGGGGTCTACATGCTTAGTTGTGTACGTTGTGTGAGTTTACATTAGACCGCAACAGTTTTCCAAGGAGTGCTCTGTAATGTATTTTTTTTAAATATATGGATCTCCCCGATGCCTGTGAGCTTATAGATTAATTAAGCCATACAGACCAGGAAGTTTGTAGGTACGATCTCTGATCTGTGATGAATGAGTTGATCTGGGCTGAGATGTCAAATCAGGAATGTCCTGAACGAACCGGTTTCGGAATGGCATGGTTTTCACTCCTTGTCGCTGTCCAGCGACCCCTGCTGGGAGTTTGTGATGTTCTATAGGAAAATACAGAATTGGTGGTCGATTCGCCTGCTGGTACATTCTTGTGGTTCACATGTGCAATTTATGTCGTTTTCATTCAGGCTGTATTTAGTGCCCTGACAAATTAATGTTCGAACAGGCGTGTGTTGCGGCTGATTTGTAGTTGAGTTTTTTTTATAATTGTCCAAATGTTTTTGGTGTGTTACTCAATACTTCCAAATAACAATCAGTTTTTTCCATTTTTTAAAAAATTCGCATTTTAATATGAATTCTGTTCTCTGATTACAGTGACTGCTAGTCAATCAGTTGCAGGAAAGCTTCAATTGTGCAGAAAAGAGCATGCAACAGCATTGGGGTCTCATACCTTGAGTTACTGCCCTAAGTTGCAAATATTTATATTCATGCACCACATTTAGCAAGTTGAATGCTTTATGGTATTTTGAAGCATATAATATGAATTGTTTTAAGTATTTGTTCGCAAGTTTAATATTAAATGGTTCGCAACCATTTTTCTTTGGTGGATGAAGTTTGTGATACAACCTAGGGTGAATAGTTAAGATGGGATAAATTAAGCTAGTTGAATTGAGGTGCATGGTAACTGAACCACATGGAATAGCCAGGACAAGACCACTCAGACAGTAACAAATTGAAGGTACCAGATAGTGTCAGGCTACGCAAAGCTTGTGTGGTTCACCAACAATCTCTTTTTTTGATAAATTATTGCCAGTGATGTTCTTTTACATAGTATAGTCATTTATGATTTCTAAATGAAATGTACAGAGGTGTGTTATCAGAATTTATACTGATGTATTATCTTTTGAATTATTGCAGGAAAATGTGTGTGGGTCTGCTGAAAATAATGAATATGCAAAGTATAATGCATGTCAAATGATTGAGGCAACAATCTCTTTCAAGGGTGTGGGTGATGTCATAAACTGCAAGAGCAAAGCTTGAGTGGTTTCAAAACTGTTAGCTGAACCTAGGTTCAACTGATACTAACCTTTCCTGCTTGGTTACCTTCTGATCACCCTCCAAGCTGGTCCAAAGCACCAACTCCCATATACATGAGAAGCAGTTGGCAGCTCCTGTAATGCATGCTGTTGAAGTTCTGGGTGTAAGATGAGAACCAAACCGATGGGGTTGGGGCCCCATTTGCAAGGAGTTAATCTACTAAGAGCTGGGATTTTTAAAAATTGATTTATATTAATTCTTGTGTATGTGTGCATCAGAAGAAAATAGCTATCTTTATGTCTGGAGGGCCCACCTTGGATAAGGGGAATTACCAAGGTAAGTAACATTCTTTCTCCCTTTGTCCTTTAGATTGGGTCCTCCATGTTTAGTTCATTTTCTTATGATGACATGTGTTGGATTTAAACCTTCCTGTATGAAATATGGTGGGCTCTGCTTCCAATAAGGAGTTAATACGGTAAGTAATTTATCTTTATTGGGTCACATTAGCTGGTGGAATACAGATGGTATTTTATGATTCAACAGTAAATAATCTTTATGGAGGAGCTGCTTGGCACAATAGTTTAGACACTGCTATTTTATATTCAAGACCAGAGTTAAAATCCAGCCAAGATTGAGGGGATGAAAATCTCCCTCTTTGTCTTGTGTGAAATGTATTTGGGCAATTTTGTTTCTTTTTTTCTTTTTGTCACTTATATCTCCTTTTTCATGAAATTGTTGACTTCCTGTTGGGGGCTGGTGTCACAAATGCCAGGTGTCCTTCAGTATCTTGTTCAATTGATTGTCATTATTAATGTATGTGTCTGGATTATTAACAGGAGATTCATCTGTGGGGCAGAGTCTAATTCTGTTTAACTGTTGCTTCCTCAATCACACAACTTCGTTCAGTTGATGGCGCTCTCACTTCAGAGTCAGAATATTTTAGGTTAAAGCCCCACTGTGTTTTTGAGTTTAAAGTCTAGACTGGCATTTCTGTGCAATACAGAAGGAGTATTGTTGGAGATGCTATCTTTCAGGTGCTCTGTCAAACTGTGTCCTATTTGCCTGCTCAGGTGAATGTAAAGATCCCTTGACACTATTAGAAGAACAACCAAGGGTCTAGTGAGAATGAGGAACTGAAAGATATTAGTAAAAAAAAGTAGTACTGGAGAAATTAATGGGACTAAAAGCTGATTAATCCCCTGGACCTGATGGCCTACATCCTAGGGTTTTGAAAGAGATGGCTATAGAGATAGTGGATGCATTGGTTGACATTTTGCAAAATTCCATAGATTCTCGAACGGTTCCCGCGGATTGGAAGGTAGCAAATGTAACCCCACTGTTTAAGAAAGGAGGGAGAGAGAAAACGGGGAACTACAGACCAGTTTGCCTGACATCAGTAGGAGGGAAAATGCTAGAATCTATTATTAAGGACGTGGTGACAGGGCACTTAGAAAATAATAATAGAATTGGGCAGAGTCAACACGGATTTATGAAAGGGAAATCGTGTTTGACAAATCTGTTCGGAGGTTGTAACTAGCAGAATAGATAAGGGGGAACCAGTGGATGTGGTGTATTTGGATTTTCAGAAGGCATTCGATAAGGTGCCACACAAGAGGTTATTAAACAAAATTAGGGCTCATTGGATGGGGATGGGGGTAATATACTAGCATTGATTGAGGATTGGTTAACGGACAGAAAACAGAGTAGGAATAAATGGGTCATTTTTGGGTTGGCAGGCTGTAACTAGTAGGGTACTGCAAGGATCTGTGCTTGGGCCTCAGCTATTCACAATCTACATCAATGATTTGGATGAGGGGACCAAATGTAATATATCCAAGTTTGTTGATGATACAAAGTTGGGTAGGAATGTAAGTTGTGAGGAGGATGCAAGGAGGCTTCAAGGGGATATAGACAGGCTAAGTGAGTGGGCAAAAAAAATGGCAAATGGAATATAATGTGGAGAAATGTGAAGTTATCCACTTTTTGGTAGGAAAAATAGAAAAGCAGAGTATTTTCTAAATGGTGAGAGATTGGGAAATGTTGGTGTTCAGAGGGACCTGGGTGTCCTTGTACATGAATCACTGAAAGTTAACATGCAGGTACAGCAAGCAATTAGGAAAGCAAATGGTATGTTGGCCTTTATTACAAGAGGATTTGAGTACAAGAGTAACGACGTCTTACTGCAATTATATAGGGCCCTGGTGAGACCACACCTGGAGTATTGGGTACAGTTTTGGTCTCCTTACCTAAGGAAAGATGTACTTGTCATAGAGAGAGTGCAACGAAGGTTCACCAGACTGATTCCTGGGATGGGGGGATTGTCTTTGAGGAAAGATTGAGTAGACTAGGCCTATATTCTCTGGAGTTTAGAAGAATGAGAGGTGATCTCATTGAAACATACAAAATTCTTACAGGGCTTGATAGGGTAGATGCAGGGAGGATGTTTCCCCTGGCTGGGGAGTCTAGAACCAGGGGTCACAGTCTCAGAATAAGGGGTCGGCCATTTAGGACCAAGATGAGGAGAAATTTCTTCACTTAGAGGGTGGTGAATCTTTGGAATTCTCTACCCCAGAGGGCTGTGGAGGCTCAGTCATTGAGTATATTCAAGACAGAGATCGATAGATTTTTGAATATTAAGGGAATCAAGAGATATGGGGATAGTACAGGAAAATGGAAATGAGGTAGAAAATCAGCCATGATCTTATTGAATGGTGGAGCAGGCTCAAGAGGCCAAATGACCTACTCCTGCTCCTATTTCTTATGTTCTTAACAGTGTGTTCTTCCAGTGTCCTGGCCAACATTCCTCCCTCAACCAACACCACCACAGACGGATTATCGGGTCAATCTGTCTGTGTCTTGTGTGGGACCTTGCTACAGGAAACTTTCTGATATCCGGCACTGACTGGACCGAGCTGGTGCCGTAACATCAAAAGTGCAGGACATACCAGAGTTAAATGTTTAAACATACGGAACTGAGAAGCTCCGTGTGAATCAACAAACCCTGTTGCTTAGAAACAGCTTCAAAACAGTCGGCTGCAGCTGCAAGCGCCTGTAGCTGAAGCTGTTGCTATAGCTACAGACCTTGCAGTGCTTGACTGGGGGGGGGGGGGAAAAGCAACGAGAACTAAAAAAAATATAGAAAACGGCTCCTGATTTTTGCTGTTAGATCGAGTATTCCGGACATATAACCTCCCGGATAAACCAAAGTTTCCTGTACTAGCAAATTAGCTGCTGTTTTCTTACATAACAGTGACTGCAGTTCAAAAGTAATTAATTGGTTGTATAGCGCTTTAGTGCAGAGGATGTGTTACGCTTTTCCCCTCTCCCTTTCCTTACCTTTTCCTCCCCCCCACCCCCGACTCAACTACTTAACACCTTCTCTAGCCTCCCCTCCTCTCCCTTCGTAAACTCCAGTTTGTGCTTCACTCTGATGCCCTTGTCCTGTACCGCATTAACTCCCATTCTTCCATCTGTGCTATCTTTACTGGCCCTGTGCCACCTAACATTAAATATTAAATTTTAAATCTTTGTCCTTGTCTATAAAACCCTTCATCTCTCCTGAGATCACTTTACCTCTCTCCCGCTCTTTCCACTTTAAAAAAAAAAAAAAAAAAAAAAATCTGTCAAAACCCATCTATTTTGCCTTGGGACGTCCCACAGCTGTTTATAGCCCATGAGTTAATTTTTGAAGTGTAGTCCTGTTATTATGTAGACAAACATGGCAGCCAATTTGCACACAGTCAGGTTGCACAAACAGAACATGAGATAATCTTTCTTGGTAATGTTGGTTGAGGAATAAATATTGGCTCGGAAAACTCCCCTGTTCTTTGAATTGTGTCAGCGTAATTCTTTTACGCTCACCTGAGCGGGAAGACAGGGCTTCAACTTGCCGTCTCGCCTGAAAGACCCTATCTCTATCAATGCAGCACTTCCTCAGTATTGCACTAAAGGGTTAGTTGATTTATATGCTCAAAATCCCGGAGAGGGTCATGAACCTACAACCTTCCGATATTAAATCGAAGTTAACCTCTAATAAAGTTACAGTTGATAGGAATTACATTTTAATTGATCAAATTTTGGGCTTTTCTCTATTTTTGCCCTTAGAATTCCAATGAATAACTGCATAATACTTTAGTTTATAGTTTGATTTTAGGCCAGTCATCTAGTTATATCAAAAGAATAATCTTGCCAATTTTGTTTCAGTAACAACATAATGGCGAAGAGAACTGCAGACAAGGAACTAACTGACCGGAATTGGGATCAGGAAGAAGAATCTGAAGAGGTGTGTATAGTTTCTATTAGGGATGAATGTTGTTAACTTGCCACGCTAAAATGCAAGTTTTTTTTTGGGTGGGGTGTGATGGTTGAGTGATGAGCAGCAGTTCTCTGCGCTACTGTAACATGTTAAATGACAGGAGTGGGAAGGAGAGGATGAACTGAACCTGAGTCTACATGACAAATTCGGTGGTACTGCATTGGCAACTGGTTAGGAGGTGAAGCAAAGTCAGAAAAGGTTTAAGATGGTTTTGTAGCTGCGGATTGCAGGGTATGTCTATCCAATTTGATTGGTTTAGGGAAAAAAATGATTGTCAGAAAGCCCCTATTTCCATTTGCTATCATTGAAAAATAATCTGTGAAGAATGGTAGACATATAGAGTTGTAGAATAGAAGTGCAGTGGGACTTATTTTTAATCCTACAAAGAACACCAAACAATGCATTCTTCATATTTGCACTCCAATGGTGCACCAAATCCATCTTTTGCAGCTTCAGGTGTATGTCATATGAATCTTTTTTCCCTCACTGCTGTTGGGGTATAGCAGTCAAAGACCCATTCAGTGGAGTGCTATAATACCTCTTGGCTGGAGGGTCTAGAATGAGGGGTTACAGTCTCAGGATACAGGGTAGGACATTTAGGACTGAGATGAGAAATTTCTTCACTCAGAGGGTGGTGAACCTGTGGAATTCTCTACCACAGAAGGCTGCGGAGGCCAAGTCACTGAATGTATTTAAGAAGGAGATAGATAGATTTCTAGACACAAAAGGCAGCAAGGGGTATGGGGAGAGAGCGGGAACATGGTATTGAGATAGAGGATCAGCCATGAACATATTGAATGGCGGAGCAGGCTCGAAGGGCCGAATGGCCTACTCCTCCTATTTTTCTATGTTCTATGTTTCTATGAAATCTTGAGTACTACACAGGACCATATTTGTGAGGAACATAGTCTGGCTTCCAGAAAATCGGTGAAGAGGCTTTTAAAATAGTGCTATAGTAATTTTGTTGAGGATGTAGTGCACAGTATAGTGAGATTTTTAAAGTAATGCATAGAAAATTAAGTGGATTTGGAAAAGCATACCACAAATTAAATTATGTCACTTTGTTGTATGGGTGTTCTGGTTGGAGGTGGGGGCCATTTGGTGTGTTTTTGGGGGGGGGGGGATCACAGAAATGGCAGTGCTTGAGCAGAAGATTATGTGTAATGGGGAATAAAGTCAGTTAAAATTCTGTGACATTGAGGAGCGTCTACTACTGTTGCTCTTCCCACACTTTTCTACAATTAGCATGATTTGTTAATCTCAAACATAAGTCAGATGTGCCACAACACCTCGATATACCTTGATTTGGATAGTTAATACTGTGATTTGACTACATGCAATGAGCAAACCGAGATGTTCTAATTTTAAAGCTTAAAAAAGCAAATATAGTCGTGGCTGTTTTACCCTATTCATGGGTTGTTTGCATATAGATAAGCTGAGCACATTGCAGCTTCCCTATGCAATTCTTCCCATTACAACATAATAAACATACTGCTGGGTCATGCTACTTCATCTAATCTGGAGATAGGATGGAGGAAGATTGACAATTGGTTTGATTCTAGTAATTGATTTTCTGAAGAATGTTGAACTACAGAGAGGTGGAATGTAGGTTTAATTTTCTTAATCCTCTTCCTAACTCCGAGTTCACAGTGCAAACTATGGTATTTTGTATTCGTTCTGAGCAGAGAGCAGCAACATCCTGAAAGGGCAGGAGAGCTATCACCATGTCATTGCAATGTGCCTCCCAGGAGCTGGTTTGAGAGCAGCACAAGCTGAGAGTGAGGAGCATGTCCGCTACATAAGAACATAAATAGGAGCAGGAGTAGGCCAGTCGGCCCCTCGAGCCTGCTCCGCCATTCAATAAGATCATGGCTGATCTGATCCTAACCGCCAATCCACTATCACAGAACCATCTCCTGAATCTAACAGAATTAGACACACGAAATAGGAGCAGGATCAGGCTACACGGCCCCGGGCCCGCTCCGCTACCCACAGGGCCATGACCATTCCGAACCTAGACTCATGTCCAAATTCCTGCCCGCTCCCCGTAACCCTTAATTCCCTTTACTTCTAGGAAACTGTCTATTTCTGTTTTCAATTTATGTAATGATGTAGCTTCTACAGCTTTTTGGGGCAGCATATTCCATGGACCTACCACCCTCTGAGTGAAGTAGTTCCTCCTCATCTCAGTTTTGAAAGAGCAGCCCCTTATTCTAAGACTATGCCCCCTAGTTCTAGTTTCACCCATCATCGGGAACATCTTCCCCGCATCCACCCGATCCAACCCCTTCACAATCTTATATGTTTCAATAAGAGTAATATATTGATTGGTGAGACCATGACAGTGGAGGGAACTTTAAATAAGCATGCACTAAGAAAAAGTTTGAAGTCCAACAACACAAAACTGCACTTTCACCAAAACAGGTTTGATAATATGTTGGCTTGTAATTATTTTTTAAATCAACCTAGAAGATTGTAATGGGAGGTCACATCGATTTGTTTGTGGTAGACACATTTCAGAACCTGATCCTTTCAACATTGTGATTAACCAGGCATTAATTTTAGTAACACAAAGTTGCACTTCAATCGCTGGTTAACTTGAAAAGTCTATCATATTGACCTCTGTGGCCCATCACTATCCTTTTTAATTCTCTCTTCTCACTGGCTTTCTCCTCTCCTTGAGGTCATTGCTGGCTAATGTGCAGTTCTTCAGGCTGGTTGCTCTCAGGCTAATAATTCTTTATGCGTGAACCTTGAGTGTCAGAGGCCGTTTGATCATGGGGACATCATGGCCAAGTTTGATTTTTGTCCTTGCCCAACGTAAAATAAGAACTTGCATTTAGATAGCGCCTTTCACAACATCAGGATGTCCCAAAGCGCTTTACAGCCAATGATGTCCTTTTTGAGGTGCAGTCACTGTTGTAATTTAGGAAACACGGCAGCTAATTTGCACAGAGCAATGTGATCATGACCAGTTAATCTGTTGTCATTTAGTATTGGTAAAGGGATAAATATTGGCCTGGACACGGGAGAACTGCTCCCCTTTTCGAAATAATGCTATAGTATCTTTTGCGGTCCACTTGAGCAAGCAGATGGAGCCTTGATTTAATGTTTCATCCAAAAGACCGCGCCTCCAATGGTGCAACACTCCCTCAGTACTGCATTGGAGTGTCAACCTAGAGGTTGTGTTCAGGTCTCTGGAGTGGGACTTGAACCAACAACCTTCTGACCCTGAATCACGAGTGCCACCACTGAGCCACAGCATTTCCAGCAAGAGTTGTTGGATAGTGAGCAGGAACTCTAGCCAACTTTCCTTTCTCCAGCCACAGGGTGCTAAGCCCACTTTCAGCACCCATCTCACTATGATAAACTTAGTACAGATTGTGTATTAAACCTGGCAAATTCCTGTTTTGTGGGACTTAGTTGCTCACTGGTTAAGCTTGTGCTCGATGCGCAGCTCTGTTTTCCTTTGTACTGTTACTTGACCAGCTATTCCAGCCCTGTAAGTTGGTAACTTGTGTGTTACTCCGTGAACAAAAATAATCAGTCCAATAAGCTCTTGAGGCTGCTGATCTGAAGTAATGCATTAATTTCAAATCCAAGTCGTCATCCCTTTTCTTCCCCCCCCCCCCACCCCCGTTCTCCCCTCCCTCAAAAACTGCTATCCCTTCAAGATTGGGTGTTACATTTAAATTTAATAAAAATCAAGTTGTATTATCTTGCCTGTTTGAGAAGTTATCATGTATACCTAAAAGCTGTACAGTACATAGGACTGATTCTGGATGCTATCTTGTCAAAGGCTTCAGCCTAGAATTGACTTCTGCTTTTGAGAGCAAGGGACTTCTAGGCTTACTGGCTTCAAATTACCAGTATCTTGCTTTGATCCCTTTTTCAAGTACCCATTGTTGGAGAGAGTTGAAATAATTTGAGCCATGCCACTAGGGGATAGCTTTATTGACTTTAAACTTCTGAAGGATGTTTTTAACTTTTGTCCAGTTTTGGTTTGATATGATTGCTACTCGTCAATTAGACTTTTGGTCGCTGATCTTGCATTGGTATCGCATTGTATTTACAGCACAGAAATGGGCCATTTGGCCCAACAGGTCCATGCAATAACATCTCGGAGTCATCCATACGAGCCTCCTCTCACCCTTCTTCATCTAATCCCATCAACATATCCTTCTATTCCTTTCTCCTTCATCTGTTTATCTGTGTGGCCTCTCTTCATTCTCCCAGCCATGTTCAATTCTCAGAGGAAGCGCTACCAGGCCACCCATGTCTGGAAGCAACTTGTTGCAGCACAAGATTTTAAATGACCAAAAAATCTACATCAACACCAGCCAGCTCATTCCCTGTAGAATATTCAAACTTTAGCCAAGTATAGAAAAGCTCCAAAAACACAGGCAACTGCACCATCAGCCAGAATAAATAATACAGCAACTAACCTGTAAGTAGTACATGATCCCTTTTTAATAGTGCTTGTGGGGTGGGGGGGGGGGGGGGCGCGTTCTTCATTCCGTTTAACGTCATGTTCAGCTGTGCAAGGTTAAGACAGGGCGTTGGCTGAGATGTGGAGTTTGAAAATGACAGCGCTGACATCACATCAGCGTTGTGCACTGATTTGTGCCACCTCGCTGCTCTAGATGTTGCCAGCAGTCGTTGGGCACGTGCACAAAAGCCTCTTAACCCAAGATGGCATCCTGCGCACTTCCCGTCAGAAGTGTGCGCATCTTAGACCCCATTTTCGATCCTTGCATGGCCGCCTAGCACCATTTATAAAAATTAAAAAAAACAACAGCAGGCTGCATGGCCCAATTTAGTCCTTGGAGACTTTCACAACCTCCGACATCCCAGGAGTGCTTCACAGTCAATGAAGTACCTTTTGAAGTGTAGTCTTTTTTAAAATTCGTTTATGGGATCAGGGCATCGCTGGCAATTCCAGCATTTATTGCCCATCCCTAGTTGCCCTTGAGAAGGTGGTGGTGAGCCGCCGCCTTGAACTGCTGCAGTCCTTGTGGTGATGGTACTCCCACAGTGCTGTTAGGTAGGGAGTTCCAGGATTTTGACCCAGCATCGATGAAGGATCGGTGATATACTTCTAAAGTCAGGATGGTGTGTGACTTGGAGGGGAACTTGGAGGTGGTGGTGTTCCCATGCGCCTGCTGCCCTTGTCCTTCTAGGTGGTAGAGGTCGTGGATTTGGGAGGTGCTGCTGAAGAAGCCTGGGCAAGTTGCTGCACTGCATCTTGTAGATGGTACACACTGCAGCCACAGTACGCCGGTGGTGGAGGGAGTGAATGTTTAAGGTGGTGGATGGGGTGCCGATCAAGCGGGCTGCTTTGTCCTGGATGGTGTTGAGCTTCTTGAGTGTTGTTGGAGCTGCACTCATCCAGGCAAGTGGAGAGTATTCCATCACACTCCTTACTTGTGCCTTGTAGATGGTAGAAAGGCTTTGGGGAGTCCGGGGGTGAGACACTTGTCGCAGAATACCTAGCCTCTGACCTGCTCTTGTTGCCACAGTATTTATGTGGCTGGCCCAGTTAAGTTTCTGGTTAATGGTGACCCCCCAGGATGTTGATAGTGGGGGATTTGGTGATGGTAATGCCATTGCAAGTCATGGGGAGGTGGTTAGACTCTCGCTTGTTGGAGATAGTCATTGCCTGGCACTTCTGTGGCACGAATGTTACCTGCCACTTATCAGCCCAAGCCTGAACGTCGTCCAGGTCTTGATGCAGTCCATGCCCGTATGCAACATTATCTGAGGAGTTGTGAATGGCGCTGAACACTGTGTAGTCATCAGCGGACATCCCCATTTCTGAACTTATGTTGGAGGGAAGGTCATTGATGCAGCAGCTGAAGATGGTTGGGCCTAGGGCACTGCCCTGAGGAACTCCTGGGGCTGTGATGATTGACCTTCAATCATCACAACCATCTTCCTTTGTGCTAGGTATGACTCCAGCCAGTGGAAAGTTTTCCCCCTGATTCCCATTGACTTCAGTTTTACTAGGGCTCCTTGATGCCACACTTGGTCAAGTGCTGCCTTGATGTCAAGGGCAGTCACTCTCACTTCTCATCTGGAATTCAGCTCCTTTGTCCATGTTTGGACGTAGGCTGTAATGAGGTTGGGAGCAGAGTGGACTTGGCGGAACCCAAACTGGGCATCAGTGAGCAGGTTATTGGTGAGTAAGTGCCGCTTGATAGCACTGATGACACCTTCCATCACTTTGCTGATGATTGAGAGTAGACTGATGGGGCAGTAATTGGCTGGGTTGGATTTGTCCTGCTTTTTGTGGACAGGACATACCTGGGCAGTTTTTCATATTGTTGGATAGATGCCAGTGTTGTAGCTGTACTGGAACAGCTTGGCTGGAGATGCAGCTAGTTCTGGAGTACAAGTCTTCAGCACAATAGCCGGGATGTTGTCAGGGCCTATAGTCGTTGCTGTATCCAGTGCGCTCAGCCGTTTCTTGATATCACGTGGAGTGAATTGAATTGGCTGAAGACTGGCTTCTGCGATGGTGGGGACCTCGGGAGTAGGCTGATTGGATCATCCACTCGGCACTTCTGGCTGAAGTTGGTTGCAAACGCTTCAGCCTTGTCTTTTGCACTCACGTGCTGGGCTGCATCATCATTGAGGATGGGGATATTCATGGAGCCTCCTCCTCCCGTTAGTTGTTTAACGGTCCACCACCATTCACGACTGGATGTGGCAGGACTGCAGAGCTTTGATCTGATCCGTTGATTGTGGGATCACTTAGCCCTGTCTATAGCATGCTGCTTCTGCTTTTTAGCATGCATGTAGTCCTGTGTTGCAGCTTCCCCAGCTTGGCACCTCATTTTTTAGGTACGCCTGGTGCTGCTCCTGGCATGCTCTTCTGCATTTGTTGTTGAACCAGGGTTGGTCCCCTGGCTTGGTGGTAATGGTAGAGTGAGGGATATGCTGGGCCATGAGGTTACAGATTGTGGTTGAATACAATTCTGCTGCTGCTGATGACCCACAGCACCTCATGGATGCCCAGTTTTGAGCTGCTATATCTGTTCTGAATCTATCCCATTTAGCACGGTGGTAGTGCCACACAACACGATGGAGGGTGTCCTCAGTGTGAAGACGGGACTTAGTCTCCATCATGACTGTGCGGTGATCACTGCTGCCAATACTGTCATGGACAGATGCATCTGCGACAGGTAGATTGGTGAGGACGAGGCCAAGTAGGTTTTTCCCTCGTTGGTTCACTCGCCAGTGTAATGCAGGAAATGCAGCCGCCAATTTGCACACAGCAAGATCCCACAAGCAGCAATGTAATAATGACCTGACGATCTGTTTTAGTGATGCAAACGTAAAATACTGCGGATGCTGGAAATCTGAAATAAAAACAGAAAGTGCTGGAAACACTCAGCAGGTCAGGCAGCATTGGGCACAGAGAAACAGTCAACGTTTTGGGTTGAACCCTTCTGCAGAACTGGAAAAGGTTAGGGAGGAGAGATTTTTAAGCAGGGGCAGGGAGATGGGGAGGAAAGAACAAAGCGAAGGTCTGTGGAAGCCAGGAGAGATTGAATGATAAAAGGGGTGATGGTGCAAGGCAAAAGGAGAGGTAATGGGACAAGTTAAGAAACAAAAGATGGCTCTAGATGTTGTGTGGATGATGATGGCTGCAACATTAACAGCTACTATGTGAGGAAACGAGGAAAAAAATATATAAAGAAATAGAGAGGCCAATTTATAGTCTGAAATTTTTTTACTTGGTGTTACGTCCAGAAGGCTATAAAGTGCCTAATAGAAAGAGGAGGTGCTGTTCCTTGAGCTTACGTTGAGCTTCATTGGAACAATGTAAGAGGGCGAGGGCAGAGAGATCAGAGTGGGAGTGGAGGGGAGAATTCAAGTGACAAGCGACCGGAAGCGGTCACCCAATCTGCGTTTGGTCTATCTAAGATTGTCCAGGGCATCTCCTGTTCCTTTGTAACAAGGAACATCAGGTTAAATTGATTAGCAGTTAAACCAAAGATGACCATTATGTCAAGGTCTAAAGATTTGGAGAAAAAGAAACTTCACTTCAGTATACATTCTGGGCAAAGTCTCACACATCCCGTGCTACCTCAATCAGACAGGATTTAGCCAATCTGGCCGTCCCTCTTGTTAATCCATCTGAACCACAGGAGCAGATTTAACAAGCCATCCCAAAAACAAATAGACTGGATATTGTTGGTGGGAGGAAAACACCTGATGAACCAAATGACTTATTCTGTTAAGTTTTCTCATTATTACACCAGACATTAGTAATAACTTTGTTTACAACATTTGTTGGAAGGAGGTGAGAAACTAAAGCTGGAGTTAACATCCACTCAGTGCAAACATAAACCCATTAGGGATTCATGCCTCATGCCTTTAGTACCCTCAATTATCTCTTGGGTTATACCACCACTTTTTCATTGAAGTACACCCAAAACCACTTTGCATGGGAGGAAAAACCCTTGTAGAACTGCATCCTAATTAAGATTAAAAAGTGCTTCCCTTTCCCTCCCGCATTGGTATTGTTCAGCTTTAATCAGACACTCCTTCACGTTAACATTTCCAGTTCAGGACCGTCTTCTTGGGTTACACATCCACAGCTCACTTTTGTCTGAGTTACACCGCATGAATTGAAACAGTAAAAAAAGTTTTGTCTGAAGAGGTTCACCAAGACACTCGCTGTCTAGCGATCGGGATAATTAAAAAAAAAAAAAGTTAACCTAAAAGTAAATATATTCCAAATACAAGAAAAATATATAACAATTCACTTTCCTGCCTTCACTTTACTGAGTGGCCGTCTGTCTGAGGACTTGTGTCCTTTGGAAACTACACAGAGTCAAATTTAAACCTCTTTCAATGTTTCATTGCATGAGAGTCCAAAGTCCAGAATCTCTCTCATTACTTCTAAGCTAGTTCTTCATTGTGCAAACTGATTATTTTCCTAAAATCTCAGCCTACAGAAGATTCCATAACTCATGTAAAGTTATGTGATTAAGTAATACTGCCTTGGCCTTTGAAACAGAAGACCAGGGACTTTCCTTTCATCTCTCCACAATGAATTCAAAACAACTCCCAGAGGTGGAAAGGCAATGCTGTAGTGTGACACAGAGACCCATATCAGGAACCTGAAATCAAACTGATGTTGAAGATTGTAAAGTCTAAAAAAAACCGTCATCAAAATAATTAGCACACAACTTGCATACCCTAAGAACTGGGGACTTATGTTGTTGTTATTGTTATCAGTCAGGCTCCCGCAATGTGCTGATCCAAAGTGTGGCTGGAGACTGCCTTCCTGCGCGGAACATGCAAGGAGCAGGTCCAGGAAACTGAACGGGGGCGAGCGCAGGCCTCGGCAACAAGTCACCGAGTGCGCGTCTCATGCCCCGAATCTCAGCCGCCGGGCCCAGCACCTCCCAGTTTTTCGCCTGTTTCCATTGAGTCCGACTATTTCTCTTTGAATGCACCACGGCCCTGGGGAGCATGCGCAATCTCAGCGGGGAAATCAACGAGGTAGATAGAGCGGTTGCTAGGGCGCAGAGAATTGAGAGTCCTATGGCCGCCATTAGTCAACCGCTGTCTGAGATGACGCTTGCCGGGCTCCAGGGCTCTTGCCAAACCCCGTTCCAATTCGGATCGTCTCTGTGAGGTTCCCGGGCCATTCTTTCAGTGCTATGACTTTTTCCCGCTAGTTCAGTATTGGGCCCCTTCCACCCTGCTCCAGCTGTCCAGTGCGTGGCCTGTGAATTTAAGTGCACGGGAGCTTACAGATCCTTAGAGGGAACATAGCTGATGAGATACATTGGAAAAAGCTCTGCTGTAACTATATTATGCCACTCACTACTAAATTAGTAACGCTCTCAAATGAATTATAAACATTTGGTGTTTGCTTAATCTGAATTGAAACTTGCTCCTAGAGAGTATAAACTGCAATTTTCCAATGCTGGCAGATCTCTCTTTATTGTGACATGCTATTATGTAAAAACTGAAGAAAGAACTTTTATTGTAGCATCGTATCCTCCAACCATCTCGATGAATTGCTTTTGAAGTGCATTCACTGTTGTGCACAAATGCAGTAGCCAAGTAGGATGTAGCAATGTCCCACAAATGGTAAATGAGATGAAATCCCAGCTTTGGCGCTGTTGGTTGAGGAAGGCATGTTGGCAAAAGCACAGAAAATTCCCAGTTCTTGTTTGAATAGGCTAGTTCACCTGAACTACTGGAACCCACAACCTCCTGACTCCAAGGTGAGAATGTAACTGAGCCACACTGATGTTTTATTGCAACTTAAAAACTTAACCTTTTTCTATGAAAAAAGGATGTGGAATTATTGGTTGACATATCTTTTTACCACTGATGTACTTTTGCTTTCTAGGCAGGAACCTTCTCTGTTGCAAGTGAAGATGTGTTGAAAAACAGAGCTATCAAAAAAGCCAAACGCAGAAACATCCTCACTGAGGCAAGTTATATAATACAACAGTTTAATTACATTTTCGAGTGTTATGTGGAGCTTTGCAGCTCCAGACATGTATTAAAATGTTATTGAAACACACTCCCAGCTAGGCTTCCCTGCTCTCCAGGATTGAGAGAAATCGAGCAAGTCCCCATCTCCACAGATCAGACAAATTAACACCAAATTAAAAGCAAAATACTGTGGCTGCTGGAAATTGGACATAAAAACAGAAAATGCTGGAAATACTCAGCAGGTCAGGCAGCATCTGTGGAGAGAGAAACAGAGTTAACGTTTCAGGTCGATGACTTATCAGATTTCTGTTATGAAGAAAGGTCATCTACCTGAAACTTTAACACTCTTTCTCTCTCCACAGATGCTGCCTGACTTGCTGATTATTTCCAGCATTTTCTGTTTTTATTTAACACCAAATTAAAATTAATCTCTTTCAATAAACATGAGCTGGATATTCCCAGATAAAAATGTTCTGGAATTCTGTGGATAAGCTGTAACTACATTGCCGTGTCAGTGATCAGAAGTAATAAAGCTTAAAAAAAAAAGGGGATATTTTTCATTTTCCCAATCCATTCAGGATTTCCTGACCATATAGAGAATTACTATGTCTTGGGATAATAAATTAATAGGACAATGGGAGTAAAGTACTTGATTCCACCTGTAGCTTCCAAAACATGGTGCAGTTTTGTGTAGTAATGGCTTTCAAAAGCTTCAGTACCTTATTTTTTTGTTTCCCCCCCCCCCCCTTTTAATCTGCATCATTGATGTCTGTCTATTAATCTGAAAATGGGTGACGTGGCCTGATTTATCCAGCTATAAAAGATGTTAAGCCATGTTACCTTTTAGCATAGTGTTAGTTTGTCTGATCTATGGAGCTGGGGACTTGCACAATTTCTTTCTGAATCCTGGGGAGCAGGGAAGCCTAGCTGGGAGTGTTTAAATGATAATTACAGGAAACTGTGTTATTCGGAGGCTAAATGTCCGGCAAGCTCGAGCCACCGGCAAAAATCAGGAGCTGTTTTGTTAGTTTTTTTTTCTTCTCGTGGCTTTTTTTTCAACAGTCAGGCTCTGCAAAGTCTCTGTAGCTTAGCAACAGCTTCAGAGAGACGCTTCCAAGGTACAGGCCGACTGTTTAGAAGCTGTTGCTAAGCAACAGTGTTTGTTGTCAGATACGGAGATGAAAAGCTCCGTATGCTTCAACATTAACGCTGGTGTGTCCGGCAGTTTCGAGGGAACGGCAACAGCTCGGTCCCGTCGGTGCCGGATAGCACAAAGTTTCCTGTACTCAAGTTTACTGTTGCATTATTTTTGAGGGCAGTGTATTTCCATTGGATGGCTATCGGATATTTTTAGAAAAGGGAGGAACTGTTTGTTGCATATGCAACTAACTTCAATTTTTGCACTTTTTGTTGAACTGTGTTTAAGTAATGAATATTTTGTATTGGTTTAACTTCTGAAGTTTACATTTTTGACATATCTCGCATTCCATTTTGATTAAGTCCACATGTGTGTTTATCTGCTCGTCTTGAGGAAATATTTGTCTGCATTCTCTGTTGCAGCATATTTGGGCAAAAACAATTTGAATCCTCAATTACCTATTCTGCCCAAAAATCTGTTATTACTTGACGTATTGGTTTACTTGGGTACTGTATAGATTTTATGTACTATATTGTTCGAAGCAAGTTAACAAAACATCATCAGATTTTGTTGTGAAGGTCACAGAGCAGATTGCAAGGATAAGATGGTACTTCTATTTTCACACCTGTTCTGCATTGCTATTTAGAGGGGTGTTCAGGTGGAATGCCCAAGACTGTCTTTGGAGTGCCCTTAATCTGGGCGCCTAACTGGCCAGACCACAGGGGAAAAAATGGTGGCAGGGCTACAAAGACACCCTCCTGCCTCGTATTGAAGGCGTAGGCCATGCTCTGCCTATCTGGAGAAGTTTTGGGAATCTTGGAGCAACCTGGTATTATGGATCTCTGCCCCCCTTTTCTTGACTTTTACACCTGGGGCTAATTCCAGGTTAATTATGGCTTCTCAGTCAGCAAGCATGTTCTGTGCATTTGGGGTAGTTTAAATACTGGAAACCATTGCTCAGCAATAGGAACATAATTTTCTGTATCCAAACATCATATGACAAGAGAATGGTAGCCTTGTTGGAAGGCCAGCAATCTATTACAGGAAACTTTGGTTTATCCGGAGGTTGTGTGTCCGGAAACCTCGATCTAACGGCAGAAATCAGCAGCCGTTTTGGTTAGGTTTTTTTTCGTCTAGCATTTTTTTAAATAGTCAGACTCTGGAAAGCGTCTCTGTAGCTTAGCAACAGCTTCAGAGACACTTCCAAGGTACGGGCTGAGTGTTTACAAGCTGTTGCTAAGCAACAGTGTTTGTTGTCAGATACGGAGATGAAAACCTCCGTATCCTTCAACATTAGCGCTGGTCTATCCGGAAGTTTTGATAGATCGGCAGCAGCTCGGTCCCGTCGGTGCCGGATATCGCGAAGTTTCCTGTAATATAAAGCAAAAATTTAATCTTAGTTAGTCAGTGGATGTATTTGCCAGCCATTGAAAGCTTTTATTATGCAGTATTTCTTTATATCAACCATTTGCAGCACAGACATTGATTGTTCAATGCAGTATGCATTCTAACTGTTAAGTTGAAAAGTTTGTTTTAAAGCACATGGACAATAAACCCTGGAAGAGGTTATGTTAGTCTTTTGTAGAACTTGTAGGGGTTCATTTTTTTAACACATAAATATGAAATTGTAGTAGTTGCCTCAGGGCAGAATTATTACATATCTCCCACAGCAGTGCATACACAATTTAATCCATCCTTCATAATTGTCCTAGAAGGTTTTCACAAGTATATTGCCATGCTGTGAAGCTTGGGGTGTTTTATGATATTCATAGGAACTGTTTCCAATTGTTGTGAACCTATTTCATGTGGCACTTGCCCTTTAAAATAATAACCTAGCATGCTGGGCTAAAGCTTGACATTAGTTTTGTGATTTGAGCAGTACAGCCTGTTCCTGCTGATAAACTATTGCGTTCTATCTTGGGTAACATTTTTGTCCACCCTGAATCTTACTTATTTAGGGACAGAATAACTAATTTTAAATTGTAATTTTTAAGACTTATGGAACATTTATATATAGTGGTAGGAATTTGTTGGAGACATTTTGTCTAAAGATATTGAAATGTGAGTTGAGTAAATGCTGAAATATACCCACCTACATCTAGCACTGAGTACTGAAGAACCTTTCAAAAGTATACAGACTGTTATATTGAGACAGAATTTGCGGTCAGCGGCAAAGCAATCGCCACTGACTTTGAAGAAAGTTGCTCACAAAAATCTCGCGATCTCTGTAGTGAAAACTTGAGCTTTCTCGATGTTAAATTAATTGTAGCGCTGTCAAAAGGGGATCCTAGCGTGGAGCAACAGTGATGTCTAAGCAACCAATCACATTGAAGAATTCTTACAGACGGCAAATCAGGAAATAAAAGGCACTGATTATCTTCACTTTTTAAAAACTTTACAGAGCGAAATAAAGAATGGGGCATACACATGGGGTTAAGGTAGAAGCTGAAATATCATAAAATATTAAAAATGTTTCTATTTTTAAAATCTCATAATTTTTATCATAATGGAGAAATGTGACATTCCACAAATATAAAATTAATTTTTCAGGGCCAGAACAGTTGTTCAACAGTCAATATGCCGTTAAAACCCCAGTTACACTTATTCCAACAAGGCTTAACTTTTTATGGGGTGTTTCACAGCGATATTGGAGCGGAAAAGCTTAAGTTTTCGTCAGTTCAACTGATTTCACTGATTGACGGCTATGGGGATCTGGGCCAATGTAATATTTTGATAGAACTGCTCTTGCAAGGAATACGTCTCTGCTTGGCCTGCAATCATCTAACTTTTTGTAGGTCACAGATGTAGCATATTAACCCAGATTATTTTAGATGCCTCTAGTATTTGCAAATTAGCTCTAATTCTTTGCACAACACTTGCTATCCAGCAGTAACTCTGTCTCTGACACGTGGTAACTTCCATCTGTCTTCTTATAACTTAATTCTGTAGACTTAATGCTTCTGATTTCTGCATTCATTCCCTTATCGATGCGAGATGTGTTAAACTGTTTCACTTCACCCATACAAAAGCGAAATACTGCAGATGCTGGAAATCTGAAATAAAACCAGAAAATGCGAGAAATACTCAGAAGGTCAGGCAGCATCTGTGGAGAGAGAAACACAGTTAACGTTTCAGGTCGATGACCCTTCGTCAGTTCTGCCTGACCCGCTGAGTATTTACAGCATTTTCTATGTTTATTTCACTTCACCCATATCTTTTTTTACTTTTGTTGATCCACTTTTCCAATATTTTATTATAACTTTTTTGAATATCTAGCATTTTCTCTTCTGCATCTCCTAACTTTACAGTTTGGAGATAAATGTTATGCATGGCTTAGAAAAAGGTCATGTGCTATTTCTTTTGCATGTGGTTATTAGGCTTAAGCTGGTGAGGCTTAAAATTTCCATATACTTATCTCCGAAACTGGGTATCTTCAAGGCAGTCGATAGTATGCTCACAGCACCACATTTTGTTCAAGGCTGACTTCATTTTGATCTCTTGGAATCTTCCAGCTCCTGGCTTTAAATTTCTTGTGCTTTTTAAAATATTAATAACTTGAAATTTTAAAAGCGCTTCAAAAAACTTGTCCGTTCCCTCTCGCAACAGGAACCTGGCATTTGTATCTGTGGGTAGTGGGATTCCCTGTAGAAATTCCTCATGCTGTTGAAAATGCAGCTGCCTCATTCCCAACCTGCTACTGGCTGCTGACCCATTCCAGACAAACAGGACCCCTACTACTCATGCCCCCACCCCTCCATTCAATCCCCCTCCTGCAATCCAACACTTATGCCAACCTCTCTGTTCCTGCACTATCTAAAAGTTAGTTCCTGCTGGGTCAGTGGTAGTACTCTCGCTTCTGAATCTGAAGGTCGTGGGACTCCAAAGATTTGACCACAGGCTGATGCTTCAGTGTTGCGCTATCGGAGGTACTATCTTTCAGATAAGCCATTAAGCTGAGGCCCATCAGTTGGATGTAGATATCCCATTACGCTATTTGCAGATCAGCAGAGGAATTCCAGTGGTGCCCTGGCAACCATTTATCCCTCAACCAACATAATTAAAAACATTATCTGATCATTTATCTCACTGCTATTTATGGGACTTTGCTGTGTGCAATTTGGTTGCTGTGTTTTCCTACACTTAAGGAAGTGACTACACTTCAAAAGTACAGTACTTTTGGGATGTCCTGAAGTTGCGAAAGGCGCTATATAAAATACAGGTTCTTTCTTAAATGTGTTGATGGTATTGTTTTTCTTTAAATTGGAATGACTGCTTTTAGGAAATGCGAACGGCAAGTCCGTGCAGTGGCCACAATATAGAAAATACTTTGTATGTGAAAATTCCAACATGTACCCAATTTATACATAGCAGAAAATTAGAGATTTACTGATTAGTAGTTTCCTATCTGCCCAAAACTGTGTTACTTTGGACTTTGTCATATAACCCAATCTGAAAGATAGTGATCATTGATTTGTTAACCGCAGACCCACAATATAACATTGAATAAAGTGCATTTTAATTGATTTGCCAGAGGCAGCAAAGCCTGAGTCAAACACTGATGCATTATTAACACTACTGCATTTCACTGGATCTATGATAATGTGAATAGCACCATCATAAGGTTTGGTGTTGGTGATTACCATAAATGTAAACTAATGCTCACTTTCAATCAAAAGCATCTAATCACAACAATAGACTTAAATGTTATGTACCAAATTATCTCGGCATTAGCTGGGTTTCATTTAAGATTATAGTACAGATTCAGTAAGGTTGGGCTCAATGTCTATTTTCAACATGGTGTGGCGATGCCGGAGTTGGACTGGGGTGGACAAATGTAAGAAGTCACACAACACCAGGTTATAGTCCAACAGCTTTATTTGAAATCACAAGCTTTTGGAGCGCTGCTCCTTCGTCAGGTGAAGTGGAGAATTGCATAAAGACACCGCTTATATAGTCAGAGAATAATGTCAGATGTTTACAGGTAATCTTACCAACTGCCATTTATCACACCTCGGCAGAGAGATAATCACAGCAATCAAAGGTGTGAATGGTGTCCAAACAGGTCAGTCAGGAAAACATTACATCAAAGAACAATGAGGTGGGGTCACAAGGGGTCAAATATTGCAGATGCTGGGGTCTGTATGAAAAACAAAAAAACAGACAAAACACTTTTTTTTTGCTGGAAATCACAGCAGGTCCGGCCGCATCTGTGTAGAGAGAACAAGCCAATGTCGACTCGAGTCTGGATGACCCTGCGTCAGGTGTGGTTACATGTTACATGCTCCGGGGGATCCTTTCCTGCAACGTATGAGGTAGACAACGTTGGCCGAGTCACATGAGTATGTACCATGTACCTGGTGGGTGGTGTCCTCACGTGTGATGGTATCTGTATCTGGGCATGGTACATCGGCGAGACCATGCAGACACTGCGACAATGGATGAACGGACACTGCGCAACAATCACCAGGCAGGAGTGTTCCCTCCCAGTCGGGGAACACTTCAGCAGTCAAGGACATTCAGCCTCCGATCTTCGGGTAAGCATTCTCCAAGGCGGCCTTCGAGACACACGACAACGCAAAATCGTCGAGCAGAAACTGATAGCCAAGTTCTGCACCCATGAGGACGGCCTCAACCGAGATCTTGGGTTCATGTCACGCTACATGTAACCCCACCTGACGCAGGGTCATCCAGACTCGAGTCGACATTGGCTTGTTCTCTCTACACAGATGCGGCCGGACCTGCTGTGATTTCCAGCAAAAAAAATGTGTTTTGTCTTTTTTTGTTTTTCATACAGACCCCAGCATCTGCAATATTTGACCCCTTGTGACCCCACCTTATTGTTCTTTGTAATGTTTTTCTGACTGACCTGTTTGGACACCATTCACACCTTTGATTGCTGTGATTATCTCTCTGCCGAGGTGTGTTAAATGGCAGTTGGTAAGATTACCTGTAAACATCTGACATGATTCTCTGACTATATAAGCTGTGTCTTTATGCATTTCTCCACTTCACCTGACGAAGGAGCAGCGCTCCGAAAGCTTGTGATTTCAAATAAAGCTGTTGGACTATAACCTGGTGTTGTGTGACTTCTTATATTTTCAACATAATATTGTTAGGCTGCCTGTGTATGGCTGTTCTTAAAAGTGTACAACCTCTTTTCCTGAGTAGCAGGCTGGCTGAGGTGTCTCACAATTCTACCTTTCTCTGATGCCCTAATTTCCCCTCTGGTGTACATCTGTGGTGAGTCCCAGTTGTCGTCTTCTCTTAACTTTGAATAACCTTGCATGCTATTGGCTGCTATACTGTAGTTTCTCTCTGCTTAAACTGGAATTAACTATTGAACACATTTTACATTCTCTGCTACTCTGATCTAAATCAGCTTCAGTCACTCTGTGTCTCTTTTTGCTCATGCATACATACAACACACAGCCTATTAATTAAAAAAAAAACGCTTAATACAAACTTGACCTGAACAAAGCTTTTGAAATTTACACTTTAGCTTTGCTTCAACTAATTTTGAAAAAACAACTGACCATAAACTGCTGGAAGCCTAAGAACAATATTCAGTAGTTTAGCTATCTAATTGGTACAGATGCGTTTGGGGTGATATACCTATCAATTCGTCCAATAAAAAGCGACGAGTTAGGAACGTAACTAAAGGTTTTTATTGACTAAATAACAGAGCCCACCCTCGTGGGTGATCGGGTCCAACAAGGAGGAATACCAGCCAGTCGACTACCTTTATACCTGGGCAGGTAGGTGGAGCCATGGGCGGAGTCGGAGGTGGTCAGCCCAGGTATAACAGCGCGACAAGAGGCGACCTCGTATAGTGATACAACAATGATAACAATACAACAGTGATAACTATAGTGTAACGATAGTGAACGATAAAAGTGGTTTACCACATTCACCCCTTGTTTAGATTTGAGTCCGGCGGGGTGAAGTGTACTACCAGTTCTGGTATGTCAGTCTGTCCGGAGGCCTCGTAAGCCTCTCCGATCGTCGCAGCGGCGGTGCTGCATTATCCGGTGTTAATGCTGGTGTCTGCGTGGTCGGCGAAGGCTCGTGGGGTTCCGGCATGCCGTCTACCTGGGCTGGAAGTGGTGGAGGGGGGGTAAAGGTGGTGTCTCCGGAGTGCCCGAGGGTGCGAGGTCTCGTAAGGAGACAGTGTCCTCCCGCCCGTCTGGGTAAGCCACGTAGGCGTACTGGGGGTTGGCGTGCAGGAGGTTCACCCTCTCGACCAGGGGGTCCGTTTTATGGGCCCTCACGTGCTTTCGCAGCAAGACGGGCCCCGGAGAGGTCAGCCAGGTTGGTAGAGTGGTTCCCGTAGTCGACTTCCTGGGGAAAACAAACATTCGTTCATGGGGGGTGGCGTTAACGGCAGTGCAAAGTAGTGACCGGATGGAGTGCAGCGCTGTCGGGAGGACTTCCTGCCAGCGGGAGGTTGGGAGGCCCTTAGACTTTAAGGCTAAGAGGACGGCCTTCCATACCGTCGCGTTCTCTCTTTCCACCTGGCCGTTCCCTCGGGGGTTGTAGCTGGTGGTCCTACTTGCTGCAATACCTCTCGCTAGTAGGAACTGACGGAGTTCCTCGCTCATGAAGGAGGAGCCCCGGTCACTATGTATATAGTTCGGGAACCCGAACAAGGCGAAGAGGTCGTTCAGGCACTTGATGACCGTGGTACTGGTCATGTCTGGGCAGGGGAAGGCAAAAGGGAAACGGGAGTACTCATCAACGATGTTGAGGAAGTACACATTGCGGTCAGATGACGGTAGAGGCCCCTTAAAGTCGATGCTCAGGCGCTCGAAGGGGCGGGTGGCCTTGATCAGGCTTGCTCTGTCCGGCCTATAGAAGTGCGGTTTGCACTCTGCGCAGGTCTGGCAGTTCCTGGTCATGGTCCTGACCTCCTCGATGGAGTAGGTCAGGTTGCGGGCCTTAATGAAATGGTAAAGTCTGGTGACCCCGGGGTGGCAGAGGTCGTTGTGGAGGGTCTGAAGTCTATCAATATGCGCGCTGGCGCATGTAATTCGTGAAAGAGCATCAGGGGGTTCGTTCAGCTTACCTGGCCGGTACAAGATATCATAATCGTAGGTGGATAGCTCGATTCTCCACCTCAAGATCTTGTCATTCTTGATTTTGCCCCATAGCTTGTTATTAAACATGAAAGCAACCGAACGTTGGTCGGTGAGGAGGGTAAATCGTTTGCCTGCCAGGTAATGCCTCCAGCGCCGTATCGCCTCCACAATTGCCTGGGCTTCCTTCTCGACCGACGAGTGTCGGATCTCGGGGCCCTGTAGGGTCCTTGAGAAGAAGGCCACCGGCCTCCCCTCCTGGTTAAGGGTAGCGGCTAGGGCGAAGTCGGATGCATCGCTCTCCACTTGGAAGGGGATGGACTCATCCACTGCGTGCATTGTGGCCTTGGCAATGTCTCCCTTGATGAGGGAGAAGGCCGCGCACGCTTCCTCCGTGAGGGGGAAGGATGTGGACTTCATGAGGGGTGATGTAAGTAAAAGGAGACTTACCATCAAGTAACTTTAAAGTAAGCTTTAAGTAACTTATAAACACACTATATACACAAGAGAGGTCTTTACCATGCCTCTGACAATACTGAACAGACCAGTATTTATACCAGTCCAACAGGAAGTGACATATGACAGGAAGTGAGGTATGTACACTGTTCATAGTTCATAGTTCACAGGAAGTGATGACATAACTTCCCGGAAGTTATCATTTTTATCACAAGGGGTCTGGTTTTGTCCGCATAATTGGGCACCCATTGGGCATAGTAGGCGAAGAGCCCCAGGGTTCTCTTAAGTGCCTTAGGGCAGTGGGGGAGGGGTAGCTCCATGAGGGGGCGCATTCTTTCGGGGTCGGGGCCGATGAGTCCGTTCTCTACTACACAGCCAAGGATGGCAAGGCGCGAGGTGTTAAACACACATTTCTCCTTATTGTAGGTGAGGTTCAGCCGTTGGGCCGTACGGAGGAATTTCTCCAGATTCACGTCATGGTCCTGCCGGTCGCGGCCGCAGATGGTGACGTTATCTAGATAGGGGAATGTGGCCTGCAGTCCGTTCTGGTCAACCATCCGGTCCATCTCCCTTTGGAAGACCGAGACCCCGTTGGTGACACCGAAGGGGACCCTAAGGAAGTGGTATAGGCGCCCATTCGCCTCGAAGGTGGTGTACTGGCGGTCCTCGGGGTGGATAGGGAGTTGGTGGTAGGCCGACTTAAGGTCGATGGTCGAGAATACGCGGTATTGTGCAATCTGATTGACCATGTCAGATATGCGGGGAAGGGGGTATGCGTCCAGCTGGGTGTATCTGTTTATGGTCTGGCTGTAGTCGATGACCAGGCGATTTTTATCGCCGGTCTTAACGACCACGACCTGGGCACGCCAGGGGCTGTTGCTCCCCTCGATAATGCCCTCTTTCAGGAGGCGCCGCACCTCAGAGCTAATGAATGCTCTGTCCCCAGCGCTGTACCGCCTGCTCTTGGTAGCGACGGGTTTGCAGTCGGGGGTGAGGTTAGCGAACAGGGAAGGTGGCGGCACCTTGAGGGTGGATAGGCTGCAGGTGTTACGCGGTGGGCGGTTTAACATTCGCTGGTTGTCGACTGTGAGTGGGGGGAGGGGTCCACCGTATGCTAGGGTTACACTTTGGAGGTGGGATTGGAAGTCCAGCCCTAGTAGGACGGCAGCGCAGAGCTGGGGGAGGACGAGGAGTTTAAAATTTTTATACTCCGTACCCTTAACCGACAAGGTCACAACACAGTAGCCGCTAATGTCCGTGGCATGGGACCTCGATGCCATCGAGATTCGGTTGCGCGTTGGCAGGACAGGGAGGGAGTAGTGGCTCACCGTGTCTGGGTGGATGAAGCTCTCCGTGCTTCCGCTGTCGAACAGGCAGGTCGTGACGTGGCCGTTTACTTTGATGTCCATCATCGACTTGGACAGGTGGTGTGGGCGGGCTTGATCCAGAGTGACGGAGGCTAGTGTGTAGGTAAGCGAGTCGTTGTCGTCTGCGGGCGAGGCGGTCGTCGGGTCCGGGGGCCCGGTGGCAGTTGGGCGTGGTGGGTAAAATGGCGTCTCCCACGAGGTAGGACAAAATGGCGGAGAAGATGGCTGCCCCCATAACTCACATGAGGCACTATTGGGGTCGGTTGCCTTGATCAAAGATGGCCGCCCCATGACTCACGTGTGGGGATGCTGGCCTCAGTTGCCTTGAAAGAAGATGGCCGCCCCCACAGTTCGCATGAGGCACTGCTGGCCTCTGAAGATCCGCTCCTGCAGGCCTTAGAGAAGTGGCCTTTCTTCCTGCAGGTTGAGCAGGTAGAGTTCCTGGCTGGGCAGCGCGACCTCGGGTGCTTCTCCTGGCCGCAAAAGAAGCAGCCGGCGGCCCGATCGCGGGTGCCCGATGTCGGAGCCGGTACCGGGGGTGGCGGTCCCGGTCGGGTCCGGGACGCCGACGCTGAGGTAGGTCCCGGGGGCGGCGCTGCGAAGGGTATTGCGGTAGGGGTCGGGCCCGAGTCCCAGGGTCGCGAGCAGTACCTGGAAAACGCCTCCTGGTCCTGATGGGCCACCTCTAGGGAGAGAGCGAGGGCTTCAGCTTTGTCCAGGTCGAGGTCTTTAGCTTCAAGCAGTCTTTGCCGCGAGTAGTCGGACCGTAGGCCTTTCACAAAGGCATCGCGGATATTATCTTCCGTATTTTCAACAGCCGTCACCGCTTTAAAGTCACAGTTCCTGCCGAGTGCTCTTAGCGCCCGTACAAATTCAGCTACAGACTCTCCTGGCTGTTGCGGGCGGGATCTTAGGAGGTGCCTGGTGTACATGTAATTTACCGGGCTCCGGTACTGCTGTTTCAGTAGGTTGATAGCGGCCTCGTATGTAGTCGTGTCCTGGATGAGTGCGTATACTCTCGGGCTCGCTTGGGCGTTCAGAACTCTTAGTTTGGATCTCTGAGGGACGCCGGATTCTTCCAGGTAGGATTCGAAGCAGTCCAGCCAGTGTTTGAAGTTGAGGGCTGAGTTTGCTGCCTGTGGGTTTAGATCCAGGTACGGTGGTTTGAGGGCTTGCAGCCAAGCCGGCTGGTGTGGCTGGTGTAGCCCGGTGTCTGAAAGCTGCTGTGGCTGTGCTTCTGGGAGGGCTTCTGGCTGGCCAGTAGTAGACATCTTTAAAATTTAGTCAATAAAATTGATATACCTATCAATTCGTCCAATAAAAAGCGACGAGTTAGGAACGTAACTAAAGGTTTTTATTGACTAAATAACAGAGCCCACCCTCGTGGGTGATCGGGTCCAACAAGGAGGAATACCAGCCAGTCGACTACCTTTATACCTGGGCAGGTAGGTGGAGCCATGGGCGGAGTCGGAGGTGGTCAGCCCAGGTATAACAGCGCGACAAGAGGCGACCTCATATAGTGATACAACAGTGAGAACAGTGATAACAATACAACAGTGATAACTATAGTGTAACGATAGTGAACGATAAAAGTGGTTTACCACATGGGGAAATTGGGTACCCTCCAAATACTGTCATTACACTCTACTGCTAGTGGAGTCCAGTGGCGGGTGTAATTAATCTGACAAGTTTTACAAGAGCAGTTTCAATTACAGGAAACTTTGTGATATCCGGCACCGACGGGACCGGCGTGTTGCCGATCTATCAAAACTGCCGGACATACAAAGTTAATGTTGAAGCATATGGAGGTTTTCATCTCCGTATCTGACAACAAACACTGTTGCTTAGCAACAGCTTCTAAAGATTCGGCTGCAGCTGCAAGCGTCTCTAGCTGAAGCTGTTGCTATAGCTACAGACCTTGCAGTGGCTGACTGGGGGGGGAAAAAAGAACGAGACCTAAAAAAACTTAGAGAACGGTTCCTGATTTTTGCCGTTAGATCGAGTATTCCGGACATACAACCTCCGGATAAACCAAAGTTTCCTGTATAAATGTGGACATAGGTGGCCTGCATCCCAGAGTCTTAAAATAAGTGGCTGCAGAGATAGTGGATGCATTGGTTGCAATATACCAAATTTCCCTGGACTCTGGAGAGGTCCCAGCGGATTGGAAAACCGCAAATGTAACACCCCTATTTAAGAAAGGAGGGAGACAGAAAGCAGGAAAATATAGACCAGTTAGCCTAACATCTGTCGTTGGGAAAATGCTGGAGTCCTTCATTAAGGAAGCAGTAGCAGGGCATTTGGAAAATCATAATGCAGTCAGACAGAGTCAGCATGGTTTTATGAAAGGGAAATCATGTTTAACAAATTTGCTGGAGTTCTTTGAGGAGGTAACGAGCAGGGTAGATAAAGGTGAGCCAGTGGATGTGGTGTATTTGGATTTCCAGAAGGCATTCGATAAGGTGCCACATAAAAGGTTACTGCATAAGATAAGCGCTCATGGAGTTGGGGGTAATATATTAGCATGGATAGAGAATTGGCTAACTAACAGAAAGCAGAGAGTCGGGATAAATGGGTCATTTTCCGGTTGGCAAACGGTAGCTAGTGGAGTGCCACAGGGATCGGTGCTGGGGCCTCGACTATTTACAATCTATATTAATGACTTGGATGAAGGGACCGAGTGTAATGTAGCCAAGTTTGCAGATGATACAAAGATGGGTGGGAAAGAGAGTTGTGCAGAGGACTCAAAAGAATCTGCAAAGCGATATAGACAGGCTAAGTGAGTGGGCAAACATTTGGCAGATGGAGTATAATGTGGGAAAGTGAGAGGATATCCACTTTGGCAGGAAAAATGAAAAAGCAAATTATTATTTAAATGGAGAGAGATTACAAAATGCTACAATTCAGAGGGACCTGGAGGGTTCTTGTGCATGAAACACAAAGTTAGCCTGCAGGTACAGCAAGTAATCAAAAAGGCAAATGGAATGTTGGCCCTTTATTGCAAGGGGGTTGGAGTATAAAAGCAGGGAAGTCCTGCTACAACTGTACAGGGTATTGGTGAGACCACACCTGGAGTACTGCGTACAGTTTTGGCCTCCTTATTTAAGGAAGGATATACTTGCATTGGATGCAGTTCAGAGACGATTCACTAGGTTCATTCCAGAGATGAGGGGGTTGACTTATGAAGAAAGGTTGAGCAGGTTGGGCCTATACTCATTGGAATTTAGAAGAATGAGAGGTGATCTTTTTGAAACATATAAGATACCCACAAGGTAGATGCAGAGAGGATGTTTCCCCTTGTGGGGAAATCTAGAACTCGGGGGCATAGTTTCAGAATAAAGGATCGCTCTTTTAGAACTGAGATGAGGAGGAATATCTTCTCTCAGGAGGGTCGTAAATCTGTGGAATTCTCTGCCCCAGAGAGTCGTGGAGGCTGGGTCATTAAATACATTTAAGGTGGAGATGACAGATTTTTGCAAGATAAGGGAGTGAAGGGGAGCGGGCAGGGAAGTGGCTTTGAGCCCAAGATCAGCCATGACCTTATTGAATGGCAGAGCAGGCTCGAGGGGCCAAGTGGCCTATTCCTGCTCCTATTTCTTATGTTCTTCTAGAAAGTCATAATGGAAAGATATGACTACAAGGAACATGCAGATGCAAGACATTTTTTTATATCACTAGTTGATCTCTGGTGACATTGCCTATGTTGAGTTGAAAGATGCACTGTCACTCTTGTGTACTTAAGGTCCTAATGAAGCCATCATTATTGCCATCTATTCCATTGTGTCTTGTGCCATGCCAGTGGTGTTAGTCACCCATGCAGCTCCTATGTTGTCCCACAATCTTGAAAATCTTAAAGTACCCATAATTAGGAACACTATAATTATAGAAATAATGCAAGGCTAACCAACCTGAATGAGTATACGATTAGACTTAAGTGAAAATGATAATTAATGAAATTTTATAGAGAATATAGAAATGATCAGTTATGTAGTATAACTAAGCAAAGATTAAAATTCAGACATTAATTAATTGGTAGTGATTAGTTTAATATACAATGAATAATGAATTGAAATTTTTATGTAGATATACATATCTATAAAATTTGCTCAGTGAGTCAGGATTCACTGTTCTACAACAATGGGGTGTTTATGCCATTGTTAGTGACTGAATTAGTCATGCCGTTTTTATTCTTGTGCTTTGGAGATTGAATTTCACAACTGTATATTATTCTGTGGAAACAGTACATGAGTAGCCTTTATTATATACATATTAGTCGATCTCCTGTGGTACTGCATACCCTAAGTTGGAGAATATGGCCATGCTCTTACCTGTCTCTGGTCTTTGTGTCGCTGATTCTCTGCTTCATCTACTCCTCTGCCCTTAACTCTTTGCTTCTCTCTCCCCATTTGCTTGTCTTTCATTTTCTTTGTCTTTCTTTTGTCTGCCTTTTTTTTCTCAGGTGGGAGGTGGTATGTGTCGGGCTGCATTTGGGATGTGGTTGCGTGGAAAATGTTACTCGGTAATTCCCTTCCCAGCCCCTCCCCTTCACTCCCTTGCTCCCATCACATCTCCTAATCCTTCTCCTTCCCACTTTCCATTCCCTTGCCTCCCACCCCCTTCTATCATTATCCTATCTCTTTTTGAAAGACCAACTCTGCCCCTGTATTCCCCTTGCTTCACTGTCACTTGCATCACTTTTAACAGCAACAGCTTCCATTTATATAGCGCCTTTTTAATGTAGTAAAATATTCCCAGGCACTTCACAAGAGTGTAATCGGACAAAATTTGGCGCTGAGCTAACGAAGCAGATATGGGCTTAGTCAAAGAGGTAGTTTTTAAGGAGCGAATTTCAGAGCTTTGGGCGTTAGACGGTTGAAGACACGGCCATCAGTGGTGGGGCGAAGAAAGGGGGTTGCACAAGAGCTCAGAGTTGGAGGGTTTTAGGGCTGAAGGAAGTAACCGAGATGGGGAGGGGTGAGTCCATGGAGGAATTTGAACACCAGAATGAGAATATTAAAATTGAGGCTCCTGGTGGACCGAGTGCCATTGTAGGTCAGCGAGCACAGGGGTGATGGGTGAATGGGATTTGGTTGGATTGCGGATGCGAGCAGCAGAGTTTTGGACGCGCTGAAGTTTATGGAGGGTGGAAAAGGGCAGGCTGGCAAGGAGAGCATTGTAAGTAATGAAAGCCTGAATTTCAGCAGCAGATGGGCTGAGGTAGGGGTGGAGAATGTTGATTTTACGGAGGTGGAATTAGGTTATCTTTGTGATGGAGAGGTTATGGGGTTGGGACGCCGAGGTTGTGGCAGTCTGGTTTAGCTTGACACAGTGGCCAGGGAGGAGGATGGAATTGGTGGCGAGGGAACTGAGTTTGTGGCGGTGACCGAAGGCAATGGCTTCAGTCTTCCCAATATTTAAAATAGGCTCATCCAGAACTGGATGTCAGAACAAGCAGTTTGACAATAGAGGTAGTGGAGGGGTTGAGCGAGGTGATGGTGAGGTGGTGCTGGGTATCATCAGCGTACATGTGGAACCTGATGTGTTTTTGGAAGATGTCGTCAAGCCTTGTAACCACTCTGCCCACTCACTCTTTCTCATTTCCACCACCCCCCCCCCCTCCCGGGCCACCAGGATGATCTAAGCGATCAAAGGCCGTCTCGCCCTCAAACCGCTTCCTTCCTTCCTGTCTGTCTCTCTCTCTCTCTTTAGAAATTAGAATCTTTCTCCAGGTGAATGTGATTGCCATTGACTTTTTCTGTCAACCAAACACAAATGGATAATTTGTTGGCTTCAAATTTCAGCCAGTGTGCATTTTTTTAAAAATTGATGTAACATTAAATAAAGACAATAACGCACCCAATCTCTTTCACCTTGCTCTCGTATGCTCGCCTTCCCCTCACTTAGCTCAGTATACATTTTAAAGTTTATAAAACACAAAACAAAGGCTACAACAGGTGAGGTGTATGATTATACATACATGCACCCACACAGGCTCGTTGCAAAAACAATTTAAAAATTCTAAATTTTACCATAATAAAACTTGTGAAATTTTTCCTTGTTTTTAAAATCATTTGAATAAAAGTTGCTGGGCAGAATGTGGTAGGAGCTAAAGAAAAATCTCAATCAGTACAGCTGATTGATGCTGATGCATCTTGGGAAATTAGGTGTACCACACATACTCGGACTGCATGGTACAGATTCATTTAACAGTGCAAAAACATCACATCCAAGCCCAGGCTTTTGGAAAAGGCTGAGACCGTCCAGTAAACTTTAATGAAGATATTAGAAGACACAAAAGGGCAATTAATGGATAAATTTCAGTCATGCAGCATTACATAGGATATATGACACAGAAACAGGCCATTCAGCACAACCAGTCCATGCTGGCGTTTATGCTCCGCACAAGCCTCCTCCCGTCTTTCCTCCTCTAAATCTCCTGCTCTAAATCTATCAGCATAACCCTCTATTCCCTTTTCCCTCATATGCTTGTCTAGCCTTCCCTTAAATGCATCTATACTATTCACTTCAACCACTCCCTGTGGTAGCAAGTTCCACATTCTCCCCATTCTTGGGGAATTCAGGAGAAACATCTTTACCCAATTGGATTTCTTGGTAACTATCTTATATTGATGGCCTCTAGTTATGCTCTTCCTCAGAGTGGATACAGAGATGTTTCCACTTATCAAAACCTTTCATAATTTTAAAGACCTCTATTAGGTCACCCCTCAGCCTTTTTTCAAGAGAAAAGAGACCCAACCTGTTGTTCCTTTCCTGATATGTATACCCTCGCATTTCTGGTATCATCCTTGTAAATCTTCTCTGCATCCTCTCCAGTGCCTCTATATCCTTTTTATAATGTGGCCACCAGAACTGTAAGTGTGGTCTAACCAAGGTCCGATACAGGTTTAGCATAACTTCCCTACTTTTCAATTCTATACCTCTAGAAATAAACCCTAGTGCTTGTTTTATTTTTTTATGGCCTTGCTAACCTGTGTCGCAACTTTTAGTGATTTTGTATATTTGTACTCCGAGATCCCTTTGTTCCTCTACCCCACCTAGACTCGCACCCTCCAAGTGATGTGACCTCCCTATTCTTCCTACCAAAATGTAATACCTCACATTTATCTGTTGAACTTCATTTGCCAATTATATGCCCATTCTGCAAGTTTATTAATGTCCTCCTGTAATTTGCTGCAGTCCTCCTCAGTATTGACTATCCCCCCCAATTTGGTATCCTCCGCAAATTTAGAAATTGTGTTTTTTGATTCCAGCGTCTAAATTGTTAATGCACATGTATTTTTAAATTTTGAACATTAGAAATATCAGATACAAAGATTAAAATTGGCATATAAAAATAAATAAAAACATTTTGAGTGATTTGTGAAAACCCAGTGGCCAGATTGCAGAGTCATAAGCAAAACCTATTCTAAATGTTGACATAGGAATTAATAATGGGTGGGGGTGGGGGACAACAGGTAGTCAAGTTATGTGAACAGGAAATGTGCAAGGATATAAATGGTTCAATAAAATATAGATTATAGTTTATATTATAGATTATAGGTAACAGTTTTAATATTTGAATGTAGTATCATTAATTCTTTTGCATGGCAAGTTTTCAGAGAAACTTAATAGGTTAAATGCGATTTCCGTAGTTCAGAAGCATCTTCGAAGCTCGGATATCTGGTTAGGTGAAGTATTCCATACTGTGTCTGTTTATGTGCATCACATCACAATTCAAATCATCGGCCCGGATTTTGCAATAGGAATAACGGTGAGGCTAACGGCGCTTGCCATTATAACAGTGTAAATCGATCAACAACTTCTGGCGTCCACGCATGCGCAGTAAAACACAGAAATACACAAGTTTCTGTCCGAGATACTCCGCTCCTCCACCGGGTTTGCTATAACGGTCCTTGTCGATAGACTCTGCACTGGAATCAATGCAGTGGCGTGAACTTGGGTCATTGTTCCCTCTAAGCTGCGTGGCCGCGCAGCGCTCTGCAGCTCCCATGCAGCCAGCTTACTGGCTTTTAAGTGGGAAAACCGCGCATGCGCTGTATTTTGAGTGGGCTGCACACCAGAAAAAAAATTAAAGGGAACATTGCTTGACGTTCTTGCCCACTAGTTCCCTACTAAAGTTGCCAGTAAAGTTTAGGGCTGGTGTATTCAGGGGTAAGTGGATTTTTAACACTGGGATAATTACTGCCAAACAACCTCTGGCACTGAAAATTTAATTTTAGAAGTGTGGAGTCTCATTCCTTCAGAAGTTAATTCATGTTGGAGATTTAAAAAAAAAAATCTTTTTCTGTCTGTCTCCTTTATGTCTCTCAATCCCGTCTGTCTTTCCCAATCTTTTATTTCTCTCTCTGTATGTGATTTAAATCTAATTTATATTTCCTGCTTTATACTTCCTGGTTTAGATTCTGCATGGCTTAGTGAGGATTCTCCAATCTGGTTGAAGAGCCAGGCTGTCCTGCTCACAGGGTGCCACGCTGGATAAGCTGCTGGATTAGAGCAAGTCTGCTCAAAAGCCTGAGAAAACTTAGTTGGGCAGCTGTCAGCGAGGTGAATGGCAAGCGCCGTTTCTTCTCCGCTGACTGCAAAATCCGGGCCCTAAAGCAACTGAGACACGAAAGAAAGACTTGCATTTGTATAGCGCCATTCATGACCACTGGACGTCTCAACGCTTTACAGCCAATAAAGTACTTTTTGAAGTGGAGTCACTGTTGTAATGTGGGAAACGCGGCAGCCAATCTGCGCACAGCAAGGTCCCACAAACAGCAATGTGCTGATGACCAGATAATCTGTTTTTGTTATGTTGGTTGAGGGATAAATATTGGCCAGGACACCGGGGATAACTCCCCTGCCCTCCTTCGAAATAGCGCCATGGGATCTTTTACGTCCACCTGAGAGAACAAACGGCCTCAGTTTAACGTCTCATCCAAAAGACGACGCCTCCGACAGTTCAGCACTGCACTGGAGTGTCAGCCTAGCTTTATGTGCTCCAGTCCCTGGAGTGGGACTTGAACCCACACCCTTCTGACTCCGAGGCGAGTGTGCTACCAACTGAGCCACAGCTGACAGCAAAGATACTCATTTGAGTGGTTATGCACTTATTAGCTGCTTTTCTTGTACTTTTATGCAAATGTGATATTCTTGTACTTTGTGATTCTATTTAATTATAAATGATATTTTGGCCTTTACATCTGATTTCAAATTGAATATCAGATATTCTGAATTGAGTGTGGTTGCGTAGTACGAGTAAGTCAGTAAATAGATTGTAGCAAGTAGAATAATTTTCGATCAGTCTATTCGGCCAGGGCTGATTAGTATAAAGATACAGCTTCCAGATCATCAATGAATTGGTGCCCTTAGAGGAACTACTATGGATCTCTTGATAGTGAAAACCTCCTTAAATCACCAAAATTGTAACTGTGTTTAAAATTAAATTTGAAAGCGATGGTGACTGTAGATGTGAAAGGTAGGAAGAGAAGTTAGGTTTCGTTTTTGCAGATATTGCCTGGCATTATGCAACTGCGGACTCGAATCATGTAACAGTTTAGTGAGATCGAGGACTTTGGGTTTTCAGTTTTTGCTGGGAAAACGATAGTGAGAGCCAACTATAAAAGAATACTCTTGAATCACTTATTTCCTTTCTGCTCTCCCCAACCTCTGACATTTTGAGCCTCATCAATTCTGTTTGCCAAGTATGAGATGAACTTTTGTCTCATTCTGAAATATGAAGTGTATTCCTCCACAGCTTAGCAATGTGAATGGTGCAGATAGTCAGGATCTGCAGTAATAGATCAAAAGATTCAAAAGAAATCATGTTTGGACAATGAAGCTTGGAAGGAATCTGAAATCCCAAATCACACTGTACAAATTACACAAACTTGCAGCATTATCAGAAGTCCCTTTTATTGGGTTACTTCTTTGTATTCATATTGAACATTTTTTAAATGGCAAGAGCAAATGATCTCTGCCTTTGAGCAAATTTCTGCTATTACAATTCAAAGAAAGGTTTTCCTGTTTTCTCTGTATTAACCTTTACTGTCTTGATTTAGCTTCTGTACCTTACTATTATGGCCATTAACTTTTGATGTGCTTAGTGCCACAAAAATTAGAATGATCCTTTCATTCAGTACCTGGACTCTTCATAAAGATAACAGAACCCAATGGCTCAACAAGTTTATCCAGTGAGTAGCCAAACCATACAAATCCCTGATCTGTGCTGAGTTAGCGGATATTGCCTGGAGCAATAGTAGGAGTGCTTCAACTGTCTGGGGGAAGAGGGGGGTGGTGTTGAAATTGGCCAAATGTCCCCATTTTGATTGTTCGGCACATTGCCTATGTAAACCTCGAGTGAGTTCATGTTTTGGTTCAGTTGTGATGCACCATTTGATTGGCCCATTGACACTCACTGGCAAAGCTCATCTATGAATAGTGGATCTTGAGTGAAGCACTAGAAAGTGACTGCCATCCATGGAATCATATCCTAGCAAGGTACAGGTAGACTACCCTTTATCCGGACTTCCGAAAACCGAAACCCTCTAAAAACCGAAGGTTTTTTCGTTCAGCGTAAGTCGTGCGTACGACTTACGCTGAACGAAAAAACCTTTGGTTTTTAGAGGGTTCCGGTTGCGGAAGTTCGGATAAAGGGTAAGTCGTGCGCACGACCCCCCGCCGACCCCCCCCGCCAGCCCCGACAACTGCCGACCCCGCCAGCCCCGACAACCGCCGACCCCGACTGACTTACGCTGAGCGTCAGCGTAAGTCGTGCGCACGACCCCCCGCCGACCCACCTTCCGAAATTCTCCTTTATCCGAAACTCGGCTGGTCCCGAGGTTTTCGGATAAAGGATAGTCTACCTGTATCAACATATTAAGCAGAATGGAGAAAATTAGCAAATAGAACAAAACCTGCACAAAATGTTTTTAAAAGTTCCTGGTAGAATTATGATCCTAAAACTTGGTGTGACAGTTCTTCCACATAATTCTATGTTTTTGTTCAAAGGACATTTATTTAATAAGTTCCCTTGCAAATGAGGCTCTTGACATACATGATCTCATCTTGGATGAGTTCATTGATATCCTAGGCCTGAAAGAACCTAGTTTGTCATTGGTGTATTTCTCTGACTTCCCCCTGCCCCAAACACATTGGGCCAGAAATTCGGGTCCAAATGCGTGAGTACGGTCTGGGTACTCACGCATCTGGCCGGTGGAAATGTCAGCGTTCAGCATGCACAGCGCATGCGGGGAACGCCGGCATTTCCAGTCCTCTGAACGAAGGGGTTCAGAGGCACAGCGCTTGCGCAGTGAACTTCGTCGATTTCATTCATGGATTCAGTGAGGGTAAGTCCTTACAAGTTACACTTGAAAAAAGCATGTGTAAAGTTGTTCCAAGGCTGCGGAGGAAGATATATTTTATCGTGGAGCTTCTGAAAGGCAATATTTTTGTTTGGGAAAGGGAGGGAAGTTATTTTAAGAAATTTTAAGTAAGTTTTAAAGTTAAAATTTTTTTTTTTAAACGTGTTTTCAGAACGGTAGGTAGAAGGAGCAATTGTGGCTGTGTGAATGGAATGTGAAAATGAGTGTTCTAAAATGAGTAATGTAACATTTCCAGCACTTTTAAGAAAGAAACTTTTCATCAGTAATAAGTAATTATGTATGTATGTCCGCATATATTCCTTTACGTATATGTATGTATGTTTTATATTCCTTTACTTATGTGTATGAATGTATGTTTTTAATTATGATTTTCCAATAAGTTACTTTCTCTGAAAGTCATAATTAAATAATACATTCATACACATAAGTAAAGGAATATATACATAACACGCAAAGGAATATATACAGACATACATACTTTCAGAAGCTCCACGATAAGAAATATCTTCCTCCGCAGCCTCTGGAGCAACTGTACCCATGCTTTTTTCATGTGTAAGTTGTAAGGACTTGACCTCACTGAAAGCATGAATGAAAGCGGCGAATTTTACTGCGCACGCGCTGCCTGTGCAGTCGCACGCGTTCTGCCTCTGAACCCCTTCGTTCAGAGGACAGGAAATGCCGGTTTTCCCCACATGCACTGTGCATGCTGAAAACCGGCATTTCCTCCGGCCAGACGCGTAAGTACCCCGACCGTACTCGCGCATTTGGAATGGAATTACTGGGCCAACATTTTACATGTCAATAAAATGAAAAATTTAACAATTGCACGATTTGCCCCCTCGCACCTGCGACTGAGGGTCCAAGGAGGTGCATTGCGCAAGAGGTCATCGTCGTACGTATCCTCGCACTGTTCCCTTTCGGGAACTGTATGAAGTGGTGGAAGGATTTATGGCCGTGATTAAAGCTTATTCCGTGACCGTAACCATCTTTGAACCAGCCATTAGGGTGGTTAGTCCTATGGCGTGAGGGTTTTACGGGCTCCCACAACCCATCTGAGGGGGGGGGCCACCCACACCCACGGACGCAAGTATCCCGCTGGATGTCCACCCAGAATTTATAGTTGGAGCTCCGACTCCACTTGCCGGGACTGTCTGGAGTGGGGTTCGAAACCCTACTCCTTCTGGCCCAGCGGCAGGGATGCTTACTGCTACGCAAAAGGCCCACTCCGCACAAAAGGTGACACCCATACGTTTCCTGCGCCTTTTCCCTCCCCGTGACTGGAGCCCTATGCTGCCACTTGAAAGACCAAGCTATCATCTGCCCTTTTTGCGGCGCCTTTGACTTCTCATTACCAATGATGAGCAGGCGCTGCGCCTCCACCTCCTTGAGGAGATTGCTGAGGTCATCATCAGTTCAATTGTGAGTTCTTTTAATGCCGTGAATTGTGCTCATTCCAGCCATTTCGCTTTGCTAATCGGATTGGGCCTTTGGCATAGCGGTAGGATCCCCGCCGCTGGGCCAGATCAGGGTAGGGTTTCGAACCCCGCTCCAGACAGTCCCGGCAAGTGGAGTCGGAGCGCCGGCTCTAAATTCTGGGTTGACATCCAGTGGGATATTTGCGTCCGTGGGTGTGGGTGGCCCCCCCTCCTTGTATAGCTTGTGGGAGCCCGTAAAACCCTCCCGCCATAGGACTAACCACCCTAATGGCTGGTTCAAAGATGGTTACGGTCACGGAATGAGCGTTAATCATGGCCATAAATCCTTCCACCACTTCATACAGTTCCCCAAAGGGAACAGTGTGAAGACACGTATGACGACGACATTGCTAAATAAATAAATGGAATTAAAAAAATTCTTTTAGGGCTTTTAAAAGTCTTTAAATTGCTTTAATTCTGTTTAAAACTACTTCAGATTCTTCAAAATAATGTAAACGTTTTTAAAAGTTTATAAAAGTTACCAAAATCTTCAAAAAACTTCCAAAAACCTATTTAAACTGCTGCTTTGCATGTAAAAATGCTTAGCAGCTTGGCAGAAACATTGGGGGCGTGTCCTGTTAAACTGAGACCTCAAGGGGCGTGTCTCAGTTGCACAGCACGCTACAGGCTTCGCGCTGGCTGCACTGCTGGGCGGCGTGACGTCATACGCTGCCCGGGATTCTTCTTTTTCAAAGTCGAATTCCAGGCGTCCCTGGAGGTCAACGGCCAGCGCGTCAGGTAAGTGCATATCGGGGCCTTGCACGCGCGGCAAGCCCCCGATCTGAATTTCTGGCCCATTGATTCAAGACACCCTACATTCCACCATGTCCCCTGAACAAACTGCTGTGGTAGTAGCTTAGTTCTTGTGTGTCCCAATCTTGCTGTTACCCATATTTTTATTGCAGTTTTCCTCATTCAAGCACCTTGTCCTCTTCATCCGTCCTATATTCCCTTTTTAAAGTCCCCTTTATCTACCACCGTTAAGACCTGTGATGATTTCTTCACCTGAGATCACCTCCCTTAGCCTTTGCACCAAGAAACTACTCATCCTCCCTGGTTTCAACCTTTGTCTTCGTCCTCCATCAGCTTCACCTCTACACGTCAACTCTCTTGACTTGGCCATCATATGAGGGATTGTCATTTTCAAAAATGGATTATTGATGATGCCATCTCCGATCACCTTTTCTAGTCTCCCTCACTATTCATTTCTCCCTGTCCACCACTTCTCCTTGCCTACCTCAAACACAGTTTAGGACCCTTGCTTTCTGCCCGCGGCGGGGGTGTGGCGGGGGGAACTCTGGTCCAACTTCCTTTCCTGTTGGCCCTCTACCCACCACGACCCTGCCGCTGCTGTTGACCTGGTCAGCGGCTTCTTGATTCTGTCTTTGATGCTTTCAACCCCACAGTTACTCAAGGTCTTGCTTCCTGCCATTTGCTCAGTACAATTCCTACAACCACCTTCATTTGCAACCTGGTTCATGCCTTTTGGCCCTCCAACTGACATACTTTGTAACCCTCCACTCCACTAATGATGGCAGAATCGCCAATCATAATTATTCTCTGGGAAACTCTCCCTGAACTACCCCACTTTACTACTTCTCTTCCTGCTTCTCTTCCTGTCTTTAAAAGTCTCCTGAAAATCGAACTTTTTGAGCATGCTTTGGTTATCTCTTAACTTTTCCACTACTGCTTGGCATCTGCCTCTCCTATGAGCCCTTGAGACACTTTCTACATTAAAACACTAGGTAAATGAAAGTTTTGTTGGTTGACTGAGCATCTGTTGTGCAATAACTTTTATACAAGCTGGCTTGCTAAAATTTTGTACAATTTTAGAAGCTTTCCATTATTACGTGAATAAATCTGAATTATTTTTTGCAACTGTAATTGGCTGCATGCTTAGAGACTAAATATTAAAAATAAAATTGTTGGTGAATCTTGTTTTTTTTAAATTTTAAATAGCATGCTAACCCTTTTTGCTTTTAAAATACACCAGTCTGACGGTGGTGGAATTTTCAAAGGATTCTCTGGTCTTACTTCATCAACTGGAAATGCTGGGTTTGGAGGATTTGGAAACGGTTCGGGTTTCAAGCCTTTGCAAGGATTATCCAATGGAAGTAATGCATCATCCTCGTCTTCGACGTCGGCCCTTAGTTGTGCTACTGATGTAAATAATGCAGTGGGTAAGTCTTCAAATACCTTCACTGCTGAATCCATGAATTTTTATGAAGTGTTTTTCTCTCCCCTTCCCCATGTTGAGATCTTTAATTCGACTCTTAACTTGAGGCTGGGCAATGTTGAAAAGTTGAGCAATATATGGTGCTCAAGTGTTGCATCATTTGCATTTGTGAATTTTTTCAATACTTTTAAATCTTAGCCAATGCATTTTGAGCAAATTGTTTTCTGACATAGAAGTTACAATATGGAAACAGGCCAATCAATCCATGTCGGCGTGTAACCTCCATGCAAGCAAATAGCTCAAATGACGTTTACCCACCCTGTTCCATAACCTTTCAACCTCTTTTTTTTCCTTCATCCACTATCCAATCTAATCTTGAATGTTGACATAGTTTCTGCCTCAATTACTAACCTTGGAAGTGAATTCTACATCCTCACAACCCTCTGTCAAGAAGTTTCTCTGTTCTAAATCTCGGAAATTTAATATTGTATCTATGCCCCCTCATTCTAGAAACTGTAACTACAGAAACCATCTGCTTCCGTCTACTCTGTCTAATCCTATCCTAATTTTAAACACTTTCACCCTGTAATCTGGTTTTTCTAGTGAAAGACCTGATTTTTTTTTTAAAGTTTTCTTCATATTTGTATTTCCTCATACCGGGCAGTGTCCTGGAGAATCTGTGTTGAACCCTCTCTAAAGCCTCAATAGCCTTCCTGTAGCACGGAGCCCAATACTGCACACAGCACTTTAACTAACTGAGGTCTTCTGCAGATTTTATATAAGCTCATTATTACCACTTGGATTTTAGATTCTATAATTTTTTTTGAGAGGGAACCTAGAATTCTGTTAGCTTCTTTTACAGCCATACCAACCTGAGGTGCTACCTTTTAATGTTATGTGAACTTCTAAGTCCCTCTGCTCTTCCACAGCACTAAGTCTACTTCCATTCAGAGTATAATTACTGCTGTTTTATTTTAACTGAAATGTATCACCTCACATACTAACATTGAATTCAATCTGTCACTTATTAGGCTATTTTCCCCCATTTTATCAACATCTCATAACTTTTTCTAGAAGACCAAAGGAAACTGTAAACGGTACCTCCTATTTTGGTATCTTTTATGCAAATTTTGACACTACTCCTCTAGGCCTATATCCAAATCTTTGACATATGCAGTACACAGAAGTGACCTCCGAACCAAAAAGTATCCCCTTTGGGCTTGGCTTCCCTTTAAATTATTAAATTCTTTGTATATCATCATTTGATGCATTTCTTTGCTTGTGTGCAATGGCACTATGAATGTTGACATATGCTGAAATTGGCTTCTTAAAATAGCTTAACAGTTGCTGAAACTTTTATTGCTGCATGCTGTGTGTTTTGAAGGGTGGGGAATCCAAAAGCATTGAATCGACCTAGTATTTGTGAGGAATTTTGCATTTGTTTAGACAAGTAGTGTGCTACTGTGCATTTTGCACATAATATGCTCCGTGCCTTCTATATTTTGAGATGGGCTCCTGCTGTCAGGAAGTCCTGATCGCTGAAGACTGCTGAGAGTTCAGAACGATTTCACAGGTTTTGTTTCACTGAATCTAATTAAATATTTCACTTCCATTTCATAGGTTCTTTTCTGTCTAATGGTCCTCCATCAAACCCCTTGGCGAAAGGCGAAATAGGTACAAAAACAAATGGTCTTGATCAAATTAAATCTCGGAGTAAAGTGGGCTGCAATGAGTACAACAAACAACTAGCAGCACTGAATTGTTCAGTCCGAGACTGGATCACCAAACATGTCAATGAGAACCCACTCTGTGATTTGACCCCAATCTTCCGCGACTATGAGAAGCATTTGACAAGCATTGAGCAGAAATATGGCAGCAGCTCTGACAGTGGCTCAGAGAGTGACACAAGCAGCAAGAGGCCAGAAATGCAATCTGTCAACACATTTGGTGTTGCACAGGGTACAACCCCATCACCTTTATTCTCATCTGTCAAAAGCAAGGATATTATTCCACTCACTTCAGAAAAAAAGCCTGAGACTACATTGGGAAATAGTGGAAACATCAGCTTCCTCTTCGGGAAAAAAGTGGAAAACGCTCCTTTAGCTGGCTTTTCTTTCAGTGGTGGCACTTCAGGCTCATTGTTTGGAAAAGATCTGAACCAAGAGAAGACTGCTGCTCCAACTTTTTCCTTCAATGCATCTGTAGGAAAGTCAGAAGAAATAAAAGGCAGTGAGCATAAAGGTATGGATGCTATATAAATAACTACCTTAAATGAACATGGTTTATTAAATATAATTTCAAGGGTCTGAAAGTTGAGTTATTACAGTACAATGGAACCTCTGCTATCAGCCATAAGGGAGGGGACTCTCTCTTTCCCCTGAACTCCCCATGGATAAAGGAAATTGATGGATTTAGAGTTTCCAAATTTTGAGCTTGCCTGTATGTTGCAGCAATTCAATGAGCATAGGAATTAAAACAAGTACAGTATTGAACTTGATCTTCATGGGCTTTGAAAGTGATACGTGTCAGACAGGAGTTTAATGTTCAGAGGCGGTGCAATGGGTGAACATCTCGCAGGAGCCTATGGCCCATCAAAATTCTAATGGATAATTGGGAAAGCAGATAATTGGCATGCAATTAATGGAAGCTTCACTGTCCCTGAAAGGTACAACGTCATCTGTTGCCCTCACATGTGGCATCATGCAGAGCACAACATTGTGAACGTGTATTTTAGCCCCTTTCTGTTATTAGGCAGACATTTTCAATTCCCCTCACTTGTTTGTTGCAAGGTCAATGTCACTAGTAATCTACACATTTTACTTGGAAGATCCTCCAAGCACAATTTTCTGTCAGGAATATGACAAAAAATGCAGATACAATATGTACTAGTGTATAAAATGAGAAATTGATGTAATTGTTGTAATTGGGCTGAATGTAGGACCATTGGCTTTTTTGAGAGACTTTGTGGTGGGTGCTTTTACTCCCAGTGTGCGAATAGCTGATTTTTATAGCTAAGTAAGCTTTCCCTTAAGTTTGTTGGGGACCCCATCCTCCAGATCACCTGCAAGGCAAGCCTCTCCAGCGCCAGCTAATCTTGCCGACAGGAGTTTATCCTGTTCGAGCATCGAGAGCTCCGACTTTTGAGGGGACCCCCACCAGCCAGCAGAATCAGCTGGTGCTAGGACAGCTGATCCGCTCACACTCTGGCTGACTAAGAGGTCAAGTCATGTTCTGCCCAAGAGGTGGGGGTCAGGTGCTGCCTCTTGCATTGAAAAGTGGTTAAAATCACTGAACTAACAGTAAAGATGGAGGCCCAGAAATTCGGGTCGGAGGCTTCCCGCGGGTGCAAGCCCCCGACCTGCACTTACCTTGCGCGCCGGCAGTTGAGCTGTAGGGCCCCGTGGAATTCCGCTCCGGGGCCTGGCCCAGCTGCCGGCGCGCTGTGCTTGCGTGTCCCAGGGGCGTAGTTAGTGCGATGCGTCCCCTGGGATCATGTGAGCCATGGGCAGCCAATTGGAGGAGGGAAAAGCCCATTCATAACATTGACAGGTAGACCTGTCAAAACTTATGAATGCTACAGGCCTCAAAATAACAGTAAACCTTCAAATACATTTTTTTTTAAATCACACTTTTTAAATAAACTAAATTACATGAAATAAATATTTTAAACAATAATTTAAATTTTTGAAAAAAAATAATTTTATAAAAAAAGGGGCTAAAAATAAACTTACCTCGCTTTAAAGTATTTAAAAATAATAAACCTGTGGGAAAAAATGTTTTAATTTTAATTAATTGACCACTTACCTTGTAAAAAGCAGGCCTTACGCCTGCTTTTTAAATGTGTAAATCCTGCAGGCTTACCCTCCCGGGAAAACCTGCAACAACAAAAAAACCTACGCGCAACCTCCCCTGCGTGCGCGTTCGACCTCTGAACCTCTTCGTTCAGAGGATCGGAAGTGCCGGTTTCCCACGCATGCGCAGTGCATGCAAGAAACCGGCACTTCCATCGGGTCCACGCGTGAGTACCCCGTGCGTACTCACGCGTTGGGACCCGAATTTCTTGGCCAGAATTTTGTATAAGAATTTGCAGATGTGGGTGCCCCTTTAAAAATAGGATAGGGGCATCTTGTATTGAGTTGTTCTTTATATGCAACTTTATACATTATTTAATACTGCTGCTTTAAATCAGCTTAGTCTTGACCCAGCTTTGTATACAAGTTTTTTATGGTTGCAATCCAAGCTGGTTGGTAAATGAATTCAAATAGCAAGCCACCATCAACTGTAGCTATAGCGTCCAAGTGAGAGCAGCAAATGTGACTCGGAAAATAAAAATTTGTGATGCAGTATGAGTAATTTGAGACATGCCATAGTTAACAACAACAATTTGTATTTATATAGCGCCTTTAACATAGTAAAACATCCCACGGCGCTGCACAGGAGCATTATAAGACACCGAGCCACCTAAGAAATTAGGGCAGGGAAAGAGGTAGGTTTTAAGGAGCATCTTAAAGGAGGAAAGAGAGGTAGAGAGGCGGAGAGATTTAGGTAAGGAATTCCAGAGCTTGGGGCCTAGGCACCAGAAGGCATGGCCACCATTGGTTGGTTGAGCAATTATAATCAGGGATGCTCAGGAGGGCAGAATTAGAGGAGCGCAAATATCTCGGGTGGGGGGGACTGGAGAGAGAGGAGCCAATGTAGGTCATCGAGCACAGGGGTGATGGGTGAACAGGACTTGGTGCGAGTTAGGACACGGGCAGCCGAGTTTTGGATGACAAGTTTACGTAGGGTAGAATGTGGGAGGCCAGCCAGGAGTGCATTGGAATAGTCAAGTCCAGAGGTAACAAAGGCATGAATGAGGGTTTCAGCAGCGGATGAATTGAGGCAAGGGCGGAGACGGGTGATGTTACGGAGGTGGAAGCAGGCGGTCTTTGTTATGCTGCGGATATGTGGTCGGAAGCTCATTTCAGGGTCAAATACAGGAAACTCTCGATTTACCGGCACCGGAAATCTCTGTTAACCGGCAAAATTCAGGAGTAGGTTCAGGTAAGTTTTACTTCATATTAGTGGCCGTTCCTGGATCTGTGGCCATGTTACTGGGGTTCCTGCATCTGTTGCTATGCAACAGGGACACCTGGATCTGCGGCCGGGGTTCCTGCACCTGTTGCCATGCAACAGGGACGCCTGGATCTGTGGCCGTGTACGGGGCTCTCGTACCTTTTACTATACCTCTCTGTAATCTGGACTTTTTGATAAACCGGCACCACGCCGGTCCCGTTGGTGCCGGATAAAAAAGAGTTTCCTGTATGACACTAAGGTTGCGAACAGTGTGGTTCAGCCTCACAGATGTTGGGGAGAGGGATGGAGTCAGTGGCTAGGGAACGGAGTTTGTTTAATTGGAGAAAATTTCTGTTCATCCAGAACTGGATGTCGGACAAGCAGTCTGACAATTTAGAGACCGCGGCGGGGTCGAGAGAAGAGGTAGTGAGGTAGAGCTGGCTTTAAGAGTAACATGATTGGAGGGAAAAGGTATCTTTGGGTCTATGGTTCACAAAACACTCCACCACTGAGGTTTTCCTCATGGCATGTTGTTTGTTATAGATTGATTGCTATGATAAGTCAACAACTCCATTATCATTGTATCATGCAACTACCAGGATGGTAGAAGGCGAACTAGATGGACCCTGGTCTTTTTACCTCTAGCTGTTCTATGGCAGAAGTGTTGGCTTTTATTCCTAAGCTGTCTATAGACCATTTTCAATTCTGTTGCAGATATTTCCTTGTATTAGAGCTGACAATTTTCGGTATTGCAGTATCATTTGGGTAATTGGTAACTAGTTGATGTTTCAATGGCTGATTTTTGTTCTTGTATTCTCTAAAATTGCTGACTTCTGAACATTAACCAGGCACCAGGAGGTTTTGTCCTTCCGCAGATAAAACCACTCCAGATAGATAGGATCCCCCATGTATCACTGGAGTGGAGCCCGGCCCTGATGAATGCTATTGATAAATGCATAAGGGCATTGCCACTTGGTGACTATTATGACTATCCCATTCAGATGTCACATGGTACACGTGATGTCCATGTGCAATTTCCGTGAAAGTGCTGAAACAGCAGTTTTTCACCCCACATAGCAACAATATTCGCTCCTTGGCGCATCCCACTGTGTCATCGCTTCCCCTTTCATGAAATTATTTTATATATTACCTTTCAAAAACTAACCTTTTAAAATTGTTTTTTCATTATTTGAATTGTTGACTGGCATTTTAACAGTAATTTAATTTAAGTTTTGCTATGTCAGCCAATATCGGCTGGTGATTGTTTGCATTGGTCATAAGTCTAAAGCCTACCTTGTTTTCATGTTTAAATTTTTTTTTGTTTTTTATTTAAACTAAATACATTATCTTGTTTTGTACTTGATATTTTTTAGTACAAGAGGGGCTTTGCTTTTTTTGTCAACCACAGTTGGTGGGAAAGGTTTTCACTGGTGTCTTTTACACCAGGTGTCGCTGTTGAAATCCCTGTAAAATTCTAAATTTTAGTTTGGAAAAATAGTCAGCCATAACGGCACAGAAGGAGGCCATTCGGCCCATCGAGTCCATGCCGGCTCTCTGTAGAGCAATCAGTCAGTCCCATTCCCCCGCTCTATCCCCGTAGCCCTGCAGGTTTATTTCCCTCAAGTGCCTATCCAGTCTCCCCTTGAAAACATTGAATGTCTCTGCTTCCACCACTTCCATCGGCAGCGAGTTCCAGGTTCTCACCACTCGCTGTGTAAAGTTTTTCCTCACGTCCCCCCTGTATTTCTTGCCCAAAACTCTAAATCTGTGTCCCCTAGTCCTTGTACCATCAACTAGTGGGAACAGCCTTTCCCCGTCTAGCCTATCCAAACCCGTCATAATCTTGTACACCTCTTTCAAATCACCCCTCAACCTCCTTTGCTCTGATGAAAACAAATCCAGCTTCTCCAACCTGTCCTTGTAGCTAAGATCCCTCATCCCCGGAACCATTCTGGTAAATCTCCTCTGCACCCACTCAAGGGCCTTCACATCCTTCCTAAAGTGTGGTGACCAGAACTGGACGCAATACTCCAGTTGTGGCCTAACCAGCGCTTTATAAAGGTTCAGCATAACTTCTCTACTTTTCTACTCAATACCTTTATTTATGAAGCCCAAGATCTATGTGCAAGTGGTGCTCACAGTGCCTTCACGCAATTCTAGCATTAGCACACAGGAGTTAAGCTTCTTATTGGGGACCATCCCATTCATTCTACAGATGCGTGCAGAAGCAACATCCGCTCTTGTGTCTTCAATTCGGAAAGCATGTTTGTCATTCCAGGCCTGTGCAGTTCTTGCCACCTATGTCTGTGGAGCCCATGGGTAACCCTACCCATGCAGCATCAACTAATTTGTTGACCGTGGCTCAGTGGTAGCACTCACCTCTGCGTCAGAAGGTCATGGCTTCCAGTCCCACTGAGACTTGAGCATATAATCTAATCGGATACTTCCGTGTAGTTCTGAGGGAGTGCTGCACCGTCAGAGATGCTGTGCTTTGGATGAAACATAGAAGATGGGAGCAGGAGTAGGCCATTCGGCCCCTCGAGCCTGTTCCGCCATTCAATGCGATCATGGCTGATCATCCAAATTCAGTACCCGGTCCCTGCTTTGTCCCCATACCCCTTGATCCCTTTAGCCTTAAGAAATATATCCAACTCCTTCTTGAATATATTTAATGAAATAGCCTCCACCACCCTCTGTGGTAGAGAATTCCACAGGTTCACCACTCTCTGGGTGAAGAAATTCCTCCTCATTTCTGTCCTAAATGGCTTACCCCTTATCCTTAGACTGTGTCCCCTGGTTCTGGACTCCCCGACCATCGGGAACATCCTTCCTGCATCTAGTCTGTCCAGTCCTGTCAGAATTTTATAAGTTTCAATGAGATCCCCTCTCATTCTTCTAAGCTCTAGCGAATATAAGCCCAATCGACCCAATCTTTCCTCATACGTCATTCTTGCCATCCCAGGTATCAGCCTGGTGAATCTTCGCTGAACTCCTTCCATGGCAAGAACATCCTTCCTCCGATAAGGCAACCATAACTGCACACAATACTCAAGATGTGGTCTCACTAAGGCCCTGTACAACTGCAGCAAGACATCCTTGTTCCTGTACTCCAACCCTCTCGCTACGAAGGCCAACATGCCATTTGCCGCCTTAACCGCCTGCTGCACCTGCATGCTTACCTTCAGCGACTGGTGCACAAGGACACCCAGGTCTTGTTGCACTTCCCCTTCTCCCAATCTATTGCCATTCAGATAATCTGCCTTCCTGTTTTTGCCACCAAAGTGGATAACCTCACATTTATCCACGTTATATTGCATCTGCCATGCTTCTGCCCAATCACCCAATCTGTCCAAATTATCCTGGAGTTTCTCGGCATCCTCCTCACAGCACACACGCCCACCCAGCTTTGTGTCGTCTGCAAATTTGGAGATATTACATCTAGTTCCCTTGTCTAGATCATTAATATATATTGTGAACAGCTGGGGTCCAAGGACCGATCCCTGCAGTACCCCACTAGTCACTGCCTGCCACTTGGAAAAAGACCCGTTTATTCCAACTCTTTGCTTTCTGTCTGCCAACCAGTTCTCTATCCAAGTCAATACCTTGCCCCCAATCCCATGTGCCTTAACTTTACACGCTAATCTCTTATGCGGGACCTTATCAAAAGCCTTCTGAAAATCCAAATACACCACATCCACTGGTTCTCCCTTATCTATTTTACCAGTCACATCCTCAAAAAATTCCAGTAGGTTAGTCAAGCACGATTTACCTTTTGTAAATCCATGTTGACTTTGTCCGATCCTGTCACTGTTTTTCAAGTGCTCTGCTATTACATCTTTTATAATGGACTCTAGCATTTTCCCCACTACCGATGTCAGGCTTACCGGTCTGTAATTCCCCGTTTTCTCTCTACCACCTTTTTTGAATAGTGGGGTAACATTAACTACCCTCCAATCCATGGGTACTGTTCCAGATGCCATCGAATGTTGGAAGATAATCAGCAATGCATCTACTATTTCTAGGGCCACTTCCTTAAGTACCCTAGGATGTAGATTATCAGGCCCTGGGGATTTATCGGCCTTCAATTCCATCAGTTTCCCTAACACCATTTCCCTACAAATGCTGATTTCTTTCAGTTCCTCCCTTTCATCAGACCCTATGTTTCCCGACATCTCTGGGAGGTTATTTGTGTCCTCCTTTGTGAAGACAGAACCAAAACATGTATTTAATTGGTCTGCCATTTCTTTGTTCCCCATTATAAATTCCCCCGATTCTGACTGCAAGGGACCTACGCTTGACTTCACCAATCTTTTTCTCTTCACATATCTATAAAAGCTTTTACAGTCAGTTTCTATGTTCCCTGCACGCTTACTCTCATATTCTGTTTTCCCCTTCTTAATTAATCCCTTTGTCCTCCTTTGTTGAATCGTAAACTGCTCCCAATCCTCCGGTTTACTGCTTTTTCTGGCCAATTTATATGTCCTCTCCTTGGATCTTATGCTATCCCTGATTTCCCTTGTTAGCCACGGTTGAGTCACCTTTTTTGTTTTATTTTTATGCCAAACTGGGATGAACAAATTCTGTAGTTCATCCATGCGGTCTTTGAATGTTTGCCATTGCCTATCCACCGTCAACCCTTTGAGTGACATTCCCCAATCAATCCTACCCAACTCGTGCCTCAGACCATCGTAGTTTCCTTTATTTAAATTCAGGACCCTAGTCTCTGAGTCAACTACTTCATTCTCCATCTTAATGAAGAATTCAATCATATTATGATCGCTCCGACCCAAGGGGCCTGATATAACAAGATTGCTAATTAATCCTTTCTCGCTACATAATACCCAGTCTAAGATGGCCTGATCTCTGGTTGGTTCCTCTACATATTGGTCCAGGAAACCATCCCGTAAACACTCCAGGAATTCCTCCTCCACAGTACTGTTACTATTTTGGTTAGCCCAATCTATATGTAGATTAAAGTCACCCATGATGACTGCTGTGCCCTTATTGCACGCTTCTCTAATTTCCCTTTTAATGCCATCCCCAACCTCCACATTACTGTTTGGAGGCCTATATACCATTCCCACTAACGTTTTCTGCCCCTTGGTATTTCTCAGTTCTACCCATAGAGATTCCACATCATCAGAGCTAATATCCTTCCTTACAATTGTGTTAATCCCTTCTTTAACCAGCAATGCTACTCCAACTCCCTTTCCTTTTTGCCTAACTTTCCTGAATATTGAATACCCCTGGATGTTGAGTTCCCAGCCTTGGCCACCCTGGAGCCATGTTTCTGTAATCCCAATCAAATCATGTTCGTTTACCTCTATTTGTGCAGCTAATTCATCCACCTTATTACAAATGCTCCTCGCATTAAGACACAAAGCCTTCAGGCTTGTGTTTTTAACGCTCTTGGATCTATTAGAATTATTATTTACTGTGGCCATGTTTGATTTAAACCGTTGATTTCTCTGACTGCCACTTTTGTTTATCTCCTTCCTATCTTTTGCTTTTATCCTTGTTTCCCTTTCCTCTGTCCCCCTGCTCAGGTTCCCAACCCCCTGCCGTTTTAATTTAAACCCTCCCCCAGAGCACTAGCAAACACTCTGAACTTGTGAAAGGCATTAAATAAATGCAAGATGTATTTTCTTCTTGGAAATTCCAGGGGTCTGAATGGGAAGCCGACTTGGGTCCAGGACATTATCAGCCAAGGATACCCATTATATTTTAGAACATAGAACATAAGAAATAGGAGCAGGAGTAGGCCAATCGGCCCCTCGAGCCTGCTCCACCATTCAATAAGATCATGGCTGATTCCCTGCACTTCCAAGCCATAGTTTGGTTGAATCATCTGAGGGCCCCTTAAGTGGAGGCTACAATGGTGACAAAGGATGCTAGAAAAGTTTTTATTTGAGCAGATTTCTTTGCAGCAGGTACAGTTTCTAATGGTATGTCATGGTTATCAATGAGGTGGGCACAGTCCCATCTTTGACCACAGTAAAGCTGAATGACTTGCTCAAAGGGAAAGTTCATCATACAGCACTGCCATATGTTACTCGGGTGCTGTACTGGACCTTGGTTGGTTACAACAGGCCTCAAGGATGCCTGCTTTGACTATCACGGGTATCTTGGATTCAATTTCTGGAGTTGTACGTACCAGCACAGCATTTCTTCAACCTCTAGGATGTTCGTGAAATAAACCTGGCTATCAGTAATAGTCCAAGTCAAGTTGTGCTTGAATCATTGACGAGAGCTTCTGTCAAAAAACTACTTAGGTAACCATCCATCGAATAATCACCACATTCCAGGCGAATTATCCTATGGAGCTAAAACGTGACATTTTGTAGATGTCCTATTCTGCACAAACTTGGAACAAGTTGTTTTCCCAACTCATTCTTCGTTCTTCAGAGACTGGTGTGTGTTCAAGAGCAGTCACAGATTGTGAATTAACACTACCTGAATGGTCTATGATGGCAGGAACTATTTTTGTCATCCCGAAGGGCCTGACATTTCAGGAGATCTCTATAGTTGAACCTGTGCTTCCTGTAGGAGGTTGTTATGCCATCCAGTAGACATAGACTAGGTTTCTTTTCTGGGACTGAGGTTGAGCTGCCTGGAATTCAATATAGTCCAGGGGTTCTGCAAGAGCTTCACTTTTCTTGACTGATGCTGCTTTCACATACAGGTGGGGTCTCCATTTAAGGAAGCAAAAGTTCATGAACTGGTGAATTACAGTGGAGTCTACCTTGCCCATCAACTGGTTCAAGCTTTGAGCTCTACAAATGGCCTTTAGACATGTTGAAAATCTCTTGTGCAGGACAAGTCATTGTGCTTTTTGAACAGACAGCACAGCTGGTGTCCAGTACATCAACATTTTGGGGCATTCTGTCTCCTCTTTAGTGTCAGCTGTGGTTCAGTTGGTAGCACACTCGCCTGAGTCCGAGGGTTGTGGGTTCAATTCCCGCTCCAGAGACTTGAGCACAAAAAGCTAGGCTGACACTCCAGTATCGTACTGAGGGAGTGCTGCACTGTCGGAGGTGCCGTCTTTCGGATGAGGCGTTAAACTGAGGCCCCCCTTTCAGGTGGGCGTAAACGATCCCAAGGCACACTTTTTTGAAGAAGAACAGGGGAGTTATCCCCGGTGTCCTGGCCAATATTTATCCCTCAACATCACTAAAACAAATTATCTGGTCATTATCGCATTGCTGTTTGTGGGAGCTTGCTGTGTGCAAATTGGCTGTTGTGTTTGCCACATTACAACAGTGACTACACTTCAAAAGTACTTCATTGGCTGTAAAGCGCTTTGGGACGTCCAGTGGTCGTGGAAGGTGCTATAGAAATGAAAGTCTCTTTTTCTTTCTTTCCCCCCCCCCCCCACCCTTTTAGGACTCAGTGCTACTTGCCCATTGGTGCACATACTTGGCATAACATCTGACTGGGATCGGCAATTTGGCGAGTCGTTCTCAGTCACTTGGCAATTCATGCAAAGATATTTTGCATGTAGGATTATTTAACTGTTGAGTTTGTTTTTGCCAAGGGGACAATCCTCAGCTCCCTTGCTTCTGCTGAACTACTGTGCAGAAGTCAGGATAGAAGCTGGACAGTTTCTCATTCACTTGGAAAGATGTTTCTTTGATTCCCCTGATCTCCAAGGTTAAGAAAATCAGGATGAAAGGATCAAAGCTGATTCTGATAAGCTCATGCTAACCTCCCAAACTATAGTTCTTGGACATTTAGACATGCCTGTCCAATTTCACTACTCCAAAGGAAATGTCTTCTCTCGTCCATTATTTTGGACCCTACAGCTGGATCGGTAACCCAATTGGCAGCTTGGTTAAGAGGCAATGATGAGACGAATGTTCACCATTGTCTTTAATGGATGATCTGATTGCATTGTGTAAATCATTCACTAATTGGATCCATTTCTTCCACTTCGCAATCATATTCGTCCAAAAACATTAGACCTTTTTTCCTTGGGTATGTATTCTGTTTTTGAAATTTTTAAAAATCATCTTGCTTGTCAGCATAAATCCGGCTCCATCTGTGTTCATCGGGCAGCAAGATCGGTTTCTTGAAGTAAAAACAGAAAAAGCTGGAACTACTGAGCCGGTCAGGCAGCATCTGTATAGAGAGAGAGAGAGAGTTAATATTTTAGGTACGAAGACCGTATTTATCTCTTGATGAAGGCAATCTGGAATTTGCATCCGAGTTGACAACTTGTTGGGCCATTTCAGACTAGTAGAACTAGCCTCCACCAGCTGCTATAGATGTCTTTGAGGTTTGGAACCTTCTAGCAACTGTGATTTTAAAAACTCCTGATCTGGCTTTTTGAAAGACTGCATTCTTGGTTTCAGCTCATCAGATCGAAGTCAAGGCACTGTTATCCATCATCCCTATTTGATCTTGCATTCTGTTCAGTTTGTTAGCAATGGATAATTCTGCTGTTGGTAGATTGATCTGATATCTGGGGTCTCTGCTCTTCTGCAAAGACCTCCCTCCTCGTCATACAAAGGCTACTGCATTAATCTCTAGTGGTGTTTAGGGGATGCAAATGAAGAAAGATTGTCTATCTTTACAGATCCATCTTCCTATTTTAAATATGTGTCCTCCAAACATTAGCCTCTCTCTTGGTTGCCTTGACAACTCCACAGGGAGTCTAGCCACCTTTTTTGTTGGCTCTTTATTTAGGTAAAAATCATCTGCTGCTGCTCCATTGTATATTTAGCCTTTGTATGTTGACAGAAGAGTCACCATTATATGGAGTGGTGCATTTGATGTTGGACCATGATAAATTAGGTGCTGCCAACTTTTTCCCCAGAATGTTGACCAAATTCTGGCTTAACTCCAGTGGTGTATGGAGGATGTGTCCTTCAAGAATGAAGATCACCCTATAAGGTGGATAATTTCCCTCTTATTTTAAGGAAGATTCATCAACAGGAGAAGTCTGTGCCAAGCAAAAATAAACGTTTTGACAGTTTCCTCCTATCTTCAGACTTCCACCAGATTAAAGTAGTTTGTTGAGATATTTGCTGGCTAGCAACCTGATTGTTATGTGTTTTTTTTCTTTCCCTCTTGCCTTCCCTATCCCATCTCTAAGTTGTTGATTCTTGCTGGAATACAATTACACAGGTGCTGAAATCCCTCCAGTACATCACTCAACTGGCCACTTTTCACTTACAAGCTTAATTACCGAGTGTTCGCAGGTTATTTGACACATCCAAGCATAGACACCTACAGTGATCATGGATAACAATCGGGAGCAATAGCCCTCGCCATTTATTTCCCCCTCCCTACTCTGGGTGCTGAGTTCTCGCCCTTGGGGTCTGCCTGCCTTTCTTCCGTCACATTCCTGAGCCCCAGGAGCCTTCTCTCTGCCAGATTTTCCGTGCTTCCCTCCTCCACCTGTTATTCTGTTGTAACCATTTACACCTCCACTGGACCCATCTTGTGTTTCTATACTTGTCCCATTATCACCATTTTGCCTTGCACCATCATCACTTTCGTCATTTAATCTGTCCTCCACCCTATCACAGACCTCCATTTTGTGCTTTACCTGCCCCTCAAACCCCTACCTTTTCCCAGGCTCTTCACATTCTTAAAAGCTGATGGGTGGGTTGATGATGTGTCATATCAGATTTCCTGTAGTCATAACCTCAGGACTGATTCATCTAGGTGCCTGCTGAAAACATCGTTTTAAGTCTGGTTTTGTGGAGTGTGATTTATAGTGTAGCCAAGAGCAACAAATCATTGAGTTGGCTACTGGTTGCCACTATTTCATTTTTTTTTTTAAAGGCATTTGCTATTTCCCCATGTCACTGGGAGCTATCCTGAAACTGGCCAACTTGTTTCTTTGGCAACACTTCAAGTGGTAGCTAAAACTAACAGTAAATTCAAGGGTCACTTTATGTCCAGCTAACTGTACTGAATATTCTATAAAGATCACCTTGAGGATTTGAAAGCTGGATTCTTGCCATTATGCCACTTCCTAAAGAGGTGCTGGTATAATCATGGACAAAGTGCTTGTAAGCATTTGCCTTTTTATTTCTCTTGGGAATTGTATTCACATATGTGTGATGGATAATAGTCAAGTTTCAACATGCTAGTCATAAATTCTTAATTTCATATGTTTCACACAATTTTAGTGTGGAACAAAAAGCTTCACTATCAAAAGTTCGAACTAAAGATTTTGAAAATGTCATATCCAGGGATCAGTCTACTTTTGTAATGGAATATATGTATGGTCTTTTACACTGAAAAGAACTGATATACCCTGATATGTGAGTAATCATGTGCAAAGAAGCTTAGGCAAATGTACACCAAAGAATGTGATAATTACAACCATAAATTTAAATAAAAACGGCTGCGTTTTGTTAAATGTATTGAACACTCTGGTTTTAATCTCGCCCACAGCTTAATATACACCAATGGATTCCACAGAATCTTGACACTTAGTGTACAGCAAATTCTGTAGCTCTTATTTTATTTCAATCAAACGTACTGCTGTGATACAGCAAGATAATTTTCAAAGGCCTTTGATAAGATGCCATAGTCAACGTTAGTCATATGTGGAGAAATTAATGGGACAAAAAGCTGACAAATCCCCTGGACCTAATGGCCTACATCCTAGGGTTTTAAAAGAGGTGGCTACAGAGATAGTGGCTGCATTGGTTTTTGATCTTCCAAAATTCCCATGATTTTAGAACGGCCCCCCACAGATTGCTAGGTAACAAACTTATCCCTGCTATTCAAGAAAGGAGGACGAGAGAAAATGGGGCCAGTTAGCTTGACGTCAGTAGTAGGGAAAATGCTAGAATTTATTATTGGGAATGTAGTAACAGGGCACTTAAAAAAATTAAAAAAATAAATATAAAAAAAAATAATAATTAATTGGGCAGACTCAACACTGATTTAGGAAAGGGAAATTATGTTTGACTAATCTGTTGCAGTTTTTTGAGGTTGTAATCAATGTTCCCTCTAAGTTGCGCAGCCGTGCAGTAATGGGAAAGGTCCCGTGCAGGCCACTCATCGGCTTCTCTATTGTAAATACTGTGCATGCGCGGAAATTTAAAAGGACAGCACACTAAAACAAACAGGCCACGCAGAACAAAGCGCAGCTTACAGTAAACATTGGTTGTAACTAGCAGGGTAGGTAAGGGGGGAGCCAGTGGATGCAGTGCATTTGGATTTTCAAAAAGCATTCGGTAAGGTGCCACACAAGAGGTTATTGCACAAGATTAGGGCTCATGGGATTGGGGGTAATATATTGGCATGGATTGAGGATTGGTTAACGGACAGAAAAGAGAGTAGGGATAAATTATTAATTTTCGGGTTGGCAGCCTGTAACTAGTGGGGTACCGCAAGGATCCATGCTTGGGCCTCAGCTATTCACAATCTATATCAATGACTTAGATGAGGGGACTGAGTATAATGTATCCAAGTTTGCTAACGATACAAAGCAATGTGGGAAAGTAAGTTGCAAGGAGTACGCAAAGCAGTTAAGTGGATGGGCAAGAATGTTGCAGATGGAATATAATGTGGAGAAATGTGAAGTTATCCACTTTGGTAGGAAAAATAGGAAAGCAGAATATTCTTTAATTGGTGAGACTGGGAAATGTTGGTATTCAGAGGGACCTGGGTGTTCTTGTACATGAATCACAGAAAGTCAACCTGCAGGTACAGCAAGCAATTAGGAAAGCAAATGGTATGTTGGCCTTTTATTACAAAAGGATTGGAGTACAAGAGTAAAGACATCTTACTGCAATTTATATAGGGCCTTGGTGAGACCACACCTGGAGTATTGTGTACAGTTTTGGTCTCCTTACCTAAGGAAGGATATACTTGCCTTGGAGGGAGTGCAATGAAGGTTCACCAGACTGGTTCCTGGGATGTGGGGATTATCCTATGCAGAGACATTTAGTAGACTAGGCCTATATTCCCTAGAGTTTAGAAGAATGAGAGGTGATCTAATTGAAACGTATAAAATTTTTAAGGGGCTTGACTGGGTAGATGCTGGAAGGATCTCTCCCCTGGTTAGGGAGTGTAGAACTTGGGGTCACAGTCTCCGAATAAGGGGATGCCATTTAAGACTGAGATGAGGGGAAATTTCTTCACTCAAAGGGTTGTGAATCTTTGTAATTCTGTACCCCAGAGGGCTGTGGATGCTCAGTCATTGAGTATATCCAAGACCGATCAATAGATTTTTGGATACTAAGGGAATCGAGGGATATGGGGATAGTGCAAGATGGTAGAGTTGAGTTAGAAGCTCGGCCATGATCTTATTAAATGGTGGAGCAGGCTCGAAGGGCCGAATATCCTACTCCTCCTATTTTTTATCTAACCTGCAGAATGGATAGCCAGCTGGCTACAAAACAGAAAACAGAGATGGTGTTAAAGGTAGTTACTCAAATTAGCAAAAGTTGGGAAGTGGTGTTCCACTACTGTTGTTCACCATTTACATTAATGGTTTGGACTCTGGAATCTTAAGTACAATTTCAAAAATTGTGGACGACACTAAATTGGAGGATGTAGTCAATACAGAGGAGAACTGTGACAAAATGCAGGCAAACCTAATAAGTTTGCAGAATGGGTGTGTAATTGGCAAATGAACTTCAATATGGATAAGTGTGAGGTGGTACATTTTGATAGGATGAATAAGGAGGTCACATACTCCTTGGAAAATAAGTGTCTGAATGGGGTAGAGGAACAGAGGGATCTGGGGGTACAGATACACAGATCACTAAGTAGCGACGCTGGTTAATAAGGCCATAAAAAAAGCAAACGAAGCACTGGGGTTTATTTCTAGAGGGATAGAATTGAAAAGCAGAGAAGTTATGTTAAACTTGTATAGAACCATGGTTAGAACACAATTGGAGTACTGTGCACAGTTCTGGTCTCCATATTATAAACAGGATATAGAGGCACTGGAGAAGGTGGAAAAGAGATTTACTGGAATGATACCAGAATTGAGTAGTTATACCTATCGGGAAAGATTGAACAGGCTGGGGCTCTTTACTCTAGAAAAGAGAAGAGGTGACCTGATGGATGTCTTTAAGATTATGAAAGGGTATGATGGAATAGACGTAGAGGAGATGTTTCCACTTGTGGGCAGGACCAGAACTAGGAGCCATCAATATAAGACAGTCACTAAAATCAATAGGGAAATCAGAAGGAACTTCTTTACCCAGAGAGTGGTTAGAATGTGGAATGTGCTACCACAAGGAATAGTTGAGGCGAATAACGAAGATGAATTTGAGGGGAAGCTAGATAAGCCCATGGGGGAGAAAGGAATAGAAGGATATGTTGATGGGGTTAGATGAAGAAGGTTGGGAGGAGGCTCGTGTGGAGCATAAGCCTGTTGGGCCAAATGGTCTGTTTCTGTGCTGTAAATACTATGTAGTTCTGAAGTATTGAGAGCACTTGCATTGGAAGAACTAGGCTTTGCTGAGCATTTGCTGGTTTTCATTTCTGCAGGCAAGACCTATGTTGAAGCAGTCATGGATCACAATACAGGAAACTTTGTGTTATCCGGAGGCTAAATGTCCAGCAAGCTCGAGCCACCGGCAAAAATCAGGAGCCGTTTTGTTAGGTTTTTTTCAACAGTCAGGCTCTGCAAAGTCTCTCTGAAGCTGTTGCTAAGCGACAGAGACACTTCCAAGGTACGGCCGACTGTTTAGAAGCTGTTGCTAAGCAACAGTGTTTGTTGCCAGATACGGACTGAAAAGCTCCGTATGCTTCAACATTAACGCTGGTTTGTCCGGCAGTTTTGAGGGAACGGCAACAGCTCGATCCCGTCGGTGCCGGATAGCACAACGTTTCCTGTACTACAACTGCAAAAGTATCAGTAGAGTAGATCATTTCCTGAAATGTCTGACACGAGTGAGTTTTGACCATACATTCTTGGTGGATTGTAAATTGGATGTAATTTACTTCATAAAATACTTTCTGCAGATGGTCTACAGGCATTGTATTTGCTGTATTTGGTTTAGCCCTTTAATTGTATATTTTTTAAAAAGGCTTGCTTAAGTGTTACTTAACATCAAATTTGAATGTGGTTAGTTTATTTTTTAGTGGAGTGAAGATTGTGGTATGCAACCCGTACTGATTTACAAACTGTTGATCAGCTCTTCGGATTGTCAGCCTAATTCACAGGGCCAAGTAAAATAGAAGTAGAGTTGGGACAGTTTTGTTCATAAAAATGTGCATTCAAGGATTTGTTGTCACTTCAGTAACAAGTATTTCAATATAGATAATCCTGAAGGAACTTTTGAAATTACACTGAAGCTGTGAAATGCTATAGTAAGTACAGCATTGCACTTTAATGAAGTTTACACTGTACTGATGTCCATCCCATTATGGTAAGTGACCAGCACATCACCTGTGAAATTGTCCTGATCGACTGCAGATTAATCAATTTCATCCAGTATGGACCATGGAAATAATTAATTCAGTGCTTCTGACTTCTATGATCTCCTGTCATTGCTATAGATTTATATAAAATGACCTAATAAAATAACTCCCTTCAGGCCATTGTAAAGCTTTGCATTTTCCTGTCCACGATGGCTTACATGACCAACACATTGTATTGATCCTAATTTGTTTTGACCTATCTCTTGCTTCTTCTTGTGAAAGATAACTTAAGACTGATGAAGATCATTGTAGCTATGCAGTGTAGGGGCTTTCATTCTACTTCATTTGATTTAAAGCATTCTTGTATTATGCCATCATGGATTCAATAATTGTCCAGTTTTGTAACCTGGTCTATTTCTAAAGTGGGAACAGCAGCTGGCTGCATAACTAATATGGTTGTTTGAACAACTTTATGAACACCTGTCTTCAATAAAGGGGCGAATGTGCTCTTTAGAAATATAGATGAGGTTGCAGTTGCATTATTGGGTGAGATAGGATGCTGTAACTGGCCTACTGTATCTGCATCTTGATTTGAATGTTAAATATAGAAAGTGACCTGAATCTTGGTTTTGTTTTAAACCCAGTTCATATTGTAGCTAAATTTTATAACCTTGCATTATACTGCTTTGTACTGTTAGTATATGTGAACTCAAACTCTGCCTCCCAAATCCTGCCCATCTTTCCTGCACCTCCACCGAATATCCACTGAACAGCGGCAGTTTCCATTCCTGCCAAAGCACTGAAACGGCCCTACCCAAAGTCACAAAAGACTCTGACTGTAGCCATGGTGCATTATCCTTCTGTGATCTCTCTGCAGCCTTTGATGCACCATCTAATGTTGTGGGATTGCCCTCACTTAGTTCCACTCTTACCTATCCAATTGTAGGCAGAGAATCTCCAGTAATGGTTTCTATTCCTTCCCCATGTCATTACCACTGGAGTACCCAAGGATCTATCCTTCGCCCCTTCCTCTGTCATCTACATGCAGCACTTTGGCAGACATGAAGTTAGCTTTCACAGGAAGACAGCACCCAGCTCTACCTCTCCATTACCCCTCTCAATCCCTCTACTGCATCTGATATCAGGCTGCTTGTCTGATGACCTGTCTTGGATGAGCCACAGTTTCCTCCAAACATTGGGAAGGCTGAAACTACCTTCTTCGGCTCCCCGCCACAAATTCTGTGCCCTCCTCACTGATTGCATCCCTCTCCCTGTCCATTATCTTTGACTGCATCAGGCTGTTTGCAGTCTCTTAATTGACCCTGAATGAGCCTTAGACCTTGGCCGCATCTGCTTCAGTCCATCTGCTGCTGAGACCCTAATCCATGCCTTTATTACCTCCAGACTCAACTGTTTCATTTGCTATTCTGGCTGATCTCCCATACTTCAGCTCATCGCGAAATCTGCTGCCCCAATTCTGTCCAGGCCCAAGACCCACTTACCCATCCCCTCTCTTTGCTGCTGACTTACATTGGCTCCCAGTCCCCCATGCCTCCTTTTAAATTTCTCAGCCTCTATGTTTAAATCTCTTCATGGTTTTGCCCCTCCAAATCTCTAATATCCTCCGGCCCTATCTTCCCCCGCAAAAAAATCTGTTTCTTTGACTCTGACCTGGTGCCTCCTCCACTCTCTTTGGCTCACCACTGGTGACAGTGATTTTACCCAACTGGGCCCCATGCTCTGGAATTCCATCCCTAAACCCTGCCGCCTCTCCACCTACCTCTCCTTTTAAGGCCCTCCTAAAATCCACGTCTTTGACCAAGCTTCTGACCAACCCTCCCAATATCATAGAATAGTACAGCACAGGAGGTGGTCATTCGGCCCATCTAGTCTGCGCCGGCTCTATTGGAGAGCAATCCAGTTAGTCCCATTCGCTGCTCTTCCCCCTTATCCCTGCCATTTTTTATCCAAGTGTTTATCCAGTTCCCTTTTTGAAGGCTGCTATTGAATCTGTTTCCACGGCCCTATCGAGCAGTGCATTCCCAATCCTAACCGCTTATTACGCGAAAGTTTTTCCTCGCTTCGCCTCTGGTTCTTTTGCCAATCACCTTAAATCTATGCCCTCTGGTTATCGATCCTTCAGCCGTTGGAAACAATTTCTCTTTGTTTTAGGCAGTGTCCTAGGTCCTAATGGTCCGGATTTTCCGGGGGCTATGACTGCATACGCAGTACCTACACGGCCGTAAGTGCCCCGCATGGCTGTGCATGCGCAAAAACCTGGAACTTGCAATCCTCCGCATCCCCGGGAAATGGACATCCGCTGGCGGAGAGTGGGCTTGCCCAGTGAATGCCCATGAAACTCTTATGCCTGGTAAAAGCAGGCATAAGGGTGAAAATAAATATTTTTTAAATCATTAACATTCAAAAACCTTTAAAATTCGTTTATTTTTGGTCCCTTAAAAAATGTTTACAATTATTTTTCAAAAAATCTAAATTTTTGTTTTAAATCTTTAATGAAATTGTATTTTGATTAATTTTAAACATGTAATTGTTTTTAATGTCAAGGTTGTGTACATGTGTTTCTTGTGTGATTTCTATTATGCTTATGGGGTTCTGTACGTAAATGGAATCCCCATAAGCATAATGGGAACCCCCTTTCTGATTGGTTGGGCCGGCCCACTCGATCCCAGGGGCACTTGCAAACCGCATGAGGTCCTGGGATGCGTGGGCCTTTACGTATGCGTAGAGGCCCAGGAGTGCGAGTCTCCGTGGATCCAGGACCATCGGGTAGGTGCGTAGTTATCCGCCCGTGGGAAGCCTCAGACCGCAAATTCAGGCCCAATATCTTCAGCTGCTTCATCATTGACCTTCCCTCCATCATAAGGTCAGAAGGGGGGATGTTCGCTGATAATTACATAGTGTTCAGTTCCATTCGCAACTCCTCAGATAATGAAGTAGTCCATGCCCGCATGCAACAAGACCTGGATGACATTCAGGCTTGGGCTGATAAGTGGCAGGTAACATTAGCGCCATACAAGTGCCAGGCAATGACTGTCTCCAACAAGCAAGAGTCTAACCACTGCCCCTTGACATTCAACGGCATTGCCATTGCCCAATCTCCCACCAACATCATCCTGGGGGTCACCATTGACCAGAAACTTAACTGGACCAGCCACATAAATACTGTGCCTACAAGAGCAGGTCAGAGGCTGGGTATTCTAGTGCGAGTGTCTCGCTTCCTGACTTCACAAAGTCTTTCCACCATCTACAAGGCACAAGTCAGGAGTGTGATGGAATACTCTCCACTTACCTAGAAGAGTGCAGCTCCAACAACACTCAAGAAGCCCGACACCATCCAGGACAAAGCAGCCTGCTTGATTGGCACCCCATCCACCACCTTAGAAATACAGAAACATAGAAGATAGGAGCAGGAGTAGGCCATTCGGCCCCTTGCGCCTGCTCTGCCATTTAATGAGATCATGGCTGATCATCCAAATTCAGTACCCTGTCCCTGCTTTCTCCCCTGATCCCTTGAGCCGTAAGAAATATATCTAACTCCTTCTTGAATATATTTAATGAATTGGCCTCTACTGCCTTCTGTGGTAGAGAATTCCACAGGTTCACCACTCTCTGGGTGAAGAAATTCCTCCTCATCTCTGTCCTAAATGGCTTACCCCTTATCCTTAGACTGTGACCTCTGGTTCTGGACTCCCCTGCCATCGGGATCATCCTTCCTGCATCTAGTCTGTCTAGTCGTGTTAGAATTTAATAAGTTTCAAATGAGATCCCCTCTCATTCTTAACTCTAGCGAATATAAGCCTACTCGACCCAATCTCTCTTCATACGTCATTCCTGCCATCAGTTTGGTGAATCTTCGCTGCACTCCCTCCATGGCAAGAACATCCTTCCTCAGATAAGGCGACCAAAACTGCACACAATACTCCAAGGTGTGGTCTCACCAAGGCCCTGTACAACTGCAGCAAGACATCCTTGAACATTCACTCCCTCCACCACCGGCGTAACGTGGCTGCAGTGCGTACCATCTACAAAATCCACTGCAGCAACTCACCAGGGCTTCTTCGACAGCACCTCCCAAACCCGCAACCTCTTCCACCTAGAAGGACAAGGGCAGCAGGCACATGGGAGTACCATCACCTCCAAGTTCCCCTCCAACTTACCATCCTGTCTTAGAAATATACCGCTGTTCCTTCATCATCGTCGCTGGGTCAAAATCCTGGAACTCCCTTCCTAACAGCACTGTGGGAGTACCTTCACACAGACTGCAGCGGTTCAGGAAGGCAGCTCACCACCACCTTCTCGAGGGCAATTAGGGATGGGCAATAAATACCCTTGCCAGCGATGCCCACATTCAATGGTTAAAAAAAAATCTATCTAAACCCTTCATGATTTTAAACCCCTATCAAATCTTCTCTTGGCCTTCTCTGCTCTAAGGAGAACAACCCCATTTCTCCAGTCTATCCACGTAACTGCAATCCCTCATCCCTGGAACCATTCTAGTAAATCTCTTCTGTATCCTCTCCAAACCCTTCACGTCCTTCCTGAAGTGTGGTGCCCAGAATTGGGCTGAACCAGTGTTTTATATAGGTTTAGCATAACTTCCTGGCTTTTGTACTCTCTGCCTCTATTTATAAAGCCCAGGATCCCATGTGCTTTATTAACTGCTTTGTTAACCTGTTCTGCCACCTTCAAAGATTCGTGCACAAACACCCCCAGGTCTCTCTCTCCTTGCACCGCTGTTAAAATTGTACCATTCAGCTTGTATTGTCTCTCTTTCTTCTGACCAAAATGTATCACCTCACACTTCTGTGTTGAATGTCATCTGCCATGTGTCCGCCCATTCCACTAGCCTGTCTCCTCGTTTGTCTCGGCATCCAGGTTTGTCGGATTATGCATCTATGAAGTGCCTTGGATCCTTTTTTTCTACATTGAAAAGGATAAATAAATGCAAGTTGTTGGTGATATGGCAAGCTTTCAGATTGTTGTTAAGAATAATGAGGTTTGAGAGTTAAATATTAGACCACAGTAAGATCCATATAGACCTTGCTAGGGATGGGCAATAAATGCTGGCCTTGCCAGTGGCACCCACATACTGGAAATGAAGAATAATTTTTTTTAAATTGCCATATTATGATAATTTGCAGAGCAAGCCACATCTTGGCTCACCATAGAGCCACATGTGGAGCATATCATAGAAGCATAGAAGATAGGAGCAGGAGTAGGCCATTCGGCCCCTCGAGCCTGCTCCGCCATTCAATGCGATCATGGCTGATCATCCAAGTTCAGTACCCTGTCCCTGCTTTCTCCCCATATCCCTTGATCCCTTTAGCCTTAAGAAATATATCTAACTCCTTCTTGAATATATTTAATGAATTGGCCTCAACGGCCTTGTGTGGTAGAGAATTCCACAGGTTCACCACTCCCTGGGTGAAGAAATTCCTCCTCATCTCAGTCCTAAATGGCTTACCCCTTATCCTTGGACTGTGACCCCTGGTTCTGGACTCCCCTGCCATCGGGAACATCCTTCCTCTGACGTTGGTGCTACAGTCCTTTTTATTCATCTATTTTTAAATTATGATGTTCGTACCAAAAACTAGAGTGAATGCATTTGGACTTTTTACCATGCAGCAAAACTGAGTTCTAAAACCTTTAATAGTGTGGCAAAACAGCCTAATGATTGCACAGTTATCATCGAATCTTACAGCATGCAAGCAGGCCATTTCGGTCCATCCTGCCAGTGCCGATCTACTTGGTTATTTTGTCTAGTTTTCACAGCCATTATGTTCCATAGCCTTCGCATTCTAAACTCTTGCTTCTTTTTCCAATTGTAGATGAAAACGATGAAGAGAATGAAGAGCCTCCCAAACCAGTTGTGAATGAAATCAAAGAGGATGATTCAATCTTTTCCAAGAAGTATGTAATTTTATTCAGAAGCAAATATTTTTAAAATGGAGTTCCGAAAGTATGTATTTAATTGTTTTTGTCACTGATGCCTTCTTGATTTAGTTCTTTCACACTAAGTAATGAAGTAATATTTCTAGATTTTAATCATGTTCTGGAACTTTAATTCTTTTTCATTGGTTCAGGTTCCAAATATCCAAGTCATTCCACAGAGAAAAAACACAAAGGACATTGCCCTTTAAATAAATTTGCACCCCATACACAGTCAAGCAGCTCTCACTAGGGTTGCAAAATTCTGGGAATTTTTAAGAGGAAACTTTCCATGGGAATTTTCGGGAATTTATGGGAATTTTGAGTTTTTTTGCACACTGATGGTTTTTGTCTCTGACCCTTATATTATCTTTGTCGTCAAAATAGACATACTGTTCCATACAAATAAAAACAGGCTTTCAGAACTTTATTTAGGTTATAATTTTGAACTTTATTGAACCCCCATAAAAAAGACCCGTCTAAAATAAAATAAAAAGAGCGTCAGCTTATTTAGCCTGTAATTTGTCCTTATTTTGTCCCTTTGAGTCTTCTACTCCTCATTGCTCCTCCTGATTCTCTGGCTCTGACGTGTCCATTTCCTCCTCTGTGTCAGTGTCTAGCTGTGTGGTGGACACTTCTGTATCTGGCTCAATAAGTTGTAGGTTCGCCCGGATAGCCACCAGTTTCTCCACTCTCTTGTTAGTCAGCCTGTTGCGCACCTTTGTATGCGTATTCCCTAAAAGTGACCAGTTTCGTTCAGAGGCCGCTGATGAAGGTGGGATTTGGAGTATCACCGATGCAATAGGTGACAGGGCCTCAGATGCACAAAGTCCCTTCCACCAGGTATGTGCACTGATATGCTTGCATGATTCTCATATCCCATCCCCATTCCAAAGACCTTGCTTGGTAGAGAACTTTGCCAGACTTCCCAGAACTTTGCCCACATCCAGATTGAGATGGTGTGAGAGGGTAGAAATCACACTGTAAGCGCTGTTGATCTGTTCTCCAGAAAGTATTGGTCTCCCAACATGCTTTGGGTCCAGCATGTATGCTGCAGCATGAATCGGCTTGACACAAAATTCTTGACGTGTCTGTATGAATTGAACAATTGCCTTCTCCTCTGCTTTGAGCAGCAGGGATGTGGGTAGGGCAATGCTGATTTGTTCTTTTAAATCAGTAAAAAGCCTGAGAACATCTGACAAGACAGCGTCATCTCCTTCAATCTGAGCAATTACAGATGCTACTGGTGAGAGTAGTTTAAGGCTGCTAACCACTCTCTCCCAAAACACATCATCCAGCAGTATTTTCTTGATGGTGGTTTCCATATCCCCAGACTGGGATATTGCCATTTCTTGCAGCGACTCCTTACCCTCCAGAAGGCTGTTGTACATTATGACAACACCACCCCATCTAGTGTTGTTGGGCAGCTTCAGTGTGGTGTTCTTGTTCTTTGTCATTTGCTTGGAGTTGTAGGTTGCTGCAACTACCTGTTTTCCCCTGACATACTTAACAACTTGCTTGGCTCTCTTGTACAGTGCTTCCATGGTTCTCAAACCCATGATGTCCTTGAGGAGCAGGTTAAGCCCATGAGCTGCGCACCCAATAGACGTAATATGAGGGTAGGCCTCCTCCACTTGAGCCCAAGCAGCCTTCATATTCGCAGCATTGTCAGTAACTACTGCAAAGACCTTTTGTGATCCAAGATCGTTGATGACTGCTTTCAGCTCATCAGCAATGTATGTGCCTGTGTGTCTGTTGTCCTTCGTGTCTGTGCTCTTGAAGAACACTGGGAGAGGAGTGGAGACGATGTAGTTTATGATGCCCTCCTCTCGTACATTTGACCACCCATCTGAGATAACTGCAACACAGTCTGCCATCGCTATCGTTTCTTTGAGCTTTCCTTGGACTCTGTTATACTCAGCCTCCAGCAAATAAGTAGACAAAACATGTCTGCTGGGAGGACCGTATGCAGGGCGAATAACATTGAAAAATCTCTTCCAGTACACATTGGCTGTGAGCATGAGGGGTGAGGCTGTTGCATATACAGCTCGAGCAAGGCACTCATCTGCATTCTTCTGGCTATGGTTATCCATTGTATCAAAGAACCTTCCAAGTGGGCCAGGAGTTGCTGATGATAAGGAGCCTGATGCTGAATGTGAACCATCATCTTCTTGAATGGAAGCAGAGGAACTCTGGGCTGACTGCTGTGAGCTTTGAGTGAAGTTGTTGCATTTGGATAAATGCTGCTGCATCTTTGTGGCATTCTTTACATATGGCTTTCTACAGTGTTTGCACATGTACACAGTCTTTCCATCTTTAATGCCTGGGGTAAAACGCTTCCACACACCCGACGGTAAACGTGGCATTGTTCTATGCAGAGAAATAAAGGGCATTCATCTCTGTGTCGAACTGCGGTCGATCAGCATGACTGCAACAGGGTGGGTACATTTTTGCTGATGCTCCATGTGATGGAAGCATAACCTGTACACACACGACGCTACATCACCAATAGTGTATTATTTTGTATATTTTAAATTGAAGGACAACAGAGTTCAACAAGTAACTGGTTTATTTGGTATAAAGTCTGATTTACTTACTGCATCATCACAACATCAGCAGAAAACAAAATGACTTCCCTCAGGACCCCTAACCTGGATCTTAAAAAAATTATAGCAGTCTTACAGATGCCTGCAGGCCAATCACAATTTGATATGCAAATATTACAAATAGAGGGAGCTAATCGCTCATCCACTCATCCAACCAATCAGGACACATTTGTTCAGTCACACACAAAACTTGTAATTATTAAAACAAACCAAGTAAGAAGATAAACATATATTGATTAAGAAATTCCTTAATAATTAAGATTCCATCTCTGTTAGTAATTTTAAGAGAGGACCTGTGGGGGGAAAAAAAAGAAAGAAATACAAAAAAAAACAATATTATGCTAGCATGTGCTTTTTTGGGCAAAATTCCCAAGCTAAACTTCCCGTGGAAAATTTCCGGAAATTTACCGGAAACTTTCCACCCCTTTGCAACCCTACTCTCCAGTCCTCTGGCACACATCAATAATGAAGCCCTGAAATATTTCTAGGGCCTCTGCAATTTCCTCTAATCTCCCTCAGGCTCCTAGGATGTATCTCATCAAGCCCTGGCACTTAATCTTCCTTTATCTCAACGAACTTTTTTTTAACAAATTATTTTATTCATAATATAACTCAACTTGCTCTCCACCACTTCAGGACTTTCCTTTCATCTCCGATATATCCTTTTCTCTAGTTAAAAAAAAAAAAAAAACCCCAATATACTGTAGTACTTGATCATGATCTACAAATTGACAATCCTTTCTGCTTCAGCGTTCCAGCTCATTTCAACAATTTTTTTTTACTGGTTTACTTGTAAAATGCTTGATGGTTCCTTTTGGATGTTTTTTGAAATCTTTTCCTCGTACTTCCTCTTTTTAAAAAAAAAAAAAAAAACAACATGCATTTATATAATGCCTTTCATAACCTCGGATCAACCCAAAGCTCTGCAATCTCTTTGTTTTAAAAAAAACAATCTACTGTTGTTCTATAGCCCTGTGTGCCAATTCTTCTATCGACCTCACCTCGGCTAACTCGGTTCTCATAGAAGCTGTCCTAATCCATTCTGCTGTTCTAATTTTTTGTATTGACTTTTTTCCCATTTCTAGTTGAACCGTAAGCATTTATCATATTGTGGTCATTACTCTCAACATGCTCACCACATTTGGCTCATTTACCTGATTTACTTCATTACTCATAACCAGATCTAGCAAGGCCTCCACCCTGGCGTACTATCATACTACTTGAGGAAATGTCCTCTACGCATCTTAGGAATTCCATTTGTTCTTCTCCATTTACTCTGTTCCAGGAGATAATTAAAATCTCCCAGAAGAATAATTTTGTTCTTGCACATCTCTCTAATCTTGCAGATTTCCTCTTCCATTCCGTCCCAGTGTCCGCAGCAGACCCTATCTGTTTCTCACTGTAGGAGAATGTTTATTTGCCATTTTTGTGTTCTGGTTGGTAGTAAAAGGCTTGGATCCTTTCCTCTGCTTTTTGACTTGTAGGATTTTTTTTGTTTGTCTCTTTAGAGTGGCTGGCTATATGCATGAATTCTGCTATCCAGATTTATTTTTTACTATAGTAAAATGCATAATTGCAATCCCTAAAGTGGGGTATAGGACTTTTTGTGTTAATCTGCTTCTGTGTATAGAGGAAAGGGGTGAGGTATGATGCATGTCTTTGAATAAGGTTGGCTATTAAATTGAAACTTAACTGGGGTTTACAAATACGACTTGAGGAAGTCAGCCTGTAATATTGAACTGGAGACATTCCAGGGCAGATTCTCAAACACAAAGGAACTGCACCTGTTCTTGTAGCATCGAGATGGGATTTTAATTAATTCATAAAAATGACCAGGTGATCAATCCTATTTCAAATGATTTATATGGAAATCAACACCCATAAGGAACAGGACAGAAATTTTTATAAGTCCATGGTAAATACCTAAATGTGCCATGAACACAAAAACCTTGACCATAACTGGACTAAAGAGTAACCAGACTGGCCTCAAGTGAAAGGGAATGAGCTATGTTGAAAGGTAATAGAAGCTTGAGATAATAAAAGCTTAATCTTTGACTAAGAAAAATGTTATGGGTAGTTAAAATGTTAAATACAATGTAAATAAAAACCGAAAATGCTGGAAATACTCAGCAGGTCAGGCAGCATCTGTGGAAAGAAACAGCTAACGTTTCAGGTCAATGACCTTTTGCCAGAAATGGAAAAACTTAGAGATGTTCCACATTTTCAGCGTGTACAGAAGCAGGGAAAGTCGGGAGGGGAGGAAAGAACAAAATGGAAGGTCTGTGATGGGGTGGAAGTCCGGACCGATTAAATGACAATAGGGATGATGGTGCAAGGTGAAAGGAGATGGTAATGGGACAAGTAAAGAAACAAAAGATGGGTGTAAATGGGAGTATCAGCAACAGCTGCCGTCCAAACAAATGGGAGCAGAGGTTATGATCTGAACTTGTTGAACTCAATGTTGAGGCCGGAAGGCTGTAAAGTGCCTAATAAAAAGATACTGTGCTGTTCCTCAAGCTTTCATTGAGCTTCTTTGGATGAGTGCAGGAAGCAGAGGACAAAGATGTCGGAGTAGGGTGGAGAATTAAAATGACAGGTGACCGGAAGCCAGGGGTCACGCTTGCATTCTGAATGGAGATGTTCCGCAAAGCGGTCACCCAATTTGCGATTGGTCTTCCCAGTATAGAGGAGACCGCATTGTAAGCAGCGAATACAGTATACTAAATTGAAAGAAGTACACCTGGAAAAAGTGTTTGGGGCCCTGGACGGTGGGAAGGGAGGAGGTAAAAGGGCAGGTGTTCCATCTCCTGTGCTTGCACGGGAAGGTGCCTTGGGAAGGGGAGGGAGTGTTGGAGGTAATAGAGGAGTGGACCAGGGTGTCACGGAGGGAACAGTCCCTTCAGAATGCTGAAAGGGGAGGGGAGGGAAAGATGTGTTTGGTGGTGGGATCGTGCTGTAGATGGCTGAAATGGTGGCAGATGATCGGTTGAATGTGGAGGCTGGTGGGGTGAAAGGTGAGGACCAAGGGAGCCCTATCGTGGTTCTGAGGGAGGGGAAGTGGTGAGAGCAGAAGTGTAGGAAAAAGAACTGACATGGTCAAGGGCCCTGTCAACCACTGAAGGGGAACCCTTGGTTGAAGAAAAGGAAGACGTATCGGAAGCACTGATTGGAAGGTGGCATTGTCCGAACAGATGCGACAGAGTCTGAGAAACTGGGAGAATGGAAGAGTCCTTGCAGGAAGTGGAGTGGGAGGAAGTGTAGTCAGATTATTAAATGAGTCCTAAAAAATGCAAACCAAGCTCTGGGGTTCATTTCTAGTGAGATAGAATTCAAAAGAGAAGTTCTATAAAACTTAAACTTGTATAGAAGCTTGGTTAGACCACAACTTTGAACGTGCTCAGTTCTGATCTACATAGATAGAGAGGCACTGGTGAAGGTGCAAAAAAAAAAAAAAAAATATTTAAAGGATGATACTAGAACTGAGAGGTTCTAACTATCAGCAAAGTCTGAACGAGCTGGGGCTCTCTTCAGGCTGAGAAGTGACCTGATCGAGATCAAAGAGGTTTGATAGGGCAGGTGTAGAGATGTTTCCACTTGTGGGGGGAGTCTAAAACTAGGGGCCATAATGTAAGAGAGTTTCTAATAAATCCAGTAGGGAATTCAGGAAAAACTTCTTTACCCAGAGAGTGGTTAGAATGTGACACTTGTTACCACATGGAGTAGTTGAGATGAATAGCATAGATGGACTTTTCTAGCTTCCCCTTAAATGCGAAAGGAATAGGAGGAGGATATGTTGATGGGGTAAGATGAAGTAAGGTAGGAGGAGGCTTGTGTGGAGCATAAACACTGGCATAGATCCATTGGGCCGAATGACCTGCTTCTGTGCTGTAAATACTGTGTAATATTATGTAAGAAGGGCCAAAGGACATTATTGGAAAATACTAAAAAGTTTAGAACGGGTTTCAAGGAGCTGCCTTTGCACAGAGTAATAGTATTGTGCAGACTGTTAGCTAAAGGCATGTCCCACAGTCTGATGTATAGTACACATAACACACAATTTCATAGAAATCATAGAAATTTACAGCACAAAAGGAGGCCATTCGGCCCATCGTGTCTGTGCTGGCTGGAAGAAGAAGCTAGCCAGCCTGATCCTACTTTCTAGCTCTTGAAGTGCCGTAATCTACAGGGCTACGGACCAAGTGCATATCCTGGAATGCATCCGTAGCATTTAAGCTAGGCAAATAATTCTGTTTGGTTGGAGGGCAGGAGAATGGGCCCAAACTGCCATTGGCCCCATTTGAAATGTAAGGTCCCAATCCCCCCCCATCCTAATTCTCACCCATCAGCTGCCTCCCCATACCCATTCTTAGCCCCTTTACCCCATCATAAGCCAGTTTTTGTATTCATGTTCCTGTAAAGTATTTATGCATGTTTTCTGCTGCATAAAATTAAGACAGGAAATGATGGGTTAGTGTGAAATTTCTTGATGTGCACCAGGAATGCAGAAGCAGAACATTGTGCGCCTTTAGTGATTCTACCATTTTTAAATAACTTACATTCTCAAAACAAAAATTACTGCAAAATGCTTAAGTTCATAGTTTACAAGTTTTTTTTTATAAAATGTTTTTAAGCCTGAAAAATGTTTTTTAAGCTATTCTTCAATGAACAGCAATCCATTCTATATAAGCAATCTGCTTTCTTTTCTAAGTGTTAACGAACGCACGTACTGTTCACAGGTGTTGTCAGTTGGTAAATTTAAATAAATGCCATACTTGACTGTTAAAGACTTTTGGAAAAAGCAAAGAAACTCTAAAATCCTCATAGGATTAGGTAGCACTCCCTTCTACCCTTTAACTCCTGTTGAAGCACACATTGCAGACTGGGAAATTTTACATACTCCAAATACGCTGATGTGGTTGAAAGCTCAAACTGCTGTAGGGCAAAAATATCCAGTCGTAGCCCAGGCTTTTGAGACAGGCTGAAGCCTTGAAGTAGAAAGTTTAAGGGTATCAAAAAACAGAGTTGGGTGGGTAAATTTAATCATTGCTATTAGGAAATATCTTTTGTTTAAATTTCAATTCATGAGAAAATAAAGATCAGCTTTTGAAATATCAGTTTGATTGATTTGAGGCCTGGACTAATGATACGGACAAGGTGAGTTCAAATCCCAACTTGGCAGCTTCAGAATTTGAATTTTTTTTAAAATCTGGAAATAAAAGCTGTTCCCAGTAAAAGTCATGGTGTGGAGATGCCGGTGTTGGACTGGTGTGGACAAATGTAAGAAGTCACACAACACCAGGTTATAGTCCAACAGTTTTACTTGAAATCACAAGCTTTCGGAGCGCTGCTCCTTCGTCAGGTGAAGTGGAGAGATGCAAAAAGACACAGCTTATATAGTCAGAGAATAATGCCAGATGATTACAGGTAATCTTTCTAACTGCCATTTATCACACCTCGGCAGAGAGATAATCACAGCAATCAAAGGTGTGAATGGTGTCCAAACAGGTTAGTCAGGAAAACAATTTTTTTTTGCTGGAAATCACAGCAGGTCCGGCCGCATTTGTGTAGAGAGAACAAGCCAACGACGACTCGAGTCTGGGTGACCCTACGTCAGGTGGGGTTACATGTAGCGTGACATGAACCCAAGATCCCGGTTGAGGCCGTCCTCATGGTTGCGGAACTTGGCTGTCAGTTTCTGCTCGACGATTTTGCGTTGTCGTGTGTCTCGAAGGCCGCCTTGGAGAATGCTTACCCGAAGATCGGAGGCTGAATGTCCTTGACTGCTGAAGTGTTCCCCGACTGGGAGGGAACACTCCTGCCTGGCGATTGTTGCGCGGTGTCCGTTCATCCGTTGTCGCAGTGTCTGCATGGTCTCGCCGATGTACCGTGCTCCGGGGCATCCTTTCCTGCAACGTATGAGGCAGACAACGTTGGCCGAGTCACATGAGTATGTACCATGTACCTGGTGGGTGGTGTCCTCACGTGTGATGATGGTATCTGTGTTGATGATCTGGCATGACTTGCAGAGGTTGCCGTGGCAGGGTTGTGTGGTGTCGTGGTCGCTGTTCTCCTGAAAGCTGGGTAATTTGCTGCGAACGATGGTCTGTTTGAGGTTAGGTGGCTGTTTGAAGGCGAGTAGTGGAGGCGTGGGGATGGCCTTAGCGAGGTGTTCGTCATCATCGATGACATGTTGAAGGCTGCGAAGAACATGGCGTAGTTTCTCCGCTCCGGGGAAGTACTGGACGACGAAGGGTACTCTGTTGGTTGTGTCCCGTGTTTGTCTTCTGAGGAGGTCTATGCGATTTTTCGCTGTGGCCTGTCGGAACTGTCGATCGACGAGTCGAGTGTCATACCCCGTTCTTACGAGGGTGTCTTTCAGCATCTGTAGGTGTCCATCGCGTTCCTCCTCATCGCATAGACCTCCTCAGAAGACAAACACGGGACACAACCAACAGAGTACCCTTTGTCGTCCAGTACTTCCCTGGAGCGGAGAAACTACGCCATGTTCTTCGCAGCCGTCAACATGTCATCGATGACGACGAACACCTCGCTAAGGCCACCCCCACGCCTCCACTACTCGCCTTCAAACAGCCGCCTAACCTCAAACAGACCATCGTTCGCAGCAAATTACCCAGCTTTCAGGAGAACAGCGACCACGACACCACACAACCCTGCCACGGCAACCTCTGCAAGACATGCCAGATCATCAACACAGATACCATCATCACACGTGAGGACACCACCCACCAGGTACATGGTACATACTCATGTGACTCGGCCAACGTTGTCTACCTCATACGTTGCAGGAAAGGATGCCCCGGAGCGTGGTACATCGGCGAGACCATGCAGACACTGCGACAACGGATGAACGGACACCGCGCAACAATCGCCAGGCAGGAGTGTTCCCTCCCAGTCGGGGAACACTTCAGCAGTCAAGGACATTCAGTCTCCGATTTTCGGGTAAGCATTCTCCAAGGCGGCCTTCGAGACGCACGACAACGCAAAATCGTCGAGCAGAAACTGATAGCCAAGTTCCGCACTCATGAGGATGGCCTCAACCGGGATCTTGGGTTCATGTCACGCTACATGTAACCCCACCTGACGTAGGGTCATCCAGACTCGAGTCGTCGTTGGCTTGTTCTCTCTCCACAAATGCGGCCGGACCTGCTGTGATTGCCAGCACAAAAAAAAAAAAAAATTTTTTGTCTGTTTTATGTTTTTCATACAGACCCCAGCATCTGCAACATTTGACCCCTTGTGACCCCACCTCATTGTTCTTTGATGTAATGTTTTCCTAACTAACCTGTTTGGACACCATTCACACCTTTTGATTGCTGTGATTATCTCCCTGCCGAGGTGTGATAAATGGCAGTTAGAAAGATTACCTGTAATCATCTGGCATTATTCTCTGACTATATAAGCTGTGTCTTTTTGCATCTCTCCACTTCACCTGACGAAGGAGCAGCGCTCCGAAAGCTTGTGATTTCAAATAAAACTGTTGGACTATAACCTGGTGTTGTGTGACTTCTTACACTCAGTAAAAGTAACCATGAAGTTGCCAGACTGCTGTAAAAACCCAATGGCTCACTAATGTCCTTTTTTAGGGAAGGAAATCTGCTGTGTTTCTGTCCGGTCACACACCCAAGTGGTTAACTCTGAAGTGACCTAACAAAGCACCCCGTTGTTTCAAAGCACTGTCAGCAGTTCAAGAAGATGGCCAACCATCACCTTCTCAGGGAAACTAGGGATGGGCAATAAATGCCAGCCTTGCCAGCGATGCATATTCTGAAAATGATTTTTTAAACGACAGTTTACACAGGGAAATTCTATTGCAAGTCAATAAATAGGGAATTTCGATGTTAAATGACAATGTATGACAAAAGGTCATGACAAGTGAAGTTTGTGGTATTGTGCACGAGTGATTTTTCAATATAAGCCTACTAGTTGCAATTTTGTTTTTTCTTTATGCAGATGTAAAATGTTCTACAAAAAAGATGGGGATTTCAAAGACAAGGGAATTGGTACAATCCATTTGAAACCTGTGGCAGATCAAAAGGTCCAGTTGTTGGTGCGAGCAGACACTAATCTAGGTGAGTTAATTAACATTTATATTTTACATCACCTGCAAGTCAATAAATTGATTATGTAGTAGTTATACTTTACACCAAATCTAACAAGTAACTCTGGCAGTTGAAGGTGTATACCCTTAAATTTGTTGTGAATGTTAAATCTATTCCTCAAATCTTTTCTCCCTGCCCCTTCACTTGTCCATCCCTAAATTTGGTTTACCTGTAAAGCCAGCATAGGCCACAGTAATTTTTTTTAGGGTTACAAGGCCCTTTAGGTGCCTGCTTCTTGTTCCATTACTTGACTTGTTGTATTTTATGCGGAAGCTACATCTTAATTCCTCTGTTCTGTGGGGAAGTGCGATGTTTGAATAGTCTGCTGAAATTTACTGTGAAGGCTCATGTATGAAAAATGGCAACTTTGGCACGATACTTGAAAGCCTATGAAACTACCTCCTTCAAGTGAAGCGAGGGAGAGAGAAAATAAAGATAAATACTTCAAGATGAGGTCTTGTCTATAAGGTATTCCATTAACAATTGTTTCAATTTTAATTTTTTTGATGCAGTTGCCAACATTTGTATTTGTACAATTTTCAGCTAGTTATAGACTTATTAACTGGAAACTATTAAGTGGGAACTATTTAAGGGTTTAAGACTAGGGAAAATTATAGGCAATTAACTGATACATTTACGAACCTGATGATTTGTGGTTGGTTTTGGCTGGAATTTAATCTTGGGTCAGTTTTGTTGAGCCCAAGTAAATTAGCTGATTTTCAGTTTAGGAGATCTAAAAGATATTGAGGAGTTTTGAGAACGTAAATAGGGAAAAACTATTTCCATTTGTCGGTAAGTCATTAATCAGAGGGCATAAATTTAAATTCAGATGTACAAATTAAGAGGGTGTTAAGCCATCAAATGGTCTATTCGAATCCATGGAAGCAGAATCTGTAATTGCTTTTCAAAGAAGTAGATCTATATTTGAAAAATGATTTCAATGTGCAGGGGAATAGGGTTATAGGAAATGGCTAGCAAGATTCTATGATTTAAAGACTTCAACCTTTTTTTTTCTGTTGAGCAGGAAATATTTTACTGAACATTATGCTTCATCCATCATTGCCTTGTACAAGGACGGGAAAGAACAACATCCTCATCATCTGCGTTCCAAACCCTCCCATTGATGAGAAGAATCCTGACACTGCAATTCCAATTTTGATCCGCGTGAAAACTACTCAAGATGCAGATGAGCTCCACAAAATTATAACCGAGAAAAAGGCTGCACATCAAGTGTAATTCCTGCTCAATTTAGTATTGTAAAGAGTTTGTGCCAAGTTGCTGCTAGGGTCTTTAATTCTCTTTTTTAATGTTGGTAATTGAGGGGGAATATGGTGGTTAGGCAGATTGCACGTCAGTGCATTCATCCTGGCCTGGACATCCCGAGGTATTGTTCTTTTTACGTGTACTGAAGTTATTTTCTGCATACAATTGTGACCTGACCTGATTTTTAGCAACATTGATAACTCATTTTATACCTTAAGTTTGATAAATGGGGCCAGCATATTCAATAACCCTGCAACCCTTGGCATGGAAGAATCTGTGTGCTAATGTGAAGGATTGGGAATTTAAATTCAGACTTGCTTAAACCAGTTTCTTCTGGTTCCCAGTTGAACTCCAAGCAGCAGCAATATTTGACTAATAATTGGACTATGGTAGGAATTTCCTCCCCCCCGCCCACCCCACCCCACCCCCAAAAAGCTAGTTGTGTAGCTCTGTTCACAAAATGGGAAAGCATGAGATTCACACCTGAAGTGGTAGAATAAGAGAAAGTACTGAGCCGAGGAGAACTTGGAAACTAAAATGAGCAAGGCGGCAAAAAAACAAACCAAATCAGAATCAAAAAAGTGATGATTGGATTGAAAAGACTCTACAAGTGCAATGTAGGAAATGACAGGTGAACAGAATTGAACACAGCCAGGTGGTAAATAAAGAATTATTGTTAGGATTTTTGTCATTTCCCCTAAAGTCTCTTGCAGCTGTCCATTTTAACTGCTTGTAAGCCACATGGTTTTCATTTCATGTCATAAAATTGTAATAAAAAATTACATTGAATCTGTTGATTTGTTGAGCTTGATTCTTGTACATAGTACCTCAAATAGTTTTAATTCACTGTACAAAAAAAGCTGCCAAGTCATGTGCAGATCTATCTTAAATCAATGTGGTAAAACCCTGGTTTCAAGCCATAATTTCCTGCACAGAAACTCTTGAAAATAACCTTCCAGTGGCATAAACCAATCTCTTCTGTTCAACATTGCTTACTCTAGCTACGTACATTATACTTATTCATACAAAAAGTCAGTTTTCTTTGTGTCAAATTTCTCTCTTCAGAGCATTAGAATTGACCAATTTTATGCAATTTTACAGTTTATTTTTATACATGGTGCCCTCATCACACGTGTCCTGAAATGTTGTTCTGAAGGTTAACTTAAATTTGCTGTATTTGAAGATCTTTTGGTGTGCATATTTTTGATCTGAATTTTAAAATGTGAATATGGCCTGTATGCATCTGAATTGGTGGATCTTGAAATCCAAAGGTAGGCAAATGTAGAAGAGATATAATCAGTAGGACCAATTTGGGAATAATTTGGCTTTTCAGTGCTTAGCCTTGAACAGTATTTAAATATAAATTACAATATATAACCGTTAAGAACAGAGCTGTGCATCTTGAATTCTAAGTATCAGCTTTGAGCTGCAGTACTCATCACGGGAGCCTTTTTTCAGCAATGTGGAAATAAGCAGCTGCCTTAGATTTAAGCATTTGTAGGATTAATCAAGCTTGAGAGCTTTGTTACTGTCTTAGTGATGTTTTTTTGAATGATGTGTTAAATAATTTTAAAAGCTTACTGGCACTGATTCTGGCAAAGATAAATCATGCATGATTCATAGTCTTGTTTGCTGTGGAAAAACTGGGCTGTCCTGTTGACATGCAAAACTTTAACCTCACCAATTGGCAATGGATCAGGTCACAAATGTATTCTGAAATGTGCCTAGATATGATCTTTCACTTGCTTTATTTGGTTGGAACAAAATGCCCACATCCTGAAACAAATCCATTATTGATTACGTATCCATCTAAAAATTGTATATTTGAATTGCACGTATTGATGCTCATCAAAGACTTAAATTGCCATTTTGTGCAGCTTTTATTTATGTTCCAAATCCAGTTAACTATTTGGGAGTAGGAATAAATATCTTCCACTGGAATTGCTGTGTAAAAATGGCTGTAAACCTTTTTTTCAAAAAAAAATAAATGCTGTAAAAGTTTTTATTTTTCAGTGCTGAAATTCATGCCAACATCGGTTAGGTCCAACCAGAAATCCAGAATGAATGTTTTTTAAAAAAAAATTAAAAAAAAACAATTAATGCTAGAAGTGTGAGGTGGTGCATTTTGGTAGGAAGAATGAGGCCACATACTGACTGGACAGTGGGTGTAAAATGGGGTAGAGGAACAAAAGCGATCTAGTGATACCAATACACAAATCAATAAAAGTAGCAACACCGGTTAATAAGGCCTTTTAATTTTAGAAAAACAAGCACTGGGGTTCATTTCTAGAGGGATGGAATTGAAAAGCAGAGATGTTATGTTGAACTTGTATAGAACCTTGGTTAGGCCACACTTGGAGTACTGTGCACAGTTCTGGTCTCCATATTATAAAAAGGATATGGTGGCACTGGAGAAGGTGCAAAAAAGATGTACTGTACTAGGATGAAAGCAGAACTGAGAGGTTCTACTTATTTGGAAAGGCTGAACAGGTTGGTGCTCTTTCCTCTAGAAAAGCAAAGGCTAAGGGTGACCTGATGGAGGTTTTTATGGTTATGAAAGGGTTTGATGAGGTAGATGTAGAAAAAATGTTTCCACCTGGGGTGTCCACAACTAGAGGTCATAAATATGAGTCACTAATAAATCCAATAGGGAATTCAGGAGAAACTTCTTTACCCAAAGAGTGGTTTGAATGTGGAACCCAGTACCATGAGGAGCAGTTGAGGCGAATAGCATAGATAAATTTAAGGGGAAGATGGATGAGGGAGAAAGGAATAGGTGTTAGAAAGAAATGGTGTTAGGGAAATTGATGGGATTGAAGGTGGATAAATCCCCAGGGCCTGATAATCTACACCCTAGGGTACTTAAGGAAGTGGCCCTAGAAATAGTAGATGCATTGCTGATCATCTTCCAACATTTCATGGAATCTGGAACAGTACCCATGGATTGGAGGGTAGCTAATGTTACCCCACTATTCAAAAAAGGTGGTAGAGAGAAAACGGGGAATTACAGACCGGTAAGCTTGACATCGGTAGTGGGGAAAATGCTAGAGTCTATTATAAAAGATGTAATAGCAGAGCACTTGGAAAACAGTGACCGGATCGGACAAAGTCAACATGGATTTACAAAAGGTAAATCGTGCTTGACTAATCTACTGGAATTCTTTGAGGATGTAACTGGTAAAATAGATAAGGGAGAACCAGTGGCTGTGGTGTATTTGGACTTTCAGAAGGCCTTTGATAAGGTCCTGCATAAGAGATTAGCGTGTAAAGTTAAGGCACATGGGATTGGGGGCAAGGTATTGACTTGGATAGAGAACTGGTTGGCAGACAGAAAGCAAAGAGTTGGAATAAACGGGTCTTTTTCCGAGTGGCAGGCAGTGACTAGTGGGGTACCGTAGGGATCGGTCCTTGGACCCCAGCTGTTCACAATATATATTAATGATCTAGACAAGGGAACTAGATGTAATATCTCCAAATTTGCAGACAACACAAAGCTGGGTGGGCATGTGTGCTGTGAGGAGGATGCAGAGAAACTCCAGGATGATTTGGACAGGTTGGGTGATTGGGCAAAAGCATAGCAGATGCAATATAACGTGAATAAATGTGAGCTTATCCACTTTGCTGTCAAAAACAGGAAGGCAGATTATTATCTGAATGGCAATAGATTGGGAGAAGGAGAAGTGCAACGAGACCTGGGTGTCCTTGTGCACCAGTCGCTGAAGGTAAGCATGCAGGTACAGCAGGCGGTTAAGAAGGCAAATGGTATGTTGGCCTTCGTAGCGAGGGGGTTTGAGTACAGGAACAAGGATGTCTTGCTGCAGTTGTACAGGGCCTTGGTGAGACCACACCTTGAGTATTGTGTGCAGTTTTGGTCACCTTATCTGAGGAAGGATGTTCTTGCCATGGAAGGAGTTCAGCGAAGATTCACCAGGCTGATACCTGGGATGGCAGGAATGACGTATGAGGAGAGATTGGGACGATTGGGCTTGTACTCGCTGGAGTTTAGAAGAATGAGAGGGGATCTCATTGAAACTTATAAAATTCTGACAGGACTGGACAGACTAGATGCAGGAAGGATGTTCCCGATGGTCGGGGAGTCCAGAACCAGGGGTCACAGTCTAAGGATAAGGGGTAGGCCATTTAGGACAGAAATGAGGAGGAATTTCTTCACCCAGAGAGTAGTGAACCTGTGGAATTCTCTACCACAGAAAGCAGTAGAAGCCAACTCATTAAATATATTCAAGAAGGAGTTGGATATATTTTTTAAGGTTAAAGGGATCAAGGGGTATGGGGAGAAAGCAGGGACCGGGTACTGAAATTGGATGATCAGCCATGATCGCATTGAATGGGGGAGCAGGCTCGAGGGGCCGAATGGCCTACTCCTGCTCCTATCTTCTATGTTTCCTAATAGTTAGATAAAGAAGGGTGGGAGGCGGCTCGTGTGGAACATAAACACCGGCATGGATTAGTTAGCCTGTTTCTGTGCTGTAGACTCTATGTAATTCCATGTAACCATATCCTTTGATGACATGATCAATATGGGTCTGAAATATGGTTATTGTTGGAGCTACTTATTTTGGTAAATACTGTTGGTTGAAATAACTTGCCAAGCAGTTTTATTTTCAAGAATTTGCACCAATGCAATTTACGAATGAAAGTGTTAAAACCGTGTCCTTTTTATATTGCCTTGAAAAAGACTGAAATTTTTTACATGTACTCAACTTATTTGCAGAATCCAACTGGGCCTTCTGATTTGTTTTTTTAATGATGGCAGTTTCTACAATCTGTTTTTGTAGACTTGCAATAGTTTTTAAAATAATGCAATTTTATTTTGTGACTAGTTGCTCAGTGCACCAGACAGTCACAGGAAGTCCACAACTAAATCATGTCCAGGCCAATTTTCTGCCGCTGCTTAGTGTCCTGTGATCCAGTTTCATAAAATACGACTCCCAGATCACAGGAAAAATGCAACACCTTAGGCCCTTCCACATGATGAGTCATGCCACCTCCAGCTTTTTCTCAAATCTTATTTTTAAATCTTGAAATAAAACTGGTTGTAACCTGTAATGTGAAACTTCTGAATTTTCTTTGAGTCTACAAGACTACATTGTGACTGATTGTGTGTGAAACCTGGTGCAGGTTGTTGCAACTTGTCCTCTAACAAACCATTTGAAGCCAAGCTGTTCAGAAACAATTTATTTTGAGATTGGATATTTGCAAAGGTTTCCACATTAGATTTTTACAGAAATATACCGTTCATATCCATGTGTGCATCAAACAGGTCAGTTCTGTAGTAATTTATGAATGCAGTTAGGGCGATGATTGCCAGCAACGTGGCTTTTGAGAATATCTGCATCTTAATGAGCTGAAAGTCAAGAATCCCATGAAACAGAATCTAATTGGTGTGTTTTGTGGAATATTTGATATACAGCCAGTTCTGCTTAACCAGAAAAGCAATGAATCTACATTATTACTGTGATTCTTTTTAAAGCTAATTTAAGTTCTACTAGTTTTGGGCAGTGTTTTACGATTTGTAATTTCCTTGAATTTGGTGATTTTTTTTTTAGGCACTCGTGCTGGATTTTTTTCACCAGCTGTTATTGTAACCATTTTTTTTTAAAAACAGCTAAACTTGGCAAAGACTTTTGAGTTGCTGGTTGTACAGGTCAAAAGCTTATGGCACTGTACATATCCACTAAAATCAATTGCAGAACACCCAGATAAATAGAAATCATGTAGGTAGGTTAGTACTATGCAGAAAAGGGGGCAAATTGACAGAAGAGGCCTCTTCAATCACAGTGCCCTGAAGAGTCTGGGGATGTGGCTATGATCTGTTTTAAAATATGTAGGGGTTGTAAACAGAGAAGCTACTTCTCTCCACAAATCAAAAATATATTTGATAGTATTAACTATTAATCTTACTCGGTAATTCCACACTGAAGCCTCTAAATGTGCTAAAGCAGCTGCAAGAATGCAGTCCGGTTTATATTTTCATGTGTGAAATGGTTGCTTTCAAACCAGGGTAAAAGGTATTTTTACTGTTAATTTATTATAGTGAGCATTAGTGAGTTTTTATGCATAGTCATTAAAATCCTAGATATGCGTGGGAATGCACCTTTTAAATGTTTCTTGCACTTTTAGGTGATTCTAATTTGATTTATTCCCTTGTATATTTCTGTTCCCAGTGTACATGAGGAAGATTTGTCAATCGTTGATTAGGAATGCATCAAAAGTATCCGTGATTCGAATTGTAAGTGAGAAGTAAAATAATGTATTAAAGAACTTGCATCCAAAGTGTTTGTTAAGCAACGTCCAGATGCATATTCACCATGATCAGATTTTTGTTTTGTGCTGTAACGTGTACATCACTTTTGGGATTTTCACTTCAAGTAAACATTCCAATCTGTGTTTAATGGCAGATTTTTTATGCTAAAATTTGGATTTTGTAGTGATTGGGGGAGAGTGGCAGGTATAAAAATAAGGGTTTATTAAATGATGGGAAAATAAGCGATTAGGATGTTTTAAGTGAACCATAATGGCTGGGATATTGAGGAAAAACGGGTTTATGCAATGCAAGCATTCTAGATGCCGTTTACATGACGAGTTGTGTCAAGTATTCGAATGCAGAACTTCAGATAATATGCAACTTCATATTCAGGACTTCATCATCATTTTAACTATTTAAATCATGAAGTTCTCTAATTCTAATTTCTCAGTAAATGTCTCAATTATTTAGAAGGATGCCAATCCTGTTTGGTTTCCAGCATAGGTCTTTACATCAATCTAAGCCAATTCAGTTTTTTTTAAAATTACATTGCTGGACTCCAAAACAAGTGACTAGTTGAAACAGAATGGACTCAAATTTGTTGTTGGAATTGCACCCTGCCTTCTAAGGATTATGGAATTTTCTGTATATTCCATCCTGTATTGCCTAATAAAAGGGATTCTGTTGTCTTAAAAGATTTGCAAGACATTGATGTGATATTTTTGCCATTTTGCATTTAAAAAAATCTTGTTGCTCCATGTCTAAATGCCTTTGTAAAACTTACTGTGATATGAGCATTTAGCTTTTTAAGTCCTCCTTTGTTTGCCTCTATATATGTTAGCGCTACTTAATGTGAGGAAATGCACATTTCAGTGAGGGCCAGTTTAATTTTGTTGCTTGGAATTAATTTAAGGACTTGTTAAGTGCTTTGTCTTAAATTAATCTGAAAATATTTTAATTTGGTAAATGTACTTTTGTTATATATTCATTCAGCTGATGCTTTTTAAACAACCCTCCCCCCCCCACCCCCCAATTAAAAAAAAAAAAAAAGTTTGACTGGGAATAAAGCCTTATTTGAATTGACTGAACAAAGAACTTTTCAATTTTTGCCCAAAAACATGAGGGACTTCCTATCATGGCATGTAGTGTATTAATAATATCCCCACCATCTAAACCTGATGGCTCTCACTAAGTGTGCTTTCCATTAACAGCTAATAACCCATATTTTTGAAGTGCATTGTCCTGTTGCAGGATATCAAATAAAACCTGGCAAAAACACTTGAAAATAGAAATGAAAATATGTAAATCAGTAAGTATTTGCATGAATAAAATGTGGTTTTCCAGAGATGTTACTATTTCCCCTTCTTGTAAAAGAGTGGATTGTTTTACTGTCATGAGTATATTTATATTACAAGATGATTTTATTCAAATATAGTGAAATATAGATGTTAACTGTGAAATAGATGTTATCAGTAACACTTCATCTTCTGGTCACTTGACTATCAAATGTTTATTTTCTGTTCTGATAGATTACTGAATGAATGAGTATTGTAATTACTTCCCTCGCGTTTCAACTTCCATCCCCCAAATCATACTATTTGACAAAATTGAAATTTTCTGCCCCCTGTCCAACTCCTTTTTAAAATTATTTATGGAATTAGCTTCCACCACCTTTTCAGGTAGAGCGTTCCAGATCCCGACAACTCTGACTGAAAACATTTCTTCTCCTCTCCCCTCTAGATCTTTTGCCAATGACATTAAATCTATGACCTCTGGTTATTGACCCACTCGCCAGAGGGGATAGTTTTTCTCTATCTACTCTATTAAAACCTCTTATCTTGAAAACCTCTTGGGTCACCTCTTAACCTTCTATGATTAATGCAAAGATGTGTGAAGTAACGCACACTTGGGAGGAAAAACAAGAAATGGGAGTATAAAAGTGAGAGTGCAGGCTGATAAAGCCATAAAATGCCAGTAGCATAATGGGCTTTATAAATATGGTCTTTGTGTACGAAGGCTAAGGTAATGGTAAATTTGTACATGGCAATGGTTAAGCCACAGTTAAGAGTTCAATGTGATGAATTGGGAAAGACTACTTCCTCTAGTTGGGGAGTCAGTGATGAGCAATCATAAATGTAAAATTGTTAGGAAGTGCCATAAGTTTTGGATTAGTAGCAAGGAGCTGACACAGTGCATAATCTAGGTTGGCACTCAGTGACGCTTCTGTGTGTACACTGGCACCTAGAAGAGCAGATATAGGACATTGAACAATGGACTCCCACAGGGTTCTGTCCTAGCACCCATGTTATTCAACATTTACACCAGTGACCTGCCCGAAACAGAGTCCCGCAAGTTCGTATATGCTGCTGACGTTGCCTTGGCCACGCAAAACATGAATCTGTCCATCACCGAGGAGACCCTGACCAGTGATTTAGAGGATGGAGGCCTACTTCTGCTGATGGCGACTTTGGCCAAACCCGTAAAAGACCGTCACCTCGCCATTCCGCCTCAACACCCATCAAGCAAATCAAACTTTGAAAGTATCCTTTTGCAGCGCAGAAGTAAACCATGCCAAAAAAACCCACCTATTTAGGAGTCACGCTCGATCACACCCTGTCGTATAGACAGCATCTCCAGAACCGTGGGAAGAAACCAAAGAGTAGGGTCAACTTGATCCAGAAACTTGCCGGATCCACATGGGGAGCAGATGCTCAAACCCTCCATATGGTAGCACTCGCCCTGGTGTACTCTACAGCAGAGTACTGCTCTCTGGCATGGCTATCAAGTCCGCATGTCAAATCCATTGATGTCCAGCTGAACTCTACTATGAGAATGATTGAGTATGCTTTTATCAACATCAACACCTTGGCTGCCCGTGCTTGAAAACATTGCACCACCACACCTACGCCGCGAATATGCAGTTTCCAGAGAATACAACTGCTGCACCAGCAAAGACATGCCGATCCAACCCGTCTCAAATCTAGAAGGCCATTTTGGACCATCGCTGAAGCCCTTCAGTGATCTCCCCTCAGCCTTGATGCCCGATGGGGAAATGCTTGGAAAAACTGTGACATACGGCATGGATTCCTTTATAGAGGACCTCAGTACAACCTGAAGGATCAAACCTTCCTCACAAACAGTGGACAACCATCAACCACCTCAGAACCGGTCATGGTAGATGCTGCCACCTTCACCATAGATGGAAGATTAAAGCATCCCCATCATGCGACTGTGGAGCTCCTAATCAGACCCTGAAGCACATCATTGAGCACAGCCCTCAGAGGAAATTCGCAGGCAGCTGACAAGATATCCATGCTGTTATACTGGAAGCTTTGGCCTGGATATCTGACTTGGATATTGACATTTGATTTGCTACTACCATACGAAAGAAGAGGAGTGCTGCATTGTTGGCTATAGTTATGCTTTGGATGCGACATTAAATTGAAGCACTGGACACTAAAGATCCCATGGCACTATTCAAAAGATGAGCAGGGAGTGTACCAGTGTCCAGGCCCAATATTTGTCCCTCAAACAACACCACAAAAACCAGATCAGCTGTTCATCTCATTGCTATTCTGGCATTTTGCTGTGTGCAAAATGGCAGTCACATTTGGGTCTGTTTCATCCAAAGATCCCAGGTTCAAACAGTACAGTACTCCAATTTACAGTAAAACAAATACATTTTATTTAGAAAGCACAGTTCAGTAATGGCACTTTCTCCTATCTTAGTCCCTCCCCAGCTGCTCTTCCTTCTCGGCTCCAGCCTCTGATTTCAGCTTCTATAACCGCAGCCTATGACCTTTGGGCCTAGAAGGCAATTCAGTCTGTTTTCTAATTGTAGGTACTTTTTTCTCTCATACCCTGCCTGTCTCTGTTAGTTTGGGGTGGGTGTAGAACCTATGATTGGACCTTTTGCCTTGCACAGAACATGCTAAATTTAAGCCTGTCCCTACTATTCTGTCTTCATAGTTTTTGCAAGATTTTGCTTTTGGTCATGTTTGATGGCTATATATTTTTTTCACCCTTAATGAGACTTCAGTTCCTGTCTATCCAGAGCTCCTTTTCAGACAAAAAGTCCTGATACATAGTGTGCATCAGGTCAGATTGGTGGTCTTTCTGATTCCAAAATGCAACTCTATCTTTGGAGTTCATTAATCACTAGTTGAGGCATCAGTCAAACTGAAAACTTAATACATATGTTACCTGCTGTGGTACCTTTTTTGAGGAACCCTTCAATGATGAGTGGTGAATCTCTATGCCCTTCCCCAACTGGTAGTCTTATCAATGCCATCAAATCAATCCAACCTATCCTGGATTTATGAAACTTTGGGATATTATAGTGTGAAGGCCATTTGTGATGGTACCTTTCTCACTGATGGGGGCAAACTATGCACCTCCAAACATCTAGAGTGATCAAAAATGAAAGTTGGGAGAGCAGGATAAAAAGTATTTACCGAACAAATACTGAAAAAGGTGCTCATAAACTGGAACGTTTTTCAATAATTAGTGATAAGTGGCAGGTAATGACCATCTCCAATAAGCGAAAGTCTAACCACCGACCTTTGACATCCAACGGCATTACCATCGCCGAATCTCCCACCATCAACATCCTGGGGAGTCACCATTGACCAGAAACTTAACTGGACCAGCCACATAAGAAATGTGGCAACAAGAGCAGGTCAGAGGCTGGGTATTCTGCAGCAAGTGTCTTACCTCCTGACTCTCCAAAGCCTTTCCACCGTCTAAAGTGAGGAGTGTGATTGAGTATTCTCCACTTGCCTGGATGAGTGCAGCTCCAACACACTCGAAGCTTGACACCATCCAAGACAAAGCAGCCCGGTTGATTGGCACCCCATCCACCACCTTGAGCATCCACTCCCTCCGCCACTGGCTTACCGTGGCTGCAGTGTGTACCATCTACAAGATGCACTGCAGCAACTCGCCAAGGCCTCTTCGGCAGCACCTCCCAAACCCGCAACCTCTATCTCCTAGAAGGACAAAGGCAGCAGGTGCATGGGAACACCACCACCTCCAACTTCCCCTCCCAAGTCACGCACCATCCTGACTTGGAAGTATATCACCGTTCCTTCATCGTCGCTGGGTCAAAATCCTGGAACTCCCTCCCTGACAACACTGGGAGTACCTTCACCACATGGACTGCAGCAGTTCAAGAAGGTGGCTCACTACCACCTTCTCAAGGGCAATTAGGGATGGGCAGTAAATGCTGGCCTTACCAGCGACACCCACATCCCATGAACGAATAATAAAAAAATACAAACTGAAATAATCCCACTCATTATACCTGAAAGGTTCAGTATTGTTTTGCCTTCAGTTTATGCAGCTAACCTCATTATAAAGAGGAGCAGAAATTAGCTGCTACTGCAATAATTTTTCTGCTTATACAGCACAATACTACAGAACGTTATACAGATAAATAGCTACCTAATTAAACAACGGTGTGGACAGTAGTCAGTTGGACACAGTTGTATGTATTTCTTATCCCTTTTTAATGTAAAAATGCAACATTTTCCATGGGAGCAAATCCCATACCTTCTAGAATGCTTTACTTGTTCTCCACGCCTCCTTGGACAGGCTGTAATGGAACTGGTGCCTTCGTAGCTTAGCAATTACTTGTTTCTCTCACTATCCAGTACACTGCAACAGCTAATTTGCTGTTTTGAGAGATCTGGAGAGAAATCCTACACTTCATTCACTGATTTTATTCCTGCTAGTTCTGGCTGCAGCTTGTACCAGGACTGGACTTTGGTGCAAATGGGAGTTCCTAGCCTGTGATAAATCAGGAATGGAGTTGACTTGGAATGAAGCAGTAGTGTCGGGTATGGGCTACAGTGAGACAGTCCGTAAGGAACATCCAGTACCTGTGAATTGGGAGAGTGGGTTAGAGGGAGGATTGCACGTTGAGATAGCTTTTTTGTGAAATGTTGGGCTGTAGAATGTGGATAAAGCCAAATGTCATTTATACTTCCAATTTTTTTTTAAAAATCTATGAATTGTGAAGTTAAAATAATCAATACATAATTTTTAATGTAAAAATACAACATTTTCCATAGAAGCAAGACCCTGTACCCTCTAGAAATGTTATTGCTGGTCACCTGTACCACCCTGGATAGGCTGTAAGGGGGCTAGTGTTTTCTTAGCTTAGCAATAACTTAATTCTTTCAATATCCATGCCATATCATAGGAACAAAACATACATGATTCAGAGCAAGTCAATCCCTTACTACCCATGAATCTTTTAGAAAAATCTTAGACCAGCAGGGAGCTGGTGTCTTCCTAGCTTAGTAATTGCTCTCATTCTCAAAACAGCGATGTCATTTAATAGAAACAACATTTGTACAAGACCTAAAGCGACAAACTCCTTTGCCACCTGAGACTTTAAACTGATACCTTCCTGGCTTAGCAAAGTAGCAGTTCCCAACCAGAGCTGTTGCAGATCCTTTTGCAACAGATTTTTTAGGAAATTGCTTTCTCTTGCTTTAATGTACAAACCATTGAGAAGATTTAGTCCCTAGGCAAGCGAATAAGACTATAGGGGCTACAACAGGCCAATGCATTTTAAAAAATTTATCCATTCACAGGATGTGGGTGACGCTGGCAAGCCCAGCATTTATTGCCTTCGAGAAGGTGATGGTGAGCTGCTGCCTTGACAACTGAATGGCTTGCTAGGCCACAGAGGCAGTTAAGAGTCAACCAGTTGCTGTGGGTCTGGAGTCACATGTAGGCCAGACCGGGTAAGGATGGCAGATTTCCTTCCCTAAAGGGCATTAGTGAACCAGATTGGGTATTTAACAACAGTCTGGTAGTTTCATGGTCACCATTACTGATGCTACTTTTTAATTCCAGATTTATTTAATTAACTGAATTTAAATTCCTAACGTGGTGGGATTTGAACTCATGTCCCTAGAATCATTAAGCCAGGCCTGCTGGATTACTAGTCCAGTAACAGAACCACTATGCTACCATTCCCTCATTTTGTCACAGGATGCCCTACACATCTTAACTGAGTGTGAAATAAAGCTAAGCCACTAATCAACACTATTAAATCCATCCACTTTTAAAATTAAAAGCAGTGAATTTCATCATAACTAGCAGCTGACCAAAGCTATACTGTACCTTAGGTTAAGCACCTTGGAACTAAGGTGCTACATAAATGCAAGTTGTTGTTGACACTTTAGGTGCTATTTAAACCAAACTATTTTGATCATTTTTAGTGGTAGATGGGGTAGACAGCAGTTTGCCTGCAATTACTACATTTTTCTTTAGTTCTGCATTTACATCCTTGACTGCACTATTGTTTATGATCTCAAATAGAACACCTGTCCTCTCCATTGCTAAAATTAGCTCCAAGAAGCTTAGTTTCTTATTTTGAGCCAATTAATTATTTTCCCTCAACTTCTAATTCTACATGTGTATAAAGCTGGCATCTATCCATGATTTGAATACTGTTCCCAGATCCTCAGTCCATCTCAGTTAATGCTGGCATCATTCTTCCTCCCCGAACCCACACTGCTGCTCTCAGCTTTGCCCCTCTTTTATCCCCCCAAAGTAACACACGCAGTTTATTAATGCAACAATTTCTCTGGACCACTCAGGCAAGGTGTTCCTCTAAGCCCACCAAAGGTGCCCTAGGTAAGCAGGCCCATGGTGCAGTAGTAGCAGAGGATGAAATGAAGGAAGCAAAGATGCAGCCAGGAAGATTGGTGCAGTAGGCATTCATTGATAACTGCTTCCAGTAATTCCCAAATTGGACCCCCTGACCAAGTCTGGCATTCAAATGAACCACCACCCACTGTAACCAGAGACAATGCTGTCCATCTTCATCTGTTGTGCTTTAATTGCCATCTTACACCGTCCTGCCATCAGTTGGTACCATAATGTGGCCAGTCTCAGCAAAAACTGCCTTCACAAAGAGGAAATAGTGTTAAACATTTATTACATCGTATAGTAGTTACCAATGGAAGTGCCATCATTTATTCGATTTGTCTTAAGTATTTTTCCATTAATCCCCATAATACGTCTGCTTGTTTCATATCTCAAAGTGCTTGATTTTACATTTATCTACATTAAACTGCATATGCCATTGACCACCCACCTCCCCAAGTGCCCTGTAACTTGCCCCACCTTTGGAGTGGGGGGGGGGGCTAAAGAAAAGACAAAACAACTTTTTTTTAAAAAGGAAGGGATTATAAATGGAAATTAGCAAATATATTTGTAGGTATTCCTGCTTTAGAGAACACAGAACCAAAATGTAATCAGCAACTCTCTTATTCAACATATAATTCTGAAGCATCTTTCATCTAAGTGATTATTTGATCTCAGCTACATTGATATCAATCAAACAATAAAATGTACTTATTTTACAACGTAGAAGAGCAAAAGATATCAATCAAAAATTGCAGCAGATACATATACGCTTAATACACGCACTACTGTTAACAATTTATTTTCCTTGACAGCCTTTTGGATCAAGATTACAAATTTCATTTCATGCATAATTTATTGATATATGCAAATAAAATGGAACTGTAACATGCTACAGGCTATTTTATTTTCTTAAAGATACATTATTAATTCTGTCATTGTCATAGTTACTACATAAGTCTTCCTAAATGTGCCTTCAGTTTAGAATTTTCTACAAAAAATGCAATAAATCTCACATTGATACAACAGAATTCTTACATTAAAATACAATTGAACTTAAATTGTTTGAGATACATGCTGAGCTTGTAAAGTTTTATACAAGAAATGGAAGTAGTCTGGAGAAACAAAATCTACTCAGATATGGTTAAACAGATGGTTTGTGATCTGATTGCATCTGAATACCAAATTACCATTAACTGCATTGTAAGACTTGTTTCCCAGTAATTCAATCATAACAGAACTTCCTATCCCAGGTTTTAATTATGGCTCACAGAGCAAGCAGCTGGAAAACATATAGCTGCAATTCTGTTCTGTAGTAATTATATTAATTCTAATTAAAGCAGACACTCTCAGGGCAGGAAGTAATCACTGCGCAATCAGAAAAAAGCAGATCACAGAATATTTATGTAGTTGGAAATGCAGTAACTTGTTAGGGTGCTCTTTCCTCTCTGCTTCCGGAGGCCTGTACTTCACTCAGATCCGTCCTTTAGGATGAGATGGGACCATGTGTTCCATTTAAAATACAAGAGACAGTACACATTGCTGGTTATTATAGACAGTGGATAGTATATCGGATTGTTGTGGTAGAAAAACAAAAGTGGAAACCATTTTAAACACAGCTGAGGTGCCACCGAGTAGCAGGACACAGATTTGTGATTCCCCCACGTGCTGAGTTTCTGACCTCGGATACGATTTTGAGGAGGTGCAAGTGAAAGCCACACACCTATGTAAGGAGAGAGAAAAATCAGTGGACCAGTCACCTCCGGTGTTTTTTATCCACCACTTAATGGTGGTAGATAGATTGACATAGGAAGTCCTTGGTGATTATCCCCACCTCCCACCGTCCAGGGACCCTGCCGCCAATTGTAGAACCCCTACTGCCACCCCAGCTGAGATTAGTGATTGAACTTGGGACCTTCTTGGTTTGCACTATCCAGCACCACACCACATGATGCTGTTACTCAGAACAATCTTTAACTTCAGATCTTTCAACAAGATTTGGAGGGTTTCTGTTGTGGAAAAGGTATGCCAGTTCTCACGTGTCATGGATTGTCATGTTCCAGCTCACACATGGAGTCTACTGTAATATGTGATGGTTCTTGACCCTCACTATTTAGGGAAGGTTAAAGCTAATCTAAACTTGTTTTCATCTCACTTAAGTTTTAATTTTTTTTCTTTGAGGTTGTGAACTCTTCCTTTTTCAGTTATGTTTTCTCCTTTTTCCTCCCCGGCCATATTCAGTGCTGTTTTCTCCTTTTTCCTCCCAGGCCACATTCAGTGCTATCGCCTGACCTGGCTGTGTTAGAAATTAGGGGTGCCTAAAAATGTATATGGCTATGTGAATGAAACTGACACAATCATTTAAACACAGTATTATGTGCGTCAGTACTCGAGACAAGTAAGGGGTTAATGTATAAGTTACGTTGTATTGGGACGGCGTAAGTTTTGGTGTCCTAGAAGCTTGTATTAGAATTTGAGTTAAGTGTTTTTAGTTAGTTAGATTAGATGAGGTACAACATCCCACACAGGCACCCACAGCATAGCCTTGCCTTTCCAGGCTAGCTGTCTGTTTGCAAGTTAGGGTTTTGACTTTGTATAATGTATCTTTAATTTGGCCAATGAAGGCCCAACCTATGTTTCTTCCATTATTACTAATAACCATATTATAATGCTACAGTAGGAATTGGAGTTTGTTTAACAGAATGGCTTGCTAAGATGCGTACAGTAACCAGCATGTTAGAATAGAATAGAATTTAATGATTCATTTCATGGTACAACAGTCTGATAATGAATTGAAATGGTCAGGTTGTACAGCTGGCTGCCTGTATGGACAGCTTTGACCATAAACAACTGATAAGCAGTTATGAACAATGAGGCCTCTGATTGAAGGTGTTAAGGCCAAGCTTGGTGTGTATGGGCTACTGACTCCAGACCGGAGGAGGACAAGACAGGATGGGATAAGAGACTATAGCTTTGGAGGGAAAGGGCCGGATGAGATAAGAGGGCACCCAAGAGTGAAATCTGTGGTCTAACACTCTTCCCAGAGTGAACCCATACTGACTCTAGTCTAACACTCTTGGGTAGTTCAGAAAGAGAGAAACACATGAGACCAGAAGGAGAATGAATAACAAGAGTTGTTTGTGCACGTCAGCTGGCTGTCCGATCGGGTCTGGTACCAGCTGCTTGTCACGGTTGTATGTTTTTGCTGTATAACTAGTGTGTTATATTCCATCTTAAAACTCTGATTAAACACAATATACCCACCATATTGGTTTGCACTCGATCCTGATTATTTGAAGTACCAGAGATAAGTGCTGGCCTTGACAGCGATGCCCACATCACATGAACAAATATTTTTTAAAATCTACAGCTGAGACAAGGGAGTCAGTCATAGAGTTATACAGCACAGAAAGAGGCCCTTCGGCCCATCAAGCCCTGTCTAATCTAATCCCATTTTCCAGCATTTGGTCCATAGCCTTGTATGCTATGGCATTTCAAGTGCTCATCCAAACGCTTCTTGAATGTTGTGCGGGTTCCTGCCTCTACCACCCTTTCAGGCAGTGAGTTCCAGATTCCAACCACCCTCTGGGTGAAAAAGTTCTTCCTCAAATCCCCTCTAAACCTCCTGCCCCTTACCTTGAATCTATGCCCTCTTGTTATTGACCCCTCTACTAAGGGAAAAAGTTCCTTTCTATCTACCCTATCTATGCCCCTCATAATTTTGTACACCTCAATCAGGTCCCCCCTCAGCCTTCTCTGCTCCAAGGAAAACAACCCCAGCCTGTCCAGTCTTTCTTCATAGCTGAAGCGCTCCAGCCCAGGTAACCTCCTGGTGAATCTCCTCTGCACCCTCTCCAAAGCAATCACATCCTTCCTATAGTTTGGCGATCAGAACTGCACACAGTATTCCAGCTGTGGCCTAACCAGCGTTTTGTACAGCTCCATCATAACCTCCCTGCTCTTATATTCTATGCCTCGGCTAATGAAGGCAAGTATCCCCTATGCCTTTTTAACCACCTTATCCACCTGTTCTGCTGCCTTCAGGGATCTATGTACATGCACACCAAGGTCCCTCTGATCCTCTGTCTTTCCTAGGGTCTTACCATTCATTGTGTATTCCCTTGCCTTGGTTAGTCCGTCTAAAATGCATCACCTCACACTTTTCAGGGTTAAATTCCATTTGCCACTGTTCCGCCCATCTGACCAACCCATCTATATCGTCCTGCAGACTGAGGCTACCCTCCTCGCTATTTACCACCCCACCAATTTTCATGTCATCTGCGAACTTACTGATCATACCTTTTACATTCACATCCAAATCATTAATGTAGACCACAAACAGCAAGGGACCCAGCACCGATCCCTGCGGTACCCCACTGGACACAGGCTTCCAGTCACAAAAACAACCTTTGACCATCACCCTCTGCCTTCTGCCACTAAGCCAGTTTTGGATCCAATGTGCCAAGGCACCCTGGATCCCATGGGCTCTACCTTCCTGACCAGTCTCCTATGCGGGACTTTTTCGAAAGCCTTACTGAAGTCCATGTATACCACATCCACTGCACTACCCTCAGCCACACACCTAGTCACCCCCTTGAAAAATTCAATCAAATTAGTCAGACATGATCTTCCCTTGACAAAGCTATGCTGACTATCCTTGATTAATCCTTGCCTCTCCAAGTGGAGACTAATTCTGTCCCTCAGAATTTTTTCCAATAATTTCCCTACCACTGATGTTAGGCTCACTGGCCTGTAATTCCCTGGTTTATCCCTACTACCCTTCTTGAATAATGGTACTACGTTAGCTGTTCTCCAATCCTCTGGCACATCTCCTGTGGTCAGAGAGGTTCTGAAAATTTGTCTCAGAGCCCCTGCAATCTCCTCCCTTGCCTCACAGCAGCCTGGGATACATCTCAGCCGGGCCTGGGGATTTATCCACTTTTAACCCTGCTAAAACTGCTAGTACCTCCCTCTCGCTGCTAATATGTTCAAGTATATCACAATCCCCCTGCCTGATTTCTATGTCTACATCGTCCTTCTCCATAGTGAACACAGATACAAAAAATTCATTTAAAACCCCACCTACATCTTCTGGCTCCACACACACATTGCCACTTTGGTCCCTAATGGGCCCTACTCTTTCCCTAGTTATCCTCTTGCCCTTAATATACTTATAAAACACCTTGGGATTTTCCTTTATTTTGCTCACCAGTGTTATTTCATGGCCCCTCCTCGCTCTCCTAATTTCTTTTTTAAGTATCCCCCTGCACTTTTTATACTCCTCTAGGGCTTCCTCTGTCTTTAGTCCTTTGTATCTGCCAAAAGCCCCCCATTTTTTCCTAATCCATTCTCGTATATCCCTCGTCATCCAAGGTTCCCTGGGCTTGTTGGTCCCACCCTTGACCTTTACGGGAACATGTTGTAAGTTGTGCGCACGACATGACCAGAGTGGCGCACGACTTACGCTGAGCAGGGCAGAGGGTCAGAGTTCCCTCCTGGGTAGGAGATTGCAGGCCGAGCCGGGCAGTGTGAAGGAGGTACCGGGAGAGTGAACCCAACAATATAGCGGCCCGTCCGATAGCTGCAGCGGCCCATCCGATATTCTTTTCTCCCGACCCGCCCGATATTTTTTTCTCCCCGACCCGTCCGATATTCTTTTCTCCCGACCCGACCCGAGGCCTGTCCGATATTCGTTTCTCCCCCCCCCAACCGACCCCCGACCTGATTTGCGGGCCAGCTTAGTAGGAGTCAGCCGATATCCGGCTTTCCAGAGAAGCAGGAAGGGGAATGAGACACGGAACAGTCACAAGAGGTAGCCTGAACTTTTACAATTTATATTAAATACAAATTTCCCAGCCTTATAAAACCTTCTGAAATCCAAAAAATTCCAAAAACCGAAACTCAGCTGGTCCCAAGGCTTTCGGATAAGGGATAGTGTACCTGTATACATAAATAGATGCTTGGCATTTGCACCAGAAGAGTTTGGTTGCAGTGGTGTACTGGTTTTATAACCACAACTACCCCATCTGTTGAGGAATTGGGTGCAGTTTTGATGACTTTTTACAATACACAGCAGGTTATAAAAGAAATAAAACCAAAATCAAGCCTATTTCCATACAATGACCTCCACACACCCGCCCCCCCCCCCCCCACTGCTGAAGCCCAGCTTCAGCAGAGGTGATGCTCAATCCTCAGAGTATATAAAACACATAAAGCAGCGCAAATCAACATGAACTCTTCCTCCCTCCCCAAGTTTGTGTTGCTTTCTCCCTCCCCACCCGTTTGTTTCTCCCTCTCCAGATTGTGTTGCTCTCTTTCTCCCTGCCCAGTTTGTGTTTCACTCTCTTGCCCTCCCCAGTTTGTGTTGCTTTTTCCCTCCCTCCCCTGTTTGTGTTGCTTTCTCTCTCCCTCCCCAGTTTGTGTTGGTCTCCCTCCCTCACCCAGTTGCTCAGCCTACCTCCTTCAATTTATGATGTGGAGATGGCGGTGTTGGACTGGGGTGGACAAATGTAGGAAGTCACACAACACCAGGTTATAATCCAACAGCTTTATTTGAAATCACAAGCTTTCAGAGCGCTGCTCCTTCGTTAGGTGAAGTGAAGAGAAGCATACAGGCACAGCATATATAGTCAGAGAAAACTGCCAGATGATTACAGGTAATCTTTCTAACAGCCCTTCATCACACCTCGGCAGAGAGATAATCACAGCAATCAAAGGTGCGAATGGTGTCCAAACAGGTCAGTCAGGAAAACATTACATCAAAGAACAATGAGGTGGGGTCACAAGGGGTCAAATGTTGCAGATGCTGGGGTCTGTATGGAAAAACAAAAAAACTTTGCTGGAAATCACAGCAGGTCCGGCCGCATCTGTGCAGAGAGAACAAGCCAACGACGACTCAAGTCTGGATGACCCTACGTCAGGTGGGGTTACATGTAGCGTGACATGAACCCAAGATCACGGTTGAGGCCGTCCTCATGAGTGCGGAACTTGGCTATCAGTTTCTGCTCGACGATTTTGCGTTGTCGTGCGTCTCGAAGGCCGCCTTGGAGAATGCTTACCCGAAGATCGGAGGCCGAGTGTCCTTGACTGCTGAAGTTTTCCCCGACTGGGAGGCAACACTCCTGCCTGGCGATTGTTGTGCGGTGTCCGTTCATCCATTGCCGCAGTGTCTGCATGGTCTCGCCGATGTACCATGCTCCGGGGCATCCTTTCCTGCAACGTATGAGGTAGACAACGTTGGCCGAGTCACATGAGTATGTACCATGTACCTGGTGGGTGGTGTCCTCACGTGTGATGATGGTATCTGTGTTGATGATCTGGCATGTCTTGCAGAGGTTGCCGTGGCAGGGTTGTGTGGTGGCGTGGTCGCTGTTCTCCTGAAAACTGGGTAATTTGCTGCGAACGATGGTCTGTTTGAGGTTAGGCGGCTGTTTAAAGGTGAGTAGTGGAGGCGTGGGGATGGCCTTAGCGAGGTGTTCATCGTAGTCGATGACATGTTGAAGGCTGCGGAGAACATGGCGTAGTTTCTCCGCTCCGGGGAAGTACTGGACGACGAAGGGTACTCTGTTGGTTGTGTCCCGTGTTTGTCTTCTGAGGAGGTCTATGCGACTTTTCACTGTGGCCCGTCGGAACTGTCGATCGACGAGTCGAGCGTCATATCCCGTTCTTACGAGGGCGTCTTTCAGCGTCTGTAGGTGTCCATCACGTTCCTCCTCGTCTGAGCAGATCCTGTGTATTTGCAGGGCTTGTCCATAGGGGATGGCTTCTTTAACGTTAAAGAAGCCATCCCCTATGGACAAGCCCTGCAAATACACAGGATCTGCTCAGACGAGGAGGAACGCGATGGACACCTACAGACGCCCTCGTAAGAACGAGATATGACGCGCGACTCGTCGATCGACAGTTCCGACGGGCCACAGCGAAAAATCGCATAGAGCTCCTCAGAAGACAAACACGGGACACAACCAACAGAGTACCCTTTGTCGTCCAGTACTTCCCCGGAGCGGAGAAACTACGCCATGTTCTCCGCAGCCTTCAACATGTCATCGACGACGAACACCTCGCCAAGGCCATCCCCACGCCTCCACTACTCGCCTTCAAACAGCCACCTAACCTCAAACAGACCATCGTTCGCAGCAAATTACCCAGCTTTCAGGAGAACAGCGACCACGCCACCACACAACCCCGCCACGGCAACCTCTGCAAGACATGCCAGATCATCAACACAGATACCATCATCACACGTGAGGACACCACCCACCAGGTACATGGTACATACTCATGTGACTCGGCCAACGTTGTCTACCTCATACGTTGCAGGAAAGGATGCCCCGGAGCATGGTACATCGGCGAGACCATGCAGACACTGCGACAATGGATGAACGGACACCGCACAACAATCGCCAGGCAGGAGTGTTGCCTCCCAGTCGGGGAACACTTCAGCAGTCAAGGACATTCAGCCTCCGATCTTCGGGTAAGCATTCTCCAAGGCGGCCTTCGAGACGCACGACAACGCAAAATCGTCAAGCAGAAACTGATAGCCAAGTTCCGCACTCATGAGGACGGCCTCAACCGGGATCTTGGGTTCATGTCACGTTACATGTAACCCCACCTGACGTAGTGTCATCCAGACTCAAGTCGTCGTTGGCTTGTTCTCTCTGCACAGATGCGGCCGAACCTGCTGTGATTTCCAGCAAAGTTTTTTGTTTTTTTTGTTTTTCCATACAGACCCCAGCATCTGCAACATTTGACCCCTTGTGACCCCACCTCATTGTTCTTTGATGTAATGTTTTCCTGACTGACCTGTTTGGACACCATTCACACCTTTGATTGCTGTGATTATCTCTCTGCCGAGGTGTGATAAAGGGCTGTTAGAAAGATTACCTGTAATCATCTGGCAGTTTTCTCTGACTATATATGCTGTGCCTGTATGCTTCTCTTCACTTCACCTGACGAAGGAGCAGCGCTCCGAAAGCTTGTGATTTCAAATAAAGCTGTTGGACTATAACCTGGTGTTGTGTGACTTCCTACATTTGTCCTTCAATTTAGGAGTTGTAAACTTGTAATCCTCACACTAGATGGCATTCAGCACAAGTCTCCATTTTACCTGAATCAAATTTTATAGAAGTAAAAAAAAAATTATGCACCTGCAGATCTTTAGATAAAGTGTCCTTTAAAGTACTTAAAATTCACAAATTTCTTCTCGCATATTTACAGTAGGGATTTTATACACATTTTCTCCTAAACCATTTTATACAATTGTTTTAAATTGATTTCTTCATCCCCTCCCCCAAAAAATCATGTCTCCTCTTCACTTAAAGGCAATGACCACCAGGATAGTTTCATTGGTACCAACAACCCTTTAGTACCTTGTCTAAGTGGGTATTCTTCAGCAGTCAGGTCATTCACCATGTGAGGCAACACCTATTTCTGTCTTTACCCCTACATGCACTTCCCCACAGGAGTCACTGGGTGGAAGTTTGGAATGAGAGATCATGAAGAACGAACAAACAAATGTGCATTTATAGAACACCTTTCACTATCTCAGGACATCCGAAAGTGCTTTACAGCCAATTAAGTACTTTTGAAGTGTAGTCGCTGTTGTAATGTAGGAAACGTGGTATCTATTTTGTGCACAGCAAGCTCCCACAAACATCAATGTGATAATAACCAGATAATCAGTTTCTGATGTTGTTTGAGATAAATATTAGCCAGAACACAGTTTTCAAAATCATTTTTGTACGGTCTGCACACCTAATTTTGATGGGAGCAAAATTCAGGATCATTTTTAGCACGTTTTATAGCAGGTTGCTAATGGAACATATACTTATTGCTAAAAATGGCAAGCAAATAACCTAATTGAGTTCTCAAAACTTTAACAACTGGTTAAGTATACCAAAAAAACTCAACCTCTCGCACTCCTAATTGAAGAGATGGATACTAATAAATCTGAAAAAATTCTCTCTACTTGTTTCTATCTCTTCCCTATTCCTTCTGTTGTTTTTCCTTCCCTTGCCTCCCTTCTTCTATACTTTAACCACTCCCTGGTACAGTATAACATCTGTGATGCATTGATGCTGTTCGGTTGACTAAATCTTGCAAAAAGAATGGACAGCTAGAATACAAAGATAATTATAGACTGAACAAATATTCTAGGAGACAGAATAGTTCCTATGCTGTTGTCTGATGCATAGCAGGCCAAGGTTGAAACATGCACATGATAATGAATTAATATGGATTTACATTATTCATTTTGGAGATCAGAGTGTATGCAGAACATTCCCACGAGATTAAATGGGTTGGCTAGAGTCTATAAAAAGGTAGTTTGTACATGGTTGATGGAAGGAGTGGGCTTAATATACTGAATAACTTTTTCAATTACCTTTACATTCTTACAGCTTGCCTCCTCTGTCACACAATGGAGCTGTAACATTTTACCACTAGCTTCTTTAGTTTGTGTAAAATAAATCTGGTTAGACAACTGGATTCAGATTAAAAGTTACATTTGGATTTTGTGCAATGAAATACTGGCCTAAAAATACTATTCCACACTTAGTTTCAGCTGCATTTTGTTGTTTTGTTTTTCTACAAGTTATTCAGCAGAGAGCAGACAGTCAGAGGCACAAAGAACGCAAGAAAGCATGGAATGAGAAAAGGCGTTGGCCTATATATCGGAGTATCTTCTAAATGCAAGTTTAACACTTCTTGAAAGAAGTGTCTGTTCCAATCTATCAACATCCCATTTTCAGAGTTATTGAAATCATACAGCAGACTGATAATAGGCTTATCAATTTGTTTATTAAATTGTTTTGAAGCATCAGGACCTTTATAGTACATTTACATAGAAGACTGAAGCCTACTTTTCCACAACTTGACACCATATCTATATTAAATCGGACTGTGTTAAACACATCACTTTTGGCCTCAACACTATTTTTTAGGTAGCAACAGCAGCAGAGCTGTGTCTACAGTCTGTTCCCTTTTACACAACTCAACACAAGGAGAGAGTAAATTACAAGACAAATATGAAGGCTAAAAGAAAGCCTAAATAGGTAAATACTAAAGATTTTGCTTTTTATGAACTATAAAAACAGGTTAAAAAAAACTAGGAGACAAAAGATTGGTGAGCTATAAATTACACATGAAAAGCAGTGGGATTTGAAGACCCCGTGGGGAAATGAACCACAATTCACTGCTCAGCACTGTTCTTGAAATGTCACAATCATTCTTTTGGACATATTCTTTGCTGCTTATTTTCTTCAGGGCAACCTCGGCCCCCAAGTATAGCACCCTCGATCAGTATGTCTATCACAGACCAGTCTCTGCTCTGGGGGGGGGGGGGGGGGGGGGGGGATACAAAAACTCCAAAGAAATTCAAAAAGATTTTGAAAATATGTTTTAAAGCAATAATATACTATTGATGAACTGAAGCAGGACTAGCCTATCCTCAGTTCCACAGTACACAAGCTGCTACTTTATTGCTATTCCATGAAACCTTCAACATGACAGAAGAGAAATGAGTCTTTTGATGATGAAACCAGTTGGGTTTCCCTATTGAAAAATGTCACTGATTCCATTGAAAATTGTAAACCATGCAGCCCAAAGCACAGCAGCATTGTGTCTCAGGAGGGTATCTCCATCTGAATGTTAAAGGGCACTCAAGAGCCAATCGGAACACTGGGATGGCCCACCAGTATTAGTGGATAAGGATACAGAAGCTAGGTAAGAAAATATTTGTTTGATTAAAGTTCTACCATTATTAATATAAAGTTCAGTGCTGCTGTTATTCCCAGCCTACCAAGTTTCAGAAAACAGAAAGCAGCACTTAAGTGTTCAAGACCACCTACTAGTACTGCCTGAAGTGAAAGTTAGTGGGGGGAAAAGAGAGTATTTGTAGCTCTTAAGGAAATACATTTTGTTTTAATATCCTCCCTTTGGATTCCACTGCTGTAGGCAGCAGGTGACCTTTTTTATCGACAAGGCACTGCTGTACATACCTAACCAAGCCAGCATGTTACCATGGCAATGGGCCCTTCCTGTAGAATCACATCACCAACCTTCTAAGCTGTATATTATCTTTCTCTAACTGCATTATTCAGTGGTTGTTTACTTTCAAACCTTTTCATCAAGGATTGGACTCAAATAAAGCAACTAAAACTTTGTAGGAAAAAACCTAACTGGAGTATCACCAGAATGTTTTGCAAAATTTTCCTGCTCTGTGTTGCCTGAAGTGCAGTGGCCAATAAATCAATCCTGGGAACTTTCCCACGGGACGTTATCCCTCACATTGGTAAGACATGAAAAGAAAATCAGGCGGCAGATAAATTTAAATATATCTAAATTTAAGTAGCTGGAAGTTTGTGGGGGGTTATCTGTACAGGACTGCAGGTGATGTGGTGTCTCACTTGCCTCACCTGATGCACCACCTCTGGGAAGCAGTCACAACTATATCCACGGCCAATTCAGTTTTCTACAATAGTAGACTCCATTATAAAGATGGCAGCAGTCATACTCCATTTGAATAGATATGCTCCAACATTTATCTGACCCCAGGCCCTTGCAGAATATCTTCTGATCTGCTGAGCTCCTGGCATCATCCAGTGAGTGGTAATTCATATAAAAAGTGAGAAGCCAGACAGTAATGAGAAACTAAAAGACAGCAAGTCAGGCGCATTCTTCATCCAAATTAAGGTGTGTGTCAATTTTTGATGGGAAGAGAATAAAAGCCAGAACAACCATGCATTTATATTAGATCAAGATCACGCAAAAGTGACATGATGTGTTTTCATGAAGACAATGCCCCCTTTAATAAGGGACCCAATAGGTAGAAATTTGGAGACTTAAAAAAGTGCACAGCAAACCCGTCAACTACCAGTTCCTCTTGAGGGGGTGGGGGGAGAGGGAGAAGAAGGGCAAAGACAATCTAAAGTGCTTTGTTCAGTGGCTCAGCATAAAACTCTAATGATTTGTAACAGCTCACGGTCCTACATAGATTAGATCAATTGGCTATGCAATCACTGCAGACTGCCAAAAAAAAAGGAAAATCTCCAACCTGCAGGGTTCCCTTTAGAAGCTGCAGTTTCCTGTTCCTATTGGCACATTAGAGTTAAAAATAATGTGTTAGCAGACATTGTTACCACATAGGCAATTAATTAAAACAGACATGACAAAGTGTGTATAGATCACACATTTTTCAGCACACATTGGCTTTTGAAAAGTAGGGAATTTCTTGAGGTAATAAATGGCATTTGTCTCAAAAGCCTAAAGATTTATGTAAACAGCTATTTTACACACACAGTACATTCCCCTTTTCTTTGTTCCATTCCAGTCAAATATTGTTACTAACAGAAGTACTTCCAAGGGCTGCATTTCTGGGACCATTTCGGTATTCGTGATAGTCGTGAAGAATACTCGGTATATCAGATGCTATGAAATAGTGTAGTGTAACCTCAATTAATGAGCAATAAACAATGTAAGTTATACCTGAGGCTATGGTTTATCAGAAAGTATCATAAGCATGAACATTCTTTTGCAGGATCCTCGGTTAGAGGCATCATGTGAAAAGGTTTGCAAAAACAAAAAAGTTTGTCAAGCACTAACCCCATTGCATCACTCGTGAGTGATTGCATCATGAAAAAAATGACAGCTCTGAGCTTTGCTTTCCTTCCCAAAGTTTGCCAAACCATTAAGACATTTCCTTTTAATGAAGGAGCCCTAAAACAATTATGAAATAGCAAGAGGCTTACTGGGAGGAGCTATTGTACACCAATAAGAGGGTAGCTTTTACAAGACTCCAAAGCATTGTTCAGGAGGCATTTGAGCCAGTTACAGTGCCCATAACCAACATTTAAAAGATTATTCAATCCTGGGCTTACATCAGATTGTGATTCCAATGGGCATTTAATAGAGAATGCTCACATTGAAGGTTTCAACCAACCTAAAACATCATTGCAACTCTAATAGAATTTCAATCAAAATTAGACAAGAGTCCACACATTGTAGCTGAACACTAGTATTTGTGAAAAACAAAGCTCTGCCAAGGTGGGCACCTATACATTAGTGTGTGTGTCCTGTCCTTGGAAGCACTCTTAACATATTGTTTGACTAGGCTGTCACTTCCAACCTGAAATGATGGGGACGCAATGATACATATCCTGACTGCACAATGCCTGTGGTGCCACGAGAGTTGGGTAGCACTCAGCAACCACTGGATCCCACACAGCAGACGGTTTTGATCTAGGCCTGTGATATTGCACAAGTCTTCAATGTAAATAGATACAAGAAATTTGATAATGAAAAAAAACAGGAGAACAAATGAACCAGCATTTTTGTAGCCTCCATCTGAAAGCATGCACACACACACACTTATGGATAACAATGTTTCAGCTATAGTTTATCCCTTCTTCATTGCCTAGAACAGGGTACACTCTTAAAAAACTGAATCTCCTTCCAGCACATGAAGCAGACCTTTATTTTTCTTTCTTTCGCTCTGAAAGAAATATAATTCCAGGCTGTAGTTGGTGGAAGCACTTCAGCATTTGACAAAGTAGTGAATGCGTATCTTGCACAACTAAGGTGGCTAGTCAATTCCCTGCAAGGTCTCACAGACAACAACTTACTTACCAAAAGCGAGCCATCAGTGATTGATTAAAACCTTAACATTTCCTTTCTTAAAAGTTGAGGTTTTGTAGGTGGTGAGGTAAATATGAAAAAGTTAAACAGAAAGAAGATAGCAGAACACCCCCAAATACAAATCACGCAGGTGGTTTGTGTTAAAAGATAAAAAGGTGCAAATATCTGACCTGAAAGATAACCTACTAAAAATGTGTAGTTTCCTCAAAAATGTACGTTTCTAAAATCCTTTATTATTGGTAAGGTGATTTTTTTTTAAATTCTATTAAGATGCTGGAGGAACTGTGCCTTTATGCTGCACCTCCTAATCTTTTTAAAGTTACTGCCTACGGAAAGGTTGGAGTCTGTTCCTGTGTCTGACATTGGAGCACTTTTACGACTGGAACAGACGTTCATTAGCTGCTGCTTTTCTCTCTCCTGCGAGGAGAATCAGGATTTCATTCAATATCTCCCTCAATTAAATACTGCCCCAATCAAAAACTCAAAGAACATACAAGTCTCACTTTTTTGAAGTGTAAGACAGGACAGGAGAAACAAATAGTGTTTACAAACATGGACGAAAGAAAATGACCCTTCACCTAATCGGAACTTGGCTTTGCCACCTAAACTTAACAAAACAGAGTTTAACATTTCAGGTCACTTTCAGGATTTTACTTCTCAAAATCTTGTGCAGGAACACCTGGCTTTTGCACGGAATTTCTTTTGATAGGAAAAATAGGATCGTGGTCTCCATTTTATCAGCATAATACACATTATTACAGACTAATCCATGCCTTGTGTGTATGAAAATGAGATGGACGGTTATGGTGGAAAGAAGCACAAGGACAAAAGGAGAGAAAACGAAGAATAGAGGACAATGCGAAAATATAAGAGAAAGGCTGCTAAAAACAAATGGCACATTCTTTCTCTTCCCCCAACCAGATATTATGAACTTCTCTCAAAACTCTTACAAATAAGTTTGACATATTCAATGTTACTAAGGGAGCAGTGACTGAATTTATATAATTTCTAAAAGTTTGTACAACATCCCTAAAACTATATATATTGGTTACTACACTTTGGAGATGGCCTTTGTAAATGGTTTCCATTTTATTGCCTTGTAGTTAGCACACACTAATTTAGTTTTCTGAAAAGCACCTGCCAAACTTCTACTAAATTAGAAATCTCAGCCTTTTGGTAAAAAGAATTTTGGTGAAAATTACTTTTATGTCAATCATCGGCTGTGCAAGGAGAGGCAGGGGCACTGCGTAGGTAATGAAGATTTTTTCAAGTAAATACTTGAACACTGTACCAGCGATATTGGTTTGTGCGTCAGCACTTAAAAATCTCACCGTATACAAAGAAAACTACAAGGTGCTGAAATAAGAATTATCATGGAGAAAACTTGATTGCAGTTAACCAAATATTTAGGAAGACTTCTCTATCAAAAGGAAACAATTCTGCCAGTCTTTATATTCCTGTCAGTTTCTTATAATCATACTTCCTTCTACCAAGAGACCAGAGTGGTTTGAGCCACAGATTTCTTGCTGGCCACATTAACATTTTCCCAATTCAGGAAATGACGTTTGCAGGCTTCTTGCTGATTTGTCATATCTGCCTCTTCAACCCCATCCCCCTACTGTGAGGCGCTTCACCTAACGTTACTGCTACAGATAGCAGTGCACAAATGTGAACTGAGAAGATGATTGGAAGACAGCTTCCTGCCAAAGGAATCTAGTGTACTGCTAGAAAATAGACAATATATTAAAAAATTGGACTGCTTTAAGTCAGTATTAGATCACCAATAAAATGCTGCACTGTAAAACAAATCTGTGGCTCATTCAGCAGTGCATGTGGGGCTTCTGTACAAAGCAATGAGCAGTAAATATGCTTCATCACTGTTCAAGTTAGAGGAGAAAATCTGCATACATCAAAAAATGAGCATCAGATTCACGGCTGTGAGCCACTGACCACCCAAACATAAATCAATAAAAAAAATGTCTTGCCCGCACACCATGGTGACTTAAGTGCGGTTCTCCGATTAGAATGTGTTTGGCCTACCATATTTGCTTTTAATAAAAAACATTTCTACGTTTCACACCGAAAGCTCTATCCATCAAAGGTGGCACTGAACCAGTGAAGTTGGCATTCAGCCATTACATAATGGTGGCTTTTTCTCTCTTTCCCCCCCCCCCCCAAAGTGATTGTTCTCTGGGCCTCCTGTTCTATTCGACGCAATATTATACTGGTCCCGTTATTACTTAACGGACAAGTGGCAGGTGCCACACTCACTCCTTTACTTTAATGCCTATTAGTACAAAAGAATAAAGCTTTTTAGCAAACTAAATGAAAATATACAACACAACAGTCTGAAAAAACAGTAAAATATCACAAATCCAATCTAGGGCTTTTTTGGGTAGAGAGATGGATGAGCTTATTTATATATACATTTAATATTCCTTTCAAACTCCCCAATTCTCACACACTGGTTGGGATTAGTACAGTTTTGCTGTATCAACTACTGTTCTTTTTTGCCTTCATGTCAAGTATGCCATCATAAAATCTGGATACTTCAAAAGAGACAGACTGGAATGGATCTAATTTTAGCCTGACCATTACGGTTCCACCTTGCTCCGCATAGAGTTGCCACCTGTTCAGATTGAGTAGTGCATTGAGAAATTTCTAAAATGAAAACCAGATATTAAACGTCTGTTTTTTTAATAAAACTTAGAAGTCCATTTTTTCCTCCATTGACTTCTATGTTTTATGATGTGGAAACATTAGTTATTAATGCTATTGCAGTTCTTGATTTTTTTTAAAATGAACAGCATGGTAAGCATCCAAACTCAACCCATGATCCCAATCTGCCCCTGGTCTGCAATTGGGTGCAGCAAAATGTGGCAACCCTAGCTGAGCACCACAGAAATATGCCATCCAAGCGTTTCTGATTTAACAGCAAATATAATTAACACTGGAAACAAGGCCAAACTGGCTCCTGAAGAGAAAAGGGACAGGTCAGAGTAAAACCTGCCATCAGTCATATTTCCTGGATTGCAGAAGTAGTGGGATTACAAAATAAAATGAAACTTGGCACACAGGGTTTGGTGAACAATTCATTAAATAGTTGCAGCATCCCTATTCCAACAAGCTGTTGGCCAATTTTAGTTCAGTTTTGCTTCATCAAGAAAAAACAGCTTGAATGAGGGGGTCGAAATTGATAATCCACAGGTATGATGGTACAAAGGTATCAACTGGAGAAAAGCTGGATTAAGAATCTCAAGGTGGCAAGATTCCCTCTTCCCCCCACTAAAATTCATTTGTTTTATGGTCCAGTTTGTGTAAAAAGGTCTCAATATTCTTTACTCAACCATTCTCCAGATGTATCCCCATGGGCTGCTGCTGGGACAACCTATTGCAATACTGCTGGGTTCTCACAGTAAAACAATCCTCATTGTACAGATGGATTCACCAGGTAGAAGGACTCCAGCTCACTCCAAGCACCTTTGAGAATTTGCCACTCAAATCATACCTTGACAGTTTGTCGGTTGCGGCAGCTATCTGGACTAGTGGACCAGGGAAAGAAACAAAGTTCCATCTCACCACATGGAAATAAATATTCCAGGAAAAGGGATTCTGCAATAACATTAATTTTTACAGTTTCTGCTAAACACGTTCACACCTGATGTATACACAGGTGCAATGCAACAACCAACATCACACTTGCCTGTAGTATACAAACAGCACAAAACATTTCCCAAACGTTTGTTTCCCTTTCTGAGCACGCTTGGGTTTGACAAGATCAACAAAAGCCATCTTTTTTTTAAAAAGAGAGGAAGGCCACTTTCCCCCTTCCCCCAACAAATCCCTTTGATTATTAGAATTGATCTGCAAAATTTGATAACACTGTGTGGTCCCAGTGATTCCATGTCTTTTGTTGTCCTTTCACCCTATTTTAAAAAAGAGTTCAAGAATTACCCTACAACATTACTGGATATGAGCACTCAAATCAAATGGTTCTTTGACAAAGAATAGGGTATGGGGAGAAAACTGTTATCTACCTACTGAACACAGTTTCTTGAAGATTTAATTTAATGTTTTTAGTTTAATATCAAGTTCAGCAAATAATTCCCCTCCGCCTTTTGTTCTCCTTTACTGTTGTTGCTCGATACAAAGTAATTGTCTTCAGAAATTGTTTGTGAAGCATTCTGTATTGGTTTCTTAGTAAGAAGCAGCTCCTAACTGGATTCTATCAAAACACAAACGCAGTGTGATTGGAAAATGAACACTGGAAATGTCCTGTGGGCAGGTGAAGGAGGCACTTTGATTGGCTGGTATTCTAATTAACTTCCCTTCCATCCCGACACTAGGTGGTAGTATTGTCAAGAATCCAGTTGCAGTTAGGCACTTGGCTGCGAGTTTGTAAGGCAGTGCCTGCTCTCTGCTATGTCATCAAGATTGGTTTCTGCCGTATTTCTAGAATATCTGAGGGGAGATAAAAGCAGATTCATTAGTGTAAACCATTTAAACTCAAGATCAATCCTAAACACTATGTAGAACTTACAATCTCAAACTAATTAAGGTTCTGTGGGTGGGGGAAGAGGGGCTGGTCAATTAATTCCCATCACAATTTTCTCCATTATTTAGAGCTAAGAGATCAGATACAGAGAAACTTGGAATTTGATGGATCCCTATATGAGGAACATTGAATTATTTTTGGCTCACTTAACAGGGATTGATAATTATAATTCAGTCAGTTTGTTGTAAAAAGAAAAAGACTTGCATTTATATAGCGCCTTTCACGACCACCGGACGTCGCAAAGTGCTTTACAGCCAATGAAGTACTTTTGAAGTGGACTCCACTGTTGTAATGTAGGAAACGTGGCAGCCAATTTGCGCACAGCATGGTCCCACAAACAGCAATGTGATAATGACCAGATAATGTGTTTTTGTTGTGTTGGTTGAAGGATAACTATTAAGCCATTTTACTTCAATACTGCATGTAGATATTATGTTTGGGAAAAGATTATAAAAATCGCTGGGATCCGAAAATCTGATGACTAATATGATGTCATCAGGGTTTCTCAGAAAACTGAAAAAAATCATGCATTAAAAATAAAGAGTTCAAAGTAAACTAGGTGTCAGCCTCGTCTCAGTGGTAACACTCATGCCTGTGAGTCAGAAGGTTGTGGGTTCAAGTCCCACTCTGGAGACAATATCTAGTCTAATACTTCAGTGCAGTACTGAGGGAGTGCTGCACTGTCGGAGGTGCTGTCTTTCAGTTGAGACATTAATCCGAGGAGCCATCTTCCCTCTTGGGTGAATGTAAAAGATCCCATGGCACTATTTCGAAGAAGAGCAGGGGAGTTGTCCCAGGTGTCCTGGCCAATATTTATCTCTGAACCAACATCACTAAAGCAGATTATCTGATCATTGGCTGTAAAGCACTTTTGGATGCTCTGAGGTCATGAGAGGCGCTATATAAATGCAAGTCTTTCTTTAAACTGTAAATAATAAGTTTCCCAGTAACTTATAGTATATATGGAGGTTGGGGAGGGAAGTATATTTAAGTTCATTCACAAGCACCACTTAAACACTGGGGAAGCTCTGCCTACCATTCCATGGCACAGTAGGCTGGTAGACCTGTGTGACAATTGGTAGTTGGAGAAACAAAATTAGAAAGGGGGGCACGGTGGCATAGTGGTTAGCACTGTTGCCTCACAGCGCCAGGGACCCGGGTTCAAATCCGGCCTCGGGCGACTGTCTGTGTGGAGTTTGCACATTCTCCCTGTGTCTGCGTGGGTTTCCTCCAGGTGCTCCAGTTTCCTCCCGCAGTCCAAAGATGTGCGGGTTAGGTTGATTTGGCTATGATAAATTGATCCTTAGTGTTAGGGGATTAAATACGTGGGGTTACAGGGATAGGGTGGGATATGTGTCGGTGCAGGCTCGATGGGCCGAAATGGCCTCTATCTGCACTGTGGGGATTCTGGGATTCTGGGAAACCCCCCCAAAAAACTGAAAATGCTGGAAATGAAACCGAAAACTGGGGATACCCAGATGATCAGTCAGCATCTGCAAAGAGAGGTCAACATTTTGAGCAGTGCCCTTCCATTACTTTCATTAATCACATTACATACACCTTTCCTTAATTTAAAAAGGGTGAAGAAAGGTTTGCCATCCATTTTTTCCTTGGTGCCTCCTAAGCAACAATTCATTAATACAAAATCATCAATGCATTTCCTTTTGCATTGGCGTTAGTTGGGGCAGGCTGCCAGACAGCACTGAAGCTCTGACTGAATTTACCTGCTGTGATGCGATGCATTGGTAATGTAACATAGGTGAGGTGTGCATAGAGTAAAAAATTTTCTTCAGTTCGGTTCAACTTTAGCCAAGATCCAACCAAGGACCTCCCAGTCCCCGACAAAGAACGAGATCGTAGGTTGGATACGCCATGCATGTCTGCAAAGAAACAGAACAGGTAAGGAGCGGAAGATTAAGTTTCAAAATGAAAACATTTATTGCATCAGATAGCATTTCAAAATATAATCAAGTAAGAATAAGGGGAAAAAAATGCAAGAATGATGAAACCCAGCAATTTAGAATATTCTTTTAAAAAGTGATAGTAAAGCATAATCATAGCAATGGTAATTAGTAGTGCCTTTATGTAATGGATTTTCCTTCTGGCCTAGGGTAAGAGAAAGCCGGTAATAATGCAATTCCTACATTACAAGGTATCTTCAACTAGCAGTCTTAAGAAAAGGCTCTTACAAATCAATGATAATCCACTGTAAGGCATTAATCCTATTGTATGTCTTGGAAACCAACATTACCAACAACTTGCATTGATGTAGTGTCTTTTAATAGAAAAACATCCCAACGTCCTTCACAAATGTATTAAGAAAACAAACGCTGAGCCAAGGGAGGAGAGATTAGGAGGGGTGGTCAAATGCTGGTTAAAGATGCATGTTTTAGGGAGGGTCTTTAGAGGAGGAGGAGAGGGTGGTGGGGAGGCAGAAGGAATTCCAAAACATGAGGCTTAGGTGGCTGAAGGTACAGTTTGGGGGTTGCATAAGAGGTTTGAGATAAAGGAATGGAAAGTTGGGGCTTGGGGGGGGGGGGGGTGGGCGTGGAGAAGAAGTGGTTACAGAGATAGGGATTTAAACACAAGGATAGGAATTTTAAATTAGAGGCACTGCGAGACTGGAAGCCAACGTAAGCCAGTGAAGATGGGTATAGGCAATTGTAACAATGCAGGATAAGATACAGGCATCAGAGCTTTGAATGAGATGAAGCTTATGGTTGGGGGGGGGGGGGGGGGGGGGGGAAAGAGGGGATTTCAGCCAGGAGAGCACGCAACTAATTAACTCAAGGTGACAAAGGCATAAATGAGGGTTTCAGCGACGGATGGGCCGAGCTCGCGTCGGTTGAGAGATGTTATGCAGGTGCAAGTCTTTGTGATGGAGAGGATATAAATTCAGAAGCTCAGGTCAGGGTCGAACAGAGCTCCAAGGTTGAAAATAGTCTGGTCCAGCCTGAGAGTGGCCACAGAGGGGAATGCAGTTTGTAGTGAAGGTCGAAAACAGTGGCTTTGGATTTCCCAATGTTTAGCTGGAGGAATTTACAGCTCATGCAAAAGTCAGAGAAGTAGTCTGACACTATAGAGGCAGTGGAAATGTCAAAAGAGGTGGTGGAGAAACAGAACTAGGTGTGGTCAGCGTGGAAGCAAATCCCATGGCTTTGGATGTTACAAAGGGGCAGCCTGTAGATGAGGAAAAGGAGGGGGCCAAGGATGGAGCCTTGGGGATCTGCTAAGGTGACAGTCCAGGAATGGGAAGAGAAGTCATTGCTGGAGATTCTCTGGCTACGGTTGGATATATACAAGTAGAACCAAGCAAGGGCAGTCGCACGGAGCGGTGAGGATTGAGAGATCAACTGTGTGGAAGGTTGCAGCTCAATCAGTAAAGCATAATGCCCCACAGTAACAGATTTTTTTTTGTTTTGTTGTGGCTGTTAAGGCCATTTCAGTGCTGTGGAATGGGCAGAAATCTAATTGGAGGGATTCAAACAGGGAGTAGTGGGACAGCTGGATAAGGATCTGGGAAGTAACAGCACGTTCAAACACCATGAATTGCTCGAGCTTTACTTTCATGGTTTGATGTTTCCCGAATTATCACCCATAATTCATTTAGAAACATGCATCTCACAAACACATTACCTGAACACTGGTCCTAAAGTATTGCCTATAATTCATTGAGATATCCAATATATACGTACAGAAATACTCTACTTAAAGCCCAATTTTGGATTATTTCCTGTGTATAATTCACAGGTAATGGAGTTTCAAGAGATAAGAGATCTGGAATTCCTGTGAGGTTATGGTAGGAAACTGATGTAACCCAGGCAGGTAGGTGCCCATTCCACTGCACCACATTTCCCCCCCCCCCCCCCCACTCAAGGCACTTTGTTATTTTACTCAAAGAAATGTTGAACACATTATTGACCTGCCCAAACATGGCCAGGTGCATTATAATCTCAGACAAATGAAGCCGATGTGCCATATGACTTCTTTCCCATCATTTTTACCTTAGTAGCACTGGGGGTGGGAGGGGGAACAAGGCCATGTGTGTGTTCCTGGCATCGAGCGCTCCTAAAGGCAACAGGGTTGGCGGGGAGATGTAAATGTTAAAAGGCCAGTTTCAGCACCACAAACTTAAAAGCTGACAACTTTTTCCCCAAGGCCACATTTACACTGTGGCAAGGTACACAAGCAATTCCCTTTACCCTCTGAAGCAGGCACCCCATCAGTGCCATCAATTGCACCAGTGCCTGCCCAAAATATTTAAATGTGGAGGCAAAGGGTGGGCAACTGTCCCACCCAAGATCTGCCCTTTTTATGTTCCACAAGAATTTCTAACTGCTCAATATTGAAAACTGCAGAACTGAATGAATTTTATTCAAATCCCATCAATCCCACCACACAAAGAATGGAGGCCAATTAACACAATGCAAGTTGAATTTGGAAGTTAGCATTTTCATCTTTTCCCATTGAGCAGCAAAAGGATTAAAAGGGTGAACTTTAACCTCCTTGGGAAGGCCCCGCTTTATTTCATAGCCCCAATAATGACTGGTACTGCCTATCATGGAAAATCTGTGTGCATTGGAGGTTTCTTTCCCATCTTTTTTTGAATGTTATTTTGCTGTTGGTTGATGTCTTGCCCCAAGACCCCTGCCAGAGCAAGGTGCACACTGGCTGTCCTCAGCCCAGCTATGTTTGGAACCTCTCGTGAGGAATCAAGAGTACAACCGCCTCCTCTATCTACTGCCACATGACGGTGCGAGTCAGGACAAAGCAGGTGCGGGTCAGGACAAAAAAGATCAATTCACTACAAGATGCATCATCCAAAAACAAGCATAAGAAACTAGTTAGGAACTGTACAAAAAGCGCAAGCCGCACCTTCCGAGTCTCCATTGTCCGAGCCATGCCTGAAGAACTCCTCACTGTCATTGGCCGAATGAGACTTCTTCATCTCTGCCATCCGATTTTTGGGTGTCTTTCTGCGTAACGAAGGTGAGAAAAAGGATGGACGATTGTTGCGCTCAGGAGTTGGTGGCGTGCTGAAGGAAGTTACCTAAAAATGAACCCAAAAAATGAACTGAGCTCCAGTGTTGTTAGTTAAACATGCCCAAATACTGGATTACAGTGTTCTAATGTATGGGAATGGGAAATCATACAAGGAGATACTGGGACTATTTCCACTGGAACAGAAGGCTGAAGAGATTTAATAGAAGACCTTTTACACTGGTTGGGAATTGGTGATGAGGGGTGATCAATTTAACATCGTCACTAAGGTGTGGAGAGGGGTTGGGATAAATTTCTTCATGCAGAGGGTTATTGGAGCATAGTATGTCTTGTCACAAGGAGTGCTTGAGGCAGAGCGGTTGAATCTTTTAAGGGGAAATTGGATACATTTTTGATACAGGAAAATACAGAGCTACGGGGAGAGAGCAGCGCGGTGGGTTTAACTTTGGATTGTTCTAAAATAAAGAGCTGAAACAGACACACATTTAACTCCTTCCAAGGCTGTTTTCCAACCTATGTACCAGCTTAGTTCAGTTGGTAGCACACTTGCCATGGAGTCAGAAGGTTGCGAGTTCAAGCCCTGCTCCAAGGGCAGATAATCTGGGCTGACACTTCAGTGCAGTATTAAGAGAGTGCTCCATTGTCAATGGTGCGGTCTCTTGGATGAGACGTTAAACTAAGGCTCCACCTGCCTGTTCAGGAGGAGACCGCTTTAATGAGCTAAAGCTGACACTTATGTTCCATTTCCTGTCATTGCCCTTTCAATAATACTGGATATAGTCAAGCCTGTACAAAACAGGCATTGCTAGGGACTGTATAAAAGGTGGAAGTAAATTTAAGAGAGCCACAGCAGGTAATTTAATGAGTCTTGTAAAATCATTAATTTTGAATCATTTTATCAAACATTTCTCCCACTGCTGCTTAAACATCGAGCTTAGTCTCTTGCACCGTGGGGCTTCCCTTTTTGCATTCCTTCCATTTCAAACAGGGCTCTATGGGATTCCCATTTGGAACATCCACGCATCTATATTTGTTGGAGGAAGAGCAGGAGGCCAGACTGCTCAGGCACTGTAGGGCATATGGCACCTGCCCGCCTGCCTATTACCCCCCCCCCCCCCCGAATGTAGAGACCCGAGTGCTCCGACCTCCAGCTGACCCAGGAGCAGTGCTTGAAGAGGTTGCGTTTCACAAAGGAAGCCATCAAATGAGTTATGGTACAACCTGAGCTACAGTCCACCTACTCCACAGGTACATTACCAGTGGCTGTGAAAGTCACCATCATCCTCAACATTTATGGTACAGGGTTATTCTGGGCTGCCACTGGAAACATTAGTAACATTCCTGTAAACAGACGCATTGTTTGCTCGAGCAAGTTCCCCAAGGTCAGCAGAATAACAGGTGTTACCATTTTAGAGTGGCAGGATTTCCCAAAGTACAAGGAGTCACAGATCGCACTTGCATGGCCATATATGCTCCCCTCAATCTCATCACCTGCGTCCACTCGGTTGTGACCAGCTGCACTGCAGCATGCAAGGTTCCATCAGCCACGAGTGTCATCATAGAGCACACTATTGGAATTTTGAAAGCACACTTCAGGTGCCTGGATTGGTCCTTAGGGCCTCCGGGATGAGGCATCAGCTGCAGATCTGCCTGAAGCTGCCACACACTTCAGGATGGATGGCTGTGTTATCACTCAAAGGGCAAAGCATCATCAGGAGCTGTTTTTTTTAAGCTGCTGCAGGCATTTAAATTCTGTGGCAGCACATTATTTCCTCCCCTCCCTCCCACAGTGGTGCACTTCCAATCAGAGGTGGGAGCCCATCGCCACTGTTCAAACTACGCTGACCTTAGAATCTGAGTCAGCGATGAAGTGCTGCTAACTACACTTCAGGCAATTATAGTTGTGGAGGAAACTACTGGTGGCTATGGATTAGGTATTTAGTTAAACCCATAATTTGAAGCAGAGTACTTTCAATCCATTCATATTCAGCTAGGTCACCAAGAGTAGCAAAGGAAACAATGACCCATTTGTTTACTCTCCCAATGGCCCACAACCGCCCCAGCAGAAGAGATGAGTAACACAATCCAATTAATCAGGTACACTGCACAGGGCCCATGAGGAACTGCAGTTAGACCAGCTCAATTATTTCAGAAGCTGGCTTTCTATAAAATTAATATATTCTCCTTCCAAACAAAATTAATATGCTAATTAGAAAACAAACTTAAAATCAATCAATATTTAGAAATGGTGTGGAGATGCCAGTGTTGGACTGGGGTGGACAAATGTAAGAAGTCACACAACACCAGGTTATAGTCCAACAGTTTTATTTGAAATCACAAGCTTTCGGAGCGCTGCTCCTTCGTCAGGTGAAGTGGAGAGATGCCTATAGACACAGATTATATAGTCAGAGAATAATCTGTGTCTATAGGCATCTCTCCACTTCACCTGACGAAGGAGCAGCATTCCGAAAGCTTGTGATTTCAAATAAAACTGTTGGACTATAACCTGGTGTGTGTTGTGTGACTTCTAACATTTAGAAAACGGAAGGTTTTGAGCAGTCAAGGAGTTAATATTCACTGCATGGATTTGTATATGGCAGGCGGTTTCCTGCAGCTCAGGAGAGATCTGATAACACAAAAATGTCGTGCTCAGAGGTTGTACTACACATTCCACATAATGGATTTCAAGGGAATCAAAAGCAAACAGAAAGGGAACCACTCTGGCTCCAAGCCGACAAAACCCAAGCACCTGCTGTCTCTGCTCCAACATCTACTGCAAGCAAACTACAGCCTTGCTAACTCTTTAATTAACTGAACGAGGTACTTGGCAGATCACTGCACTCAGCTCAGTTATACTGCAGTCTTAATCACAGCCGTCATAAGACACAGTTCATTACAATGCAGTACGTAACTCCAGCCTTGCAGCAAAAATAATGACCTTTATAAATCTTGGTATTTCAACAGAGGAGTGAAAGAGAGAGAGCGAGAGAGAGAAGGGAGATGGGGAGAAGAGAACGCGAATGGAGATGGGGAGAGGAGAGAGAGCAACAAGGGAGGCGGAGAGAGAAGAGAGAAGGAGAAAGGAGGCAGGTAGAAGGCAGAGAGAGACCAGTAAAGGGGGGGTGGGGAGGGGACAGAAAGAGTGAGTGAGAAGGGAGGGAGGGAGGGATGGATGAAGAGGAAAAAACCCAAAACATGCACAATTATCATATTTGAATTATTAAGGAAGATCTGCAGTAGACAACATTTTCAATCTCTTGCTCCCATTAATAGCACCTTTGTATTGCACAGAACAATTGAAAATAAAGTGGGTTCAGATCCAGATCAAGCCAATAGGATGGAAGCCTATTTTCTTTGTCAGCTGTACATGAAATGTGTTTGAGCAACCTCAACCTAGCACCTAAAGGATTCCCGTCGACAGCATAAAAGTCACCATAGTTCAGCAGCAATTGACACTAAATACCTATATAACCATAAAAGGTTTATTCATTTGCACAAATAATGATCACAGTCAATTGAATTATCCTCCAGAGGAATCAAAGAGTCTAAATAACTGAGTAACCAAGTTGCAAGCCTGCAACATAACCATATGATATAAAAGATTTCATCGATTGCCACAGTTTCAGTGATTAGTGTCTTTTGCTCAAATTAAGCCTGATTTTGGTTTCAAGCTTCTTGGAAGGCCAAGTGTGCATGTAATGTCATAATTATTGATTACCACACAAGATTAAACAAATGGAGAGGAGGTACTTTTTAAGTTCAAATGCAACATGTGCAAGAAACAAAAAAATTATCTTGCTGACATTACATGCCTGATGAGTGATTCTATTTAGAAAAAATGGAAAGCCTTACCTTCTGGATTCACTAAAACAGGTCCTGTTTATATTTGAGAAGTACCATCATTTCATTCACTGGTTGGGATCAGTGCCGGCCTGATTTGACAGAAAGTTGTTCTGCCAATAACACCAGAAGTTGAATAATGCTCAGGCAGTGGGGAAGGGAGGGGAAGAAAAAGCCAGCAACAGCACATGGATGGTCACGGTGTTGGGTGGCAGGATGGCACGCAGGCATTTCTTAAATGAATGAAACAGATTGATGTTTATGGCCTGCAAACCTAGAGTCAGATAATACTAGCAGCTTGATCTTAATATGCCATGGTAGCTTTTACACTATAGTGAGCAGTACATTGGATTTTAAACAATGTATACACAAATATCCATCACACTCATCTACACATGCAACACTCTAGATCTAGTCACAAGGTAACAAGGATTTGCACAATTGTGAATATTGAGGGAAAGTAATTATCAGGCAGTGTTTTTGAGCCAAACTTTTTTTTTTAAAGGAAGGCACACAACACAACACAGACTAGTGGGGGTGATGTCAACCTACCCAAAATGCACTGCAGGAAGGAGAATCCCCCTGGTGGTGAGAAAGTGCAACGTTACAAGTTGGACAAGGTCACAACACAACAGAACATGCTTCAGAACAACTGTCAAAGGGGCTCCTTGGCAAAGTATTGGCATTTATTTTTGAAAAGACCCATTGCCATGACAGAACTAAACATGAGAGGGGGATAAAAAGTGGTGTGCTTGGGGAAGCACTCTCACATTTCATGAATATCTTTTTTTTTTTTTTTTTTTTTTTTTTAAGTCCACTCTCTCACCAAGTTATCTCCCCATTTCCCCCCTCCTCTCCTGAAGGTAACAATTAATGCTGTCATACAGGCATCAGCTCTCCATCTCACCAAATGGCCATTCTATATTTGTGATTCTTAGCAGTATTCAACTGAGCCTAGGGGAGTAAAGAAACGTTAGAACTGAACTAATCCTATCTTCAACCAGGGTCCACACACGTGCATCATTTCCAGCAGAGGTTACTAGATAGCAATCAGGAGCAGGAATTGCAGTCGATTTTTCTTTTACTTAGCCTGGGGACAATAAGGACAATTGTAGCATCCTAACCGGTGCCCTGGAAACAGCAATGAAAAGTTTTTGATAAGGTCCCGCATAAGAGATTAGCGTGTAAAGTTAAGGCACATGGGATTGGAGGCAAGGTATTGACTTGGATAGAGAACTGGTTGGCAGACAGAAAGCAAAGAGTTGGAATAAACGGGTCTTTTTCCGAGTGGCAGGCAGTGGCTAGTGGAGTACTGCAGAGACCGGTCCTTGGACCCCAGCTATTCACAATATATATTAATGATCTAGACAAGGGAACTAGATGTAATATCTCCAAATTTGCAGACGACACAAAGCTGGGTGGGCATGTGTGCTGTGAGGAGGATGCAGAGAAACTCCAGGATGATTTGGACAGGTTGGGTGATTGGGCAGAAGCTTGGCAGATGCAATAGAATGTGGATAAATGCAAGGTTATCCACTTTGGTGTCAAAAACAGGAAGGCAGATTATCTGAATGGCAATAGATTGGGAGAAGGTAAAGTGCAATGAGACCTGGGTGTCCTTGTGCACCAGTCGCTGAAGGTAAGCATGCAGGTGCAGCAGGCAGTTAAGAAGGCAAATGGTATGTTGGCCTTCGTAGCAAGAGGGTTCGAGTACAGGAACAAGGATGTCTTGCTGCAGTTGTACAGGGCCTTGGTGAGACCACATCTGGAGTATTGTGTGCAGTTTTGGTCACCTTATCTGAGGAAGGATGTTCTTGCCATGGAGGGAGTTCAGCGAAGATTCAGCAGGCTGATACCTGGGATGGCAGGAATGATGTACGAGGAGAGATTGGGTCGATTGGGCTTATACTCGCTGGAGTTTAGAAGAATGAGAGGGGATCTCATTGAAACTTATAAAATTCTGACAGGACTGGACTGGGCAGACTAGATGCAGGAAGGATGTTCCCGATGGCGGGGGAGTCCAGAACCAGGGGTCACAGTCTAAGGATAAGGATTTAGGACAGAAATGAGGAGGAATTTCTTCACCCAGAGAGTGGTGAACCTGTGGAATTCTCTAGCACAGAAGGCAGTAGAGGCCAATTCATTAAATATATTCAAGAAGGAGTTGGATATATTTCTTAAGGCTAAAGGGATCAAGGGATATGGGGAGAAGGCAGGGACAGGGTACTGAATTTGGATGATCAGCCATGATCGCGTTGAATGGTGGAGCAGGCTCGAGGGGCCGAATGGCCTACTCCTGCTCCTATCTTCTATGTTTCTATGTTTCCATGTTCCAGAGTACAACAGTCAATGTCACAGATATAGGCATTTATTCTTCTATTTAATTTATGCATGTGAAGTGGGATAATTAAAATACAGGCATCCATTTATGAATCCAATCCTCTAGTTGTAGTTTCTATGGAATGGCGAGTGTACAGGTAAGACCGCTAATGGATAAAACTGTAACTATTTTGGAACGGGCTGGAATAAAAGGTATGGACCACTTCATCCCAGCGCACATATATTGAATTGCAAGTGACTAAGCTTCTGGCCAATCATCTGACAGAGGTGCCAAAGAACATTCCGAGGATGAATCTCTCACGTTTGCTGCTCCTTTTGGGGAACTGCCCACCTTCATTCAGTTCCTCCTCACCTCCATTCAGTTCCTCCTCACTGACTAAGCTGAGACCAGGCACTCAACAGGTGCATGAACCCACATTCTGCCATTGGGTGGCAATATGCTGCAAGCCATTTCAAGGTAGATTTTCCAAAATAACAACAGAATACGCTGGAAAAACTCAGCAGGCCAGGCAACATCCGTGGAGAGAGAGATAGAGTCAACGTTTCAGGTCGAAACCCTTCTTCTGAACCTTTGCAACTTGCCCCCCACCATGGCATAAAACTAGCATTGCAGATTGCCCGCCCATCATTGGTTTCAAGGACAATGAAAATCAGGTGGTTTCTATAATGGGCATCAGCCAGTTTTACACCCAGGTGACAAGTTAAAAATCTACCCCATTGTTACTTGATCAAACAAAGAAATCTAGTCTAAGGGGCGGTAACACAGCTAAAAGTACGGAGAGATCATTAGATTTCTAAATTGTGGACAGGTCCAAAGTAAAGTCACCATAAATGATAAACCTAACTTCTGTGGATTGCATAAACGTTGGATTGTGGAAAGGCCGAGAGGAGCAGCTGCTTACAAGAGCTACACCCCAATGATTTCCTGTACTTACTTGTTCATGCAGAGGTGATCCTGGCTCAGAACCCTCCTCTGTCCCGTAGGGTGATGTGTCCCCAGTTGCAACACGACTCACAGCCATCTCAGCGTGCCCCTTTCCCTGGGGGCCTTTCATCCGGACAAATTCCATGTTGTTATATTTATAGAAACCAAAGGACATCTTCTGGGCCATCTTAGCAGCCACACTTACCTGAAAGAAAGAAACACACACACAGTGATTTAGTCAATATTCTTTGAGCCCCTCTCAAGGCTGGTGGCCCTCCAGTTGCATAATATTGTTTCTGTGTGAGCCAAACAGTCAGTCCTCACAAGTTACTCTACAGTGGGGATCTCTCAGCTGTGATTCATCTCATACTCCTTTGACATCGACATACTCTCCATTAGGGGGTTACTAGATAGAAACTACATCTAGGAACCACAGCTGACTTCTTCTCTAACCTAGAAACACAGGTCAATTGTAGTGCTCGCTCAACAGAGACCAGGGATCCAATCCTGGGACTGTCTGGCTGAGCGCTCACACCTTGTGGGTTATGCACTGAGCAAAAGGAGCCAGATGTGGTTTTTTTTTTTTATTTTTTTTTTTATAAATGTTAGAAGCCAAGTAGAGGAGATTTTGGAGGGGGGGGGGGGCACATTTTTCAGGAGTGCCAGTCTGTCTAAACTTGAATGAGCACTGCCACTACTTACACTGAGCAGTGAAGGGCAGAGCAACAATTATATATAAGATTTGAAGAAACATCCATGAATCGGAGCAGGATGCCGATCTGATCTCCATTGGGTAGCTTTAAAGCAACACGAACAATATTTACTAAAAGCGGAGAAAAACAGGCACTTTTTAATTAAAATTAGTCAAACAGATGAATGATGTAATTGCTAGTTTACACACATTTAAATATAGAGCAGCTGGGTTAGCTACAAGATGGTGCATAAAATGCATCTGGGAGCTGGTTACTCATCTCTCATTACTAGAACTGCTAGGAGAGCTGCAGTTTACCCAACAGGAGTCAGTCAGTCAGTCTCTTTCTTGATTTCTTTCTTTAAACAACCCATTCCCATGCATTTAACAAAGTAATTCTTCATTAGGGCATGAGTAAGCTAGGCAGTGCTTGAGGGAGAAGCCAGCCCAGCATTCAGCCTCTGAGGCTAGGCACTCTTGGAAGAAAGAGAATTATTGATCTGATGCTGACCCTGCAGTGCATTTCCAGCATTTTCTGTTTTTATGCCAAAGCTATTTTCATGGTCACATAGTTTCCGCTCAATTCACTGCACGTGCTGTAGTTGATGGTTTATCCAACGGACGTGTTCCTCAGGGCTCGGTCTTCACTCCCACTCTGTACTTTTCCCACATAAAAGACTGCCTCCACTCATCATCTACCATTATCCAGTCTAGCTGATTATTTTGCTTTACATTCATTAACTTCCTTTAGATCACACATCCTCTGTACTCACCGTGCAATGTTAAATCATTTTAATCTTGATCTCTGTGCCTTTAGTTTGGCACTGAAAATCTTTTTCAATTTTTCTGACACAGTTTGTTCACGTCTCCAAGCTCAAGTCCATCCAAGATTTGAATTTTGCACCCATATCTGGGGAGACTCTCCACGCACCCAATAGGAACAAGAGTAGGCCATTCCGCCATTCAATTAGAAAGGCTGATCTGTACCTCAACTCCATTTAACTGCCTTTGTTCTATATCTTTTGATATCCTTACCTAACAAAAATCAATCGATCTCAGTCTTGAAAATGTCAGCATCCACAGCCTTTTGGGGGAGTGAGTTATATAGAGTCAGAGTTATACAGCACAGAAAGAGGCCCTTCGGCCCATCGGCCCATCGCGTCCACGCCGGCCATCAAGCCCTGTCTAATCTAATCCCATTTTCCAGCATTTGGTCTGTAGCCTTGTATGCTATGGCATTTCAAGTGCTCATCCAAATGCTTCTTGAATGTTGTGAGGGTTCCTGCCTCTACCACCCTTTCAGGCAGTGAGTTCCAGATTCCAACCACCCTCTGGGTGAAAAAGTTTTTCCTCAAATCCCCTCTAAACCTCCTGCCCCTTACCTTGAATCTATGCCCCCTTGTTATTGACCCCTCTACTAAAAGGGAAAAGTTCCTTTCTATCTACCCTATCTATGCCCCTCATAATTTTGTACACCTCAATCAGGTCCCCCCTCAGCCTTCTCTGCTCCAAGGAAAACAACCCCAGCCTGTCCAGTCTTTCTTCATAGCTGAAGCGCTCCAGCCCAGGTAACATCCTGGTAAATCTCCTCTGCACCCTCTCCAAAGCAATCACATCCTTCCTATAGTGTGGCGACCAGAACTGCACACAGTACTCCAGCTGTGGCCTTACCAGCGTTTTGTACAGCTCCATCATAACCTCCCTGCTCTTATATTCTGTGCCTCGGCTAATGAAGGCAAGTATCCCATATGCCTTGTTAACCACCTTATCCACCTGTTCTGCTGCCTTCAGGGATCTATGTACATGCACACCAAGGTCTCTCTGATCCTCTGTCTTTCCTAGGGTCTTACCATTCATTGTGTATTCCCTTGCCTTGTTAGTCCCTCCAAAATGCATCACCTCACACTTTTCAGGGTTAAATTCCATTTGCCACTGTTCCGCCCATCTGACCAACCCACCTATATCGTCCTGTAGCCTGAGGCTTCCCTCCTCGCTATTTGCCACCCCACCAATTTTCGTGTCATCTGCGAACTTACTGATCATACCTTTTACATTCACATCCAAATCATTAATGTAGACCACAAACAGCAAGGGACCCAGCACCGATCCCTGCGGTACCCCACTGGACACAGGCTTCCAGTCACAAAAACAACCTTCCACCATCACCCTCTGCCTTCTGCCACTAAGCCAGTTTTGGATCCAATGTGCCAAGGCACCCTGGATCCCATGGCCTCTTACCTTCCTGACCAGTCTCCTATGCGGGACTTTATCAAAAGCCTTACTGAAATCCATGTATACCACATCCACTGCACTACCCTCATCCACACACCTAATCACCCCCTCGAAAAATTCAATCAAATTGGTCAGACAAAGCCATGCTGGCTATCCCTAATTAATCCTTGCCTCTCCAAGTGGAGACTAATTCTGTCCCTCAGAATTTTTTCCAATAATTTCCCTACCACTGATGTTAGGCTCACTGGCCTGTAATTCCCTGGTTTATCCCTACTACCCTTCTTGAATAATGGTACTACGTTAGCTGTTCTCCAATCCTCTGGCACATCCCCTGTGGCCAGAGAGGTTCTGAAAATTTGTGTCAGAGCCTCTGCAATCTCCTCCTTTGCCTCACATAATAGCCTGGGGATTTATCCACTTTTAAGCCTGCTAAAACCGCTAGTACCTCCTCCCTCTTGATGCTAATATGTTCAAGTATATCACAGTCCCCCTCCCTGTTCCTATGTCCACATCGTCCTTCTCCATAGTGAACACAGATGCAAAAAATTCATTTAAAACCCCACCTACATCTTCTGAGATCGATTGATTTTTGTTCGGTAAGGATATCAAAAGATATAGAACAAAGGCAGTTAAATGGAGTTGAGGTACAGATCAGCCTTTCTAATTGATTTCCACTACCAATGCTTCTTGATTTCATTCCTAAATGGCCCAGCTCTAATTTTAAGATTCTGCTATTGTTCTAGATCCCCTGACCAGAGGAAATAGCTTCTCTGTATCGAATCCCTTAATCTTTTTAAATATCTTGATTAGATTACCTTCTAAACTCAAAGGATTGCAATCCAAATTTATGCAACCCTTTAAGCCTGATATTATTCTGGTGAATCGGCACTATACCCCTACCAAGGCCAATATACCTTTCCTGAGTAACAACAGAAAATGCTGGAAAAACTCAGCAAGTCAGGCAACATCCATGGAGAGAAATTTGAGTTGACGTTTCGGGTTTGACCCTTCTTCAAAACTGGAGAGAAAAGGAACTAGATCGAAGGCAGGGCTGCGATCGGACAAAAGCCCTGCCTTCGATCTAGTTCCTTTTCTCTCCAGTTTTGAAGAAGGGTCAAACCCGAAACGTCAACTCAAATTTCTCTCCATGGATGTTGCCTGACTTGCTGAGTTTTTCCAGCATTTTCTGTTGTTATTTCGGATTTCCAACATCTGCAGTATTTTGCTATCGTACCTTTCCTGAGGTTCGGTGCCCAGAACTGAATACAGTATTCCAGGTGGGATCTGACCATGACTCTGTACACCCCTCTCACACTCCTGGACAGGATACAAGAACAAGCTTGTAGTCCAATAAAATGTGTCTCTATCACCGTCAGCCTCCAATCTCTCTTTCTGCATTGCAATGTTCCTTGTCTTTTTCTACTTTATGGCTATGGATAGTCATCATTGCTCCTCTGAACTTTGGTAGGTAGATAGTTTGATATACCTACGGTCTATCTTCCAAGCTCCAAATACATATTCTTATGCTCTTCTGCCTTGCTACATCCCTACTGTGCTGAAATTAGGACCCCTCAGTCTTTTACTTACCCAAGACCTTAAAACTGTAGAACTCCTTACCTTTTTAATTCTTTCCTTCTTCCTGCAATGTTCAGGCATTTAAAACTTAAGCTTGGCATTACCCCATTACTACTTCCTTCCCCCCCACTCCCCCACCCCACCCTTGGTGGTGTGATACGCAATGGGCCTTAGCCCTACACCTTAGTTTCTTGCAGTTCTTAAGTCAAAACCACAGCAACAGGGAAAGCCCTAACTGGCCAGTGAGAGTTGCCAGTGGTCCTCACACTTCAGTACACACTGCCCTGGACTCTGGCATCTTAAAATCAGGGTCTTTACGTAATGGAGAAAGGGAAGGGGTAAAACAAAGAAAAATGGGCAGAAACAAATAGAAAAAGGAGAAACTGAACACTAGAAAATTTAAATATTTTCTAACAAAATAGGTATCATAAAATCACAGAAGTGCCTAATCATGGGATGTGGCACAAGCTTGAATATTTAGATGCCTCATCCATTGCACTCTAATAATATGGAGATCCCCGCACAAAGAATTGAGAGCTTTTGTAACATTAAGTTGGCAACAAGCTTCTCTTTAGCCTGCCAATGGGGCATCATGCCCAATTTTTAAAGGGGCCTTCACAGGAGGAGGCAGCAGCATTAGTTTGTAGCCAACACATGAACTAATAAGCTCATTGCTCATATTTTTATTCAACCTTTCTGTCTGAACCACAACTGTTAAGTCTGTGTTCTAGTTATTGTTAATAAGAATCACTGCACACAGACCACAAGAATAAATTCAACAGGTCTTTACTAGTCGAAGGTCAGGCTAAACTGCCCAATAAATCATTACACAGCACTTATATACCGGTGTGGTCACCACCGGTATTACAGTATACAGCAGCCAAGATAAAGTAGTGCATCTCTTAAAATAGTTCTCTTAAAGGTGGAATGGTTACATACACCACAATCCTCCCTTTTTAGCTTAACAGTATATATTCCCCCATTTAACATAACATATATACACAACTTCATGTAAAAACAGTTCACAGATTCAGTCTCTGAGGAGGCCTCCTGATCCGAGACGGATAACGCCTTTCAGGGGTCTCTGGTTCTCGTTGCTGGGGTGACTCATCTAGTTGATCCCCTATGGATAGGACATCATCATCAGGTATATTCACTTCTGAGGTAAATGCTTCAGGTTCACTAACTTCCTCCACGGTTGTCTCTGTCGTAACCATGGGCTCGACCCCACCAGTTGGTCAGCATGACGTCGCATTACGTTTTCACCAACATCTACCATGTACATCAGGGGTCCTTGTCTGGCCCGAATTGTTCCAGATTGCCATTTCTCGTTTTTATAGTCCCTGGCTAACACCGGTTGTCCTATTTCAAAACTCCGAGTGGGCTTGTTATTGATATGCTGGAACTGTTTGTTTTCGACTTCCCTCCGCACATTTGGTTTTAACAAGTCCAACCTGGACCGCAACCTCCTGTTATAGAACATCATGGCAGGACTTTGGTTTGTTGTTGCATGGGTGGCGTTTCGATATGCCAGTAGGAAATTGTCCACCTTGTGTTGCAGTGGAATCTGATCTTCGCTCATGGCCTTTATTGCCTTTTTGAACGTCTGTACAAACCTCTCGGCCAGCCCATTCGTAGCTGGATGATATGGGGCAGAGGTATAATGTTTCACCCCATTCTTCTTCAGGAATTTCTGGAATTCCTCTGACACGAACTGTGGTCCGTTGTCTGAACATATTTGCTCTGGCAATCCATTTCTTGCAAATATCGTTCTTAGCACCGCGATCGTCTTCTCCGAGGTAGTGGTAGTCATTTTAATCACTTCTGGCCATTTAGAATGTGCGTCCACCACAATTAAAAACATGGAATCCATGAATGGACCAGCAAAGTCAATATGTACACGTTGCCATGGGGTTGAAGGCCATTCCCATGGATGCAGCGGTGCAATTGGAGGTGCATTTTGGACTTTTTGGCACCCTGAGCAGCTTTTCGTCAGATCCTCTATCTGTTGGTCGATACCCGGCCACCACACATAAGCCCTAGCAAGGCTTTTCATCTTGACTCCCCCCAGATGACCTTCATGTAGTTCTTTTAGAACTCTCTCTCTTAACTTAGGAGGGATAATCACCCTTGTTCCATACATCAATGTTCCCTGACAGATGGACAGCTGTTCTCGTCTTGCTGAGAATGCCGGTAACAGTGGATCACCATGGGCTGGCCATCCCTTTACTGTCAATTCGTAGACCCGGGACAGTGTCGGGTCATTCCTAGTCTCCCTTTCAATATTTGCATTGGTGACAGGTAAACATTCGATGATGGTCGAGTGAAATAACTCCACCGGGTCAACCGTCGGTGCCTCCTCCTCAGTAGGTAGTGGCAGGCGCGACAGCCCATCAGCATTACCATGCTGCTTTGTACCTTTGAATTCTATCTGATATTGATGTGCCCCTAGGAAAAGGGACCATCTCTGGAGCCTCTGTGCTGTCATCACCGAAACACCCTTCTTAGGGTTAAAAATGGATACCAACGGCTGGTGGTCTGTCAGCAGTGTAAACTTCTGGCCCTGCAGGTAATGATTAAACTTCTTTACTCCCCACACAAGGCTGAGAGCCTCCCTATCTATCTGAGCATAGTTGCGCTCAGCGGAGGTCAATGATCTGGATGCAAATGCGACTGGCCTTTCCAAGCCATTTGGCAACTTGTGTGAGAGTACTGCTCCAATACCATAAGGAGAAGCATCACAAGCTAAACGAATAGGTAGCGTTGGGTTGAAGTGAGCCAACACTTCCTGAGGTGATCAATGCCTTGCTTTTGCGAAAGGCCTTCTTAGTCCTCGCTCCACTTCCATGGTACTTCTTTCTGCAAAAGAGCGTTCAGCGGGTGCAGCACCGTGGATAGATTTGGCAGAAACTTATGGTAATAGTTAATCAACCCTAGGAACGACCTCAACTGGGATACATTTTCCGGAGCGGGAGCCTTCACAACAGCTTCGATTTTGTCAGGTGACTTGTGCAGCCCCTCCTGGTCAATGACATGACCACAGTACGAGATCCGTTTCTGAAAGAACTCACATTTCTGGCGATTAACTCGAAGTCCATATTCCTTCAATCTGGTGAGCACCAGTTTCAAATTTGCAAGGTGTTCCTCATCGTCATCTCCTGTAATCAGGATATCGTCCAAGTAACATTGAGTGCTTGGAATTCCCTGTAATACCTGCTCCATGGCCCTCTGCCAAATTGCTGGAGCCGAAGCCACTCCAAAAACCAGTCTATTATATCGATACAAGCCTCTGTGCGTGTTGATTGTGAGATACTGGCGCGACTCTTCCTCAACTTCCATCTGTAAGTACGCTTGCGCCAGGTCTATCTTGGTGAAGTGTTTCCCGCCAGACAATGAAGCAAAGATATCCTCAATCCGTGGAAGCGGATATTGCACCGTGTGAAGCACCGGATTAACCGTGATCTTGAAGTCTCCACAGATGCGGACCTTCCCCGGTTCCCCTGGCTTGTTACTCGATGAACGCTTCATGATGGGAACAATGGGCATGGCCCACTCACTCCAGTCCACCTTAGACAGTACTCCTGAACGTTCTAGCCCTTCCAGCTCAGCTTCCACAGCAGGTCGTATCGCATAAGGTACCGGTCTGGCTTTGAAAAATTTTGGGTTTGCATGTTCTGCAATCTTGATTTTTGCCTTAATTCCTCTCAGTGTTCCCAGTCCCTGTTGGAACACCTCTTTAGCATCATCCAATATTCTGGACAATCGTTCAGGTTTGACATCTTTTTTTCCGGAATCTACCGTTATTGCTTTTAGGGAGTGCCAGTCCATGTTTATTTTCCTGATCCACTCCTGTCCCAGAAGTGGTGGACCTCCCTCAGGTAGTACATATAAGTCCATTCCTTGGTGTTCTTTGCCCTTGTGTACCACCTTGACTTTTATCTTTCCGATGGGGTATACTCTTTGCCCCGTGTATGTCTGCAATACTATCTCCGTATCCCGTAGGGGAATATGTGTGAATAACCTTTTGTAATCTTGCTTATTCATGACCGTCAACGCCAATCCGGTGTCCAATTCCATCTTCACTTGGACTCCTGCTATCTGAAGTGTGACCCAGATAGTTTGTAGGTCAGCTTCCTTACTCACATTGTGAATTCTCAGACTACCCAGTTCCTTGCTGTTGGAGTCTGAATCCGAATTCTGTTCATCCGAACTCTTCTCAGCCACCTTATGCACCTTTCTGCACTTTTCCTGCGGTGACTTTTTGTTGCTGGTCTTCTTTCCTGACCGGCATACTTTAGCTATGTGACCAAGCTTGCCACATTTTCTACATTCCTGATTTTTAAACCAGCATTGGTTCTGATCGTGTGTTGTCTTTCCACAACGATAACATTTCGCTGTACCCAAAGCCATTTGATCTACGCTGAGTACCGCTGCCTTCAGCTGCATTTCCGCAGTGCCTCTCGCTGCGGCTTCGTGCGATGCTGCAATAGTGACAGCCTTATCAAGTGTAAGATCATTCTCTTCAAGCAGCCGCTTTTGTGTTCCTTCTTTCGACAATCCACACATGAATTTGTCTCTCAGTGCCTCTGTCAGTCTTTCCCCAAACTGACAGTATTTCGCTAGCTTACGCAGTTCAATTAAATACTCCGCGTTGCTTTCCTCTTTCAGTTGCATTCTCGCATAAAATTTAAATCGTTCTGCTAACATCAGCGGTGTGGGATTCAAATGATTTCTCAGGACAGCAACAATATTAGCGAAAGCCTGATCCGCCGGTTTAGCTGGTGATAGAAGATGCTTCAATAGCCCGTATGTCTTCGCACCCATTGAGTTTAGTAAGGTTAGTGCTTTATCTTCATCTGATATTTTATTTGCCTTACAATAAATCTCTATGCGTTCTACATACGTGGCCCAATCTTCAACATCGGCATCGAAATCGTTGATGTTACCACGCTTAGGCATCCTTGCAATCTTCTTGAGAAACAAAAAGAAATTTTTCTTTTTTTTTTTTTTCCAAAATGGCGGTTTCCCGCGCTTGTCTTCTTCCCCCGCCTACGAAAATGGCGGCTTCCCGCGTTTGCCTTTCTCCCCCGCTGGCTGTAATGGTGATTGCCGTATTGCTGCGTTCGCCCTCCCCAGCGGTTCTCAAATCGTGCCTCCCAGCCCCTCTTGCAGTCCGGTCCTTTCCACCGGCTGCGGCTGAGTTCTCCGCGGTTTTTAAAAAAATTATTTTTATTTTCTCCCGCGCCTCGCGGCCTCGGTAGCTGCCCGGCCTTTTTCCCCGGTCGTGGTCGAGCTCTCTCGACGCTGTTGCGTCTCCCAGCCCGCTTGCAGCCCGGTCTTTTACACCGGCTGCGTTTGCATTCACCGCGGCTCCCGTGCCTTACGCTGCCCCAGACTTCTGTCCGGCTCTTTTCCCCAGCCGTGGTCGAGTTCTCCGCCCTTATATCCTTCGTTTTTCCCTCCCCTACTTCACAGCCAACGTGGCCGACTTGCTGCTCGTCGCTGATCGGCTTACCCACCACCTGTGGTAGAAGGGATGATCACTGCCTGTTGCTGATGGAAGGCTTCGTGTCAGGATTCTTCCTTGCTCTTCAGACCCGAGTCTTTTCTCGGCAGGATGATGAGGGCGGATGCCTCTTCTCGACGCCCGTTAAACTGCCTTGGATATATCTCTGCCGCAGGGTAAGATCGTCATCGTCGCCACTGTTAAGTCTGTGTGTTCTAGTTATTGTTAATAAGAATCACTGCACACAGACCACAAGAATAAATTCAACAGGTCTTTACTAGTCGAAGGTCAGGCTGAACTGCCCAATAAATCATTACACAGCACTTATATACCGGTGTGGTCACCACCGGTATTACAGTATACAGCAGCCAAGATAAAGTAGTGCATCTCTTAAAATAGTTCTCTTAAAAGGTGGAATGGTTACATACACCACAACAACCATCTCTGCTGCCACACCACCACCAACTTTCATTTGTATATCACTTTTATCTGTAGAAAAACATCCCAAGACTGTTGATAGAAGCACGTGGGAGGATTGGACAATGAGGGGGTTGTCGGCAGGAGGAGGTTACAAGGATAGGGAGGGGGCAAGGTCATGGAGGGATTTAAACACAAGGATAAGAATTTTAAATTTGAGGCTGGATGGGGGGACCTGGTTGCCAATACCACTTGGTAGGATATGGGGAGAGATTGGACTGCCACTTCGAGACGACTGTAGTTAGGTACACAAGATTGATTGCAGATCAACAATTCTCCTCCCCCCGCCATTCATGAGAAAGAAACCATACTTCCACACAATACAGCAAGCCTACAAGCTCACTCAGGGTTTGTGCAGCTCACTTACCCGGTTATCGTACACCTTCTTCAGTGCTTCATATCTTATGGACCCCTGGAAGATCACTCCCTGAAACGTGTTGTTTTTATCGCTGGCGACTAGCTCGACACAGACCATTTCTCCCTCCCCCACAGACATGTCACTGAATACCTGCAATTGCAGATAGCAGAAGAGGAGCAGGTTACACAGCAACAGCAGTGACAACAGGATAACTGGTTCAGACACATCGGGCAACATAATAGAAGCTACAACTTGTTCTGGGACAATCCACATTTGGCAAAGAACTTAAAAAGCCCTCTTTTGATGGGTTGATTTTTCGGGTGAACCATGCACATTAATCCCATAAGTGGAAATCAAACTTCTTCTTGGGGTACATCTGTAATAGCCCAGCTCCAAGTAGGGTCAGGAAACTGGTGCAACCAAAGTAGATAATATTAATATATACACAGCATGGAGTCATTAAAGAGAGAGTGAGGGAGCAAAATCATATGTCTGCCTCTTCAACCTAGGTGGTCATTATCGGAGAGAGAAAATGGATCTAAATTGCTCTTTGTAGCTTACTTTGAATTATCAAAGCCACAAGTTTATGTCATTGTATCTAGAAGGCTGCAGATCACCTCCCTACCCTCAAATTACAGGCATCTGTCAGTTTTTCATCTATGTGAATAAAACAGTTTACAGTTACAATTAATTCTGCAATTTAGTGCAATCTTAGATGTTTCATTTAGAATTGGGACAGGCAGCAATGTTCTTTCTAGAAAGCCAGATGGTGAAGAATTGCTTATTCTAAAATTCTTCCTTGAATTAATCAACAAACACACCTGAAAACTGAAAAGAACTCTTCCATTAACCAGCACTCCTGCTGCACAATGGCCGGGGTGAAGGCCCATGGACCGTGCCGCTAATCGGCTGTGATACCCAACATGCACTACATCTTAGGGGGAGGGGTTGGGTTAGAAAATCAACAGAGAAAGACTTGTCTCATGAAATATTGCTTCCTGCTGAACAAATAGAAAAACAGCATTGACTGAGGACAAGGAAAACACTTTGTCCCCATGTCCAAGCCCTTTAAAAAAAAAAAAAGCCTGCAAAAAAACTAGGAGATACATAGAAATATTTTGCTTGGCTATCATGCACCAGGTATCACACTTTATATAAATTATAACTGAACAATTTTAAAAAGGTATAAGAGGACAGAGAAACTCGGTTATTGATTTTTTTGTGACATTAAGATAACCTGAAAAGGTTGTTGAACCCCATGTCCTACCGAGCGGTTAAACTAGAGAACCTTCCAACAACAGTGAACTGCCAATTGACCTCAAGATGTGCCCATCTCTAACCGCTCATTCCTCTGTAAAGTTCGCAAACTCTTCAGTACCACGTCGCTCTGTGTCCATCTCTCTCAAAAACTCCCTCCAGTTCTGTTTTCGCCCTGCTTACAGCACCGGCGATGACTCTCATAAGTGGCATCCTTTGTGACTGTGGTGCATTACTACATCTTGTTCTCCTCAACCTCCCTGCAGCATCGGTTTCCCAGTCTATTTTCATTTCTGAAGCACCTTGTGGCATTTTTTACATTGAAGACACTAACTAAATGCAAGTCACCATCGTTGTTTATTGACACCACTTCCCCGTGGGGAATACCTGAGCACTGGTTTAGAGGGATCAGTGCATCGAGTAGAGGGCCATCACACTTCAAAGAGCCACTCTTTGTGGCAGATGCAAAACCGTTTTTAAAGAACCCAGCATTGACCTGGAGCCCGAAATTTACAAGCAGCTACAATTCCCTGAATTTGCCCATTTAGATCAGTGCCCCACAGATAGAACTTGTGCAATGGCCTGTGAGAGACAGGCCAATACAGCAGCTAAACATCACAACCATGCTCCAGGCCCCAGTCTACATGTGAGCATTTCCTCAAGAGGTCTTCCAATAAATAATTAAAAAAATTACCTCTTCAAAACTGTCAATCATGAAGAAGATGTTTGGATAACTGATTTTGGATTCCTCTCCTTTGCTATCCATTGGGTGCTTGCTTGGGGAAGCAAATACTTGCTGTAAAAAAATAACAGGGAAAAGTGATTTGGATTTTAACAGAGGAGAAAGTGCAGTATCCCAATAAACTATGACAACTTAAGTATTACCACGGCCATAAGCCCTGTAGGAAATTAATTTTAAAAAGTCTACTGTTTTATACGTAAACTGAACTACTGCTGTGGGAGTCACTGCCAGCCACTCATTGTCTGCCAGTCGCTCATTACCTTCCAATTGCAACGACGAGTCTGGTGTTGACACCGCTCACCATTTGCAAACAGGCCCAACCGCAGCTGGTAACTAACTGGTCGGACTACCTCTTGTACAATTATTGGCAGTTTTCCCACTAAACCCAGTGACGCAGCCTGCCCAATATACCCATTGAGACGGTACGGCTTTTGTTCACCAGTGCACTGGCTGGTTTATTCATTGCTCAGTAGTGCGGAAGATGGATAGGGAAAGAAACCAGATTTAAACTTGCATGGAAAGGGTTGAAGCAGCACTAAAAACAGGTCAAAATTGAGAGGTGTGTTACACTTGCTTGTGTTCATGCATAATGTGGTGTGTCATTCACTTTAAAGCACCAATTCCACACACACATTAAATATAGGTACAGAGATGGCTTTTATAATTCCTGGTTGTTCCGAATTTTAAACTAGTTCAGTTTAAATGGACCATGACCCCACCACTGAACATCAAGCCACCATTTCCAAGACAGTCACTAAGCTCATCACCTCTGGAGATCTTCTCCCCATGGTCTCCAACCTCAGTCCCCCAATCCCACATAGCTGGCTTCTACCTCCTTCCCAAGATCCACAAACAGGACTGTCCTGGCAGACCCATCATTTCAGCCTGTTCTTGCCCCATGGAACTAATTTCTTCCTATCTCAACTCTATTTTTTCTCCCCTTGTCTAGTCTGTTCCTGCCTATATCCGCAATTCTTCCAACGCCCTCCGCCACTTTAACAGTTTCCAGTTTCCTGGCCCTAACCATCTTTTAACTATGGACGTCCAATCCCTCTACACCTCCAACCCCACCAAGACAACCTGAGGGTGCTCCACTTCTTCCTTGAACAGAGGCCCGACCAGTTCCCATCCACCACCACCCTCCTCCACCTGGCTGAACTTGTTCTCACATTGAACAACCTCTCCTTTAACTCCACTCACTTCCTCCAAAAAGGTGTTGCTATAGGAACCCGTATGGGTCCTAGAAATGCCTGCCTTTTTGTGGTTATGTGGAACATTCTTTGTTACAGTCTTACTTGTGTCCCCACCCTCACCTCTTTTGAAAAATTAATGACTGTATTGGTACCAATTTCATCCCTTCCCGTGCCTTCAAATGGTCCATCTCTGACTCTTCCCTTCCTTTACTTCCATCTCTCTTTCTGGGGATAGACTATCGACCAATATCCACTATAAGTCCACTGACTCCCACAGCTACCTTGGCTAGACTTCCTCCCACCCCATTTCCTGCAAGGACTCTATTCCATTCTCCTAGTTTCTCCATCTCCTTCGCATCAGTTCTGATGATGCCACCTTCCATATCAGTGCTTCAGATAGGTCTTCCTTTTTCCTCAACTGAGGATTCCCCCCCACCGTGGTTGACATGGCCCTCGACCGTGTCCGATCCATTTCCCGCACTTTTGCTCTCACCCCTTCCCCTCCCTCCCAGAACCACAATAGGGTTCTCCTGGTCCTCAACCTTTCACCCCACCAGCCTCCACATTCAATGGATCATCCTCCGCCATTTCCAGCGTGACCCCACCACCAAACACATCTTTCCCTTCCCTCCCCTCTCCTTTCAGCATTCTGAAGGGACCGCTCCCTCCAGGACACCTTGGTCTACTCCTCAATCACCCCCAACAGCCCCTCCCCTCCCCACGGTATCTTCCCGTGCAAGCGCAGGAGATGGAACACCTGCCCTTTTTTCTCCTCCCTTCCCACCATCCAGGACCCCAAACACTCCTTCCAGGTGAAACAGCGATTTACTTGCACTTCTTTTAATTTAGTATACTGTATTCACTTGGTGGAAAATGTTCTGGACATTCCTACTTTTATATAATTTCTTGTGTAGCAATGCAGAAAATGGCAATGCAATACTGAAGTGAGGTTTTAGCAGAAGTAAAATTGGTCTTTTAGGGGTTGGGAGTGAGGTATAGTTACATAAATGTTTCAACTATTTAGACAGTTTTGGAATTTTACATGACTCCTCAGCAAAGCTTCTTAAAAAGCACTCAAGACCACGCTTTCCATATCCCCATTACCTCAGCATGCAAAATGGAGTCACTTACCTGGGATTTCTTCTTATGGATGTGAATGTCTCCTCCATCTGAGCGTGTGCACACAGCACACGTCACTACATATTCTAGCTGCAGAAAGAGAGAAATGCAGGTTTTATACCAGCTTTGCGGCCTTCTGGTACCTTGTCCAAATGGCCATCTGTTACGTGTGAATCTAGACAGTGTTGAAAGGCTATACAACTGTACGGTACATCACGGTCAAGACCAATTCTGTTTTCACCGGACATCCACATGTGTGCCTTTTCTAGCATGCGTCGTTGGAGATAGGAGAGGAATAGGAATGCTGGCAGATTGTTTTTCCCACTCCATAGCCCACTGAGCTCAGTTGTACTGACCCTATTGCTGCCCTGACTAACATCAGCTAATTCAGCAGTGACCAACGTTTGAACCTCCCTGGTCTGGTGGCTCAACACCACAGCAGTAAGGGCTCTTACCCCTGAGCCATCAGGGAGCCAACTGGTTCTCTTCATTGCCATAAAGTAATTGTGAAGGTGAATCTATTACCAGATGTTCTGAATGCCATGATGCTATATCAGAGATTGGCTAATTTGAAGCATTTATGGATGTGACTGTCTCCATCGGAGCGTGCACACGTCACTACATATTCTAGCTGCAGAGAGGAATGCAATTTTTATACCGGTTTTGCAGCCTTCTGGTACCCTGTGCAAGGTAACCCCCCCCACAAAAACTGAGTAGTTGCTAATGATCACAGAGAGAAGAGGCAAGTTGTGAAGAGTTTGACCTCCAGCACTCCTGTAGGGTTGGGGAGGGGGCTCATAGCATCCAGCTCCAGCAGTCAGTGTACCCTCATGTGGGGGGAAAATAACTCTTACAAATTAAAAATACACAAAAATTGAAAAGTGTGCGACTTTGTGCAATAAAATAAAATTGCACAAATAGAAGGTATCCAATTAAAATAAATCAATGCAACAGATTTCAAAGAGAGATACTACTGACAAGTTCAGTGGGTTTCTTCCTCCCAGTTCACCAAGTTTTTAAAAAAATTGCAATCTGACAATTTTTTTCAACCAGATATCCATAATTACATTTTCCCCAACTCCAGTAGTTGTTTTTTTCTGTACTTGGAAATGTGGACAACACTGAGGCATCCCTTGGTGCCCCGAGGGTAATAGAGAGTCAACCAGTGTGGAACTGGAGTCAAATGTAGGCCAGACTGGGTAGGGCTGGCAGGACATTTCTATGCACACCGCACATGTAAAACGACATATTCCAGCTGCAGAAAGAGCGAGAGAAAAAGAGGTTTTATACTTGTGCTTTGCCACACATTGACAGGTTTACATTAATCCAATTTCACAATTTGTCACTGTCGGATTTGAATTCACAGCCTCTGGGTTGTTAATCGAGTACCATAACCGCTAGGCTTCTCCATGTGAAGTAAAGAAGCTCCCTTGTAAAAAGAGTCTTGTCCTATCTCTAATCATTTTAAAATCCTCTCTTTAAAAAAAACCTAAAACTAAAAGCAGAGATCAGTACTGGTTGTGTGGACAGAATCCCTCTCCACCCCCACCCCCCCCATCCACTGGTTAGATTCACTGACTAATGCAGTCCCTGGGGTGAAGATCATAGCTGAGATACCCATCACTGCACAAATCGCAAGCTCCGGTCAATCCCTGTCGGATAAAAAGAAATCTGTACTTTCAGAATATTCCATTTGGTGGTGAAAATAAAAAAGGATTTATTCAATGGAATTTAGGGCAGCGATAACAGAATTGAGCCAAACCCCTTACCCACAAGACTAGCGAAACTGGAATTGTTCTGCTTAGAGCAGAGAAGGTTAACAGGAGATTTGATAGAGGTGTTCAAAATCATGAAGGGTTTTGATAAAGTAAATAAGGAGAAACAGTTTTCACTGGCAGGAGGGCAGATAACCAGAGGACACAGATTTAAGGTAATTGGCAAAAGAACCAGAGGGGTGATAAGGAGAATTTTTCTTGGAAATTCAAAAGTTGCTGTCGGAGATATGCTGCTCCACCATTAGCATCACAAAAACGGCATTTCGCTGTCAGCCTCACCATCGATAGGCATTGAATGTTGTGAAGTTGCTGTATTTGCGCAGTAGGTACAAACTGACCTTGCCACAGAAAGTTGATTTGTCCATTTCGGTCTAAGTACCCTTTTAATGACATAAGTGTTAATTACTGTCAAGCAACCTCCCTGGCACTGAAAATTAACTATTACAAGTGTTGAGTCTCATTCATTCAGATTTTAATTGTTGTTGGAGATTTAAAATTGTAACATTTAATTTTTTTAAATTAATTTTCCTTTGTCTCTTTTCTCTCTTAATCCAATCTTTTTTTCCCGCTCGTTATTTTTCATTCTGTACCTGAATTGGCATTGAATTCATTCACTCTAATTTACACTTCCTTCTCAGTCCTTGTGCTGTTAATTTCACAATCCTTCAATCTGATTGGTTAAGGAGATGCACAGTTGCTTGCCCTGTTCAGTCAGGTCCCAGATGCCCCTCGCTAGATTTGCTCCTACAGCAAATTACGGCCCAGTCAGATTAACAATCAAACATTGAGCTGCCACTAGAGGGTGCTCTGCATCCAGCTGCAATTAGTGTGTGATATTGTAGAAAGCTCTAAAGATTCTCAAGAAATTAGTCCCACCCGTGTGAGTCTCCAAGAAGGAAGCCAAGAAAGAGCTCTTATGGGCAGTGATTATAGCAGTTACATTGTAGTGGGACTGTATGTGGTGTCTGGTCCCAAGGTACTGAACAGAGTATTAAAAGGGTGGGTATTTCTAGTGAAATTTCTCCCTCCTTATTTACAGTTTTGATAAAGAAAAATAACTCTCCAGTTTTGTCCCCTTACCCCTGAAGTTCATGCAAACTTCTTCATGCGCAGTGCTAGAACATGAAGTTTTACTGAGCTATTCAACTAGAAGGACATCACAGTCAAGCCCAATCTGTCTTCAATTTATGTTCACACATACATGATTTCAGCAGGAGTCACTGGACAGTGATCAGGAAAGGATAAAGAAAAACCTTACATAGCACATTATCACATCCTCAGAAAATCCCAAAGTGCTTGACAGCAATTAGTTACTTTTAAAATTCAATTGTTGTTATGTAAGCAAGTTCCAGAAGTGTGAACCCTGGTTGACTTTCCCCTCCCTAGCCCAGAGACACCAAGTCCAATTTTAGCACCCCCATTGTCAACCAGGTTGAGGTCAACTCACTTAGAACAGACCAGGGACTAAATATAGAACCTGCCTGACCTGTTCCTTCAGTACCACATCAGACACTGCATTTAGTCTATTGAGACACTTGGAGCAGGAACACTGTCTTGACTTCCTTTATGCATTAAAAAATATATATAATCAACTGGCAATTGTAAAGATTTCTGACAACACAAAAGGGAACCACTTGACAGGCCAATGGCCAGCAGGATATTATGAGTTTCAGTAAAGCTGGTCCCTTTGGTTTAGAAAGCATCTCAAGTATTGCAGCTCGAGCATGGCGTCTGAGCAGCAAGAAACTATCCAGTCTCACTGTACCTTCTGCAAAACGAGATTCAGGTAAACGCTCTCCTCCCAGTCAATGTCTGGGTCACCGAGACCAGGCAGCTTCTTGGAATCTCTACGGTAAACTTCAACTTCAACCTGGCAGTTCAACGGAAGAGAGGAAAACAAAAAGTTCACACTTGTTAATATTTCCACACTGCACTAATGCCAGATCAGCAGAGCTACTGATTCGCAGTAACTAAAGTCAAATTCGGTTTTGTTTTTGCATGGTATTCTGGGTTTTCTACTGATGTGTTGGGGAATCCAATTCCGTCTTCCCCCCCCCCCATGATTTTGGAAGTGACTCCGGCTGCTGGACACCGAAGGTAGAAATCCTCCCATTCGGCAGAATTACTCAGGAAAGCCGAGGGAAAGAGGGGGGGGGGGGGGGGGGGAAAGGGATGACAATGCAGGGAAGAGTGAAAGCAGAAGGAAAAATGAAGGAAAAGGGACAAGCTCGTGTGGCATTTAGAGGTGGGGAGGAAGGGGAATGCCAGCACTAGCTTGGGGTGGAGAGGGGGGGATCAAAAAGGACAAGGACGAATGAATTGGGAGGGTTGGAGGGGAGAGTATCTGTGAGGTGGGTCTGGGAGAGTCAGTGCCAGTGTGTAGGGGGTTAGAGGGGAGAGCATCTCGGAGGTGGGTCTGGGGGGTTCAGTGCCAGTGTGTAGGGGGTTGGAGGGGAAGAGTATCTCGGAGGTGGGTCTGGGGGAGTTCAGTGCCAGTGTGTAGGGAGTTGGAGGGGAGAGTATCTCTGACGTGGGTCTGGGGGGGGGGGGGGGGGTTCAGTGCCAGTATGTAGGGGGTTGGAGGGGAGAGTATCTCGGAGGTGGGTCTGGGGGAGTCAGAGTGCCGGTGTGTAGGGGGTTGGATGTGGGAGGGTGAAAGTTGAGGACACTTGGAGAAAGGGGTGCCTGTTGAAAATTCAAATATCACTTTGTTTTTCCCCTTTTAACGATTGTAAATCTATTCATTGTGAAGTATAAAAGTCCTTAAAATGAACAAGAAGGCACCTTTTTTAAAATTCTAATGTTTCGGGGGTGCATGCCCCCAGATACCCTACAAATACAATCACCAAATTTGTGGCATCAATATTTGGATTTCCCCCATCGTGTGGTGACTTATTTGAGGAAAAAGCACGGAGAGAAGGGCTTGGTATATCCTGCAGCTCAAATGACAACGCCTGTACAACCTACTTGTTTCCACGTACCAAGGGCTTATAATGGTGCCATTTCTGAGGCTTTCACTTTTTGGGGACAACAGCTTTTCTGAAGATGTTGGGACAGCTTTTATCGTTTCACAACAAAGACGCAAGAGCAGGTTACACATACACCCTCTCAGCCAAGGTGCAAGGAGTCTGGACAAGGGAAAAGGAAGGAAGAGAAGGTCTGTCCAGTAATGAAAAGACATAACACTCGCCGAATCTGGGCTCCATCATTTAGAGGTTCGGGAAATTCCCCGACACTTTCACTTGTAATCTCTGACGTTCCTCGTGAAGCCACTTGGCAGCAAACCCTCTTGTATGTTTTGCTTCGTAACTTACTCGCTTCCTGCCATCAGTGCTGTGTAATCACCGACCAGCAACAGCCAGACAGCATTCTGCCCGGACCTTTCACTCATCATCACCTGGGGACTGGTAAGTACATCACTTCTACCCATTGCTTCAATGACCTGCTTGAGATCTGAGGGTTTTATCCATGTGGGGAGATTACAGTCACTAAACAGCTACATGGCACAGCTGTCAGAGTCAAACAGCCTGAATCCCATCATTTCACAGCCAGATTCCATTCGAGATAACAGTGAGAGCGTGGTCCCTTGTAAAATAGAGAAGATTCACTGAACAGACTGCCACGAGGGCCTTATTAAACAAATTCAAATGTTTGAATATTTTCTTTCTTGCAAGAAAATAAAAAGACATTGAACATTTATCGGGCTGCACAGCCCCCATTTGTACATGGTTGTGTGGCATTTCTGATTTGGTTACTATCCATTGCTTGAACTGTAGTCTTCAATAATTCACAATTGACAGCGGAGGTTCCAACCTGCCGATTCAGGAGCTATGAAGGCATATTCTCGTTACCATGGAAACAAACATGCCCTCTGGAACTAACAAACTTCAGCCATACAGCAGAGGCCATGGTTCAAAAGGTTGCAGATTGTGCTGAATGTCAGACCATCAATCAGAGTAAGCTGCTCAATAGAAGGCAGCCAATCTTTTAAAAAAAACATTTACAGTTCAGAATAGTAACTCGCATCCAATTGATGGCAGCAGAAATATAAAATGTGTATTTTAAAATCATTCCATCCTTCTCAGTCTGCCATCTTCTCTTACCTCCAATGCAGTCTTCCTTCAGCTGGGGGCAGGGCAGCTGGCCAGTTGGAGCCAACTGCCCCCTCTCCAAACCAAACATACTCCACACAAACTGACAGGAGTGGTGAGTGGTGGTGGTGGTGGAAATGAAGAAAAGCCTCAAAAGTAATTGTTCTGCCCAAGATACTGGGATAGATCATTGACAACACTCAGATTAATTCTAAATTGCAGAATGTGAACACTGAATACAATGTATTCACGATAAGAGATCAAATTCACAATCAATTATTCCTCCATGGCTTTATTCAGATATTTCTCCTGTTCTCAGCGTCAAAGACCATTCCCGTAAGTGAGTCCTCACTTCCCATCACCAGAGTGTGACTTTGTGCACACAATATCTGCTTACATTGTGTTGTCCAGGGTCAAATGAAACTTTTGTTACTAAAATACACACTGAATTGATACGAGCCCTCTAGTCTTCAGTGCTGGTTCTTCGACTATCTGATCACGTGATTCGGGTTAAAAGTTAAATCGTAGAATTCGTCAATTTAATTTAATTGCAGAACCTTCTACCTCCGCTGCTATAAAACATGCAACATTTTGCTAACCCTCTTCGCAATAGAGGATCAGCGTCTAACTTAACTTGTATGTGAGGCTTCATCCACCAACAGAGTCTTCAGCATCTATCTCGAAAGGACAAACCTGTGACATCCTAGAAACAATTGGAACTGTTGGTGATTGCTTACAGTCACCTGCCTCAACAAAAGGACAGACCCTGTGGTATTTCCAAACACACGTGAAGAATGTGGATTATCCCCTGACCAGATAATGTAAGCCAACAGTAAGCAAAATTTAAGGTGACTAGTCACATCTCAAATAGGCAATACTGTACAAATATAGAGACTTCATCTTTGCATTGTGACAAAACCCCTATCTGTCACAGGTAGGATAAGTCACATGACATCAGATCACTTCTGTTGGGAAACCACAACAGCCAATCCATTCAAGCTTATGTTTGTGCCGGTTAACTTGTTACTTTATCCAAGGAGACTGGCTGGAGTTTCCACCTAGGCTGCAACCGGGAAATTGCACCCAAAATTGCCCCGAAGCTACACCAATTTTGCCGATATCAAGTTACACCCAAGTATCCTGCCAATCTATTTCGAATACGCCCCAACTTAAAATGGGCAGAAATTAGCATAAACAAACAGGGCCCAAGGAAACACCAACCCCAAACCAATATCTTTCTTCTTTGAGTCTTAACATTTAAAGTTTCAATTCATTTCACCATCATTCATACACATCAGGCACAGCATGGTTAAGAACCTGCAATTGGGGAGCTTTACAATTTTTGTGAATTATACTTTCCAATAAAAATGCATTAAAAGAAACAGAAAATACAGAGCAGGTCTTGGAGGTAAAATTTTTTTGAAAAGGCTCAAAAAATTGCAATTAAACCAGAAAAATGACTGTTTCCTGCTGCACTTGAAAATCTGGACACAATGCTGAGAAACCCGCGAACAAGCACAATCGGAGGACACTCGCAGAGTTGGGGGTGTGACCAGTTTTGTGGGCGGAGACTCATTCAGGCGGATGTAAAAGATCGAGGAGGCTTGGGCGTATTGTAGTTGCACGGGCAACTCACTTACGCCCAAAATTCCGTGATCTGTTAAGCCACGTAATTGGTATGTGCCCAGGTTGCGTGTGCATCGGGGCATGATTGCGGAGGAAACATCTGGCCAGCAGTGGATGTCCAGTGGGTTAGCACACCACCCTTTCACCGGGGAGAAACAGCTTCAAATCCAGCCCAGACTGATGGGAAACTTGTCTTTCTCTGCTGGTTGTAGGAGTTGCTGAGTTTGAACAGTCTGAACCAAGTCATCTTGCTCTTCATTTGTAATCTCCCCCACTCAGATATGGTTGGTGTGTGAAACAGGAACGTCACATTGATGCTCCTCTAGTTTTTTTTAAATTAATAAAAATGTAAAAAAAACTGGCTCAGTTAATTTGCAAGACCAATAACCATAGAAACCATTCTAACAACCATCCATGGTGAAAATGTAATCAGGCCATTCAATTTTATATTAAAAACAAATACACAACTCCGATCTGAAATTAACCTGGTAGCAAAGAATAGTTGGAGAGAGAAACGAAAACCTTTGGGCACAGTATTTGTTTTAGAGCTTGAATGCCGCAGAGTGCATTTCCTAGGAAACGTACATATTGTCCAGTGCTAAATAATTACACTTCAAAATGGAACTAATTAAAATCTATGAGAGAGAATTGTAGTGCTCATGAATAATTATCAAGGTGCACTTATTCCCTAGGCAATTACCACAGAGTTGGATTTTCTGTAGTCCTGAATAATTTGCTGCTTTTAATGGATGGGGGGGGGCACAGAGTAGGGGAGCTGCTTTCAGGCAGGATCAGTCGCTGGAATTAACCCCGCTTGCTGTCTAGCTGTGCCCACAACTTGGATTCCCAGGGGAAACTTGTGATGCCACAGCTGCTGTACCGATCACAAAAAGCAAAAATTAAAAATATTCCAGTGAACTGTACTGAGACCCAGGGGGAGGGGAGGGAGACACACCCATCCCTGGGGTCTATATTTCGTGCCACAAGCCAAAATTGCTGCCCCTGCTCCATCATCCAGTATAAAATCCCACTATTTACTCATCATCTGCTCCAGGATGTGTTGTGCATCACCACTCAGCAAATGCTGATACCACTGGCTTCCTCCCCACTCTGCAATTTGCTCCAATCTCCTCAGGTTGTTGGTGTCAGATTCAATTGGGAAAAAAAAAAATCACTGTTCATGGCTCAATAACTTTTAGTGAAAGTAGTTTTTAAAAATCACATTTGATATGTCAAAGCCTTTTAATCTAAAGCAACATAGACTGCCGCGCGGAGATACACAGCGCATTGGTCGGGTTGCCAACCTGCCAGGATTGTCCTGGAATCTTCAGGAATTAAAGATTTTTAAAAAGCATTCACAGTAAAAAAAAACTACAATCAATGCGTCATGTTTTGGTGTCTCCGAGCACCGAATATCAGAAGGCCAGTAGACGCATCATTAGCACAAGGCAAGTGATTCTATTTGGAGGAATGCTAGGATACAATTTTCAGATCCTAGAGCAGTGTCCTGGAATCTTCCTTTGCAAATAGTGAATCTCGGAGTAAAGGGCCATTCAGCTCATCAAGCCCACTCCTTTCAAATGGAACGCAGACAACGGTCTCTCTCATAGGCTGCACTGAAGTTATTAGAGATGCTTTCACATTTAATGCTTCTGTAGTCTGGGTCACAGGAAGGGAGTGCCGGTTCCCTTATCCGGATAGCAGAATTAGAGACTTACAAAAACATCGGTTTATAATTCTGCCATCAGCATAAAGCTTATAGCAACGACGTGCATTCATATAAAGCCTTTAACAGAGTAAAATGTCCCAAAGCACTTCACAAGAACGTAATCAGACTGAATTTGACAGAGCCACAGAGATATTAGGACAGGTGACCAAAAGCTTGGTCAAAGAGGTAGGTTTTAAACAGTGACTCAAGGTTGTTGTTGTTGTTGTTTATTAGGCTTCTGGAGGAATTTTCTGGGCCTGCAAAAGTAAATGAGTGTGCAGAAGAAGCCAAGGTGATTAATTTGCAGACAGCTATAAAATCTTACACAGGGCCCCCAGGAAAACTTAACTAACTGGAGTTTTGCAAGGTATACAGCTATGGAATTGCCTTTCTGGTGATGGATAAGAATGTTGTTCTGTCTAAAACCCATTAAGCAGCTGTCTTTGAACTGCAGCCTCAGAAAATCTTGTGTGGACAGGAAATTAAGTGTAATGTTGGAACTGTTACTCAGGCATTCTGCTCAGATATCCTGTATGCAACAAAACAAAACAGTTTGGTGCTCAGACACAATGCCCTCAATAAACACTTTTATTTTACACAGAGAACCATCAGATAAGAGGGGGACCCTTAAATAATGAACAAATTAAACTGGTTTGTACTGCATGGTTTACTTTATTTTAAAATGCATTATTTCCACCAGGCAAATACATGAAAATTTTTATTTATTAGGTTAAAACAAATGTATTTTCTCTCCAGTCCTCAGACTACCACTGACTACTGTCAAAAGGACGATGAAATGGCCTGTTCGCTAGTCTTTGTCACTATCAGAAACTACACGCAAGAGCAAGTCTTGGACTTTCCAATTTAGTTTTTTTTGGGGAGAGGTGGGTGAACCATTTCTCGATGTGCCACTTTGATGCATCAATATGCTGCTCTATGTATGAACTACCTTTTAAGAAGAAATGGACGGATCTGCTGGCAGGGCACTTGCTGTCGTGAGCTGGACTCACATGTTGGTGACTTGATCCTGAACCCCAGCCTGCAGTGACATTCCTACCTGCTTCTTCCCAAATGAAGGAGGGAATCAAGTTCATTTGACAGCTTGTGCTCGGGACACTAAACTGAATATTTAGGAGTCAAGAGAAATGCAACACTTTCCTCTCCTAGGTTTTACCAAAAGCTTTTCATTTCACTGGGAGATTAATTAAATTGAGCAAATCCAAAAATGATAACTAGGCTATTTGAAGGAGCAAGCTTTCTTGCCAGTTCTCCAAGTAGCCTTTTCTTGCTCCATATAAGTATGGGATCAATTAGCTAAAACTAAAAGAGGAAGTCCAAAGAGTGGAAAGTTCAGTTAACAGCAAGTTATTTGGTTGAAAAGTTCAGAAAAACAAGGCATAAACTAATTAATAAGAAATTTCTTCAATTGATTTACTCATCTGCTGTGCCTACCTGCTTCTCATCACTGCTGTCTGGACCATCAAAGGTCAACTTTCGACGCACGTAGAACAACATGTCATCCTGTCTTGGGGCCCATTTCTCCATGAAGTAAGTCGAAAACATCCAGGTCCAAAAGACAATCCGATCATCTTTGAAACAGCCTATTAAGCAAATAAATAGTCTCTTAATTGGAAGTCTGAAGTTGAAATGGTCAGTTTACCAATAGCTTGTGTAACTAACTTCTGCCAACAGAACTCCAAACTCTCGTCTCCCCCTGACTGAAATGCTGTTCACACAATACAGTACACAGTTCTAGCCCCATGGCCAAACCTTTTTAATGAAGTAGACCAAACTAATTGAAAAGAGCATAGACAACTGGGTTCTTTCAGCAGTGGTAGGCAGGGATTCTATTGACTTTTCCCTCCCTATTTGAAATACTAAAGATACCTTTATCAGAACATAGTATTGTCTAACAACAGCTCCGAACACTGGAAGACATTGCCATGCTAGGGAGAGTTACTAGCTTACCGTTCCATTATTGTAATAATTTGGCTTTTCCCTACGGTAAGAGGAACACTTGTAAATTAAATTTCATAATGCACTTCCTAAAACATGTTGCTACTAAAATCAAGTTTGGTGAAATGCTGACTCAATGTGCAACCCACAGTTTCAGTTCACTTTCAGTAACTGGAGGGCTGCAGCAAGATGGTTTTACAAACAGCTACTACTATTAGTGTGCAACATGCAAGAAAAGGCCAAACCTTTGTGACTCATGTAAACCTGTAACAGGAAGCCAGAATTTTTTGGATCACAACAGGTATTAAAAGGCACTCAGTTTGATGTTGACCAAAATTGCAGCAGTGATGATTTATGGCTGCCTGAAGTTTTCACCGAGTATGAAGGCAATTGTTGCCTTATAAAAGCACTTTCGCTGAAAGGTCTATGCCAATACAGGATGGCCTTGGTTATCCCATACTATCACATCGCCCCAATATAACACAAAAACTGCATTCATGATTTGCAGATGTGGCATTTGCTGCAATACAGATTAACCAGGAAGTGTTCAAAAATATTTTTAGGACTTTATTGTTCCAATAAATCGAGCCTATTCAAACCATAAAGGGCATTAACTCAGAGCTGGGTTTAAATTGCAAAACCTGGTACTTGGTATTAATGGGCTCTGATTTTGCATATTTGAGTAGATTTGCGTGTTGATAGACAGGACAGTGGTGATGTGGGGAAGAGTCCGTTAGTGTGTCAAGCAGATTCAAGTACTTAAAAACACATACTATATTAAAGCTGGTTTATTTCTTGCAACAACAAAAAAATCAGAAAACAATTGATTGTTATAACCCCACTGCTGTCTCCAGTTATCAGACAATACAAGTTATCTAAACCTACAGTGGGCAAGGCACAATAGAAGTTAGGCGGCTGAGGAGAGCAATACGAGCTGGCAACTTCTCCACAAGCACAATCCAGAGTAATCTGAAGTTGGAGCAGGTAGAACAGTATTTTAATGACTATATGTGGTTACAAGGGTACAAACGAGTCAATTTTGAGAGAAAAAGAAATATTCTCAAATATTTATATTCAGCAGTGTTTGTGTGCATTGAGATTAGGATTGCCAGTACTAAGAATGGAACAATTCCCTAGTGTCGGCTTGGACAATTCCCGTGTCAGGTGTTGTATGTACATACAAGGGGAAAACATACTCTACACTCATCTAATCCCAGTTTTTGCAGACTGCCTCTTACTGTACCACTAACTTTCCATTTTTCACACCACCCATCCAGTGGCCTAAAATTGACAAATGACCAGATTTCTGCTATCGAGTAATCCCACTACAAGTGTAAGAAGTCACACAACACCAGGTTATAGTCCAACAGTTTTATTTGAAATCACAAGTGGGTTGAAACTTCTAACAAAGCCAGGAGGGGAGAGGAAAGAGGAGAGAGCGACGAGAGAATAATGTACATCCCTTCTATTTGAACCTTCCTCCAAAATGAAGTTATTCTAACTCTGTGTCCCCACGTCCTGCAGAAAAAGTTTCAATTGGCTGCAGAGTAATGCAAAACCTACTCTACAATGAATTTGCATAACCCAAGAACCTTCCATCATTTTGTACAAGAGTTCGTGCTGCCAGCAGCAACTGACTGAAAATAAAAACAATGTAATAGAAAATGTCCAGATCTACAATTTTATGGAAACTGTAAACTCCAACTTCAATAAACGTTAGATTTTTACTTCACTAGTGTTCATTACACCATTTGGCTTTACTTTGTATAGAACGGTTTTATGTAGGTTCTCCTACGCAATACACATCATTGTAAATTAGACCATTGTGGGATTCTACTAACCCACAACGCGCTTAAGTCCTTAGCAAATTCTGGCCAGCTCTGGGACAGGCAGAATGAAAAGCTAAGCCACTTTAATATATAATGGGCCGGATATTCCGATGCCTACGGGTGTGTACACAACCGTAGGGACATCGGAAAAGCCAGTTTCAGGCATGCACAGCCCATGCGCTGAAAACCGGCATTTCCGATCCGTCAAGAATGTTCTTGACAGATCGGACGCCTGCCCTGGAGAAGGGCCTCTGCGGGCGGATAGTTCCGCTTTCTGGAGAACCTCCGCCTGCAGAAAACCCTTAGAAATCTTACACCTGGTAAAAGCAGGCGTAAGGCCTGCTTTTTCCAGCATAAGATTTGAAAAAAAGAACACTTTTCCCCCCACTCATTTATCATTTAAAAATACTTTTAAAAAAAGTTTATTTTTAACTCTTAAAAAAAAGTAATTATTTTTTTCAAAAAAATTTAATTTGTTTAAAATATTTAATTTATTGTAATTTCAACTAATTTTAAAAATGTGATTAAGAAATGTATTTAATGTTTTAGTGTTTTTGGGGTGATCTCCATTCATATATTTGACAGGTTTGTCTGTCAAGTGTATGAAGGGAGAGTCCCTTCTTTGATTGGTTCCCCATGGCCCACGTGATCCCAGGGACGCTTGCGAACCGCATGTGCCTCTGGGATATGTGGGCCCTGCACATTTCAAGTTGGAGGCGCCCAGGATTGGATGTGGAGGCGCCTCGGGAGCCCTCAGGGAAGTTCGTAGATTTTTTCCAGATTGGAGGCCTCCGCACGCAGGAAGCCTCCGATTGGAAAATATGGCCCATAATATGTGCAGGTTGTTGGGGGGGGCGGGGGGATGGTTGGGGAACGCAGAGAAATGAAGTACTGTAACCTAAACACCCAGCATCACCAATTACTGTTCCATCGATCAGTTGAAGCTTTCCTTCACAGCACGCCAAGCGTTTTTGTACACAATAAAATTTGGGGTCAGTTGGGAAAATTTTAGGACTTTTAACTGCTTCTGCTGATTGTTCCTCCTCCAACCACTGAGTGGAGGCAACAAGTCTCTCTGCCCATCAGCCACAAATCTCCAATCAGCAGTTAAAAGAACAGCGACCTAGGTCCCAGGAATCTTAAACTTTCTCATCTCTCATTTGGTATAGAGTGACAGGCAGTGACTAGTGGGGTACCGCAGGGATCGGTGCTAGGACCCCAGCTATTCACAATATATATTAATGATCTAGACGAGGGAACTAGATGTACTATTTCCAAGTTTGCAGACAACACAAATCTGGGTGGGCGTGTGTGTGCTGTGAGGAGGATGCCGAGAAACTCCAGTATGATTTGGACAGGTTGGGTGATTGGGCAGATGTATGGCAGATGCAGTATAATGTGGATAAATGCAAGGTTATCCACTTTAGTGGCAAAAACAGGAAGGCAGATTATCTGAACGGCAATAGATTGAACGGCAATAGATTGAGCGAAGTGGAAGTGCAACGAGACCTGGGTGTCCTTGTGCACCAGTCGCTGAAGGTAAGCATGCAGGTGCAGCAGGCGGTTAAGAAGGCAAATGGTATGTTGGCCTTTGTAGCGAGAGGATTCGAGTACAGGAACAAGGATGTCTTGCTGCAGTTGTACAGGGCCTTGGTGAGACCACACCTTGAGTATTGTGTGCAGTTTTGGTCGCCTTATCTGAGGAAGGATGTTCTTGCCATGGAGGGAGTGCAGCGAAGGTTCACCAGGCTGATACCTGGGATGGCAGGAATGACGTATGAGGAGAGATTGGGTCGATTGGGCTTATACTCGCTGGAGTTTAGAAGGATGAGAGGGGATCTCATTGAAACTTATAAAATTCTAACAGGACTAGACAGACTAGATGCAGGAAGGATGTTCCAGATGGCGGGGGAGTCCAGAGCCAGGGGTCACAGTCTAAAGATAAGGGGTAAGCCATTTAGGACAGAGATGAGGAGGTGGTGAACCTGTGAAATTCTCTACCACAGAAGGCAGTTGAGGCCAATTCATTAAATATATTCAAGAAGGAGTTAGATATATTTCTTAAGGCTAAAGGGATCAAGGGATATGAGGAGAAGGCAGGGACAGGATACTGAGTTTGGATGATCAGCCATGATCTCATTGAATGGCGGAGCAGGCTCGAGGGGCCGAATGGCCTACTCCTGCTCCTATCTTCTATGTTTCTATGTGCATCTTGTAGTTAGATTGATGTACTTGTTGAATTGGTGCAAAGAGCCTCTTAAAGACACTTGTTCTCTTCCTATACCATTTAGAGTCTGTGTTGAGCTTTGTCCCCTTTCCCAACATTATCTTTGTATTGTGTACTGGGAAAATCCAATCTCAAAAACAAGTCAAATATATCTGAACTTAAAAATTAATAATGCATTAACTGCAATGCAAATGACATACACTGGTTTAAAACTGAATATTAGTGCTGAAATAATAAACAAAAGTCATAAATAATCATTATATGAGCGGAACATGTCAGAGCATTATAGTGATGGAACAGGTTGTAGAGAGGGCATTTTATTAGGTTCTCTATTAATAAGGGAGTCATAAACAAATGTCAGAGGTCAGAGCAATGGAGGAATGATGACCTGTCCCTCATGAATGAGTGAAATATGATCTCTATAAATCTGCAATGCTTCATATTCCCGTGATGGCCTCACTCATGGGATTTTTAAGCATAAATCATGTTATGTTGCTTTAACACAACGAAACATCTCTTTTGGAAACAAGTTGCTCTTCAAAAAATAATTAAACATGCACATGGGTCAAAATTTGCAACAGGTGGGCACTGAACCAAGCAGCAATAAAAAAATCACCCATCATAAAGTTCAGAAAAAACACAAATTAAAAAAGGGCAGTCAGCAACCAATTAAAAAAAATTTGAATCAATGAAATTGCTTCATTTTTCTTGTGCAGTTGGTTGGAGCTGCCAGTTGGACTTCTGCCAGTTGAAAAGTTATAAGTAAAAGTAACACTTACAACAAAAGGCATTAACCGATTCTGCATAAAATGTAGATTCTCTCTCAGGGTTTCCTGTGTAGTAAATCCATGAAAAAAAATCTTGGACCGTCATACTCCTGTGTCATGATCTTGAAGCTCAACTTGGAGTACTTGGCTACGGCTTGAATTATTGGGTGGATCTACTCCCAACCGATTCCTGTAAATCCTTGGTTCCTCTTAGTTGACCACAGACCATATCAATTGTAACAAGTCTAGCCAGTGCCTTCTCTCTTCATTTTGGCTCCATAGTGCAGCTATACCTTTCCCTTCTGAGTCAAATTAACATTCACAAAGCATGCTGGCATTTGTTATTTGTAAGCCCCATCCTCTTGCAGTGACACTGAGGTAACTAAATTTTTTTGTATGAAAATGTCAAGTCAATGTATATCATGACCTTTTGGATTTTATGTGACGTATGTGATGCACATCAGAGTTAACTCCCAGAAATTGTTAAATGATTGTCCAGAAGATTCACCATTCACCAAGTATACTAGGATTTAGTGTTAGTAATAACAACAGAAAATGCTGGAAAAACTCAGCAAGTCAGGCAACATCCGTGGAGAGAAATTTGAGTTGACGTTTCGGGTTTGACCCTTCTTCAAAACTGGAGAGAAAAGGAACTAGATCGAAGGCAGGGCTGCGATCGGACAAAAGAATAAAAGAACCAAAAGAAGTAAAAGAGATTAGAAGCTAGACGAGATGGTAATAGGCTGTGATTAGGTGTAAAGTGTACTGGCAGGGCAAAAGATAGCTGCCAGGTGTGAGAGAGAAACAAAAGGAAAGGGGGGGGGGGCGGAAAGGAAAGGAGTGGAAAAATATAAGTGAAAATGAACATTTCGGATTTCCAACATCTGCAGTATTTTGCTATCGTTTTAGTGTTAGTAACCCCATCTCCTCACCCTACTTGTGAAATCAGTTTTTTTTGGACTGCCCTGATGGAAGAAAGACAGCAAACCATTTTGGGGTCTTGAAGGTTAAAAATTGTATAAAAATATTAGGACTTTAAAAAGGTAAAAATAAATGATTTTGATATAAAACATGAAAGCAGAGTAAAGCATTAACTTTGTGAGCTAATTTAACAGAGAAAAAATATATTCATTTTGAGGGGGTATTTATTCATCCAATGTACATCTATTAAAAGCAGCCATGTATTTATTTACTGTTCCTCCATACTCCATCTCAAGGCAAAGCATGACTCCCAATTTTTACTGAGCAATTCTTTCATTAAGAAATGCAATTTAGGTTACTATATTCAAGGTGGTTCTGCCAAATTTCAAAGTGGAATCAATAATCTTTGTAATATGCTCTAAAATAGTACTTGCCTTATTCGTCTGTAAGGAATGTAAAAGAAATGATTATTCATGTAAATACAGCACAGAAGGAGGCCATTCAGCCCATCGTATCTGTGCTGGCTTTTTCAAAGAGCTGTCCAATTAGTGTCCACAGCCCTGCAAATGTCTTCTTTTCAAGTATATATTCAATTCCCTTTTGAAAGTTACATTGAATCTGCTTCCACCACCTTTTTAGGCAGTGCATTTCAGAACATATCTCTCTGCGTAAAAAAAACTAATTTCCCCCTGGATTTTTTGGCAATTATCTTAAATCCTCTGGTTACCAACCCTTCTGCCAGTGGAAACAGTTTCTCCCTATTTACTCTGTCAAAACCCCTCATAATTTTGAACACCTCTATCAAATCTCCCTTTAACCTTCTCTGCTCTAAGGCGATTTACTTCTTTAGTTGCCATGATTAAGAAAAATGTTTATTTTCCAGTTACTGATCAAAAAACATTTACTTTGCCATCTCAAAGGAGATCTCTTAAAAACTTCTTTGCAAAATCTCTTTAGATATATGCACCCCTCCCTCACACCCACCATTTAATGAGGGAAGAGGTCTGCAGGGTTGTGGCAGGCAGTACAATCTGCTCATCAAGTACCAGTGAGTGAAACCAAGGGGGCACCCACACACCCAGCCACCCCAGAAAGGGCTTCAGAGATTCCAGCCTGCAGCGAGCTGGGACTCAGTGGAGTGAGAGTCAGGTTCCCAGAGAGTTACCTTCAGGTAATCAGTCATGCTGCAGAAATGCCAATGACTGACTCTGCTCGCCCTCTGTAGCACGAGAGTATGCGCAACGCACATGCAGTTTAAATTGTTTATTAATATGCATAACTGCATGCAGTTAGAAACAAACAAACTGACCATGGTGGCTGCTGGGAATACAGAAAGACTTGTAGAAATTGAACAAGGCTGCAATCGAGGAGCAGATTTCTCAAAGCTCAACACATGGTGCAGCAACCTTGGTTCACCGAGTAATAATTAAACTCTATCTGAACGTCTGCATGCAAGCAACAGAGTTCCAGACCGGCAGAAGGGATTTGTGAAGTTCTATACATAGACTTTTTTTTAAATAAGAAAGTGAACACAGAATAGTGAGGTACAGCTGCAGCAGCTTTTCTGTTCCAATATAAATGTGGTCGTCTGACTTAAGGACCTACAAGCTCATGTGATGCTTTCCCAGTCATATGTTCCAGTGGTCGCACAAACTGACCACTTGTGTCAGCTGTGGCTCAGTGGGTAGCACACTCGCCTCTGAGTCAGAAGGTTGTGGGTTCAAGTTCCCACTCCAGGGATTTGAGGACATAAAACTAGGCTGACACTCCAGCGCAGTGCTGAGGGAGTGCTGCACTGTCGGAGGTGCCGTCTTTTGGATGAGACGTTAAACCGAGGCTCCGTCTGCCCTCTCGGGTGGATGTAAAAGATTCCAAGGCACTATTTCAAAGAAGAGCAGAGGAGTTATCCCCGGTGTCCTGGCCAATATTTATCCCTCAATCAACATAACAAAAACAGATTATCTGGTCATTATCACATTGCTGTTTGTGGGAGCTTGCTGTGCTTCCCACATTAGAACAGTGACTACGCTTCAAAAATACTTAATTGGCTATAAAGCACTTTGGGACTTCCTGAGGTTGTGAAAGGCGTTATAAATAATGCAAATCTTTCTTTTGAACAAGAGAAAAATGCGGTGGACCTCGTAAGTAGAAGTAGATGGCTTTTGGATTTGATTTGATAGTATATTAAGTTTAAATTAAAAAACACAACTTTGCTTTAAAAGGAAAAATTGCAAAAAATAAAAAAAGTTTGTATTATGTACAAACTGATATTGCACCGAAATTCACAACAAGTAGGTTACAAATTTGTTTTGAATTGCCGGGAAATAGTGGCCTACACCAGGGATGTCTGAACAGTGGCTCCAGGCCTTGCAAACAAGCACTATTTGTTCTTAAATTTTTCATTTGCTGGCTTCTTCGACTTAAATTTTGTGAGCCTGGCAGTTTAGAAAAGTTGTGTTTAGCACTGTTGCCTCTTTGGTAACTAAATTTGAAATCAGAACAGCAAGATTTGTTCCCCTAGCAACTGGAGATAAATGCAGACGATTGGGAACCTGGATTAGAACTTTATATGTGGCCCCGGAGGCTCCATGGTAAACCAATGTGGCTGATGAAGACAAAAAGCTCAGGCAGCCTGGCATACACCATAGCTACCAATCAATTTAGTACCCAGCCATTACTGATGTGCGTACCACAGACAACCAAACAGGCACCAACGGATTTCTTCTTGGGAGACCAGACCAAACTAAACATTCAGTTCTTTTTTTAAAGTGACATCAATTATCAGCTTCCTTAAATCCGGTGCAATAAGCAGTTCGACAATGGAAATCTCCCTCAGGAATAATTCAAGATGCTGCCTCATGGCAAAGGCTATGCAAAATAAACCAAATGAGAATCAAACAGGAAGATGTCAAAGCAAAAGCTCGCATCTATCGCACGGTTCAGACCTGGAAGGATGGGTAATCGCTGAAGGTACATTTCAATGCAAAAGTAAAATAATGAGGATGGGGAATAGGGATGTTTTTACATTAGGAATAAATTCCAGAATGATGCCGTTGGACATAGTAAGCATCCTGAAGTATTCCTTTGAATTGGTACGTTACCCAAGTGATAATGGACACATGTACACTGTTGGCAAGACACTATAACCAACTACAGAATAAAATAGATATACTGGTTTGCCAGATTCTTCACAGGCCTTACAGCCATTCATGTGCAGAACACGTCCCTATAGAGATACAGATAGAGCTCTCGCAATTAGCCATGCTGTAAACCTTTGCAGGCATTCCGATTGTAGATTCAAATCCCATCCTGAAAACTCCACCACAGGCTGTGCTGGCACACAAGACGGAGATGCCCTCTCTGCAATGACCATGTAATGTAAGAAGTCACACAACACCCCAGTCCAACACCAGCATCTCCACACCACGACCATGTAAGGGAGGATGCTGCATATTTTTTTCTTACTTGAAACCTAGTTGAAGAATAATCAATCCATTTTCAGTGAAAAAGTTTTAACCTTCACTCTGCTGAACAGGAGCTCGATAGATTTACACAACAAATAGTGTAACTCACATTTTCACTATTACTGTGTCAAACAGAAGCTCCACAGGGTCAGCATAAATACTACAATTAATGACCAACAACTAATTTGAAAATCAAAAACTGATCCTTGTATTGGCTTTAGGACAAAGTGCATTTCTGATATTTTCCTTTGGTCACAATGTCACTCAAGAAATGATGTTACACCAGTATATCACATCATCTCTTTTCAACACCTCACAACTCCCCATTAGCCCAATAATCCCATTACGATTGCATTCGAAAGCTGGAGGACAGGTGCACATGACACTGATTAGCAATGAAGCACAATATCATCTTACCACAGAGCAACATCCCAACTAAGTCACAAAAGCAGCCTGGCTATGGGAAGTTGTAAAAGATTAAGAAACATTTATTAGAAGGTTTAGTAAGCGGGTGTACCTGGTTCAGCTGAAAAGTTAATTTTTTTCCTTTTTCATTAAAACGGCCCTTCATAAGTCTCTGAAGGGGGCCTCAGTAATAATGTCATGAAAGTTGCTCCCCAATCTGGCATTTTAATATTTGTGACTATTTAAGGGCCAATTTCCTGATCTACTGCTTGGGGAGTGACCTTGTGCCCACAGAGTGGCAGCAGCGCTGACGTGGGCAGGTAGGTCTGCGTGCAAATAGTGCCACAAGCTGGGTTCGTCGATCCCAAAAAGGCCAAACAGCCTCTAGGATAGACACTTGAAAGGGGCCTTTATTTAAGAGGTGACTGACTAGATGGGGAAAGTCGCATTTCCAGATTTATTTTAAGAAACTTGTATTATTGCCACTTGTTCTACTGTTTTCTGCAGTACAGGATTCCTTCTGCACTGATCGCCAGCCACAGTATTTGTGCTACCAATTGCTGCCAACTTCAGCTAAAACCATACTGGTCATGCAAGCACTCCATTGGGTCTGCTGATGGCTGTCCTGGAATTGAGAGGCATGGCAGAAGGAAGAGGCAAATACACTGGCATCTCAAGGGCTGGATTTTACTCACTGAGACATGTTGGGGGCAGGATTGCTGCCTTCCAGGTTCTAGTCGGGCCCCCAGCGACATCCGACGCACAGACGCTATTTTCCCGATTGGCCTTGTTAAGCCTGCCCTGCGGGCTTGCTAGCCAATTAAGGGAAAGCCAGTGTCAGATGATGTCAGTTGATGACGCTTCATCTGCCGGTTTTCTTAAAGACACATGAACCATAAATCTTTGACAGATGATTTGAGTGTGTTTGACAGCATGGAGGTGCTGTCAAACACAATCACTGTACACAGGTGAGCCCTTGCACCTAGGCTCTCCAGTGAGTCTCTCCTTAGGATGAAACAGATGGCAGCTGCAGGTGAGGGTACAGAAGCGATCTGTCACTTCTCCCGTTGAGGTGAGGTGAGGTGAGGTGAGGCCACACAAACACTTCAAAGCTCATCACCTACAGAAAAATCTAAACACATTAAAAATGACTTTCCGAACATTTCCTTACTCTGATATTCACCAGTGTCCCACTGCATCCTTCACACCACTTCTGCAGCTGTCACCTATACACCAACATAACATATTCACAGCACGCCTCACTTACCCTGGTGGGGTTCCCAGACGTCGGGAAGCCCGCAGAAGTCTAAAAATTGGAAAAAGCCTGTTAACAGACAGTTAAGTGGCTATAATACTCTTTCCGCTGCTAGGAGTCAGGTCCCTGCGCAAATCGGGGACCCAACTCCTGGAAAGATTGGTTGGGAGTGGGTTCGGGACCCGCTCCCATTCTTTTTGACTTTCCCAGCAGTCCCACCTCCTCAGGGCTGGTAAAATCCAGCCCTAAGTGTCTGCAATCTAATTGGCCGAGGAACAATGTTCTCCGAACCATACCCTTAGCCATCACTAGTTTGTGACTTATTGGGGCACCTCTAGTCTTGTATGCCAATGCCGTTTGTTCATATACAGAACAGCATTGGCATGGAGCACAAGGAGCACCCCAATGAGGAGCCAGCATTTCATCTGGGTTGAAAGATGGAGTACAAAGCCTGCAAGTAGCTTGAGGAGTCACAATGAGGTGAAGGTGGCCTTTGCTTTTGCCTGCCACTAATTGGAACGGGGACATCAGATATTGTGTTTATGGAGTGGAAAATGCAAGTGGTGGGGCCCGTGCTTTGCAGGCTGCATTGTTGATGTAGAGCATATTGTTGCTGAAGTACTTGTTGCATGCACAGTATAGGCATTCCTTTCCTTTGAGCAAGAACATTTTATTCAAGCTTTAAACACTCCTTAGCCTGGAGAATTTTATTCTCCATTTACACCCATACCCTGTGCACATTTAAGACTCTGTTGACCATTTCGTGTCCATTCCTTTCAGCTCCAAAAAGGTGCCTATTTTTCTCTTTGCAACCACCGCCAGTGGGATTTCGAAGCTTCCTTCAGGTGTTGTTGCTGCTCCCCCAGGCATCTTCACTTCCCCAGTCAGGATTCTTGAAAATAAATGCTGCCTCCCTTTAAAGTGTAGCAGTCCATAAAGAGCTGCTGCACCACAGATACCCCCATCAGACACAGCATTCACACTGTGCAAAGCATGATCAGATTTGAATGTCAATTTTACCAAAACTGACATTGTTTGCACACTAGACAATATATCACTTTCAGTGCACTTATACTAATTATTTGAATTAGTTAACCCCAGGAGATACAACAAGGTCAGCCAGCCACTCCTACACCAAGGTTATCAGGCTACCGCACTCCCGCCAAAACTTTTATTCCATCCAGCATATTGCATTGAGTGCATCATAACAGTAGAATCAATAGACCATAGAAGACAGATTGACTCTTACTCCCTGAACAAATTGCTTTTTTGAAGAGTTAAATCCATTTTGCCTCCAAGTGGTCAGCAAGCCACATACAGAGAAACAATTCAAGCAACCCATTTATTAAGTGCTGTAGAACCATCAGGAACATGCACCAAAGTGCAAACACAAACACTGTCCCTATCCATCCTGAATATCTACTGCTTAGAAGCCAAACATACTAGTTTGATACAAAATGTTCCATTTCTACCCTTCATATAACTCGTATACAGATCCTATGCCTCACCAGTACCCTCTTGATCAATATCACTTGCTCCACAACTGCAGTGCTTGCCCATTTGCACATCCAATTTTTACAAATCCATGATAAAAGAAAGGACACCTTAAATGCTTCCCAACATGAGTCATTATAAAGTTGGAGGTTGAAAGATTCACACTGTCTAGTGTGCAAACAATTTCAGCTTGGGTATACAGGAAACTTTCGATTAACCAGCCCCTAAATAATCGGAACGCTCTATCCACCGGCAAAATTCAGGAGTCGGTTCAGGTAACTTTTTTTTTTTTTTACTTTTATTACTTTTTTTACTCCATTTGTTGCTGTGCAAGGGTGTAGCTGAAGCTGTTGCTAAGCTACAGAGATGCTTGCAACTTGTGCCGATTGTTTTGAAGCTGTTTAAGCAACAGGGTATACGGAGCTCTGAGCTCCGTATCTTTTACTATAGCGTTCGGTTATCCGGAATTGTTGATGAACCGGCACCACGTCGGTCCCTTCCGTGCCAGATACCAGAAAGTTTCCTGTATTTAGCATTCAAACCTGATATTTGTGTTACTGCTCACTGCGAAAAGCGTAACATTTTAAGAATAGATGTAGCATTCAGAGGTAGGGAACAAGGATCAAAGTGCCACACTTCGCGGGCTCACACCCGCACATTATTTCTTTCTGCGCTTGCCGTGGCTAATGTACGAGAAACTGCAGCAGAAATGTTATTAAAATGGACATCAAAATTGCGTTTGTGGAGTGTCCACTCTTTTTAAGCTTTAATTTGCCTGAAATCACCGATTCATTTTACTGGCCTTACATGCTGATAACTGCAAGTTCAGACTGAATATAATTAGCACAATGTGGAACAAAAGAATGAATTGGCATGTTGATTGGATGGTGGGAAACATGCTGAGTCAGGGATATTGCACAACTGGCTGAATGTCAATACAGAGGTCAAAGGCCACATGCTCTTTCTAAAAGCACTTCTGTTCCTTTTGTAACTCTCATGTGTCATGGACAATTTGGTGCCGCCTGGTCCCAGTGCTCTGCCAAATCAAGAACAGCCATGAGGAAGTGCTTGAGCCCAACTTCAGAAAGACTAATCATTTCCCCTCAATGGAACAGTGCAAAGCTTCCCTTTAAAAAGAACAGGTTTTGTTCTCAAAGAAAAACACAGCATTTCTGTGTGTGGTGGGGTGGGGGTGGGGGGCGATTAGAGCATAGGGGAGGTTTTAACTTTTCACAAACACGTGTTATCCTACAATACTACACTGAATAGTTAAGCGATTTTATGCCTCTTTATGTCAACACTTGACGTGGTGGAATGGCATAAGTTGGAAGCCTGGGACATCTGCAATACAACTGTATAAGGAAGCGATGAATGGGGAGTAATCTAAAAAGGACAATTTGCTTACACCAGTGTTGTCCAATAGAAATCACTGACTAACCACAGGTGTGGCTACAGTGACACCATTTCAACCACATGCACTCATTTTAGTAGAAAATGCCTTACATACACTAACACAATACAGGTAAATGCATTTCACATGTGTATGTTTACTTAACATCTACCACCATTCAGTAACCAAGGAAGTAAAGCACTCAACGATCAAAAAACACTGGCACACTCTGCTTTTCGTCTTACCATTTTACCAACAAATGCACAAAAAGGTCAACATACTTGCACATACGCTGTGTGAATAGGAGTAGTGAGGTTACATGCCCAGCAGTGACGGTGTCTTATTATTCGATTTTTACTTACTAATCAGAAATGCAATCCACCACAACTGGATTCCCAATTCGCCACAAAGGCTGGTGGCTAACACATTGTACAACATTGACTTATATTGCAAGGCTCAATATCAACCCACCATCCCACTGCCCCCATTGTCTTCTGTGTATAGTACTCACATTGCTTGTACATTATGGTGCCAAAATCCAATAAACCTGCAGTGGTTGGAAAGTTCCTTGCCAGAGACAACCTGTAGATTGTGCATGAAGACCCCTGCTCTAAACAGTGAGTGCATGAAGACCCCTGCTCTAAACAGAGAGTGCATGAAGACCCCTGCTCTAAACAGTGAGTGCATGAAGACCCCTGCTCTAAACAGAGAGTGCATGAAGACCCCTGCTCTAAACAGAGAGTGCATGAAGACCCCTGCTCTAAACAGTGAGTATCAGCTCAAATTTAAAGCAACAGACCAGTAATTTGATCAAAATAGCTTATTGGATTGCCCATCACAAACTGAGTAATTCATGTTTCCTAATAGAATAGCCCTAATTTTTTTTTAAATCCGTTATGTTTGCCCTACAGCCAGCTTCTCACAATGCTTGTGTGAATGAGGTGACCTATTTTAGAGTTTCTAAAAGAAAAAGTGCTTTGAAAGTCAAAAATATTTCGTCAAATTAAAAATCACCATATGCACCCCAAACAGAAGGGGCAGGAGGCACATGACCTGGGTTCGAGTCTCTTCTGATGCTCCTGCTGCCAGTTTCTCAGCTACCCTCCGATGAGATTGCCAGATTTGACCATCAAAAGACCTCCAATGCTCTGCTACTCAACGGGCAACTTGCTGGAAATGTAGTCTAAAAAAATAGTTGAACTGCATTAAACAAGAGGAAGGATCTCACTTTGCTTTGCCAGGAAAGGAAAGCCACTGTAAGCAGAAAGATAAAATGTTTGAGCAGAGAGGAAGATTCTGTCTTCCATGAAACAATTTCAAAGCAAAATAAAATAGACCCCCCGCATACTTTGTCCTATAGTGAAACCATTGCACAGCAATGCAAAGAAAATTAAATACATTTGTAGCAAGGGCAGAAATAACCACATCTTGGTGAGAATCCTGAATGCAGTCCGCAGGATCAGCCACTACAGTACAACTGTCCATTAGATCTTCATTGAGTTCACTCTGACCCCATTTACTCAACTGCTCTAAATTAGGAGAAATGAGTCAACAACTGTCCAAAGCACAATTCAAATAAATATAGAAAAATAAATTGGGAAGAAAACAATGTGGGAAATTTGTTTTTTTTTGCTAATCTACCACTAAAGGATTAATTTCTTTGCAAATAATTTGTTGACAAGGCAAAATGGCAACATATTATGAACCCTGATAAGTAACGACAATAAATATAGAGATATATAATTTGAGGTATATGTAGAAGTAATAAACTGAGATCTCTCAAGATAGTCATCACCCTTAACGGAGTTCAGAGACAACTATAGCTGATTATCTGCTGGTATTCTGGTAACTCCGACTGGTCACCTGAAATGAGGCACAAAAATCAAGGACATTGTTTTTCTATTCACACCTTGTTGCATCTAATAAACAAATGGAATCAGCCAAGTTTGTGGAACAAGCATAGTAAAATTTTTACTATGTCAACTTCTGAGTACAGGGAGAAGTGGAGAATCTGCACGTAGTTCAAGTACATATGAGATAGTGCGATAGCAAAATACTGCAGATGCTGAAATCCGAAATAACAGAAAATGCTGGAAAAACTCAGCAGGCCAGGCAACATCCGTGGAGAGAAAATAGAGTCAACGTTTTGGGTGAAAACCCTTTATCAAGACTAAAGAAGCACAGGAAATGAAATAGATTAAGAGGCCAGGCTGGGAGAGAACAAAAAAAAGAGACATTAAGAGGTATTCAAAACGAGACGAGATGGTGATAGGACTAGTGGAGACAAAAGACGGCTCTAGATTAGGTGTGAAATGCGCTGGATACTTTGGCTCATTTACCTCATCCTTCCAAAGGAACCTACTGTTGTACACCATCACTGCATCCAACTGCCCTTAACCAATTCCCCCATATTTACCTCCACAACCCAACCCAGAAGGCTAATATCTGCATAAAGTGCTTCCTGAGCTCAGTCCTAAACTGACCATTTATTAATTTGTATCTGTGTCAGCCTTGGCTCAGTGGTAGCTTTAGTGCAGTACCGAGGGACGGCAGCATCGTTGGAAGTGTTATCAGTCAGAGGAGACCTTAAATCAAGGCTCTGTCTGCCCTCTCAGGTGGACATAAAAGAGCAGGGGAGTCCTCCCATATCAAAGCCAATATTTAGCTCCCAACCAACAGCACTAAAAAAAAATTATCTGGTCATTTATCTCATTGCTGTTTGTGGGACCTTGCTGTATGCAAATTGGCTGCAGCCTTTCCCTACATTACAACAGTGACTATAGTTCAAAAGAATAACTTCATTGGCTGTGAACCACTTTGGGATGTCCTGAGGTCTGTAAGGCACTATATAAATGTAAATTCTCTCTATGTCCTACAATCATGGTTTAACTTGAAAAATGTTCTAGATTCATCTTTTATATTCTGCTCAGTCTTGAATAGCTCTCAAATATTCCCTCATTCTCCTCTTTTCAATATTTTTTCCTAAATTTTTCTAACCTTTCCTCAAAACCCAGTCCACTGCTGTTAGGGATCAGCCTTGGGGCCCTTCTCGACTGCTTCCGAGGCTTGACGGTTTCCCTCTTGCCTCAGTGACCAGAACCGAACACATCAGAACACTATACAGCTTCAGCTTGATGCCACAAACATATAATCTACTGATTTGATAATAAAAGCACAGCATGCTGTTTGCTTTGTTGATTGCACCTGTGCAGGGACTGGACATGATCAATGTTGACCCCAACATCACTCCCAGTCCCAGGCCTCTCATCATCTCTCCTAACCAGATCAATGCCATTTGGTAATCATGGATCCCATTTGTTCTCCCAATCTGCAACACCCTGCACTTATTGGCATTGAATAACATTTCCCATAGTTATGCCCACTTCAAAATTTTGTGCAGGTCCTTCAGTAATTCTTTGGCTGCTTCATCAAGTCCCGCCCCCCCCCACCCACACACATACCAATTAATTATCATAAATTTGATTGAGTTGTATTGCATTTCTGAATCTAGGTCAATTATGTCACTTCCAAGTTTTACACTGCCTTAAGCTTGCATAGTTTGCTTTTCATGCAGGTCTTCATCAAAAGGCTTTGTGGAAATCGAGAGACACTGCATCCTAGAGTTTTCCATCGTCCACTTGGGATGTCACTCCCTCAAAGTCCAGGAGGCTGGTCGAGTACGAGCTCACCTGTCTGCGTGGGAATGTAAGTTGTGAGGAGGATGCAAAGAGGCTTCAAGGGGATATAGACAGGCTAAGTGAGTGGGCAAGAACATGGCAAATGGAATATAATGTGGAGAAATGTGAAGTTATCCACTTTGGTAGGAAAAATAGAAAAGCAGAGTATTTTTTTAAATGGAGATTGGGAAATGTTGGTGTTCAGAGGGACCTGGGTGTCCTTGTACACGAATCACTGAAAGTTAACATGTAGGTACAGCAGGCAATTAGGAAAGCAAATGTTCTGTTGGCCTTTACTACAAGAGGATTTGAGTACAAGAGTAAAGACATCTTACTGCAATTATATAGGGCCCTGGTGAGACCACACCTGGAGTATTGGGTACAGTTTTGGCCTCCTTACCCAAGGAAGGATATACTTGCCATAGAGGGAGTGCAACAGAGGTTCACCAAACTGATTCCTGGGATGGGGGGGATTGTCCTATGAGGAGAGATTGAGTAGACTAGGCCTATATTCTCTAGAGTTTAGAAGAATGAGAGGTGATCTCACTGAAACATACAAAATTCTTACAGGGCTTGACAGGGTAATGCAGGGAGGATATTTCCCCTGGCTGGGGAGTCTAGAGCCAGGGGTGACAGTCTCAGAATATGGGATCGGCCATTTAGGACTGAGATGAAGATAAATTTCTTCACTCAGAATCTTTGGAATTCTCTACCCCAGAGGGCTGTGGAGGCTCAGTCATTGAGTATATTCAAGACAGAGATCAATAGATTTTTGGATATGAAAGGAATCAAGGGATATGGGGATAGTGCAGGAAAGTGGAGATGAGGTAGAAGATCAGCCATAATCTTATTGAATAGTGGAGCAGGTTCAAAGGGCCAAATGGCCTACTCCTGCTCCTATTTCTTATGTTCTTATGAAGCCATTTAACTGCCATTTACTGAGTTATTTTCACATGAGTAAATCTCAAGTTTGATCCAAATGATCAATTCCATTATTTTGCCTGTTACTGATGCAAGAAAAATGGGTTGAGTTACCCGGACTTCTTTTGTTGCCTAGTTTGAAAAATCGGTACCACGTTGGCTTGCTCCAACAGTGGGACCTCCCTGTTATTATCAACTCTCTCATTGTGACTGTCAGCACGTTGTAGAATTCATCCTTAGTCTGAGAATGTAGCTCTCTCGAATATCTGCTGTCCATCTCTCGAATTGGTCAACTGAAAGGGATGGATGTGTTCTCAGCGATCAAGAGTCAGATGTTGTGCAGGCAAAAATTGACAACTTCATACATACTGATGTGTTTGACAGATGTGAGAGATAAAAACAAATTCCAAACTTGAAGGGATTCATGATGTGTCAGATTGTCTGAAGTGGCTTTTGATCTAAAGAGGCCCTTAAAAAAGGGTTGATTTTTACTTTAAAAATTTAAGATCTTTTGAGCTAAAGCACAGAGCCAATTAGAAGAGGAAATTTCAGATTGTTAGAGGAAAAGAAGTGTTTAAATATTAAAACTATCAATACAAATGAAGTGTGAAGAAGATTCATCCGGCAGTTAACTCAAGCACAAGTTCACTGAAATATAAGAACTACAGTACAACAGTTAAATACTTGCAAAGTGTCACTCAGAAGATAGGGAAAGATGACACACCAGGAAACGATACATATTCCCAAGGTGGAATCAGTAAACTTAAACAGAAACCTGATTGCTACCCATTACACTGCTGAATGAGCGAAAAAAAGATCAGCATACCATAATTCAGGAAGCTAAATAGTTGTATTCAATTATATGAAGTTGGACCCAACTAAATCTGAGAGACAGTAATTCTGAACCGAGACATGTCATGTCAAACTGAACGCAGCTAAGGATGTGTTTCTGTAATGCTGAACCTTGTAATTACACCATGTTAAATTGAACCCAGCGAAAGCTGTATTACTGTAATGCTGAAATGAGTTACATCATATTATGTTGAACCTATTCAATGGGGTTCTGTTGCAATTCTGAAACCATGTACTGTCAATGAACATCACTTTGGACAATCATCGTATATTTACCTGTGCGGAAGTAGCAAAATAAAATGGTTGCTGGTAATACAATTTTACATCTTTTTGGTACTCGAGTTGAGCAAACAGCACTCATTGTTCTACTGCATTCCCGCAGACGGCTAAAATGGCGGTTGGATCATTTAAATTTTAATCAGTTTATATGGGAAAACTCCAAGCTAATTTTTTTTCCTATAATACAATCGAAGCAATATGGAATTTTGCAACCTGGCCTTCCTAAAATGGAGCCAGTAGCTTGTTTATCTACACAGGATATTGAACTCTTATCTCTCCATTTATACCACAGGCACACACATTGTACCCACTGCAAAGTTAAATGGAGGGTGGGGGAGAGGGGGGTGTTGGGGGTGGTGACGGATGCAGGAGAGAGGAAGAAGTTGTGTTAAATCAAGGCAAAGGATGCCAGTGCTGGGAACAGACATTTCCCCACTTTAAGCCAGCAGGGTCAGCTTCCAGCACTTCCAGACCAAATGAAGCACAGGCCAAATCCAAAGTAAAGCTCTCATCACTCTACCCCAACAACATTTTAATTCAATCATGGGGCTGGAACAATTGTTATATTTTACTCCACTCTACCTTTAACAGTCTTGGTCCTAACTTCTGGAACTCTCCTTAAATTGTTCAGCCTCGCACCCAGCTCAAAACTTAGCGCTTCGACCATGCCAGACCAGACTGTTTGCACTTGGTGTCATATTTGATCCCAAGATATGCTTCCAACCACATACCCGCGCCATCACCAAGACTGCCTATTTCCACCTCCAGAACATCACCCAACTCTGCCCTTGCCTCAGCTCATCTGCTGCCGAAACCCTCATCCATGCCTTTCTTACCTCGAGACTTAATTATTCCAATGCACTCCTGGCTGGCCTCTCACGTTCTATCCTCCATAAACTTGGTCATCCAAAACTCTGCTGCCCGTGTCCTAACTCGCACCAAGTCCCGTTCACCCATCACCTCTGTGCTCGCTGACCTACCTTGGCTCCCAGTTAAGCAGCACCTCAATTTTAAAATTCTCATCCTTGTTTTCAAATCGCTCCATGGCCTCACCCCTCCCTATCTCTGTAATCTCCTCCAGCCTTACAACCCTCCGAGATATCTGTGCTCCTCCAATTCTGGCAGGCTGAATTTTAATCACTCCATCATTGGCGGCCGTGCCTTCAGCTGCCGAGGCCCTAAGTTCTGGAATTTCCTCCCTAAACCTCGCCGCCTCTCTTCTTCAAGTTACTTCTTAAATTCTACCTCTTTGACCAAGCTTTTAGGTCATCTGCCCTAATAGCTACTTACGTGGCTCGGCGTCAAATTTTGTTTTTTTGACAACTCTCCTGTGAAGCACTTTGGGACAGTTTACTACGTTAAAGGTGCTATAAAAATACAAGTTGTTGCTTTCAGCCATCGATCCTTATTCTTCTCCCACACAAGCCTCTATTTTGCCTCTGTGAAGCACCTTAGGACATTTATGGTATTAAAGGTCAGTGTATGGCTTAGCATCGTTCCATATAATACATTTCCCCACCGTCTGCCTCTTAAATGTTTGTAACTTTGAACAGTTTGCATTTTGAAGTAATTCACCGTCTGTGAAGTGCTTTGGGATGTAAGGCGTTATATAAATGCAAGTTCTTTCTTTCAAGTCTGTCGGTGTGGTTGGTTTAATAGTACTGTGAAAACCACTCTCACTCTATTTGAAAACCACTGTCAAAGGTGTGACAGTTAAGAACAACCTAATTCTCACATGATAATAGAATCAAGCGCCTCACAGTCAGTTCTTCTTTATGGAACAATACACCAGCACATCAAGCTCCAATAACCACTCGCCTCTGGCAAGCAAACAGGGAACTCATTTCAACAGGAACCACTGTCATAAGTTGCATCAATTGTTTCATGCAAAACACATCAAGACACAAATAAACAGCATTCTTCAGTTTGATAAAACTAAATCTATTTGGGATGTATTTTCTTCTAATTCAAGTCAATTTTTTTTTGGTCGTTTATTTGAAAGATAAATGGGTTGAATTAAATTGAAAAAATTAAAATCTTAACAACGTGTTTGAAAAACAATACTAGAATTTTAAGGGAAACCTAGGTAAAAGCCCAAACTGTTTGGCTGGGTCAGATTTTATTCAGTTATTGAAAAGATCAGCAACTTGCAATTGATGAAACTGTAGAGAGAATATTCTGATTCAATGTGACACAGAATTCTATGTCCGTCCCATTCTGGGTGCACACTCCTATGAAGAACTGCAACCACAACTCCCTGTAACCCCTCATTCACTCCTAATCAAACCTCACCATAAACACCCCCAACCCTTCGTTTTTAGTGTAAAAGTTATTACAGATCCAGAGATCCGGACAAGTCCAATCAATTGCATCAATAACTATTATTCGCTACTTAAACAAAGACTTCTCCAATCTCCTTTATGAAAATATAATTCACACTTCTGTTGGAATCATTTACATTAATTGCCTAAACTGAATCTCGATTCTGTTTCTGTCCTGATGTTCAAGGACAAGAGTGTTAAAATATACATTCCTTTTAGATCAAATACTGCACCGAGTTAAACATTTGCAATAAAATGCACACATCACTTGCACAGATTTACTTTACAAAAACCCACAATATCAGCTGTATTTAGTCCTGTACATGAAACAATCACCTCTATAATCTGGAATGTTTAAAGAGCAACGCCAAAAGGGTATGGAGAGTAGGCAGGCACATGGGATTGGATATGGTGGCTCACATGCAGCAAAACACCAGCAAGACCTGATGGGCAAAATGGCTGGCTTCCATGTTGTAACGTTCTCTCATCACATTTCAATCTATGTATTTGAGATTGCTGCAGTCACTCCCATGAAGTGTGTCAATTCTTCCTTTCTTCCAAACATACATATACTTCACCTTTCAAACTATTGCAAATATGAAATTGTTTCATTTTAGAAAAACCTTCCATTAGAATTGGGGAACTAGAACATGACATCATTGTACGTGTTAACCATCCACTTCCTATATGGACAACAGCATAAGGGGTCCCATTACACAACTCTGTGGAAATCAAACTCTTGGCATTCATTTCATATGATAAAGCAGCACCTGTTGTTCTGCACATGCTCAAAGTTTCCTTGCATTTGACCAGATCAGTGCACAGAAAAAGAGAGGCTGGTAAGTGGGGCACCTTCATTTTCCCATTTTTTGCTGCTACCATATTTTCCAGCCTGAATTTAACACAAATGGTTAAGTTTCCATTCTAGGATAGTAGACATCATGCCCATAGTTTCCCCACACAGCTAGTTTCCAATGTTAGCTGGTGTATTAGGGAGAAAAAGGCAGGCTGGAGGCTTCTCTACAAGACAAGTTGGAAAGGGATGTTCTTGTGCACCTCCTCTGGGCTGTCCCAATAGCAGCTTGGCAAAAGGTTGAAATTAAATTGCCTGCTTAACCTCTCAGCAAGGGAATAATACATGGCATGGATCAAGCTAGAGGGGAAACAAAAACATAGAAACTGAAAAAACCAATTGCAGTAAACCAAGTTCTCCACTTGACAGGAATTGACTGATGTGCTTTGCAACACTGCATCATTCTGTAAAGATTAGACAGAGCTACAACAGTGCCATTGTTTCATTAATCACTATAGCAACAAGCACTACCGCAGTTCCAAAGCGGCATTGTTGCCCGGCTGAAGGAGAGACTGATTAAGTTATCTTTATATCAGACACGGGTTCTGGATCCTCACTAAACCCAGTATAAAAGCAGCTTCTGTTAGGTGTCCACCTCGGTCCAGAATTGGTGGGAACTGGTGCAATCTTCACATGGAATCTTCCTTTTCCCCCAATGAATCATGTTTCAGTGCAGTTTTCAGGTGGCAATACATTGTATAAATATTTGGGAATTTGGGGTGCAGAAATTGTGTTACTAAAAATGGAGTTAAGGGACCCGTTAAGTACATTGCATAATCTATTGGAAAACAGTCTTACCACTAAAATCTGGCCTCCAATCACCCCTTCCTCAGGAGCAGCAATTGTAACTTGTATTTATATAGCGCCTTTAACACAGTAAAATGTCCCAAGGCACTTCACAGGAGCATTATAAAATAAAATTTAACACCGAGCCACATAAGGAGATATTAGGGCAGGTGACCAAAAGCTTGGTCAAAGAGGTAGGTTTTAAGGAGCGTCTTAAAAAGGAGGAAAAAAAGAGGGGTAGAGAGGCATAGAGATATGGGTAGGGAATCCCAGAGCTTAGGGCCCTGGCAGCTGAAGGCATGACCACCAACGGTGGAGCGATTAAAATTGGGGATGCCCAGGAGGCCAGAATTAGAGGAGTGCAGATATCTTGGAGGGTTGTGGGGCAGGAGGAGATTACAGAGATAGGGAGGGGCGAAGCCATGGAGGGATTAGAAAACAAGGGTGAGAATTTAAAAATCAAGGCTAATGTAGGTCAGCGAGCACAGTGGTGATGGGTAGAACATGGGAGGCCAGCCAGGAGTGCACTGGAATAGTTAAGTCTAGAGGTAACAAAGACATGGATGAGGGTTTCAACAGCAGGTGTGCTGAGGCGGGGCCGAGTTGGGCGATGTTCCGGAGGTGGGATTGGGCGGTCTTAGTGATGGCGCGGTTATGTGGTTGGAAGCTCATCTCGGGGTCAAATATGTCACCAAGGTTGCGAACAGTCTGGTTCAGCCTCACACAGTTGCCAAGGAGAGGGATGGAGTTGGTGGCATGGACCAAAGACCTTCCTTAAAACTTACCTCTTTCATTTGCCCTAATATCTCATGTGGCTCATGTCAAATTTTGTTTGATAACGTTCCTGTAAAGCACCTTGGGATGTTTTACTGCATTAAAGGTGCCATATAAATGTTGTTACTGCTGTTGTTGAGTCACCCACCATTCCCATAATGTAGTGAGCAGAAAGCTGTGTCCTGTTTTCGATCAATGCCACTTGAAACAGCCACCGAGGAGTACACAATATTGTGAGCTAGTGTGATTTCTCACTTTTTCTAGTCCTACGGGGAAAGGGTTTAGTCCCCAGTAGCACGGCAGAGGCGAGGACTCAACATGTAGCAAATAGCAATCAAAAAACCCTTATTGTGGTACAGTACCTCACAGCACACAGTGCCAACCCAATTTCTCATTTACACCTAGAGAAACAGATCTCTTGTTGTAGTATATACACAGCCTGGTTAATCCCATCATAGGGAGAAGATTTCCCCCAAGTATCATGCACAGCAAAATGGTAAATTAAAAAAATAGATTTACAAACTTTGTTACATGGAGGAAATCACTCAATTGTTTCAAGGTAAAATGAACACTCCAGCAAAGGCTCACGAAAATCCCATGAGCTTTGCCGTATTAACTTTCGGATACTACGATGAATAAAAAAGAAAAAAAAAAAAAAAAAAAAACCCAAAAAACATACCTTTCTTTATATTTTTAATAATCTTCCAAATTCTATCCTGTATGTCGCTATATTCACAGTGATCAGATATTCCCATGTCCATTTGCAGAGCACTACACCAATGACCCATGATGCCATAAGACTACGCTGCCTCAGCACCAACAATCCCCACCTGACCTCAGAATGGACTGCAAGTAATATTGCAGAACAAGCAGTCTTCCCACGAGGTCCAAAGTCAAAGTGCCAGTGGATTGTAGGGATGCTAATTTAATCTCTCACTTCAGTGAGTTCACAGTCTCAGTTTTACTGCACAGAGTAGGAGTCTCCACCAGGCCTGCTTGTGGTGGGCTGGGAGAAGCCCATCCGACCTGCGCAGACTGTTGCAGGAGTTGGATGGCTTGGTTAAGGGGCATAGAGGAATAAACCAGGTAGGTAGTGCTGGAGTTCTTTGAGGATGTAATGAGCAGGGTGGATAAAAGGGAACCAGTAGATGTCGTGTATTTGGATTTCCAGAAGGCATTCGATAAGGTGCCACATAAAAGGTTACTACACAAGATAAGAGCTCACAGGGTTGGGGGTAATATATTAGTTAGCCAATCCTCTATCTATGCTAACAGAAAACAGAGAGTCAGGACAAATGGGTCATTTTCAGGTTGGCAAACAGTAACTAGTGGGGTGCCACAGGGATCAGTGCTGGGGCCTCAACTATTTACAATCTATATTAATGACTTGGATGAAGGAACTGAGTGTAATGTAGCCAAATTTGCTGATGATACAAAGATAGGTGGGAAAGCAAATTGTGTGGAGGACGCAAAGACTCTCCAAAGGGATATAGATAGGTTAAGTGAGTGAGCAAAAATCTGGCAGATGGAGTTTAATGTGGGAAAATGAGAGATTATCCACTTTGGTAGGAAAAATAAAAAAGCAAATTATTTAAATGAGGAGATATTACAAAATGCTGAGGTACAGAGGGATCTGGGGGTCCTTGTACATGAATCACAAAAAGTTAGCATGCAGGTACAGCAAGTAATTAGGAAGGCAAATGGCATGTTGGCCTTTATTGCAAAGGGAATGGAGTATAAAAGTAAGGAAGTCCTGTTAAACTGTTGGTGAGACCACACCTGGAGTACCGCATTCAGTTTTGGTCTCCTTGTTTAAGGAAGGATATACTTGCATTGCAGGCAGTTCAGAGAAGGTTCATGAGGTTGATTCCAGAGATGAAGGGGTTGTCTTATGAAGAAAGGTTAAGCAGGTTGGGCCTATACTCATTGGAGCTTAGAAGAATGAGAGGGGATCTTATTGAAACATAAAGGATCTGAGGGGCTTGACAGGGTAGATGCAAAGAGGATGTTTCCCCTCATGGGGGAATCTAGAACAAGGGTGCATAATTTCAGAATAAGGGGGCACCCTTTTAAATCGGAAATGAGGAGGAATTTCTTCTCTCAGAGGGTCGTGAATTTTTGGAATTCTCTTCCCCAGAGAGCTGTGGAGGCTGAGTCATTGAATATATTTAAGGTGGAGATAGACAGATTTTTGAAAGGTAAGGGAGTCAATGGTTATGGGAGCAGGCGGGGAAGTGGAGTTGAGGCCAAGATCAGATCAGCCATGATCTTATTGAATGGCAGAGCAGGCTCGAGGGGCCAAATGACCTACTGCTGCTTCTACATCTTACGTACATTCTTATGAAATAAAGAAGAAAATTATAGTGTGATTGCTATAGTTGGCTAGTGTACTTGGGAATAAAAAAATAATTAGCCAGGGTTCCTGCTCTTGATCATTGCATGTTGACCTCTACTGGAAAGGGCATGTGGATGCCAGAGAAGGGCAGGAGCAGGCTTGGTTATGATTTTCTAAGGTCCAATTGATCACCAGCACTCACTGCTTAAGATCACACAAGAAAATCAATGTGAGGGAGAGACTGAAAAGTGTCTGGTACTCGTGAAACTATTCCAGTATGAGTCAGACAGAAAGGAAATGGTAGGGAGATTTGCAGAAGTACTGCCCGGTTGAAAGACAGTCTGAATACTGCTGTTAATAAAATTCATGTGTAATTAGCCAAATGCGTAAATTAGATGAAAGTATCTTGATTCAGTGTCCAGCATGACCGCATCATTTGCATTTTAAAAATGGGCTGGAAAATGTCTTATCTGCAGCCATAAAATAGACATCACCTTTGTATCTGATGCTCAAATGCAAACTCCTTTAAAGACTGAGTCATACTCCGCTAAAAAGACCAGACACATTGAATTCAAGCCATGTGCTTGATTATCAAGGTCCATGGAATAATGAAAGGCAGATGAAGAGGCCAGTGTCTGATTACAGACAGCACACTTTGTTTTTTACTGTGAGCATTTCAAAATTTTTTCCTTCACCTGGCCTTTACTATAAACTTACAGATTTCTCTCAGTGTTTGGAGCTGAATGTCTTACTTCAGCCATTAACTTCTCCTGTCATGTTGTGTCTTTCTGTAAAGTATAACTATTCCAGCTAGTTTTTCTTCCCCAAGCCCTCAAAAATATGAGTTTCCACTTTCGTAAGGTCCTCCGTGTTGAAGTCCAGTCAGATGAAACTGGCCCAATTATAGCATTTCAACTCCAGTAGATGCTAAAATTCACACCCTCTGTTTGGAAGTCTCACCACTATGCCTTGGAAGCTATTTGTCAACTGTTGCTATCAGGTTGCAAAAGATGTGATTTACAAGGACACAGAACTGCAGCCCTCCTGTCAACGACATGTTCGGAAATAATTAAAAACAATGCGATGGAACAAGTTCGTGCCTCTGCTCTCTCAGGTGGACGTAAAAGATCCCATAGCACTATTTCAAAGAAGAGCAGGGGAGTTATCCCTGGTGTCCGGGCCAATATTTATTCCTCAAATCAACATAACAAAAACAAATTATCTGGTCATTATCACATTGCTGTTTGTGGGACCTTGCTGTGTGCAAATTGGCCGCCACGTTTCCTACATTACAACAGTAAGTACACTTCAAAATTACTTAATTGGCTGTGAAGCGCTTTGGGACACACACAAAGTTTTTTCCTAGAGATTTGGACTTGAGCCTACATTTATCCTGCGCAGTCCAGCACTGTATGCTATAAAACAAAAATTCACACAACAGAAACATTCTTTGGCCATAATTCCCCGGCTAACAATGGAACACTTTGGAATCTTTCACTTAACCCTTTCACCAGCATAAACCCAATTTTGGTCTCAACACATTGCAGCCAAGATGGCTCAGCTCACTGTCATAATTATATACATTTCTTTTGTAAGCGTCACCTCAACTGCACAATGGTGCTGCAAAATGTTTGAAATACTCAAAGAAAATGAAAGATCTTCAAAAAAAAGATTAAAATGTCAAAATCTGCATTGTAAAGAAGTTGATGTTGCAACAGTAGTGGCAGAATTTGTTGCAGCACAAGCGTCTCCCAGGAACCAAGCTGTACAGCAGAGCTCAGGGCATCAAGTTCAGCCTTGGCTGTAACGCTCTTTATGACCAAACAGCTTGTCCACACCAATAGCATTAAATGATGCTGTCTCTCGCAACTAGTACATCAAGCACAATTTATAACTACTCTGGCTGACATGGATAAGTCCAGGTGTTTGGCACTAGCAGTGGTGACTGGAGGGTGGAGTGTGGGCAAGACGAGATTAAGTGCATTAATGTTAAAGGAATAATCCCATCAATTGTATAAAAAAATAACTAAAGAGGAACTAAATTATAAAAGTTACAAAGCATTTGCAGCACAGAAACAGGCCATTTGGCCCAACAGGTCCATGCTGGTGTCGATGGTCCACATGAACCTCCTCCCACCCCTCTTCATCTAACCCCATCAACATATCCTTCTATTTCTTTCTCCCTCATGTGCTTATCTAGCTTTCTCTTGAATTCGTCTATGCTATTTGTCTCAACTACACCCGGTGGTAGCGAGTTCCACATTATAAATCACTCTCTGGGTAAAGAAGTTTCTCCTGAATTCCCTATTTGATTTATTAGTGACCATCTTATATTTATGGCCCCTAGTTCTGGTCTTGCCCACAAGTAGAAACATCTTCTCTATGTCTACCATATCAAACTCTTTCAGAACATCGAAGACCTCCATCAGGTCACCCCTCAGTCTTCCCTTTTCTAGAGAAGAGCCCCAAAGTGTTCCAAAAGAGCATCAACACCGGCATGGACTTGTTGGGCTGAATGGCCCGTTACTGTGTTGCAATTACTTTTCAATCTTTCCTGATTGATACCAGATCTATCTGGTTATACCTTTCTAGTAAATCTGTTTTACACCTTCTCTATATTCTTTTTATAATATGGGGATCAGAACTGTTTTCAGTACTCCAAAGTCTAACCAAGGTTCCAAAAAAGTTTAACATAACTTCTCTGCTTTTCAATTCTATTCCTTCAGAAATGAACCCCAGAGCTTTGCTTGCTTTTTTAAAAAGTGGCTTTATTAACCTGCGTCACTACTTTTAGTGATTTGTGCATCTGTACCCCAGATCCCTCTGTTCCTCTATTCCATTTAGACACTTCCAGGGAGTATGTGGCCTCCTTATTCTTCCTACCAAAATTTATTACCTTGTACTCAATCTATATTAAAGTTCATTTGCCAATTACACACCCATTCTGCAAGTTAATACTTTACTGTATTTTGTTGCAGTCCTCCTCTGTATTAACTGCACCCCCCAATTTAGTGTTATCTGCAAATTTTGAAATTGTAATTCTGATTCCCAAGTTCAAATCATTTATGTAAATATTGAACAACAGTGGTCCCAGCACCGATCCTTGTGGAACACCACTTCCCACCAATTGCTAGTTTGAGTAACTACCTCAAGTCCAGAGACTCGAACACAAAAATCTAGGCTGACACTCCAGTGCAGTGCTGAGGGAGAGCTGCACTGTCCGAGGTGGTGTCTTTCGGATGAGACGTTAAACTGAGGCCCTATCCCAAGGCACTATTCCAAAGAAGAGCAGGGGAGTTATCTCCGGTGTCCTGGCTAATATTTATCGCTCAATCAACATAACAAAAAGAGATTATCTGGTCATCATCACATTACTGTTTGTGGGAGCTTGCTGTACACAACTGGCTGTCGCATTTCCTACATTACAACAGTGACTACAATTCAAAAGTACTTCATTGGCTGTAAAGTGCTTTGGGACGTCATGAGGTAGTGAAAGGCACTATATAAATGCAAGTCTTTCTTTTAACTCCTACTCTGTTATCTAGCCAGCTTGCTATCCATTCTGCTACTTGTCCCCTGACTTCGCGTGTTCTGACCTTTGTCATGAGTTTACTATGCGGTACCTTATCAAAGGCTTTTTGGAAATCCAAATATATTATGTCTATTACATTACCCTTATCTGCCTTTTCTGTTACTTCTCCAAAGAGTTCAATAAAGTTGGTCAAGCATGACTTTGCCCTTTTGGAATCCGTGCTGGATACTCCATTATATTTTCAGTTCCTGGATGTTTCCCCATTCCTAACTTCCGGAATGAATCCATCCAGATTAGGAGTCTTATCATCTCCAAGTTTTATTAATTTATCAATTACCTGCCCCCTTTCTATTTTAAATGTTTTCATATCCTTTTTGATTTCTTCTAATGTCATGTCCACCATATTAGTTCACCTGGTAAATACAGAGGCAAAGTAATTATAGGAACAAGAAAAAATAGGAGCAGCAGTAGGCCATTCGGCCCTTTGAGCCTACTCCGCCATTCAATATGATCATGGCTGATCCTCTATCTCAATACCATATTCCTACTCTCTCCCCATACCCCTTGATACCTTTTGTGTCTAGAAATCTATCTATCTCCTTCTTAAATATATTCAGTGAATTGGCCTCCACAGTTTTCTGTGGTAGAGAATTCCACAGGTTCACCACCCTTTGAGTGAAGACATTTCTCCTCATCTCAGTCCTAAATATCCTACCATGTATCTTGAGACTGTGACCCCTCGTTCGAGAGCCCCCAGCCAGGGGAAACATCCTCCCTGCAACCAGTCTGTCTAGCCCTGTCAGAATTTTATACGTTTCAATGAGATCCCCTCTCATTCTTCTAAACTCTAGTGAATACAGGTCTAGTCAACCCAATCTCTCCTCAAAAGACAGTCCTGCCATCCCAGGAATCAGTCTGGTCAACCTTCGCTGCACTCCCTCTATGGCAAGTATATCCTCTCTCAGGTAAGGAGACCAAAACTGCACACTGTACTCCAGGTGTGGTCTAACCAAGGCCCTGTATAACTGTAGTAAGACATCCCTGCTCCTGTACTCAAATCCTCTTGCAATGAAGGCCAACATACCATTTGCCTTCCTAGCTGCTTGCTGCACCTGTATGTTTGCTTTCAGTGACTGGTGAAAATGATTTAATATTTCTGCCATTTCGCTGTCATTACCTGTCAGTTTATCATGTGTATCCCTGTTTGGCTCTATCCTGATTTTTCTTTTGTTTTTCTGTTATAGTCAGCAGACTTTCTTGGTTCTCAAGCGTCTAACAGAAAGCATTAAAGTGTGATGACTAAAATACATGTCCTAGAGATTTCCATAACTTTGCCCCCATAAAAGATATTGTTGACGTCATGGCGTAAGATGTGCCTCTCTTGTTGTGTGGGACACTGTACTTGTTTACTGAGCAACACATTAATTCAGTACATTATAGCCCAGTTTATTCCACAATCATTTGTGTATCCCAAGCCCCAGTTTTGTCTTTGGCTTGCTCACAAGAAAAGGAGTCTCCTGTGCTGTTCCCAAAAACCCTAACTGCAGTCGTCAAATGCAAAAAATAAGTCCAAGTACAATTGTCAATGAGTTGACATAACTATTGAAAAATACAATTAACTCACAGGAGACACTTCTTCAGTGATAATGGGGTAAAACACCACATGCGGACGGCACAAAAGCTTAGAACGCAGTAAAGTCTGTTTTGAGTATTTTAAGGCACATCTCAGCAAATATGAAACATAAATTAAATAATAGGATTCGGGTCATAACCATAAACTGCTGAAGCTTCATTCTTCTCATTTAGGTCATTATCCAAATTCCATGACTGAATTATTGTCTCAGTCATGAAGAGGAACCCAGAATCTAAGGGAACACCAATTTTAAAGTTGCAGTTAGGCCATTCAGAAGTGAAATCAGGAAGCACTTCTTCCCACACAAAGTGTAATGGAAATGTGGAACTTTCTCCCCCAAAGGGCAGTGGATGCTGGTTCAATTGAAATTTGCAAGACAGAAAGCGACAGATTTCTATTAGGTAAGGGTATCGGGATATGGATCAAAGGCGGGTGAATGGAGTTGAGGTACAGATCAACCATGGTCTAATTGAATGGCAGAACAGGCTCGAGGGGCTGAATGACCTACACCTGTTCCTATGACAACATTATTTATATCCAATGACAGAGTACTCTATATTTCAATGAGAAGACCACACATTTGATTACCCAGGAGGCCTCTCCCCCTGTGAAGCCTCAGTCTTCGAATCCTTTGCCTCTTGTAACATAACTCAGTCACACAAAATAATTTGATTAGGAACAAATCTCAGTAGAATTTGACCTAAAATTATTCAAAAACATATCAAGCAAAATAAAAGCTTTCTGACAGTTTATTAAACAATCTCAGAGTCCTGTGGAGTCTGAGGACTGTCGCTGCTTACGGTGCGTTCGCATAGCTTCTAACCTGATCCAAACCCAAGTGCGTTGCAGCCTCACACCACACTTCATCTCTCAGTTATTTAGGACAGACAAAGCTGTGATTTAAAAATTTTTTTTTTTATAAAAGAGTTTATGAATAGTGAAAACAGAATTGTCTAAATTAAATGCAAATTATTCTATTGCATCTCTACAGAGAGCATCATAACCCATTAATGACATACAATTTATCTGGAGACCCTGTTCTATTAAATATGCAGATTAATTGCTATTAGAAGGGACTCGTTATTTTATCAAAATCTCTTATTTGATTGAGATCCACTCATTAACCAATGTTAAACCTCCTGTTACAGCAGCCTGAAAGTAAAAAATTTAAAATACAAATTATGGGGAAAACTTTAACAAAAGTGTTCTCCAGCATATTTAATAGTCTTCCCTACTTTCTGTGCGCATATTGGAAAAACGGAAAGTTAGAAAGACTCCTGTTTGACCCAATTCAGTGCCAGTGAAATCGCAGACCAATTACCCACAGTAATAGTTAGCTGCCGCACGGAGCAGCAATTACATCTATTTAAATGCAGCAGAGGACTATCACATAAATGCCACCTCTGTTGTTTTCCTAGAGTTTCCCTTTAGGGGAGAATTTCCAGATAAAGTACTGGTTTTCATTATAAATTTTCTGCCAACATCACACTATTTTATTACAATAACCCAAGTACTCATTTTTAGATACATCTTAAACTCTAAGGCAGTAAATGGTCCTTCATGTTGTATCTACAAATGACAGTGTCAAGACAGGCCCTCCCTAATAGTTTAGTGGATAAATGCATGGATAATGACCCAGAAAGACTAGCAAAGTTTTGTCTCTGGTCTGTCCAGAGTTAACGGATTTCACCAAATGGTCATTGGCACAGGGCAGGGGGGGTGGGGGTCTACAATTAGCAGCATTGACCCTTTGGCTGTGTGATGGGGGTGAAAAGCCATAGTTCCTATTCCTGGTTACAACCCAGTAACCCTTGTTAATTCCTGGTCACAACCCAGTAACCCTCGTTAATAGGTAGTCACTGGGTTGTAACTAGGTACAGTAAAAGTCAACTGTGATGCCCCCACTCCCCATAACTAAATAGCTGACCAATATTCACAGTCTAGGCTCACATATAATAAATCTATTAAGCCAAAAAAATTGACCATCTTGAGCATCACTTTTGAGTAAGCTGTGATGTAAATAACAATTGCGTCACTCAGGAAAGCATCACAAAGCTGCTCCAAAGGGAGATTTTTCAGGTTACATGCTAACCAGCCTTTGCAAATCTGCCAAAAGGTTGGAAGCCATTACTGAATAATATACCTGTCTGTGGCAGGCTTCATGAAAGATTTCATTCCATCTTGTACAGTAAAGATTTAATACCTATGCATCTTTTTAGAATGGAAAGATTTGATGTTATTTATCTTTTCAATCACGGTGCCCATACCCTTGGCAGTTCCAAGACACCCAGCAGGAAGATGTCAGAGAAAGTTTAATTTTATTGAAAGGACTTGTAAACATGTTTTTATTTATTCATTCACAGAATGCGGGCATCGCTGGCAATACTGCATTTATTGTCCAGCCCTAGTTTCCCCAAGGTGGTGGTGGCGGGTTGTCTCCTTGAACCGCTGGTTGTAGTTTGATGCAACTGAGTGCAGCCACTCAGAGGGCAGTTAACAGTCAACCATGTGAGTGTGGGACTGGAGTCGCAAGTAGGCCAGACCGGATAAGAATAGCAGGTTTCCTTCCCTAAAGGGCATTAGCAAACCAGTTAGGTTTATACACAATCCCACAGCTTCATGGTCACTTTTACTGATACCAGCTTTTTATTTCCAGATTTTGACCAAATGCTTCACAATGAATTTTTCTGGAGTACAATAAATATTACGCAGGTGGTGAATATCCACTTATTGGAGGTGCAGCGAGAACATTGGGGGAAAAAAATAGCATTCACAATATTATATATTCCTGTCACCTGAATGCTCAATTAACTAGGCAGCGATTCAGTTTATCACAGTTTTTTTTTAAAAAATGCGCAAGGCATTTCGTTAAGGTACTGGTGCATAAATATGCCGCAAAAGCTTGCAGATCATAAAAGTCTGCAACAAGTCCCAGTATGAGGGTATTGGATGAATGGAGCTGCCCTGATATCAGCCCAGTTCAGGGTGGCTCCGCTAACAATGACATCATCCTGTTCAGTGAGGATGGGCGACAATGTGCGCGCTCCGTCGCCGCCGTGCACTCTGGGAGTTGTAGTCCGACTCGCTTTCCGCTCCTGCGCCCACCTCACAGCAAACCAGGCTCCTCGAGACTACAGCTTCCAGCAGGCGCTGCGCCCCGGCGCATGCTCAATACACACCTGCGGCTTCCTTTGAAATTGCAGGTTACCTCATCGTGAGCTTTACACACAGGGTAATTGAATCAATCACGGGCAAGGCGAGAGGTTTCTTGCTCTTTTCTCCCCTTTTTCAAAACCCGAAACTGAATGCAACTGACAGATTTCCTGAAGCTGGGTCATAAATGCAAGTCTGTCTTTCTTTTTCCAAAAACTAGCCATTTAAAGATGATGCAGCTGAGCTGAGCTCCCAGCCCAGACAAGTCCCACAGTGAAGACAAGTAGTAAAACATTTCAATAAAGAAACCCATCACTGCAGCACACTGATCTTCAAGCACATAATCTTCATCATTTGGTTTTAATTGAAGACCTACAATTAGTACAAACCTTCCCACTGGCCAGCCGGGATGGCTGGGGATTCTGACACTGCCTCCACACCTACATATTAATGTAGATGATAAAACCCAGCATGTATAACAGCGCACGATATGAATACAGCATGGATGGAGGCAATTTTGCAGCTCAAAATTTCCGAATGTAATATTCAGTGGAAACATAGTTCAAAGACGAGGAGAGAACGCAGCACTCGAGAGAACATTAATTGGGGGTGGGAGAGCAGCCAACAAAACGCCCCGTCATGACCAAAAATCCTCTGTAATCTCCCAGCACTCCTTTACCCGGTTATAACTCCTGAACACCCGTCAGCTCAATCACCTAGTGGCTCTAAAATAGGGTCCTTAACAGGTCATCACGAAAGTGAAGAGACAGTTTCGTGTTTAAAAACCAATCATTTATATAGCAGATATTACAAGCTGGATTCAATTAAAACTAAGAATAAACGGCTCCAGTCCACTGAAGATCAACTCGAGCAAGACCAACTTTGGAAAGTCAGCAGTCCATTGTTTCTCTCCGAGAAGGAAAAGGATCTGTTCTGAATCGCCCCAGAATTTGAAAAGTGGAGCTTGTAGTATCACAGCAGAAACATTCGACTAATCTCAGTAGCAAACACCCCCCCAGTCTGGGCAGGAAAATGAAGAGCCATGGAGGAGCTCGCTACAACCCAACAACACCCAGCTCAAGTCTGACAGTCAATTCGAGGCGAGGCGAGGAAACGGGTCTCTTGCACTTACCCAGCCCACTCATCTCCTGCTTGAGGCTGGCTCTGATCCTCTCCTCCTCTATCGCCGTTAGCATTTTGTGCAGAGAGCCGTCCTCGCCGTCCTCTCCTTCCTCTCCAGTTCGCCTCTGCTGAATGGATGCCATCCCTGACCCTCTGACACTCTTCTCATTGCAGGTACCTCGTCCTCCTCCTGCCCGCTTTAATTCCCTGACACACAACCCCTGCCCTGACGGCGGGTCTCCCCTGACTCACGGGTGAAGTGACGGGAAACCTCGGCTCCTCTCACCCCAACATGCCTTTCTTTTTTGGAAAGGCAGACATTCAAAGTAAAACTGACAGACTCGGCGCCTGAGACTCACGACTCACTTCCGTCTCTGAGAGATCAGCTGAGACATGGAAGGAGGTAACAACATCTCCACTTCCTGCTCTAAGCAACCAATTGAAACTAACAGATACCAGACAACACTGGCCATGGATATTGACCTCGCACAGCCGAGGTCCCAACTGTCTGCCTTGTCTTTCCAACCCATAAGGACACCCAGTGTCATCAATCCAAAAAATCTAACAGAAGTGCCCCCTTTTTAGAGGGGCACAACTAATGAAACCCCAAATCATTTAATAATGTAATTTGCACTCTGCACTGCGCACTCCGGTGCCCATCGGTCGGCGAAATCTAAGTGTGTGCCTTTGGATTCCTGATCTGTCTACAGACCTGGTTATAAATAACTTCTTTTGAATCCCACCTGACTTTTTTCATATTTTCCTGCAGTGACCGAACTCCACAATATCCGACCGAACTACGACTTTGTCTTGGTTAATAGATTATGCGGCGAACATCATTAATACACAATAAACTGCTCAAACTAAGCGTGCGTGTGGGCAATGTTAACCAACAACTTGGTCAATGAAGCAGGGGATTCCCTGCAATGCCCGCGGATCAGAGATGGCTCCAAGTGAACCGGTGGGTAATTACAGGGTTCCATGCGTGCACACATCATTCTTTCCCAGCCAAGACTATAACAATCAAACTTCACACAATGTGTTTGTATCTACTCGGCATCATCAAATTGACTCAATCACATTTTCGAAAGTGAATTTAAATGTTCTGCTTTTGAGATCCTATATTTCTGCCCAGGTATATTCAGCTCATTTATATTAAGATGCATACTTGATCTTGTGTACTTGCTTAATTTTCTTCTTTACCCGATTGTTGCCTCCTGTTATTATTTATTCATATTGAACGAAGCATCAATAGCTCCAATTAATGAAGCTTTGAAATTAATTTTCTAATTTTTAACCATCAGTGCACCAACACTTTCGTATCACTATTCCCACAGTATCCTATCACCATTCCCACAGTATCCAGTCAACAATCCCACAGAATCCTATCACCATTCCCACAGTATCCTATCACCAATCCTACAGTATCCAGTCAATAATCCCACAGAATCCGATCACCATTCCCACAGTATCCAGTCAATAATCCCACAGAATCCTATCACCATTCCCACAGTATCCAATCAACATTCCCACAGAATCCTATCACCATTCCCACAGTATCCTATCGCCATTCCCACAGTATCCTATCACCATTCCCACAGAATCCTGTCACCATTCCCACAGAATCCTATCACCATTCCCACAGAATCCTATCACCATTCCCACAGTATCCTATCACCATTCCCACAGAATCCTATCACCATTCCCACAGTATCCTATCACCATTCCCACAGAATCCGATTACCATTCCCACAGTATCCTATCACCATTCCCACAGTATCCAATCACCAATAACGCAGTATCCACTCATCAATCCCACAGTATCCTACCTTCAATCCCACAGTATCCTATCACCAATCGCACAGTATCCTATCACCAATTGCACAGTATCCTATCACCTTTCCCATGATATCGTATCACCTGTCAAGACCACCTACGGCCCAAGCACCGAAGGTCCTACCCAGCTGCGGGCCAAGAACGGAGAGGTACTCATCAAGGGCAGCGAGGCAGTCTGTGCCCGCTGGAAGGAGCACTTCGAAGATCTCCTTAACTGAGACTCTGTCTTCGACGCGAGTGTCCTCAGCTCCATCCCACAGCACGCTACCCACCACCATCTCAGCACAACCCCAGCCCGGCATGAAGTTGAAAAGACCATCCGACAACTGAAGAACAACAAGGCCTCAGGAGCAGATGGAATCCCCGCCGAGGCGCTAAAACATGGCGGAGAAGCTCTATTGGCATGAATTCATGAACTCATTTCTCTTATTAGGAGAGCATGCCAGGGGATCTCAGAGACACCGTAATCGTGACCATCTTCAAGAAAGCTGACAAGTCCGATTGCGGTAATTACAGAGGAGTCTCCCTGCTGTCTGCCACAGGGAAAGTCATTGCAAGAATCCTCCTCAACCACCTTCTCCCAGTGGCTGAAGAGCTCTTCCCAGAGTCGCAATGCGGATTCCGCCCACTAAGGGGCACAATGGACATGATCTTCACCGCGCATCAACTACAAGAGAAATGCAGGGAACAGCACCAACCACTGTACATGGCCTTCTTTGACCTCACAAAGGCCTTCGACACTATCAACCATGAGCGATTATGGAGTGTCTTCCTCAAATTCGGCTGCCCTCAAAAGTTTGTCACCATCCTCTGCCTGCTTCACGACGACATGCAAGCCATGTCCTGACCAATGGATCCACCACAGGCCCAATTCACGTATGGACCGGGGTCAAGCAAGGCTGTGTCATCGCACCAATGCTCTTCTCGATCTTCCTGGCTGCAATGCTCCATCTCATCCCCAGTAAGCTCCCCGCTGGAGTGGAGCTAATCTACAGAACAAACGGGAAACTGTTCAACCTCCGTCGCCTCCAGTCCAGATCCAATGTCGTCCCATCCTCTGTCATCGAATTACAGTATGCACTTGCGTCTGCGCACATTCTGAGGTCGAACTCCAAACCATCGTCAACACCTTCACCGAAGCATACGAGAGCATGGGCCTTACACTAAACATCCATAAGACAAAGGTCCTCTACCAATCTGCCCCCGCAACACAGTACTGCTCACCAATGATCAAAATCCATGATGAGGCCTTGGACAACGTGGACCACTTTCCATACATCGGGAGCCTACGGTCAACAAGGGCAGACGTCGATGACGAAGTCCAACACTGCCTTCAGTGTGCCAGTGCAGCCTTCGGTTGCCTGAGGAAGAGAGTGTTTGAAGACGAGGACCTCAAACCCAGCACCAAGCTCATGGTCTACAGAGCAGCAGTGATAGCCGCCCTGCTGTATGCTTCAGAGACATGGTCCATGTACAGCAGGCACCTCAAAGCACTGGAGAGGTACCACCAACGCTGCCTCCGCAAGGTCCTGCAAATCCATTGGCAGGATAGGAGCACCAACATCAGTGTTCTCGCTCAGGCCAATATCCCCAGCATCGAAGCTTTGACCACGCTTGATCAGCTCCGATGGATGGGCCACATCGTCCACATGCCCGATACGAGACTCCCAAAGCTCTACTTGGAGCTCCAACATGGCAAGAGAGCCCCAGGTGGGCAGAGGAAATGCTTCAAGGACATCCTCAAAGCCTCCTTGAAAAAGTGCAACATCCCCACCGACACCTGGGAATCCCTGGCCCAAGACCGCACAAAGTGAAGGAGAAGAACATGGGAAGGCACCGAACACCTCAAGTCTCTTCCTCGGGAGCAAACGGAAGCCAAGCACAAATAGCGGAAGGAGCGCAAGTCAACCCAAGAACCCCACCCACCCGCCCCTTCAACCACCATCTGCCCCACCTGTGACGGAGACTGTAGGTCCAGCATTGGACTCATTAGTCATCTGAGAACTCATTTTTAATGTGGAAGCAAGTCATCCTCGGTTCCGAGGGACTGCCGAAGAAGAGAAGAGTACTGTCACCATTCCCGCAGTATCGTATCTCCAATCCCGCTGCAGTTTCCTACCGCCGTTCCCGTAGTATCTTGTCACCAATCCCACAGTATCTTATTATCACTCCCGCAGAATCCTATCACCATTCCCACAGTATCCTATCACCATTCCCACAATATCCTATCACCATTCCCACAGTATCCTATCACCATTCCCGCAGTATCCTATCACCATCCCCACAGTATCCTATCACCATCCCCACAGTATCCTATCACCATTCCCACAGTATCCTATCACCATTCCCACAGAATCCTATCACCATTCCCACAGAATCCTATCACCATTCCCACAATATCCTATCACCATTCCCACAGTATCCTATCACCATTCCCGCAGTATCCTATCACCATCCCCACAGTATCCTATCACCATCCCCACAGTATCCTATCACCATTCCCGCAGTATCCTATCACCATTCCCGCAGTATCTTGTCACCATCCCCACAGTATCCTATCACCATTCCCACAGTATCCTATCACCATTCCCGCAGTATCCTATCACCATTCCCGCAGTATCCTATCACCATTCCCGCAGTATCCTATCACCATTCCCGCAGTATCCTATCACCATTCCCGCAGTATCTTGTCACCAATCCCACAGTATCCTCTCATCAATTCCATAGTATTCTATACCAATCATGCAATATCTTGTTCAGTTACACAGTATCCTATAACTGATCGCTGGGTATGCTATCACTGACCCTACAGTATCCTATCACTGATCGCCTAGCATCCTATTATGAAATCCTATAATATAAACAGAACTGCTGGAAATACTCAGTAGGTCAGGCACAGAGAATCAGAGTTAATGTTTCAGGTCGATGACCTTTCGTCAGAACTGGAAAAAGGTTAGAGATGTACCAGGTCTTAAGGAAGTGCAGTGGCAGGGCAGGCAAAGGCGGGAAGGAGAGGAAAGAACAAAAGGGAAGGTCTGTGATAGGGTGGAAGACAGGAGTGATTAAATGACAAAAGGGATGATAGTATAAAGCAGAAGGGGGATGGTAATGGGACAAGTAAAGAAAAAAAAGATAAGTTTAGAAGAGGTGTAAATGGGAATGGCAGAATCATCATGCGGCCATGTGAAAAAATAGGGACAGAGGTTATGATCTGAAATTGTTGAACTCGATGTTGAGTCCAGAAGGTTGTAAAGTGTCTAATCGAAAGAAGAGGTGCTGTTCCTCGAGCTTACGTTGAGCTTTATTGGAACAGTGTAAGAGGCCGAGGACAGAGAGGTCAGAGTTGGAGAGAAGCGGATAATTAAAGTGACAGGCGACCGGAAGCTCGGGGTAACGCTTACGGACTGAACAGAGGTGGTGTGAAAAGCAGTCATCCAATCTGCATTTGGTCTCCCCAATGTAGAGGAGACCGCATCGTGAGCAGCGAATACTGTATACTAAATTGCAAGAAGTACAAGTAAATCGCTGTTTCACACGGAAGGAGTGTTTGGGGCCCTTGGCAGTGGGAAGCGAGGAGGTAAAAGGGCAGGTGTTACATCTCCTGCGCTTGCATGGGAAGGTGCATGGGAAGGAGAGCTGGTGTTGGGGGTGATTGAGGAGCGGACCAGGGTGTTGCGGAGTGTTGAATCCGTGATTCTTAAAGTATGATGTTTTCTAATAACTACACGGAGGCTGTAACTTAACAATCAACAAGTGTTTACTGGAGGAGGGTAGTCTAAAGACTGACAGTACAGAGGCATGCTCAAGGCTTATATACAGGTGTGGTCACTGCCAGTACTACAGCATACAGGAGCTGTAAAAGTAGTTCTCTCTTAAAGGTACATACACTACAATTCCTCCCCTTTTAGATTAGCAGTACCCATAATACTCAAATAACAATTAATACTTTAACATGCACATTAAATTGAAATAGTCCATTTATAGATTCAGTCTTTGGGGCGGCTTCCTGATCCTTTCTGGATAGCGCCTTTCCTGAGGTTCTTGTTCTTGGTGCGGAGGCGATTCTGGCCCCCTTTCGTCGGTTAGTTCATCAGTTTCCACTGCTACTGTTTCTGAGGTAGATGCTACCGGTATGTTGGGTTCATCCCCAGGTACGCGAGACATGGGGTTGACACGTTCCTGTGACGCTAAGATCTGGTCGACTTGGTGTCTCACAATGTTCTCCCCGAAATCCACTGTGTACATTAATGGCCCCTGCCGTGTGCATATCTTTCCGGGTTGCCATTTCTCTGTTCGGTAGTCATGGGCCAAGACTGGTTGTCCTACATTGAAGCTCCTTGTCGGCTTCTCATTGATGTGCTGGAATTGTTTATCCTCAACATTTCTTCGCACATTTGGTCTGAGCAAATCCAGACGAGATCTCAACCTTCGGTTAAAGAACATCATGGCCGGGGTCTGGTTGGTAACTGCATGTGTCACATTTCTGTAGGCTAACAGGAAATTGTCCACCTTATGCAGTAGCGGAATTTCATCATCGCACATGGCCTTTATCGCCTTTTTAAAGGTTTGTACGAACCTCTCAGCCAATCCATTTGTGGCTGGATGATACGGGGCGGATGTGTAATGCCTTACCCCATTCATTCTCATAAATTTCCGTAACTCTTCGGACACAAACTGTGGTCCATTATCAGAGCAAATCTGCTCTGGCAAGCTGTTCCTGACAAATATGGTCCGTAGGACTGCAATCGTTTTCTCTGTAGTGGTTGAGGACATTTTGATCACCTCAGGCCATTTCGAGTGCGCATCCACTGCTATTAAGAACATTGAGTCCATGAATGGACCAGCAAAATCAATATGCACCCGTTGCCATGGAGAGGAGGGCCACTCCCATGGGTGTAGAGGGGCATGTGGTGGTGCATTTTGGACCTTCTGGCATCCTGAGCAGCTCTTGGTTAGGTCCTCGATTTGTTGATCGATCCCCGGCCACCACACATAAGCCCTAGCAAGGCTTTTCATTTTCACCCCTCCCAGATGACCTTCGTGAAGCTCATTGAGCACTCTCTCCCTTAACTTGGGTGGAATTACCACTCGGGATCCACACATCAAGGTCCCCTGGCATACTGACAGCTGTTCTCTTCTGGATGAGAATGCTGGCAACAATGAGTCGCCATGTGTTGGCCATCCCCTCACCGTCAAATCATATACCCGAGACAGTGTCGGATCATTGCGGGTCTCCTTCTCTATATCCGCGTTAGTTACTGGCAATCGTTCAATTATCGACGAATAAAATATTTCGATAGGGTCCACTGCTGATGCTTCCTCCACAGTAGGCAGTGGCAGGCGTGATAGCCCATCAGCGATTCCATGCTGTTTCGTGCCTTTATACTCTATTTCATATTGGTTCGCCCCTAGAAAAAGGGACCATCTTTGTAGCTGTTGTGCAGTCATCACCGGAACGCCCTTCTTTGGATTAAAGATGGAGACAAGTGGTTGGTGGTCAGTCAGCAAGGTGAACTTCTGCCCATGCAGATAGTGGTTGAATTTTTTTACTCCCCATACTAGGCTGGGGGCCTCCCTGTCGATCTGGGCGTAGTTGCACTTGGCTGAGGTTAGTGACCGAGACGCAAAGGCTACTGGCCTCTCCAACCCGTCTGGGAATTTGTGCGACAGCACCGCTCCAATACCAGAGGGTGATGCATCACATGCCAACCGAATTGGTAGTGCTGGGTTGAAATGGGCCAACACCTCCTTTGATGTGATCAATGCTTTGCACTCCTGGAAAGCTCGTTTACATTCGTCATTCCACTTCCATGGTACCCCCGTTTGCAGTAGGGTGTTCAGTGGGTGTAATACTGTAGACAAATTTGGTAAGAACTTATGGTAGTAGTTTACCAGCCCGAGGAACGACCTCAGTTGTGACACATTTTCTGGTGCTGGAGCCTTGACTACTGCCTCAATCTTTTCAGGGGACTTATGTAACCCCTCTTTATCAATAACGTGGCCACAATACGAGATCTGCTTCTGGAAAAACTCGCACTTGTGGCGATTAGCTCGTAGCCCATATTCCTTTAATCTAGTGAGCACCTTCTCCAGGTTGGCGAGGTGATCACCGTCATTTTCGCCCGTGACCAGGATGTCGTCCAAATAACACTGGGTCCCTGGAATCCCTTGCAGGACTTGATCCATCGCCCTTTGCCAAATAGCCGGAGCCGATGCTACCCCGAACACCAGCCGGTTGTATTGGTAGAGACCTTTATGAGTGTTGATCGTGAGGTATTGTTTCGAGGCTTCTTCTACCTCCATTTGCAAGTACGCCTGGGCCAGATCAATTTTGGTGAAGCGTTTACCTCCAGATAGCGAGGCGAAAATATCCTCAATTCGTGGAAGTGGATATTGTACCGTGTGAAGGACTGGGTTCACTGTCACCTTAAAATCCCCACAGATGCAGACCTTCTTTGGTTCCCCAGGCGTATTACTCAACGACCTCTTCATTACAGGAATGATGGGTGTAGCCCACTCGCTCCAGTCTACTTTGGACAGTACTCCTGAATGTTCCAACCCTTCCAGCTCTGCTTCAACGGCTGGTCGGATCGCATAAGGCACCGGTCTGGCCTTAAAAAACTTTGGGCTTGCATTTTCCTCTATTTTAATCGTTGCTGTTATGCCTTTTAGTGTTCCGAGTCCCTCCTGGAACACTTCTTGTATGTCAGTTAGCATTTTTGACAGTCGTCCAGGTGTGACATCGTCATCCTTTTTGGCCTCAACCTTCAGTGCCTGTATGGAATGCCAATCCAATTGTATCTTCCGGATCCATTCACGTCCGAGTAGTGGTGGTCCTCCATCTGGCAATACATATAGGTCCATTTTAGTTATTTCCTGGCCTTTGTATATCACTTTCACCCTTATTTTTCCTTTGGGGTAGACTTTTTGCCCCGTGTACATCTTCAAGACAATCTCTGTAGCTTTCAAGGGTATGTGTGAAAATAGCCGCTTGTAGTCCCTTTGGTTTATGACTGTTAGGGCTGATCCTGTGTCCAATTCCATTTTCACTTGGACTCCGTCTATCTTGAGTGTGACCCAGATAGTCTGGTGATCCTCCATTTTGGTTACCTTATGTCGTTTCAGACAACCCAGCTCCTTGCTTCCGGAGTCTGTATCACTTTTCTGTTCGTCTGAACAACTGTCCATCACCTTATGTACCTTTTTGTACTTCTCCTGTGGAGATTTGTTGCTGTTGATTTTTTTCCCTGACCTGCAGACTCTTGCTATGTGTCCTGCTTTTCCACGCTGTCTGCACACTTGGTCCTTGAACCAACAATCCTTCTGGTCGTGTGTTGTTCTGCCGCAGCGATAACACTTCCCTGCTCCATATGACATTTCATTGGTGCCATATTCTTGCGGTCTCCGTTGTATCTCTGCAGCGCCCCTTGCGGCTGCTTCGTATGATACTGCCATGCTGAAAGCCTTGTCCAGCGTAAGATCCTTTTCTGATAGAAGCCGTTTCTGGGTTCCTTCACTTTGAAGCCCACACACAAACTTGTCCCTTAACGTATCTGCTAATCCCACTCCAAACTGGCAGTGTTTCGAGAGCTTGTGCAGTTCCGTTAAGTACTCAGCATTACTTTCGTCTTTATGCTGGTTCCTTTTGTGGAACTTAAATCTTTCTGCTATCAGCAGCGGTGTGGGGTTTAAGTGGTCCTGTAGGATTTCCACTATGCTTTCGAAATTCTTATCCACCGGCTTCTCTGGGGTTATTAGGTTTCTCAGTAAGCCATAAGTTTTTGCACCCATGGAATTTAACAAAACCAGTGCTTTCCTAGCATCTGGCACTTCATTCGCCCTGCAGTACACCTCAATGCGTTCCACATATGTCGCCCAATCTTTGACTTCATTGTCAAACGCAGTGATACTGCCACTCTTCGGCATCCCTAGGTGTGATTTAACTGTCTAAAATGGCGTCTCCTGTGCTCTCCCTTCTTCCCGCACTCACCCTTCTTCTCTGCTGCGGCTTCTAAAATGGCGTCTCCCGCGCTATCCCTTCTTCTCCGCGGCTCAATGGCGTCTCCCGCGCTCTCCCTTCTTCTCCCTGTGGATGCTGTTCAGCCCTTGAGCCCTGGCTGTGCTCTGCGCATTCTCCTGTGCGCCTCTCCCATTGCCGCCGTTCGGTCCTGAACCCGGCTGCTGCTTTACCCTCTGTCTCTCTGTTTTGTTTTTCCTCGATGCCGCTCGGTTTTCAACCCCCGGCTGCGCCCTGTGCGCTTCACCCTCTCTCTTACCCCGTCGACGCTGCTCGGCTTTTTCTATGCCGTCAGTCAGCTCCAGCTGCCGCTGTCCGGGAAGGGTCTGCGCTGTACCTGTTGCCAGTCTGTTGCTGGATCGTCGTGGCTGGGGAACCAAGCCCGGCTCTCAACAGCCTCCCCTGTGATGTTCACTCTCTGCCGGATGACTGGGCGGCTGCTCGTGGTCGACGCCCGTGCTTCTGGCCTCGACTTTCTTCCACCGCCCTCCCGGAGCGAATCCTTGAAGGGAAATGCAGAGTTGCAGGTAGATTCGAATCGACCTCGTCGCCACTGTTGAATCCGTGATTCTTAAAGTATGATGTTTTCCAATAACTACACGGAGGCTGTAACTTAACAATCAACAGGTGTTTACTGGAGGAGGGTATTCTAAAGACTGACAGTACAGAGGCATACTCAAGGCTTATATACAGGTGTGGTCACTGCCGGTACTACAGTATACAGGAGCTGTAAAAGTAGTTCCCTCTTAAAGGTACATACACTACACGGAGGGAGCGGTCCCTTAAGAATGCTGAAAGGAGAGGGAAGGGGAAGATGTGTTTGGTGATGGGATCACACTGGAGGTGGCGGAAATGGCGGAGGATGATCTGTTGAATGTCGAGGCTGGTGGGCTGAATGGTGAAGCCAAGGGGAATCCTATTGTGGTTCTGTGAGGGAGGGGAAGGAGTGAGAGCAGAAGTATGGGAAATTGTACGGACACGGTCGAGGGCCATGTCAACCACAGTAGAGGGGAATCCTCAGTTGAGGAAAAAGGAAGACATATCGGAAGCACTAGTATGGAAGTAGTATCCTATGACTGATCCCAGCATATCATCAATCCCAAGGTATTTAATCACTGATCCCATGGTATCCCATCAGCAGTTCCACGTTATCCAATCACCAATCTCATAGTTTTTGTCATCAATCCTGTGGTATCCTATCATTGAACCCATAGCCTTCTATCACTGAATCCATAGTATCTTGCCCTCAATCCCACGTATCTGATTACCAATCCCATAGTATCCTTTCATCGATCTCACAGTATCCTTTCACCTATCACAAAGTATCCTAGCATTGATCCTATAGTACCTATCATTGATCCTTTGGCATCCAATCATCAAACTCATAGTATACTATCACTAATCCCATGGTATCTGAGCACCAATTCCCTGATATCCGATCACCCTCATAGTTTCTGTCATCAACCCATCCTATCTCATGGTATCCCATAGAATCCTGTCATAGATTCCATGGTATGCTAGCACCAATTCCACAGTATCCTATTGTCAATCCCACGGTATCCAATTACCGATTCCATAGGATTCTCTCATCAATCTTAGTTTTTTTTATTCATGGGATGTGGGCGTTGCTGGCAAGGCCAGCATTTATTGCCCATCCCTAATTGCCCATGAGAAGGTGGGGGTGAGCCGTCTTCTTGAAACGTATCCTATACTTGATAGTCAAGCACAGAAAAAGTTAATTCTTATTCTGTGGAGTCAGGGCCATGCATCCTATGAAATATTCAGAAATTTCCATGTAAAATTGTGTAATCTGTCCACTGTATTTCCTTGTTTTGATTTATGTTCCATCAGCACAGCATAATACACAAGGCAAAGGTTCACAGTTATATCAGACAAGGTCAACTTACCTTATTGATCTTGCTGAGGCCTGGCTGAAACAGTACCACAATCCTGGTTTTTATGAGGTTAATAAATTCTCTTTCTCTGCACAAATTTTAGCAAAACAATGCACCTGAACTTAAGCTGTGTTTCCTCCAGAAAATGCACAAAGTTCCACTCCTCTTGAATCTTTCTGTTACAGTACTTTCTCTGCTTCTTTCTTTCTCTCTCAGAGAAGAGCAAGGTCTGTAATGTTTTTCTAAGTTAAAGACACTATATAAATGCAAATTGCATTTGTTGTTCTTGGAACATAGGTAACACTGTCATGGCAGTAATTACAGCCAATTCCTATAGTAGCAGACTTCATCGGTGACATAGACTGGTAAAATGGGCAGACACATGGCAGATGAAATTTAATGCAGAGAAGTGTGAAGTAATGCATTTTGGAAGGAAAAATTATGAGAGGCAATATAAATTAAATGGTACAATTTTAAAGGAGCTGCAGGGACAGAGAGACCTGGGGGTTCACATACACAAATCCTAGAAGGGGGCAGCACAAGCTAATAAGGTTGTTAAAAAAGCATATGGGATCCTTGGGTTTATAAATAGAGGTACAAAGGAAGGAAGTTATGGTAAACCTTTATGAAACACTGGTTAGGCCTCAGTTAGAGTATTGTGTCCAATTCTGGGCACCACACTTTAGGGAGGATGTCAAGGCCTTGGAGAGGGCGCAGAGATGTACCAGAATGGTACCACAGAGTTGAGGGACTTCACTTGTGTAGAGAGACTAGAGAAGCTGGGATTGTTCTTCCTGGAGCAGAAAAGGTTAAGGGGAGATTTAGTAGATGTGTTCAAAATTATGAGGGGTTTTGATAGAGTAGATAGTTTCCAGTGCCAGAAGGGTTGGTAACCAGAGGACACAGATGTAAGATAATTGGCAAAAAATCCAGGGTGGAAATTAGGAGAATTTTTATTACGCAGCGAGTTGTTATGATCTGAAATGCACTACCTGAAAGGGTGGTGGAAGCAGATTCTGATTCAGTAGTAACTTTCAAAAGGGAATTGGATATATACTTGAAAATGAGAAATTTGCAGGGCTATGGGGAAAGAGCAGCCGAGTGGGATTAATGGGATAGCTATTCCAAAGAGGTGGCACAGAGATGATGGGCCAAATGGCCTCCTTCTGTGCCATATTATTCTATGATTCCTAGGTTCCTTAAGGACCTTAAGAGTCAACCACATAGTGTAGAATGGAGTCACATGTAGACCAGACCAGATAGAGGCAGCAGATTCCTTTCCCTGAAGGCCATTAGTAAACCAGTTGGGTTTTACGACAATTCGATAGTTTTCATGGTGACATAGCAAATCAGTAAACTTGGAAAGAAAGAGCAGTAAAACTTATGCAGCTTGGTTTCAGGGAACCCCTCTTCGAGTTGGGGTTCCTTGCGGCCGCAGGATTCGCAGGTGCCTTAAGCCGAATCTGTGTGCAGCCTATGGAATGCTTTGGATCCTGCAGGATAATCCCTGCCTCTGAAGCTAGACACACGTTCTCTTTGATCCCTTGTCCTGTTGATCACACTGATCACTGATGTCTGATTATGTAACATTCACTTGGCAAGGATGATGTCTAAATGAGTCTGGAAGTATCACATGCAGAGTGAATCAGACAAAAGCGGCCCTGCCAAAGCTAAATCTGTCAAGGAATTGACAGTTTGAGACAAATTAGATTCATAGTCATTATTACACAGCTGGCACTAAGACAAGTAAAGGAGAATGATAAAATGGTGCAATTTCTTGCAAAAGCCACTGGGGGAGAAATTCAGTATCACCCCATTTGGGGCGCGATTATCGGCAGGGCGCAAAGTTTAGCGCCTGGCGCAAATTATTGCCTCCGACTGCAAACTTGGCTTTTATCGCCCCTGGAGGTGATTGGAGCGCTAAATCAGGCGCTGCACACCTGTCTTAAGGCGCAAAGGCCGAGGAGCGAGGCGCTAACTCAGAGCACGGGCGCAGTGCAGGTGATGTCAGTTAGCGATGGAACACAGACAGACTGGCACTGGACAGTTCTTAAAGGGGAGTTCTTGCTCTCCAGCTACACCCTCCTCATTGGAGCCTTGAATCTCGGCCTGGAGAGACCTGTGACTACATTTTCCAGCCAAGGACTATGGAGAGGGTGAGAGAACGAGATCAGCGCTTCAGCGAGCGGGCCTTGGAGGCTCTGGTTGGCCCGGTGGAACACAGAAGATCTATACTGTTCCCTGAGAGTGGCAGGAGGCCTTTGCCGCGCGAGTACAGAAGAGTGTGGAGGGAGGTGGCTCAGAGCATCTCCTCCAGGAGCATGGTGACCAGGACCCATACTCAATGTAGAAAAAAGTTCAGCGACCTCACTCGGGTTGTCAGGGTGAGTGTTTTTTTTTCAATACCTCTCCATCCCTCCATCTCAACCTCACTCTATGGCCAGAGGGTCTTAAAACCCCAATGCCCAACACTCATCCAACACCTATGGCCCTCTCATGAAACACACACACATATTCCACACTTTGCATACAGTAAGGGCTATTCAATTATGGCAGGCACATCAGGCAAGACCTTGGCTGTATATTTACTCAGACGCTGTCCTTTTTCTTGCAGGCCAAGCTATCTCATAATAGGAGACAGCAGCAACGGACGGGTGGAGGGCGGCCTCAGCTCCAACCCCTCAGCGATCTTGAGGCGCGCGTCCACAGGATTGTGGCAAGCCAGGTGATCGGTCCCATCGCCCCTGGAGAGGCCAACCCCGTTCTGGACAGCAATGGTAAGGTCATCACCTTTTTCTCCTCTCTCATTCCACTTGTCCCTCACACCACCAGCCTTTGACACTTTTAATCCAACTTACTAAATCACTGCACTCCTTCCTCCCTTACTGCCCCCCTGTCTTCACGCTAAAGCCACTCTTGCACCTCCCTGCTTTCAGATGGTGATTCACCAGCTGAGGAGACGGGCCCGCAAGCTACCAGTGGGAGTGAAGCTGCAGGCGAGGGGGAAGAGGAAGCAGGAGCATCAGTGCCACCCTCTCCCGAGGAAGCCCATGCCCACACTGGGAACATGTCTTCCCTGGAGGGGAGTTGGGGGGAAGGGTCTGATGAGGGTGAAGCTCCAGGACCCAGCGGGCTGCAGCAACACGATGTGGCTAGGGAAGCTCGGGGGCCTTCTCCCTGGAGGGAGAGTAAGCCAGTGAGTCCTGCTGTACTTGACGCAGTGAAGGAGCGGCTCATCGCTGAAATGAACACCCAGGTAGTGGACATGCACACTGCGCTCATGGGTGCAGTGGGAAGGGTGCCTGACATGAATCTTGTCATTCATGTGGAAATGACTTATGAAATAATACTGGGCGGCCTGCTGGTGGCGCTGTCCAGGGAGAGTATAAATACTCGGGCATGGGCCCAGCTTGCTCAGGACATTCCTTAACAGGAACTAGTGAAGGGCACAACTAGATCTCCATGTTGAAAAACAGTTGATTAAAGCCTTGTCAAATCAAAAAGTACCTGCAAAGTGATGCTCAGTAGCCAAAACTACTTCACACAGCGTTGACTGTATGCAGAAGTCTCTCCTTCTCTCTCTCAGAATCTCTCTCTCTGTCAGAATGAGTGGTGCAAAAATGTCTACCACAGAAAAAGCCAGGAAGAGGCCGCCTTTAAATAGCGCCCCCCCAGCCCCTCACCGACTGGGAAGCATTCCAGTCTCCCTGTCGTTGCTTGCGCCAGGCGGAAAGGAGGAGGGCGCCACTCAATATCCGGTCCGGGGCGCCACAAGGGCATTGCACGCTCGACTGACGTCAAGATCTGCGGGCGCAGGAGATCGGGGCGGTATTGTTTAGCGCCACCGCAAAATGTCTGGCCAATTTCGCGAGCGGCGCAGACATTGCCGCGCCCGGGCGCTAGTTGCTTTGCGCCTCATTAGCGCCCTCTTAAGGCGCTAACGGGAGGCACAAACCAACCAAATTTTTCCCCTACTGTGTCTTGCAACAACTAAGAGATTGGTAAAGCCAATAGGATAGAATTATTGGGCTAGATTTTAATGTGCAGACGTGCTGGGAGTGGGTCCAATTGCGTGTGGGAATTCAGAAATATGTTAAGCGCATCTGTCAGTTGCTTTTTAACTCAGCCACCTCATTATCATTTTCCTTCCGGGTGTCCCATCCAATCAGCAGCAGCGGCGTACGTGATGTGAACCCACATGATGCGATCTCAACTCCAGTATTTAAAGGGACAATCCAAACATGCAAGTTGAAGGAGTTGGATCTGGCTGTCAGAGAACTGGAAGTGTTGCAATGGAGTCGAGACAGGCAAAGACTGCACCCCGCTTCCTGGATGTGCTGCTGGGGACTATGAGGAGCCGGAGGAAGATACTCTTCCCTAGCAACGGGAGGACGAAGCCTACTATTGAGACAAAGAAGGTGTGGTTAGAAGTTGCTGAGGAGGTCAGCAGCAGGAGCGTGGTGCCACACTCCTGGAATCAATGCAGAAAGTGACTTAATGACATAACCAGAGCAGGAAACTTTAGTACAGTACCACATTCACCTACATCCTGCTGTGCGTATCACCCCAACCCACTCACTCTGACTTCTCCAGCCTATTCCATCACATAATTCCTCACACTCCCTTACCTTGCACGCGCAACCATCCTTCTCTTTCCTATGCACTTCCTCACATCCCCATCTATCTAGTCACTACGCCCACTTACCCTTATCCTTATGCAACGTCATGCCTCTCCCTCATAGTCACCCTTACCAATTGCACTCCATCCATCGGATGAACACACGCCATAACACTCACTCATAAATTATATTTACACATTACCCTTGTCTACTCTCTCTGTTACCTCTTCAAAAATGCAATTAGGTTGGTCAAGCAAGACTTTCCCTTTTGAAATCCATGCTGACTATTTATTATTATATTTTTGGTTTCTAGATGTTCTTCTATTTTCTCCTTTAGTAGGGATTCCATTATTTTTCATATCACTGATGTTAAGCTGACTGGTCTATAGTTCCCTGGACATGTTCTATCTCCCTTCTTAAATATAGGGATTACATTAGCTATCCACCAGTCCTCTGGCACTACACCTTGTTCTAACGAATTACTAAATATGTGTTGTAATGCCTCTGCTATCTCTTCTCTAGATTCTTTTAAAATGCGTGGATGTAATCCGTCCGGACCAGGGGTTTTAACCTCTTTGAGTTTCATTAGTTTATTTAATATATCTCCTCGTTTTATTTTAAATGCAGTTATCTCATTGCTAATCTCATCATCTGATGTCATCCCCACCTGTTCTAGTTCCCTGGTAAATACTGAAGCAAATTAATTATTTAATATCTCTGCCATCTCTCTATCGCTGCCCGTGGTATTATCCTGTCCATCTCTTAATGGCCCTATTCCCATCCCGACCTTCCTTTTTTTTATTTATGTTCCTGTAAAATGTTTTACTATTTTGTTTTATGTTCCTTGATAATTTAATTTCACAGGGGGTGATTTTGCCAATGGGGAGCTTTTGGAGGCGGGACTCCCACTTGTCGGGTTTCAGTCCCGCCTCCATCAACTTCTGGCCAACCCAGGCTATTTTCCCTTTCCAGCAGGCTTAGCAGACCAATTAAGGGAAAGCCGGTTGCAGAGAACATCAACGTATGATGTTTCATCTCTTTGAATTTGAATTCAAGACCTCATCACACAGCTTCCTTTTGCAGAAATGAGATGGTTGTTGCATTGGAGAGTGCAATGGTCATCTCTCATCTCCAATGCGGAGGTGCGAGACTCTCCGCATACACACCGACTGAAGTCTACAGGAAGAAACAATGGTAAGTACACTCTTACTGACACTTTGCACTTACCTCAGATACTCACTTCTCCACTCTTGCACCCATCACTTACCTTCACAGCACACCTTTTCACCCCCCGACCCCCGCAGACCCACTACTCGCCTCGCTGACTTGGCAGGTTTCAGAGCCTTCGGGAAGCCCGCACTTGTGAGGGCAAAAAGGGGATAATTCTATTTTCTGCTTGTTAACCAGCTGTTAACAAGCAGTTAATAGGCTTTAATCCCTTTCTGTCTCCAAGGAAACGGGACCCGGCGCGGGATGGCTACTTGCCTCCTGGGAAGATGGCATGGAGGCGGGTTGGGCACCCGGACCCAAATTCTGCCACTTTCCCGGCAGTCCCGCCTCCATACCTGCCTCCCCAGGGCTGGCAAGATCGCGCCCTAAGTTCCACTTTGCCTTCCTAATTGTTTTTTTTGTCTTCTCCCCTAATCTCTTCATATTCTCCCTTATCATGCTCGCATCTGCTGTCCATGTACTTAATGTATGCCTCTTTCCTTACCCTCAATTTTTCCCATACAGCTTTATTTATCCATGGTGTGTCATTAGTGTTTAGCTTGTTTTTGTTTTTTAGCGGAATATATTTTTCCTGGACTCTTGAATACCGTTTTAAATGTTTCCCATTGCTGTTCTATGTCACTATTTGCCAATATTGTTGTCCATTTTATTTTCCCAAGTTCTATTCTCAGCCCCTCAAAATCAGCTTTTCTCCAATCTATTACCCTGGTCTTTGTCAAACTTATATCTTTCTCAATTAATATCTTAAAGCATATTATATTATGGTCACTACTGCCTAGATGTTCCCCTACTTTTACTTCTCTTATCTGCTCTAGTTCATTCCCCATTACTAGATCCAATAGCGAATCCTCCCTTGTTGGGCCTTTTACATATTGGGTAAGAAAGGAGTCCTGTACACATTGTAGGAACTCCATTCCCTTATCCCCTTTACCTACCTATTCTGTCCAATTACTATCTGGGTAGTTGAAATCCCCCATGATTATTATTCTGTTTTTGACTCATTTCCTTAATTTGTTTGCATATTTCTTCCTCCACCTCCGTTCCACTATTAGGTGGTCTGTAGACTACCCCTATTAGTGTGAGTGATCCTTTATTATCTTTTATCTCTATCCACATGGGTTCCATATCTGCTTTGTTGATAGTTGCCTTACTTTTTTCTATTGACATTATGTTATCCCTAATAAGTACAGTAATCCACCGCCCCTTTTTCCCTCCCTATCTTTTCTAAATATGTTATACCCTGCAATGTTTAATTCCCATTAATTAATTAGTTTCTCGAGTTAAGTTAATATTTAATAACGTAATAGTTATAGTTTCCCAGCTCTTAGTTTAAAGAAAAAAACTGTAATACTCACCAACCAATCACCTACCTGCTGTCCTGTGACGTTACTCCTTTTTATTTTGTTTTTTAAATCGCCGCTCTGGTCCGCTGTGTCCTGGGCCGTCTCCTCTCCCGCTCTTTATGTTGCTGCCGCCGCTCCCGCTCTGGTCCGCTGTGTCCTGGGCCTTCTCCTCTCATGCTCTTTATGTTGCTGCCGCCGCTCCCGCTCTGCTCCGCTGTGTCCTGGGCCTTCTCCTCTCCCGCTCTTTATGTTGCTGCCGCCGCTCCCGCTCTGGTCCGCTGTGTCCTGGGCCTTCTCCTCTCCCGCTCTTTATGTTGCTGCCGCCGCTCCCGCTCTGGTCCGCTGTGTCCTGGGCCGTCTCCTCTCCCGCTCTTTATGTTCCTGCTGCCGCTCCCGCTCTGGTCCGCTGTGTCCTGGGCCGTCTCCTCTCCCGCTCTTTATGTTGCTACCACCACTCTGGTCCGCTGTGTCCTGGGCCTTCTCCGCTCCCGCTCTGGTCCGCTGTGTCCTGGGCCGTCTCCTCTCCCGCTCTTTATGTTGCTGCCGCCGCTCCCGCTCTGGTCCGCTGTGTCCTGGGCCTTCTCCTCTCATGCTCTTTATGTTGCTGCCGCCGCTCCCGCTCTGGTCCGCTGTGTCCTGGGCCTTCTCCTCTCCCGCTCTTTATGTTGCTGCCGCCGCTCCCGCTCTGGTCCGCTGTGTCCTGGGCCTTCTCCTCTCCCGCTCTTTATGTTGCTGCCGCCGCTCCCGCTCTGGTCCGCTGTGTCCTGGGCCGTCTCCTCTCCCGCTCTTTATGTTGCTGCCGCCGCTCCCGCTCTGGTCCGCTGTGTCCTGGGCCGTCTCCTCTCCCGCTCTTTATGTTGCTGCCGCCGCTCCCACTCTGGTCCGCTGTGTCCTGGGCCGTCTCCTCTCCCGCTCTTTATGTTCCTGCTGCCGCTCCCGCTCTGGTCCGCTGTGTCCTGGGCCGTCTCCTCTCCCGCTCTTTATGTTGCTACCACCACTCTGGTCCGCTGTGTCCTGGGCCTTCTCCGCTCCCGCTCTGGTCCGCTGTGTCCTGGGCCTTCTCCGCTCCTGCTCTTTATGTTGCTACCACCACTCTGGTCCGCTGTGTCCTGGGCCTTCTCCGCTCCCGCTCTGGTCCGCTGTGTCCTGGGCCTTCTCCGCTCCCGCTCTGGTCCGTTGTGTCCTGGGCTTTCTCCGCTCCTGCTCTTTATGTTGCTACCACCACTCTGGTCCGCTGTGTCCTGGGCCTTCTCCTCTCCCACTCTTTATGTTGCTGCCGCTGCTCCCACTCTGGTCCGCTGTGTCCTGGGCCGTCTCCTCTCCCGCTCTTTATGTTGCTGCTGCCGCTCCCGCTCTGGTCCGCTGTGTCCTGGGCCTTCTCCGCTCCTGCTCTTTATGTTGCTACCACCACTCTGGTCCGCTGTGTCCTGGGCCTTCTCCGCTCCCGCTCTGGTCCGCTGTGTCCTGGGCTTTCTCCGCTCCCGCTCTTTATGTTTCTGCCGCCGCTCCCGCTCAGGACCTTCTAAGTTGTTTGATGATGAATGTGAGGACCTGAATTGATGGGGACAAAAGGGGAACTGTTGAAGGAGTGGTTGGTTTGTTGCAGGACTGCTTTGTGTCAGTGGCATTGGTGGGGGGGCGTGGTGGGGGGGGCGTGGTGGGAAGCGGAGAGCAGGGAGCAGGAAGAGTGGCATTTCCTTGTGACATGGGTCCACTGGTGCAGCCTAAGCGAACATTGAATTAATTAAGAACATCCCTGGCATCCCAGGCAGCAATATGAGCAGCTGGTGGTATATTGCCCTCATCACCATCCTCCTCTTCTTCCTCCTCCCCCTCCGAATCATAGAACCATAGAACATAGGAGCAGGAGTAGGCCATTCGGCCCTTCGAGCCTGCTCCGCCATTCAATGAGATCATGGCTGATCATCCAAATTCAGTACCCTGTCCCTGCCTTCTCCCCATATCCCTTGATCCCTTTAGCCTCAAGAAATATATCCAACTCTTTCTTGAATATATTTAATGAACTGGCCTCCACCGCCCTCTGTGGCAGAGAATTCCACAGGTTCACCACTCTCTGGGTGAAGAAATTCCTCCTCATTTCAGTCCTAAATGGCTTACCCCTTATCCTTAGACTATGACCCCTGGTTCTGGACTCCCCGGCCATCAGAAACATCCTTTCTGCATCTAGTCTGTCCAGACCTGACAGAATTTTGTAGGTTTCGATGAGATCCCCTCTCAATCTTCTAAACTCCAGTGAGTATAAGCCCAATTGACACAATCTCTCCTCATACGTCATTCCTGCCATCCCAGGTATCAGCCTGGTGAATCTTCGCTGCACTCCCTCCATGGCAAGAACGTCCTTCCTCAGGTAAGGTGACCAAAACTGCACACAATACTCAAGGTGCGGTCTCACCAAGGCCCTGTACAACTGCAGCAAGACATCCTTGTTCTTGTACTCGAACCCTCTTGCTACGAAGGCCAACATACCATTTGCCTTCTTAACCGTCTGCTGCACCTGCATGCTTACCTTCAGCGACTGGTGCACAAGAACACCCAGGTCTCTTTGCAATTCCCCTTCTCCCAATCTATTGCCATTCAAATAATAATCTGCCTTCCTGTTTTTGCCACCAAAGTGGATAACCTCACATTTATCCACATTATAGTGCATTTGCCATGTTTCTGCCCAATCACCCAACCTGTCCAAATCGTACTGGAGTTTCATGACATCCTCCTCACAGCATACCCTCCCACCCAGCTTTGTGTCATCTGCAAATTTGGAGATATTACATCCAATTCCCTCGTCCAGATCATTAATATATATTGTGAACAGCTGGGGTCCCAGGACCGATCCTTGCGGTACCCCACTAGTCACTGCCTGCCACTCGGAAAACGACCCGTTTATTCCAACTCTTTGCTTTCTGTCCGCCAACCAGTTCTCTATCCAAGTCAATACCTTGCCCCCAATCCCATGTGCCTTAATTTTGCACGCTAACCTCTTATGCGGGACCTTATCGAAAGCCTTCTGAAAGTCCAAATACACCACATCCACTGGTTCTCCCTTATCTCTTTTGCCAGTTACATCCTCAAAAAATTCCAGTAGATTAGTCAAGCATTTTGTAAATCCATGTTGACTTTGTCCGATCCTGTCACTGCTATCCAAGTGCTCTGCTATTACATCTTTTATAATGGACTCTAGCATTTTCCCCACTACCGATGTCAGGCTTACCGGTCTATAATTCCCCGCTTTTTCTCTGCCACCTTTTTTGAATAGTGGGGTAACATTAGCTACCCTCCAATCCATGGGTACTGTTCCAGAATCTATCGAGTTCTGGAAGATGACCAGCAATGCATCTACTATTTCTAGGGCCACTTCCTTAAGTACCCTGGGATGTAGATTATCAGGCCCTGGGGATTTATCGGTCTTCAGTCCCATCAATTTTCCTAACAGCATTTCCCTACAAATACTGATTTCTTTCAGTTCCACCCTTTCATCAGACCCTATGTTCTGCGGTATTTCTGGGAGGTTATTTGTGTCCTCCTTTGTGAAGACAGAACCAAAATATGTATTTAATTGGTCTGCCATTTCTTTGCTCCCCATTATAAATTCCCCCGATCCTGACTGCAAGAGACCTACGCTTGACTTCACCAATCTTTTTCTCTTCACATATCTATAAAAGCTTTTACAGTCAGTTTTTATGTTCCCTGAAAGCTTACTCTCATATTCTATTTTCCCTTTCTTAATTAATCCCTTTGTCCTCCTTTGTTGAATCCTAAACTGCTCCCAATCCTCAGGATTATTGCTTTTTCTGGCCAATTTATATGTCCTCTCCTTGGATCTTATGCTATCCCTAATTTCCCTTGTTAGCCACGGTTGAGTCACCTTTTTTGTTTTATTTTTATGCCAAACTGGGATGAACAACTTCTGTAGTTCATCCATTCGGTCTTTGAATGTTTGTCATTGCCTATCCACCGTCAACCCTTTGAGTGCCATTCCCCAATCAATCCGACCCAACTCGCTCCTCAGACCATCGTAGTTTCCTTTATTTAAATTGAGGACCCTAGTTTCTGAGTCAACTACTTCATTCTCCATCTTAATGAAGAATTTGATCATATTATAATCGCTCCGACCCAAGGGGCCTCGTACAACAAGATTGCTAATTAATCCTTTCTCGTTACATAATACCCAGTCTAAGATGGCCTGATCTCTGGTTGGTTCCTCGACATATTGGTCCAGGAAACCATCCCGTAAACACTCCAGGAATTCCTCCTCCACAGTATTGTTACTAATTTGGTTAGCCCAATCTATATGTAGATTAAAGTCACCCATGATGACTGCTGTGCCCTTATTGCACGCTTCTTTAATCTCCCTTTTAATGCCATCCCCAACCTCCGCCTTACTGTTGGCTGAGGAGGATCTGAGCTCTTCGCATTGTTCCTCCTGCAGGTCCAAGCCTCGCTGTTGTGTAATGTTGTGCAGAGCACAGCAAATCACAACCACTCTGGAGATCCTGGCTGGTGTGTACTGAAGGGCGCTGCCAGATCTGTCCAGGCACCTGAAGTGCATCGTCAGCATACCGATAGCCTGTTCAATCACAGATCTGGTGCTGATATGGCATTCATTGTGGCGCTGTTGGGTTTCAGTGGTTGGGTTTCTGACGGGTGTCTTGCGCCAAGTTTGCAGTGGGTATCCCTTGTTGCCTATCAGCCACCCCTTAAGTCTGCTTCCAAGTCCAAAGAGATTAGTGAGCTTGGACTGCCACAGGACAAAAGCATCCTGGCAGCTGCCCAGGAATCCTTCGCACACTTGGATAAACATCTTTTTGTGGTTGCACACCAGCCGCACATTGACGGAGTGGAAGCCCTTGCGGTTGATGAACACTCCTGGTTGATCAGGGGTGCCCAGATTGCCACATGTGTGCAGTCAATGGCGTCCTGCACCTGTGGGAAGCCAGCCAGAGCCACAAACCCGAACACCATCTCATTCTGACTGGCATCATCGGTGGCAAAATTGATATAATTGCCGGCGCTGGCAAACAAGCCATCGGTCACCTGTCTTATGCATTTGTGGGCAGCAACTAGGAGATCCTGCATATGAGCCCTGGAAGGATCCAGAGGCTAAAATGTTGAGGGCGGTGGTGACTTTGAGAGCAACTGGTAACGCGTGGCCACCAGTTCTAGCAGGCAGTAGGTCTTCTTCTAGGACATCCTGATGTGACATCCTGAGCCTCCTGAGACATGGCTGTTCAGACATGACAAGGGAACTCAGCCTCCCGTTTCATGGGTAGTGCCTCCTGCAAGCTGCACCTTTCTGTTGGCCGCGTGTCTGCTGCTCCCCTCTCTGCTGCTGCCCTCTGTCCTGTGGAGCTACAGGTCTGTGAGCAGCAGGCTGCTGTTGCTGGTTATCCTGGTCCTCATCTGAGGTCCAATCCAAGGCAGCATAAGCGGCACCCAAAGACCAAATCTCCAAAGTGTAGAAAGTAACTTCCACAGTGTGGAAAGTAATCGCTCAGCAAAAGTACTGTGAACAAACCCTTTCCCACAAGCAGGTAAGAAAGCAGATGTGAGTACTGAGTATTTATCGGCATATTTCCCTACGATTGCTTCAACCCCCTCAATTGCCGCTGTGTACTCGCCTTGTTGTCTCTGGCGAGTTTCAGGAAGACCGGGAAACCCGTGGACCCCGATGTTAAAGTCAAATATGTGTTGAAATATCGCTCTAATTGAGCCATTAACAGATGGTAATTGACAACCCGCCTCTCCCGAGGGGGTTGCGTGCACGAAGCCTGACGCGCTCGAGTGAAATGCGTTGACAGTTTTCAAGGTGTTAACCCCCACCCACCCGCACCCAAACCCACGCAGCTTAAAATTCAGCCCGTTATTTGTATCACCATAAAATTTATTATTTTCATTTTGATTTTAATAACAAAACTGAATCGGGTAAATTAAGTTGTTCTGCTCTGCAAATAATTTTTCAGAGCAGGCTATTCTCAGAGAATCCAATGAAATAAATGTATTTCTCGCACGTCTGACGGCACAGTGAGATCCCCAAATACCGATTTTCTCTGAATAGAATCAGTAAAACATCCTCTCAGACTTCAGAATGACCCAGCTTCCAGATTACTTTTTGGTTTACCTAAAGTAGGGGTTTATTGTCTCTATCTACCCAATGCGCATTACTGCCCCTAAAGTCAAAAAACTAAGAGACAATGAAAAAGAGAAACATTGGAAGATCATGACAAAAATATTGAGATTTTAATGCATTTAATATTCTTACTGCTTTAAAATGGGTAAAAGTACATGAATCAAAATTCCACAACAACCAGTTTAAATATAAAGATAGCAGAACAAGCTTCTCCATAAGCTAAATTGATAAAAGCAACGTGTAACTAAGTCACACAGACCAGGAGGTCCCACATGTTGTTCTGAATTAGCTGAGACTATTAGGATGGCAGTTAATCTCGCTCCCGATAGCTATTCAGTGACTCCTGAAAAGTACATGTGTTGTTGTTGTATAAGAATAGGATGGAACTAGTTTGCGATGCTAATCACATCATTTTGCCCGTCAGTACCTGCTACTCAGGAAGCTGCCGGGACTCGTTTAAACTTCATCAAACAACTTATAAGGCATCCAAATTCATCCGGGGACAACAGGCACAAGGAAGCCCTTGGAACAGCTCGAACTGTAATTAAGAAGACAGTTGGAAAACTGAAATCTTGTTTCAGGTGCCTTGGTGGAGCCGTGCAATACTACCCAGCAAGGGGCTGAAGAATCACTGTGTCCTGCTGTGTGCTGCACAACTGCACATTTTAAAAAGGCTTTTTTGTCCTTCTAAATGCAGATGAGGTTGATGAAGAGGAAGAAATAACAGATCTGACAGCTGCAGTTAATACGGTGCTTGCCCAAGAGGGAAATGGGTGGTTCATCGAAACCTGTTATCTACAGCTTGAGGGCGACGCCACAGAATTATTACCAACTGCTTTCAATAAAGCTAACTCAGATAAAACATCTAAAATCGTGGTCCTCTGGATGAACCCGCTCCATTGGCCAGTTATGAACACTATTCCCCAAAGCTTCTAATCTTTGTCCCTATCAGGGGGGATGTCATTCTCTCACTGTACAACAGATGTCCACATACTGCAGCTGAAAAAAAAACACTTTTAGCTGGCAAATATGCAATATATTTAATTTCACCACAAACTATAACAACGCCTTACCAGGAAGTCTACCCCTTGTGCTTATAACCTTGCTAACTCTGCTGCTAACTTCTTAAGGAGGCTCTAAGCTGGGTGACTGGAGCCTTTGAGGACTGATACAACTCTTGTCTCACTTCCAGCTCTTTCCTGCCTGGTATAATTGCTGCTGGTAGCTGCTTTTATACTGCAGTCTGGATCTTGAGTGACCAAACTATGATGTTCTCCTAAATCTACCAGTAATGTGCTGCTTGTTTTGCATCTCCTACTCCTTCTCCACACCTCCCTCCAATTATTCTCTCTCTTCCCTCCTTTCCTCTTCCCTCTCCTTCCAGTCCCTCTTCCTCTGTCCTTCTCCCCTCATCCCTTCCTCTACTCTCTCTTAACCATCCTCTCCCTCTCCCCTCATCCCTCCCTACCCTTATCCCTTCCTCCATCCTCACCATCTCCTTCCTCTCCCCTCCCCATCTCACCCTCTCCTACCCCCCTCCCTTCCTGCCTCCCTCCTCTCCTTGGGCCCCCTCTACTCCCTCCCTCCATTTTGACCCTTTACCACCACAACCACATCTCTCACATGGGCCAGTTGTGGCTCAGTGGGTAGCACTCTCTCGCCTCTGAGTCAGAAGGTAGTGGGTTCAAGTCTCACTCCTGGGATTTGAGCACATAAAGCTAGGCTGACACTCCAATGCAGTGCTGAGGGAGTGCTGCACTGTCGGAGGTGCCGTCTTTTGGATGAGACATTAAACCGAAGCCCCGTCTGCGCTCTCAGGTGGACGTAAAAGATCCCATGGCACTATTTCGAAGAAGAGCAGGGTAGTTATCCCTGGTGTCATGGCCAATATTTATCCCTCAATCAACATAACAAAAAACATTATCTGGTCATTATCACATTGCTGTTTGTGGGACCTTGCTGTGCGCAAATTGGCTGCCGCGTTTCCTACATTACAACAGTGACTACACTTCAAAAGTACTTCACTGACTGTAAAGCACTTTGAAACATCCGGGGGTCATGAAAGGCGCTATATAAATGCAAGTCTCCCTCTGCATGCTCTTGCCGTTCCTTCCCATCTCTCCTTTCTCTCTTTCTCCTCCTCCCCTTCCCTACCTCCTCATTTTCCCCTCCTTTCCCTCTTCTTTCTTTCCCGCCCGTCCTTTCTGCTCCCCTCCTTGGCTTCCCCTTCCTTCCTCTCCGTCCCCTCTCTCCCTCTCCTCTCTCTCTCCCCCTGCCTCCTCTCTTCCCACTGTCACCCTCTCTCTACCCCTACCTCCATCCACTCCCTCTCCTCCTCCCCTTCCCTTCCCCATTCCTCCTCTCCTTCTCACCTCTTCCTTTCATCTTCCTTCTTCCCGCTATCTCTCACACCCCCTTATTTCCCTCTCCCCTCCTCCTCGTCTCCCTCTCTCCTCCTCCTCATCTCTCTCCCCCCTCCTCGTCTCCCTCTCGCCTCCTCCTCGTCTCTCTCCCCCTCCTCGTCTCCCTCTCCCCTCCTCCTCGACTCCCTCTCCCCTCCTCATCTCCCTCTCCCCCTCCTCCTCGACTCCCTCTCCCCTCCTCCTCGTCTCCCTCTCCCCTCCTCCTCGTCTCCCTCATCTCTCTCCCCTCCTCCTCGTCTCCCTCTCCCCTCCTCCTCGTCTCCCTCTCCCCTCCTCGCCTCCCTCTCCCCCTCCTCCTCGTCTCCCACTCCCCTCCTCCTCGTCTCTCTCCCCCCTCCTCGTCTCCCTCTCCCCTCCTCCTCGTCTCTCTCCCCCCTCCTCGTCTCCCTCTCCCCTCCTCCTCAACTCCCTCTCCCCTCAGCTCCCTCTCCCCCCTCATCTCCCTCTCCCCTCCTCCTCATCTCCCTCTCCCCTCCTCCTCGTCTCCCTCTCCCCTCCTCCTCGTCTCCCTCTCCTCCCTCCTCGTCTCTCTCCCCTCCTCCTCGTCTCCCTCTCCCCCACTCCTCGTCTCCCTCTCCCCTCCTCGTCTCCCTCTCCCCCTCCTCCTTGTCTCCCACTCCCCTCCTCCTCGTCTCTCTCCCCCTCCTCGTCTCTCTCCCTCCTCCTCATCTCCCTCGCCCCTCCTCCTCGTCTCCCTCCTCCTCGTCTCCCTCTCCCCTCCTCGTCTCCCTCTCCCCTCCTCCTCATCCCCCTCTCCCCTCCTCCTCGTCTCTCTCCCTCCTCCCCTCCCTCTCCCCCCTCCTCGTCACCCTCTCCCCTCCTCCTCGTCACCTCTCCCCTCCTCCTTGTCTCACTCTCCCTCTCCTCGTCTCCCTCTCCCCTCCTCCTCGTCTCCCTCTCCCCTCCTCGTCTCCCTCTCCCCTCCTCCTCGTCTCCCTCTCCCCTCCTCCTCGTCTCCCTCTCCTCCCTCCTCGTCTCTCTCCCCTCCTCCTCGTCTCCCTCTCCCCCACTCCTCGTCTCCCTCTCCCCTCCTCGTCTCCCTCTCCCCCTCCTCCTTGTCTCCCACTCCCCTCCTCCTCGTCTCTCTCCCCCTCCTCGTCTCTCTCCCTCCTCCTCATCTCCCTCGCCCCTCCTCCTCGTCTCCCTCTCCCCTCCTCGTCTCCCTCTCCCCTCCTCCTCATCCCCCTCTTCCCTCCTCCTCGTCTCTCTCCCTCCTCCCCTCCCTCTCCCCCCTCCTCGTCACCCTCTCCCCTCCTCCTCGTCTCCTCTCCCCTCCTCCTTGTCTCACTCTCCCTCTCCTCGTCTCCCTCTCCCCTCCTCCTCGTCTCCCTCTCCCCTCCTCGTCTCCCTCTCCCCTCCTCCTCGTCTCCCTCTCCCCTCCTCCTCGTCTCCCTCACCCCTCCTTCTCGTCTCTCTCTCCCTCTCCTCGTCTCCCTCTCCTCCCTCCTCGGCTCCTTCTCCCCTCCTCCTCGTCTCCCTCTCTCTCTCCTCATCTCCCTCTCCTCCCTCCTCGTGTCCATCTCCCCTCCTCCTCGTCTCACTCCCCTCCTCCTCGTCTCCCTCTCCCCCACCTCATCTCCCTCTCCCCTCCTCCTCATCTCCCTCTCCCTTCCTCCTCCCCTCCCTCTCCCCCTCCTCGTCTCCCTCTCCCCCTCCTCCTCGTCTCCCTCTCTCCTCCTCCTCGTCTCCCTCTCCTCTCCCCCTCATCTCCCTCTCCCCCTCCTCGTCTCCCTCTCCCCTCCTCCTTGTCTCCCTCTCCCCTCCTCCTTGTCTCCCTATCCCCTCCTCCTCGTCTCCCTCTCCCCCCTCTTCGTCTCCCTCTCCTGTCCTCCTCGTCTCCCTCTCCTCCCTCCTCGTCTCCCTCTCCCCTCCTCCTCGTCTCCCTATCCCCTCCTTGTCTCCCTCTCCCCTCCTCCTCGTCTCCGTCTCCTCTCCTCCTCGTCTCCCGCTCCCCCTCCTCGTCTCCCTCTCCCCTCCTCCTCGTCTCCCTATCCCCTCCTCCTCGTCTCCCTCTCCCCCTCCTCGTCTCCCTCTCCCCGCCTCCTCATCTCCTCGTCTCCCTCTCCCCTCCTCCTCATCTCCCTCTCCTCCATCCTCATCTCCCTCTTCCCTCCTCATCTCCCTCTCCCCTCGTCCTCGTCTCCCTCTCCCCCTCCTCGTCTCCCTCTCCCCTCCTCGTCTCCCCGCCTCCTCGTCTCCCTCTCCCCTCCTCCTCGTCTCCCTCTCCTCCCTCCTCGTCTCCCTCTCCCCTCCTCCTCATCTCCCTCTCCCCTCGTCCTCATCTCCCTCTCCCCCCTCCTCGTCTCCCTCTCCCCTCCTCCTCGTCTCCCCTCCTCCTCGTCTCCCTCTCCCCTCCTCCTCATCTCCCTCTCCCCTCCTCCTCGTCTCCCTCTCCCCTCCTCCTCGTCTCCCTCTCCCCTCCTCCTCGTCTCCCTCTCCCCTCCTCCTCATCTCCCTCTCCCCTCGTCCTCGTCTCCCTCTCCCCCCTCCTCATCTCCCTCTCCCCTCCTCCTCGTCTCTCTCCCTCCTCCCCTCCCTCTCCCCCCTCCTCGTCTCCCTCTCCCCTCCTCCTCATCTCCCTCTCCCCTCGTCCTCGTCTCCCTCTCCCCCCTCCTCGTCTCCCTCTCCCCTCCTCCTCATCTCCCCTCCTCCTCGTCTCCCTCTCCCCTCCTCCTCGTCTCCCTCTCCCCTCCTCCTCGTCTCCCTCTCCCCTCCTCCTCATCTCCCTCTCCCCTCCTCCTCATCTCCTCTCCCCTCCTCCTCGTCTCCCTCTCCCCTCCTCCTCGCCTTCCTCTCCCTCTCCTCGTCTCTCTCCCCCTCCTCCTCATCTCTCTCTCCCCTCCTCCTCATCTCCCTCTCCCCTCCTCCTCATCTCCCTCTCCCCTCCTCCTCGTCTCCCTCTCCCCTCCTCCTCGTCTCCCTCTCCCCTCCTCCTCGTCTCCCTCTCCCCTCCTCATCTGCCTCACCCCTCCTTCTCGTCTCTCTCTCCCTCTCCTCGTCTCCCTCCCCTCCTCCTCGTCTCCCTCTCCCTCTCATCTCCCTCTCCTCCCTCCTCGTCTCCCTCTCCCCTCCTCGTCTCCCTCTCCCCTCCTCCTCGTCTCTCTCCCCTCCTCCTCATCTCCCTCCCCTCCTCATCTCCCTCTCCCCTCTCCTCGTCTCCCTCTCCCCTCCTCGTCTCCCTCTCCTCTCCTCGTCTCCCTCTCACCCTCCTCATCTCCCTCTCTCCTCCTCCTCGTCTCCCTATCCCCTCCTCATCTCCCTCTCCCCCCTCCTCGTCTCCCTCTCCTGTCCTCCTCGTCTCCCTCTCCTCCCTCCTCGTCTCCCTCTCCCCTCCTCCTCATCTCCCTATCCCCTCCTCCTTGTCTCCCTCTCCCCTCCTCCTTGTCTCCCTCTCCCCTCCTCCTCGTCTCCCTCTCCCCTCCTCCTCGTCTCCCTCTCCCCTCCTCGTCTCCCTCTCCCCTCCTCCTCGTCTCCCTATCCCCTCCTCGTCTCCCTCTCCCCCCTCCTCGTCTCCCTCTCCCCGCCTCCTCGTCTCCTCGTCTCCCTCTCCCCTCCTCCTCATCTCCCTCTCCTCCCTCCTCGTCTCCCTCTCCCCTCCTCGTCCCCCTCTCCCCTCGTCCTCGTCTCCCTCTCCCCCCTCCTCGTCTCCCTCTCCCCTCCTCCTCGTCTCCCCGCCTCCTCGTCTCCCTCTCCCCTCCTCCTCGCCTCCCTCTCCTCCCTCCTCGTCTCCCTCTCCCCTCCTCCTCATCTCTCTCTCCCCTCGTCCTCGTCTCCCTCTCCCCCCCTCCTCGTCTCCCTCTCCCCTCCTCCTTGTCTCCCTCTCCCCTCCTCCTTGTCTCCCTATCCCCTCCTCCTCGTCTCCCTCTCCCCCCTCTTCGTCTCCCTCTCCTGTCCTCCTCGTCTCCCTCTCCTCCCTCCTCGTCTCCCTCTCCCCTCCTCCTCGTCTCCCTATCCCCTCCTTGTCTCCCTCTCCCCTCCTCCTCGTCTCCGTCTCCTCTCCTCCTCGTCTCCCGCTCCCCCTCCTCGTCTCCCTCTCCCCTCCTCCTCGTCTCCCTATCCCCTCCTCCTCGTCTCCCTCTCCCCCTCCTCGTCTCCCTCTCCCCGCCTCCTCATCTCCTCGTCTCCCTCTCCCCTCCTCCTCATCTCCCTCTCCTCCATCCTCATCTCCCTCTTCCCTCCTCATCTCCCTCTCCCCTCGTCCTCGTCTCCCTCTCCCCCTCCTCGTCTCCCTCTCCCCTCCTCGTCTCCCCGCCTCCTCGTCTCCCTCTCCCCCTCCTCCTCGTCTCCCTCTCCTCCCTCCTCGTCTCCCTCTCCCCTCCTCCTCATCTCCCTCTCCCCTCGTCCTCATCTCCCTCTCCCCCCTCCTCGTCTCCCTCTCCCCTCCTCCTCGTCTCCCCTCCTCCTCGTCTCCCTCTCCCCTCCTCCTCATCTCCCTCTCCCCTCCTCCTCGTCTCCCTCTCCCCTCCTCCTCGTCTCCCTCTCCCCTCCTCCTCGTCTCCCTCTCCCCTCCTCCTCATCTCCCTCTCCCCTCGTCCTCGTCTCCCTCTCCCCCCTCCTCATCTCCCTCTCCCCTCCTCCTCGTCTCTCTCCCTCCTCCCCTCCCTCTCCCCCCTCCTCGTCTCCCTCTCCCCTCCTCCTCATCTCCCTCTCCCCTCGTCCTCGTCTCCCTCTCCCCCCTCCTCGTCTCCCTCTCCCCTCCTCCTCATCTCCCCTCCTCCTCGTCTCCCTCTCCCCTCCTCCTCGTCTCCCTCTCCCCTCCTCCTCGTCTCCCTCTCCCCTCCTCCTCATCTCCCTCTCCCCTCCTCCTCATCTCCTCTCCCCTCCTCCTCGTCTCCCTCTCCCCTCCTCCTCGCCTTCCTCTCCCTCTCCTCGTCTCTCTCCCCCTCCTCCTCATCTCTCTCTCCCCTCCTCCTCATCTCCCTCTCCCCTCCTCCTCATCTCCCTCTCCCCTCCTCCTCGTCTCCCTCTCCCCTCCTCCTCGTCTCCCTCTCCCCTCCTCCTCGTCTCCCTCTCCCCTCCTCATCTCCCTCACCCCTCCTTCTCGTCTCTCTCTCCCTCTCCTCGTCTCCCTCCCCTCCTCCTCGTCTCCCTCTCCCTCTCATCTCCCTCTCCTCCCTCCTCGTCTCCCTCTCCCCTCCTCGTCTCCCTCTCCCCTCCTCCTCGTCTCTCTCCCCTCCTCCTCATCTCCCTCCCCTCCTCATCTCCCTCTCCCCTCCTCCTCGTCTCCCTCTCCCCTCCTCGTCTCCCTCTCCTCTCCTCGTCTCCCTCTCACCCTCCTCATCTCCCTCTCTCCTCCTCCTCGTCTCCCTATCCCCTCCTCATCTCCCTCTCCCCCCTCCTCGTCTCCCTCTCCTGTCCTCCTCGTCTCCCTCTCCTCCCTCCTCGTCTCCCTCTCCCCTCCTCCTCATCTCCCTATCCCCTCCTCCTTGTCTCCCTCTCCCCTCCTCCTTGTCTCCCTCTCCCCTCCTCCTCGTCTCCCTCTCCCCTCCTCCTCGTCTCCCTCTCCCCTCCTCGTCTCCCTCTCCCCTCCTCCTCGTCTCCCTATCCCCTCCTCGTCTCCCTCTCCCCCCTCCTCGTCTCCCTCTCCCCGCCTCCTCGTCTCCTCGTCTCCCTCTCCCCTCCTCCTCATCTCCCTCTCCTCCCTCCTCGTCTCCCTCTCCCCTCCTCGTCCCCCTCTCCCCTCGTCCTCGTCTCCCTCTCCCCCCTCCTCGTCTCCCTCTCCCCTCCTCCTCGTCTCCCCGCCTCCTCGTCTCCCTCTCCCCTCCTCCTCGCCTCCCTCTCCTCCCTCCTCGTCTCCCTCTCCCCTCCTCCTCATCTCTCTCTCCCCTCGTCCTCGTCTCCCTCTCCCCCCCTCCTCGTCCCCCTCTCCCCTCCTCCTCGTCTCCCCTCCTCCTCGTCTCCCTCTCCCCTCCTCGTCTCCCTCTCCCCTCCTCATCTCCCTCTCCCCTCCTCGTCGTCTCCCTCTCCCCTCCTCGTCGTCTCCCTCTCCCCTCCTCCTCGTCTCCCTCTCCCCTCGTCCTTGTCTCCCTCTCCCCCCTCCTCGTCTCCCTCTCCCCTCCTCCTCGTCTCCCCTCCTCGTCTCCCTCTCCCCTCCTCCTCGTCTCCCTCTCCCCTCCTCCTCGTCTCCCTCTCCCCTCCTCCTCGTCTCCCTCTCCCCTCCTCATCTCCCTCTCCTCCTCCTCCTCGTCTCCCTCTCCCCTCCTCCTCGTCTCCCTCTCCCCTCCTCCTCGTCTCCCTCTCCCCTCCTCCTCGTCTCCCTCTCTTTCCTCCTTGTCGCCCTCTCCCCTCCTCCTCGTCTCCCTCTCTTTCCTCCTTGTCTCCCTCTCCTCCCTCCTCGTCTCCCTCTCCCCTCCTCCTCGTCTCCCTATCCCCTCCTCCTCGTCTCTCTCTCCCCCCTCCTCGTCTCCCTCTCCCCTCCTCCTCGTCTCCCTCTCCCCTCCTCCTCGTCTCCCTCTCCCCTCCTCCTCGCCTCCCTCTCCCCTCCTCCTCGGTCTCCCTCTCCCCTCCTCCTCATCTCCCTCTCCCCCCTCCTCGTCTCCCTTTCCCCTCCTCCTCGTCTCCCTCCCCTCCTCCTCCTCTCCATCTCCTCTCCTCCTCGTCTCCCTCTCCCCTCCTCCTCATCTCCCTCTCCCCTCCTCCTCGTCTCCCTTTCCCCATCCTCGTCTCCCTCTCCCCTCCTCCTCGTCTCCCTCTCCCCTCCTCCTCATCTCCCTCTCCCCTCCACCTCATCTCCCTCTCCCCCCTCCTTGTCTCCCTCTCCCCTCCTCGTCTCCCTCTCCCCTCCTCCTCGTCTCCCTCTCCCCTCCTTCTTGTCTCCCTCTCCCCTCCTCCTCGGTCTCCCTCTCCCCTCCTTTCTGCACTTCTGGAAGTGTGACAAAGTGAAACTTCCTCCTGTTGTTTAGCTCCTGCCATGACCCTTCCCAAATCCCAGGAACACAGACGTTTAAGTAAAAGATGGGCGCCTATGCCTGTAGCAATGCAAGAGTGCTTCCCACCCCCACATAGGCAGTGTAATCCTGAGTGGCATCCTGTGACCCTGAGAGGGGAGCCAGGGGCCATCTGGGGCAAAGGAGCTAAGACAGCAACAGTTTTACTTACTGGTCACCCATATTGTCAGACTCTTCTTTCAGAGGCGATCAATCCCTCTGGGAATGATTGTCATTTGTTTTAATGACAGGGGGCCCAGGTTAGGCCCAGAATCAAACCCACAGCTGCTCTGAGCTGGCATAGTTCTGCTGGGCCAATCACAGGTGCATCTGGCGAGTTTCCCAGCAGAGCATGGACTGCCCCCAGACTCACCCCAAACTGCTGCTGGGATGTAAGGGGTGTCAGAAGTAGCCCCAGCCCCCTACTCTCCCTCAATCACAATCTGTTGTGCACCTCAGAAAGGGTGGAATTCCAGCAGAAGCAGACACCGCCCCATTTACCACCCCCTTCGATGGATTTCTGCCAGAATTGTGTGATCTACTTTATGAGGTTGCTGTTGGTTGCACTCCTGTGGTCAGAGATAAGCCAGTAAAGTAAATGGGGTATCAGTTATTAGCAGCAGACAGCCTCATTGTTTGACAGCCTAAACAAACCGAAGTGAAAATCCGTGCCTGGTAATATATTGACCTTCAGCTTATCCTCCTTATGTGACCTTGCTGTACAACTAATCACAAGCTTGTTGACAGGAATCTCATTAAATGTTAACGTTTCACTGTTTGTATATTCCCCTCTACAGCCACCGGCTCCCTTAGTGTATGTCTCATAAATTCGGTGACAATGTCAAGTTAAACTTACTGGATTTTTTAAAAGATTGGCAGCCAGGAAGACTTGTATTTTGCAGAATTCGGAACTGCTGCTGAGCTTCCTGGGCCTGTGCTTGTGCTGCTCCAGCTGCAGCAGCGAGTTCACTTGTAGCCACGATCCAAGAACAACACTGCATTGATACAGTGCCTGTACTGCCGTGGAATGTCCCAGGTGCTTCACAAATTGGAGCAAGGAAATCAATGCCGAGCCAGGAAAGGAGGAGATTAGGAAAAGGGTCGAAATAACTGAAGGCTCTGCCACCAATGGGGCTGAGGAAAGAATGTACAAGGTATCAGAGACAGAGGAAAGGGACATTTTGGGAGAACATATAAGGCTGGGGGCGATTGCAGAGATAGGGTGGGGTGAAATCATAGAGAGATTTTGTGATAAATCCAGAAAGTGGAACAAGGAACTCAAAGAGGCTAGATGTTAGAATTAACACGAGTACTTTATTAACAAATGGGAAAAACATTTACAGACAGCCTGCATCAGCATCCTGGCATTCCACCTTGTGCTGACCTATGCAGGAAGCAAACCTCTGACCTTAACAGGAAGCAAACCTCTGATCTTAGCAGCAGCATTGGCTACAGCACCACCTGGTGGATAACCTTAATCATAACATCCCAGATTACTATATCCCTCCTCCCTTAAGGTTTCAGTATGAATTTCTTAACAAACAACCATTCCTGAGGGTCACATAAGGAGTCTTCATTCATCATGTTCCATACTTGACAAATCTAACAGTTCAGTATCAATCTCTCTGGTGGCTTGCGAGCCCTTTGTGAACGTCTAACAGTAAAGTCCCTGATTGTTTGTGGTGAAGCCACCAGCTGCTCCTGAGCAGTGCTCAGAGTATCTGACTCTGCAACAATGGTTTCCTCTTGACGAATAGGTTCCTGTGTAATCGTCTCTGTCCCTGGTGGTGGCACCACAGGTGCACTTGGATAACTGGGGGCAACCCTGTCTTCAGTCATTGCATCTGGAACCTTCATTTCAATTTCCCCTTGTCTGGTAAGTATCTGATCTACATGTCTGCGTACTACCCTACCATCTCCCAACATGACCTTGTATGATACTGGACCTGTCATTGAGTCGATGAAGCCAGGAATCCACTTTGGTCCATAACTGAAATTCCTGGTAAGGACTGCATCTCCTTCTCCAAAACTTCGGCTCTTTGTTCTTTTGTCATGGTTCTCTTTTTGTTTGTTTTGTCTGTTTTCCATTTTCCTTTTTAGGTCTGGGTGGACAAGGTCAAGAGTGGAGCGTAGTCTACGACCTAATAACATCTCAGCAGGAGAGAGTCCTGTGGTGGATTGAGGTGTTATTCTGTAGCTGAACAGAACCCGTGACACTTTGGCTGCTAAACTCCGTTCTGCACTTTTTTTCATCATCTCCTTAAATGTTTGTACGGCTCTCTCCGCAAGTCCATTCGAGGACGGATGATATGGAGCTGAGGTCACCTGCACTATGCCATTTTTTCTCAAGAACTCTTGTCTCTGTACTCACAAAACAAGTGGCATTGTCACTCACCACGATCTCCGGTAGCCCTTGATTACTGAAGCTCCGACGCAGGCAGTCTATAGTAGTAGTGGCGGAAGCAGAATTTACAGGATAAACATCCATCCATTTGGAATGTGCATCAATGATTATGAGGAACATCTTCCCCATGAATGGACCCGCATAATCTAAGTGCAATCTTCTCCATCGTTTACCCGGCCACTCCCAGGGGTGGAGAGGAGCCGCTGCTGGTGCCTTCCAGTGTTCCTGACAAGTGCTGTATGTCTTGACCAGATTTTCTATCTCCTCACCTAGTTTTGGCCACCACAAGTAACTCCTAGCCAAGGCTTTCATACGCGAGACCCCAGGATGACACTGATGTAGTTGTTCTAGGATAGACTGTCGTGCTGGCTGTAGAATAATCACTCGTGCTCCCCACAACACGCAACCATTCTGCACACTCAGCTCTGTTTTCCTGACACTGTAGGGTGTGAAGTCAGCCCCTTCCGGATGCTGTGGCCATCCCCTCAACACATATTCTTGAACTCTAGACAGTACTGGATCTTTTCCTGTCCATGTTCTTACTTGCTCTGCAGTGACAAGTGCCGTGTCAGTGTCCTCCAACATCAAAACTCTGTCCTCTGGAGCTGCACGGATAGGTGTGCCTGGCAGTGGAAGACGGCTCAAGGCATCTGCGTTCCCATGGTACTTGCCCGCCTTGTAGACGATGACATACTCATATGCCCTCAATGTCACTGCCCACCTCTGGATCCGGGGTGACACCATCTGTGGAACTGCTTTCATTTCATTGAAAAGAGAGAGAAGAGGTTTATGATCGGTGCATATGGTGAACTTCCTGCCATATATGTACTTGTGGAACCTCTGTAACCCAAACATTACTGCTAACCCCTCTTTGTCTAACTGGGAATAGTTTTTTTCCGCTGGTGTTAGAGTTCGGGACATAAACCCTATTGGTCTTTCAGTTCCATCTTCCATGCAGTGTGAAAGAACTGCCCCACCCCGTAAGGTGAAGCGTCACAAGAGAGAATGATGTCTTTCTCTGCATTGTAGTGAACCAGCACATCCGACGACAACATCAGTTTCTTGGACTGTTCAAATGAAATCCCCTGCTCCTCTCTCCACTGCCACTGTGTCTCCTTGTGCAGTAGTTTGTGAAGAGGTGCTAACCACTGTTGACAAGTTTGGTAAAAACCTGTTATAATAGTTCAGCAGTCCCAGGTAAGCTTTTAACTGAGCCACATTTGTAGGAGCAGGGGCATCCTGCAGTGCTTGTACCTTCTCCTTGAGTGGATGGAGCCCAGTGGCTTCCACTCTGTGTCCCAGGAACACTGCCTCATTCCCCAGGAAAGTGCACTTACTCCTCTTGAGCCGGAACCCTGCCCTCTCCAATCTCTGTAGTACCTCTCTCAGAGTGCTCAGATGCTCCTGGTCGGTTCTTCCCGTCACCAGAATGTCATCCAGAGAGATGGAAACATGTGGAATCCCTTGCAGTACACCTTTGATTGTCCTCTGGAAGATAGCTGGACTAGATGAGACACCAAACGGTAAGCGGTTATATGTAAACAAGCCCTTGTGTGTATTTATGGTGACATACTTCTTTGATTCGTCATCCAGTGTAATCTGCAAGTAGGCATGACTCATATCCAACTTTGTGAATTTCTTTCCTCCAGCCAGGTTTGCAAAGAGATCCTCTTTTTTGGGAATCGGATACTGCTCTAGTTTGGACACCCGATTGACAGTCAATTTATAGTCTCCACAGAGTCTTACCGAATTGTCTGGTTTTAAAACAGGTACTATGGGAGCTGCCCATTCCGAACATTTCACCGGCTCCAGTATGTTCTCTCTCAATAGACGGTCAAGCTCAGCCTCTACCTTTGGCTTCATGGCATAAGGCACAGGTCGTTGTTTAATAAACCTTGGCAGTGCCTCCTTGTCGACATAAATCTTAGCTGGGGAGCCATTAAATGTGCCAAGTTCCTCCTTGAACACACTCTCATGTTCACTCAACACTTCTTGCAAAGTCAACTGTTTGCCCGCATCTATTTGATGTACTGGTCCCCAGTCCAATTTAAGTTCTTTTATCCAGCTCCGACCTAACAGGTTTGGTCCGGTACCCGATACTATAACTACAGGTAGCTGTTCCACTGTGTCCCTGTGTTGCACAGTTACCTTAGCTGTACCTAATGTCGCTATTCGTTCACCTGTATATGTTTTAAGATGCAGGGAGCAATGCTTTAACTCTGGAACTTTTGCACGGTTCCACAATTTTGAGTACTCTGCCTTGTTCATTATGGTCACGCCGCACCCTGTATCCACTTCAAAGTTCACCTTAGAGTCATTTACTGTCAGTTGCAATGTGATAGGAGCCACTTTTGGAATGTTCTCTAACATGCTATACATTATGAACATGTCCTCTTCTTCCTCAGCTTCCCCGCTGATGTGGTGTGTTCCATGTTTTTCCACTTCTCTCCCTTGGTTTTGCTGTCCTCCCCCTTTTGGTTTGGATTCCTCCACAGGTGATTTTGCCCTGCAAGCTCATTTTATGTGTCCTTGTTTCCCACACTTGTAGCACTTTTCCTCCAGAAACCGGCATTCACTCGCCAGGTGATCGCCCTTGCATCTATAACATGCCTTCACATGCTCACGTTGTGGTTTCTGACGCATGTTCAACTTGTGCACAACAACCTGACCTGCAACTTGCGTAGCATTAGCCCTGTCTGAACCCTGTATTTCTTTTACATCTCGGTTCGCTGTCTCTATGGCTTGAGCAAGTTCCTATGCTTTTTCATAAGTAAGCCCAGTCTCGGATAATAATCTACGCTGCATTCGGTTGTCCATAATTCCGCAAACTAGCCTATCTCGCAGCATTTCCTTCAGGTTGCTCCCATAATTGCAATCTTGTGCTAATTTATGCAACACCGCTACATAGTCCATTACGCTCTCTTCCTCTTTCCTGTTCCTTGAATTAAACTTGAACCGCTGTACAATCTCATTAGGCTTAGGGTTGAAATGTTCTTTTAGCAAGGCCACTAATTCAACAAATGATTTGTCTCCAGGCTTTTCAGGACTGAGCAGATTCTTCATCAAACTGTAGGTTTGGCTTCCCACTGAACTAAGCAGAATGGCTTCCCTTTTTCCGGCATCATTTATTTCATTTGCTTCGAAAAAATAACCCAACACTTAACAGTATTCTTCCCAGGTTTGTGCTTGAATATCAAATGCAGAAACCGTTCCTACCGTGGCAGCCATGCTCTCTTCCAGCTTGTAGCTAACTTTAGCTCGTGATTTTGTTGTTTAAACGTCCCGGCAGACTTTTCTTCTTTATGCAGGGTCCTTTAGTTGCCTCATCGCCAAATGTGATAAATCCAGAAAGAGGCTAGATGTTAGAATTAGCACAAGTACTTTATTAACAACTGGGAAACACATTTACAGACAGCCTGCATCAGCATCCTGGCATTCCACCTTGCGCGAACCTATGCAGGAAGCAAACCTCTGACCTTAACTGGAAGGAAACCTCTGACATTAACAGCAGAATTGGCTACAGCACCACCTGGTGGATAATCTTAATCATAACATCCCAGATTACTGTAGGTTTATAGATGAGAACAAGGATTTTAGATTTAACGCGTGGGTTTGGGGACCCAGCAAGGATAGGGTGATCGACAAGTTTGGGAAAGGTCAGAAGTGACAGAATTTTGGACAAGTTGTAGTTTATGGAAGGTGAAGGATGGGAGGCCAGCAAGGTGATGTTTAATGTGGAGCTAACTAAAGTAGGCCTGAGGGTTTCAGCAACGGAGGAGCTGAGATACGGACAGAGGTGGACAATGGTGACATCAGAATTTTGTGCACAAACATTGGCCAAACTGTCACGGCCAGTCTGTTGTGCCTGTGCAAAATAACAAGCCCCACATTACTGGTTAATGCTGGAGAGAGGCATAGTTTAGTCACTCTCAAGAACCTGGCTGTAGTATAAGAGCAGCCACTGGAATCATAGAATGATACAGCACAGAAGGAGGCCATTCAGCCCATCGTGCCTGTGCCGGCTCTTTGGTAGAGCTATCCAATTAGTTCCACTCCCCTGCTCTTTTCCCATAGTCCTGTAATTTTTTTTTCCCTTCAAGTATTTATCTTATTCTCTTTCGAATCTGCTTCCACCACCCTTTCAGGCAGTGCATTCCAGATTACAACTCGCTGCATAAAAAAGGTTTCCTCATGTCGTCTTTGGTTCTTTGCCAATCATCTTAAATCTGTGTCCTCTGGTTATCAACCCTTCAGCCATTGGAAACAGTTTCTCTTTATTTACTCTGTCAAAACCATTCATGATTTTGAACACCTCTATCAAATCTCCTCTTAGCCTTCTCTGCTCCAAGGAGAACAGCCCCAGCTTCTCCAGTCTCTCTACATAACCGAAATCCTGCACCCCCAGTACCATTCTAGTAAATCTCCTCAGCACCCTCTCCAAGGCCTTGACATCCTTCCAAAAGTGCGGTGCCAGAATTGAACACAGTACTCCAGCTGAGGCCTAACCAGTGTTTTATAAAGGTTTAACATAACCTTCATGCTTTTGTACTCTGTGCGTCTATTTATGAAGCCAAGGATCTCATTTTTTTAAAAACCACCTTATCAACTTGTCCTGCCACCTTCAAAGATTTCTGTACGTGCACCCCCTTTAAAATTGTACTATTTAGTTTATATTGCCTCTCCTCATTCTTCCTACCAAAATGTATCACTTCACACTTCCCTGTGTTAAATTTCATCTTCCATGTGTCTGCCCATTTCACTCGTCTGCCTATGTCCTCCTGAAGTCTGTTACTATCCTGCTCATTGTTTACTACATTTCCGAGTTTTGTGCCATCTGCAAACTTTGAAATTATGACCTGTAAACCCAAGTCCAGATCATTAATATATATCAAAAGGAGCAGTGGTTCCAACACTGACCCCTGGGGAACATCACTGTGTACTTTCCAAATAAAAACAGAAAATGCTGGAAATACTCAGCAGGTCAGACAGCATCTGTGGAGAGAGAAACAGAGTTAATGGCTCAGAAATTCGGGTCGGGGGCTTCCCGCGGGTGCAAGCCTCCGACCTGCACTTACCTAGCACGCCGGCCGTTGAGCTGTGGGCCCGTGTGGGATTCCAATCCTGGGCCTCCTCCAACTGCCGGCGCGCAGTGCTTGCGTATCCCAGGGGCGCAGTTAGTTCGATGCGTCCCCTGGGATCACGTGGGCCATGGAGAGCCAATGGTAGCAGGGAATGCTTCATTCATAAGTTTGACAGGAAGAGCTGTCAAACCTATAAATACTATAAGCCCCAAAACATCACTAAAACCTCAAATAAATTTTTTTTAAATCACATTTTTAAAATAAACTATAAATTACATGAAATAACTATTTTAAACAATAATTTAAATTTTTGAAAAAATTAATTACACTTTCTAACAGGGCTAAAAATTAACTTACCTTTCTTTAAAGTATTTAAAAATAATAAACCTGTGGAAAAAATGTTTTAATTTTAATTAATTCACCACTTACCTTGTTAAAAACAGATCTTGCGCCTGCTTTTTAAAAGTGTAACTGCTGGAGACTTACCCTCCCAGAGAAAGCTGCAAAAAAAGTAAGTTCAATGTGCACGCGCTGCCTCTCCGGCGCACGAGTTCAACTTCTGAACCCCTTCTTTCAGGGGAACGGAAGTGCCGGTTTCCCGCGCATGCGCAGTGCATGCACAAAACCAGCACTTTCGTTGGGCCTACGCATGCGTACTCACGCGTTGGGACCCGAATTTCTGGGCCAATGTTTCAGGTCCATGACCTTACAACAGAACTGGAAAAAGTTGGAGATGCAACAGGTTTTAAGCAAGTGCAGGGGCAGGAAAAGTGGGGTGGGGGTGGGGTGGGGGGGGTGCGAGGAAAGAACAAAAGGGAAGGTCTGTGATGGGGGAAGACAGAAGAGATTAAATGACAAAAGGGATGATGGTGCAAAGCAAATGGGGGTGGTAATGGGATAAGAAAAGAAACAAAAGATGGGTCTAGAGGAGCAGCAAATGACCACAGCAAAATCATTACCAACAACTGCTGTCCGAAAAAATGGGAACAGTGGTTATGGTCTGAAATTGTTGAACTCAGTGTTGAATCCGGAAGGCTGTAAAGTGTTTAATCGAAAGATGAGCTGCTGTTCCTCGAGTTTATGTTGAGCTTCATTAGAACAGTGTAGGAGGCTGAGGACAAAGAGGTCAGAGTGGGAGTGGGGCGAAGAATTAAAATGATAAGCAAATACTTCCCTGCAGTCTGAAATATAACCATTAACCACTATTACGATAGCAAAATACTGCAGATGCTGGAAATCCGAAATAACAACAGAAAATGCTGGAAAACTCAGCAGGCCAGGCAACATCCGTGGAGAGAAATTAGAGTCGACATTTCGGGTCGAAACCCTTTTTCAAACCTGGAAAGGAAATGAAATAGATCGAAGGCAGGGCTGCGATAGAACAAAAGAAGTAAAGGGACATTAAGAGGTATTCAAAACCAGACGAGATGGTAATAGGACAGTGGAGACAAAAGACGGCTCAGATTAGGTGTGAAGTGTACTGGCAGGATCAGAGACAGCTGCCATGTGGGAGAGAGAAAAAAAAGGAAAGGGGGGGGGAGGGAAGACCCAAAACAAAGGGGTGGAAAAAAAATATAAGTAAAAATGTAATAGGGGCCGAGGTTATGATCTGAAATTGTTGAACTCGATATTGAGTCCAGAAGGCTGCAACGTGCTTCATCAACTCTTGGACACCAATGCCCCTCCGGAACCTTCTTCCCCTTCACTTTCCTCTGACCCCCCTTCTCCCAATCTCATCCCCTGCCGCATTTTCACTATCCCCTCTAACCTTCCACTCTCTGACCCCGAACGATCAGTCCTCAGCAAAGGCCTGAGCTTCATCCCCTTACGCCCCCACCTCAATGAATTTCGAGCTCGGCACGATGTTGAGCTCTTTTGAAGAACATAAGAAATAGGAGCAGGAGTAGGCCAATCGGCCCCTCGAGCCTACTCCACCATTCAATAAGATCATGGCTGATCTGGTCCTAACCTCGAATCTACTATCACTCTACATCCCACCCAAACCATGCTAGTGAGTATAGGAATAGGAGGATGGAGCAGATGAATGCGTGGCTAAAGAGTTGGTGCAGGAGGGAGGGCTTTAGTTTCCTGGATCACTGGGCCTGCTTCTGGGAAAGGTGGGACTTGTACAAGTCGGACGGGTTGCACCTGAACCAGAGCGGGATAAATATCCTTGCGGGGAGGTTTGCTAGCACTGTTCGGGGGGGTTTAAACTAAAATGGCAGGGGGTTGGGAACCTGAGCAGGGAGACAGAGGAAAGGAAAACAGGGATAAAAGCAAAAGATAGGAAGGAGAAAAACAAAAGTGGCAGTCAGAGAAATCAACGGTTTAAATCAAACGTGGCCACAGTAAATAATAATTCTAATAGGTCTAAGAGCGTTAAAAAAACAAGCCTGAAGGCTTTGTGTCTTAATGCGAGGAGCATTTGTAATAAGGTGGATGAATTGGCTGCGCAAATAGAGGTAAACGAATACGATTTGGTTGGGATTACAGAAACGTGGCTCAAGGATGGCCAAGACTGGGAACTCAACATCCAGGGGTATTCGATATTCAGGAAAGATAGGCAAAAAGGAAAGGGAGGTGGGGTAGCATTACTGGTTAAAGAAGGGATTAATACAATTGTAATGAAGGATATTAGCTCTGATGATGTGGAATCTGTATGGGTAGAATTGAGAAATACTAAGGGGAAAAACACATCAGTGGGAGTGGTATATAGACCTCCAAACAGTAAGGTGGAGGTTGGGGATGGCATTAAAAGGGAAATTATAGAAGCGTGCAATAAGGGCACAGCAGTCATCATGGGTGACTTTAACCTACATATAGATTGGGCCAACCAAATTAGTAACAATACTGTGGAGGAGGAATTCCTGGAGTGTTTACGGGATGGTTTCCTGGACCAATATGTCGAGGAACCAACCAGAGATCAGGCCATCTTAGACTGGGTATTATGCAACGAGAAAGGATTAATTAGCAATCTTGTTGTACGAGGCCCCTTGGGTCGGAGCGATCATAATATGATCGAATTCTTCATTAAGATGGAGAATGAAGTAGTTGACTCAGAGACAAGGGTCCTCAATTTAAATAAAGGAAACTACGATGGTCTGAGGAGCGAGTTGGGTAGGATTGAGTGGGGAATGGCGCTCAAAGGGTTGATGGTGGATAGGCAATGGCAAACATTCAAAGACCGAATGGATGAGCTACAGAATTTGTTCATCCCAGTTTGGCGTAAAAATAAAACAAAAAAGGTGACCCAACCGTGGCTAACAAGGGAAATTAGGGATAGCATAAGATCCAAGGAGAGGACATATAAATTGGCTAGAAAAAGCAATAATCCTGAGGATTGGGAGCAGTTTAGGAGTCAACAAAGGAGGGCAAAGGGATTAATTAAGAAAGGGAAAATAGAATATGAGAGTAAGCTAGCAGGGAACATAAAAACTGACTGTAAAAGCTTTTATAGATATGTGAAGAGAAAAAGATTAGTGAAGTCAAGCGTAGGTCCCTTACAGTCAGAATCAGGGGAATTTATAATGGGAAACAAGGAAATGGCAGACCAACTAAATACATACTTTGGTTCTGTCTTCACAAAGGAGGACACAAATAACCTCCCAGAGATGCCGGGGAACATAGGGTCTGATGAAGGCGAGGAACTGAAAGAAATCAGTATTTGTAGGAAAATGGTGTTAGGAAAATTGATGGGACTGAAGGCCGATAAATCCCCAGGGCCTGATGGTCTACATCCCAGGGTACTTAAGGAAGTGGCCCTAGAGATAGTAGATGCATTACTGATCATCTTCCAGAACTCGATAGACTCTGGAACGGTACCCATGGATTGGAGGGTAGCTAATGTTACCCCACTATTCAAAAAAGTTGGTAGAGAAAAAGCGGGGAATTATAGACCGGTAAGCCTGACATCGGTAGTGGGGAAAATGCTGGAGTCTATTATAAAAGATGTAATAGCAGAGCACTTGGAAAGCAGTGACAGGATCGGACAAAGTCAACATGGATTTACAAAAGGTAAATCATGCTTGACTAATCTACTGGAATTTTTTGAGGATGTAACTGGTAAAATAGATAAGGGAGAACCAGTGGATGTGGTGTATTTGGACTTTCAGAAGGCTTTCGATAAGGTCCCACACAAGAGATTAGCGTGCAAAATTAAGGCACATGGGATTGGGGGCAAGGTATTTGTAGTGTCCGTGTGTAGATAAAGACACTGAAGACAGGAGTTGGTTCATAGGTATTTACTAAGCAAGTCTGGGGGGGGGTTCTAAAGGATATACACAATACACAGGCTTATATAGCCCAAGTGGCAATTACCGGCATTACGCACACCTGGGGCTCTTAAAGGCACATACACCACAATTCCTCCCCTTCTAGCTAACTAGTACATCATATTTTAAGTAATTATTAATTACATGTTATATGCAAAATAATATACATTGCTGTATTAATTAATTATAAGTTAGTCTCTCAGGAGGCTTCCTGACTCGGTCCGGATAACGCCTCGGGGGTGTAGTACTTTCTGGTGGTGTAGTAGGTTCTTCTGGCAAGGCTGATTCGGCTTGAAGACCAGTGTCGGGTTCATCGGGTTCCAGTATCACCGGATCGGAGGTAGATATGGGTATCTCTACTTCATCGTTAGATGTATAGTGTGGTGGTGTAGGTTGTCCCTTTTCGGATGACTTGATGATTTGGTCAGCATGGCGCCTTATTATGCTTTCTCCGATGTCCACGGTATACATCAGTGGTCCTAGTCGTGTGCACATAGTTCCAGGCTGCCATTTCTCGGTACGGTAGTCCCGGGCCAAAACCGGTTGGCCTATCTGGAAGGCCCTAGTTGGCCTTTCATTCATGCCCTGAAACTGCCGGTTCTCCACATCCCTTCGGATGTTGGGCTTGACCAAATCCAGCCGGCATCTTAGGTTTCTATTGTAGAACATCATGGCGGGAGTTTGGTTTGTAACCATATGTGTTGCATTCCTATATGCAAATAAGAAGTTATCCACCTTGTGCTGAAGTTTTATGTCTTCATTACCCATGGCCTTTATGGCCTTCTTAAAGGTCTGGACAAACCTTTCAGCCAATCCATTGGTGGCGGGATGGTATGGGGCGGACGTGTAGTGCTTTACCCCATTGTTCTTTAAGAACTTTCTGAATTCTTCGGACACAAATTGCGGTCCATTATCAGAACATATCTGTTCCGGCAGCCCATTCCTGGCAAATATGGTCCTTAATACTGTGATGGTTTTTTCCGTGGTGGTGGAGGACATCTTTATTACCTCCGGCCACTTGGAGTGTGCATCAACTGCGATTAAGAACATTGAGTCCATAAATGGACCAGCAAAGTCGATGTGCACCCTTTGCCAGGGAGATGAGAGCCACTCCCATGGATGTAGAGGGGCCTGTGGCAGAGCATTTTGGACCTTCTGGCATCCTAGGCAGCTCTTGGTCATGTCTTCGATGTCTCCATCGATGCCTGGCCACCATACAAACGCCCTAGCTAAGTTCTTCATTTTCACTCCACCCAGATGCCCCTCGTGAAGCTCCTTTAGCACTTTATCCTGGAGTTTGGGTGGAATCACCACTCTGGATCCACACATCAAGGTTCCTCGGCACACTGACAGCTGTTCTCTTCTTTGCGAGAATGCTGGCAACAGTGGTTCGCCACGTGCTGGCCATCCCTTCATTGTTAAATCGTAGACCCGTGAGAGAGTAGGGTCATTTCTGGTCTCCCTTTCAATGGCAGAATTTGTCACCGGTAGACATTCCACTATGGTAGAGTGGAATATCTCTACTGGGTCTACTGTAGGTGCCTCTTCTATCGTTGGCAACGGCAGGCGCGATAAACCGTCAGCATTCCCATGCTGTTTTGACCCTTTGTATTCAATGTTGTATTGGTGTGCCCCTAGAAAAAGGGACCACCTCTGTAGTCTTTGTGCCTTCATAATGGGGACACCTTTCTTAGGGTTGAATATGGAGATGAGGGGTTGATGGTCAGTCAGCAAGGTAAATTTTTGTCCGTGTAGGTAATGGTTGAATTTCTTCACTCCCCATACCAGGCTGAGTGCTTCCCTGTCTATCTGGGAATAGTTACGCTCAGCTGAGTTCAATGAGCGTGACGCAAAAGCTATCAGCCGTTCCGAGCCATCAGGGAATCTATGGGACAATACCGCTCCTATGCCGTAAGGGGATGCATCGCACGCCAGTCTGATTGGTAGTGATGGGTTGTAATGAGCCAAAACTTTCTCGGATGTGATTAAGTCTTTACATTTATGGAAGGCACGTTTACAGTCTTCGTTCCATTTCCAAATCACTCCTGTGTGTAGAAGATCATTAAGAGGGTGTGGAATAGTTGATAAGTTCGGTAAAAATTTATGATAGTAATTTATTAATCCCAGGAATGACCTCAATTGTGAAACATTTTCAGGTGCTGGGGCTTTTATAACTGCTTCAATTTTTTCAGGTGACTTATGCAACCCTTCCTTATTAATTATGTGGCCACAATATGATATCTGATTTTGGAAAAATTCGCACTTGGGGCGATTTGCTTGTAGGCCCCGTTCTTTCAGCCTAGTGAGCACCTGCTCCAAATTGGCAAGGTGCTCGTTGTCATTTTCTCCTGTTATAAGGATGTCATCTAGGTAACACTGAGTCCCCGGAATCCCTTGCAGGACTTGCTCCATAGCTCTTTGCCAGATAGCTGGAGCTGATGCTACTCCAAAAACCAGTCGATTGTACTGGTACAGGCCTTTGTGTGTGTTTATTGTGAGATACTTTTTAGAGGTCTCCTCAACCTCCATCTGTAGATATGCCTGTGCCAAGTCAATTTTTGTGAAACGTTTTCCTCCGGATAGTGAGGCGAAAATATCTTCTATCCTCGGAAGAGGATACTGTACCGTGTGAAGGACCGGGTTTACAGTCACCTTAAAGTCCCCACAGATGCGAATTTTTCTCTGTTCCTCAGAGTTATTTTTCAATGCTTTTTTCATGACTGGAACGATGGGTGTTGCCCATTCGCTCCAATCTATTTTGGATAATACGCCTGCCTTTTCCAAATTCTCCAGCTCTGCCTCGACTGCCGGACGTATTGCGTATGGCACCGGTCTTGCCTTAAAAATTTTTGGAATTGCTGCATCTTCCACTTTTATTGAGGCGGTGATGCCTTTCAAGGTTCCTAGTTTCTCTTGAAACACTTCTTTGGCGTTGGCCAAGATGTCTTTTAATCGTTCAGGTATGATGTCATCGTTGTTTTTTTCCTTACTGGTCACCGTCAGTGCCTGAATGGAGTGCCAGTCTAAACGTATCTTCCTTATCCATTCACGTCCCAACAATGGTGGACCACCATCTTGTAGAATGTATAAATACAACTTTTGTATTTCTTTGCCGTTGTATACCACAGGCACCTTTATTTTTCCTTTGGGGTATACTTTCTGCCCCGTATATGTTTTTAAGATAATGGATGTGTCTTTTAGAGGTATATGCGAAAATAGCCTCTCGTAATCTCGTCGATTTATTACGGTTAGAGCTGATCCTGTATCTAGCTCCATTTTAACTGGGGACCCTGCTATTATGAGGGTAACCCAAATGGTCTGGTAATCTTCATTGGCAATTACATTATGTAATTTGAGAGAGCTTAGTCTCTTGTTCCCGGAGTCGCTATCGCTCTTCTGGTCTTTGGAGCTACTGTCCGTCATCATTTGTACCTTTCTGTGCTTTTTCTTATTGATTCTTTTCCCGTTAGTGGATTTTTTATTTTCAGATCGGCATACACGTGGAATGTGTCCCATCTTTCCGCATCGACTGCATGCTTTTTCTTTGAACCAGCAATCCCTCTGGTCATGGTTGGATCTGCCGCAGCGATAACATCTCTCGAAACCCCGTGTCATTTTATGGGTGCCGAAGTCCTGTGGCCTTTGCTGTATCTTTGCCGCTCCTATTGCACTGAAAGCCTTGTCCAGTGTTAAATCTTTTCCAGAAGATACCTTTTTTTGTGTTTCTACACTTAGGGGATCGCAGATAAATTTGTCTTGCAGAGAATCTGCCAATCCTGCCTCGAATTGGCAGTGTAGGGTATCAACAATCTCCTCAAAATTCTTGTCCATCGGTTCGGCTGGAGTGATTAAGTTGCGTAACAGCTTGTATGTTTCTGCGCCCATTAGATCCAGAAGCACTGAAGCTTTTTTTTCATCTTCTATTCCATTTGCGGTGCAAAACACCTCCACTCTTTCTACATATGTGGTCCAATCCTCTATCTTGTTATCAAAAACATCAATATTGCCAAAGTTAGGCTCTGTTTCGTTATCAAAAGCATCAATATTGCCAGACTTAGGCATTTCAAAAAAAAGATATGGCGCTTCCCGCGCTTTTTTTTTTTCTCTCTGTAGCAACGATATGGCGCTTCCTGCGCTTTCCCGCCGCTGCTACCGATAACAACGCTGTGGTTTCCGTTTATTCACTGTTGGAGACTCGTTCCCGACGGAGGTCTAAACGCTGACCTGCTTGCCGCGCCGGCCGTCTCCCGAGTGCACCCTCCCAGTCCGTTATTGCTTGCCTCCGATTTCGCTGCCTGTCTCAGCTGTAGAGCCCGACACTGGAGCCCCAGCCTGACGCCCAGGAAGGATTAGCGCAGTACCTGCCACCAGCTTGGCCAGCTGGTGAAACCACAGTTTCTATTACTTCCTTGAGTCTTCTGGACGCTGGAGGAATCGATGTCCTTGAGGTGCTGCCGAATTGCAGGTAAGTCCGTTTCCACTTCGTCGCCACTGTAGTGTCCGTGTGTAGATAAAGACACTGAAGACAGGAGTTGGTTCATAGGTATTTACTAAGCAAGTCTGGGGGGGGGTTCTAAAGGATATACACAATACACAGGCTTATATAGCCCAAGTGGCAATTACCGGCGTTACGCACACCTGGGGCTCTTAAAGGCACATACACCACAGTATTGACTTGGATAGAGAACTGGTTGGCGGACAGAAAGCAAAGAGTTGGAATAAACGGGTCGTTTTCCGAGTGGCAGGCAGTGACTAGTGGGGTACCACAAGGATCGGTCCTAGGACCCCAGCTGTTCACAATATATATTAATGATCTGGACGAGGGAATTGGATGTAATATCTCCAAATTTGCAGACGACACAAAGCTGGGCGGGAGGGTAAGCTGCGAGGAGGATGTCGGGAAACTCCAGTACGATTTGGACAGGTTGGGTGATTGGGCAGAAACATGGCAAATGCACTATAATGTGGATAAATGTGAGGTTATCCACTTTGGTGGCAAAAACAGGAAGGCAGATTATTATTTGAATGGCAATAGATTGGGAGAAGGGGAAGTGCAAAGAGACCTGGGTGTCCTTGTGCACCAGTCGCTGAAGGTAAGCATGCAGGTGCAGCAGGCGGTTAAGAAGGCAAATGGTATGTTGGCCTTCGTAGCAAGAGGGTTCGAGTACAGGAACAAGGATGTCTTGCTACAGTTGTACAGGGCCTTGGTGAAACCACACCTTGAGAATTGTGTGCAGTTTTGGTCACCATACCTGAGGAAGGACGTTCTTGCCATGGAGGGAGTGCAGCGAAGATTCACCAGGCTGATACCTGGGATGGCAGGAATGTCGTATGAGGAGAGATTGTTTCGATTGGGCTTATACTCACTGGAGTTTAGAAGATTGAGAGGGGATCGCATCGAAACCTATAAAATTCTGTCAGGTCTGGACAGACTAGATGCAGGAAGGATGTTTCTGATGGCCGGGGAGTCCAGAACCAGGGGTCATAGTCTAAGGATAAGGGGTAAGCCATTTAGGACTGAAATGAGGAGGAATTTCTTCACCCAGAGAGTGGTGAACCTGTGGAATTCTCTGCCACAGAGGGCGGTGGAGGCCAGTTCATTAAATATATTCAAGAAAGAGTTGGATATGTTTCTTGAGGCTGAAGGGATCAAGGGATATGGGGAAAAGGCAGGGACAGGGTACTGAATTTGGATGATCAGCCATGATCACATTGAATGGCGGAGCAGGCTCGAAGGGCCGAATGGCCTACTCCTGCTCCTATCTTCTATGTTTCTATGTTTCTATGTGATCGCCTGGGAGAGGCGAAAAACCAGATAAAAAACCCAATGGCCAATTTGGGAGAAAAAATCTGGGAAATTCCTCTCCGACCCATCTAGGCGATCGAAACTTGTCCAGGAGATCACTCTGTCCCTATATTTTCTACAGTACTTACCTTCTGTAAAAGGTGATCTCCACCCCAGCCAGGAACAGGAATAGAACCATCTCCTGAAATCTAACACATAATTAGAACACAAGAAGTAGAAGCAAAACCAGGCTACATGGCCCCTGGGCCCGCTCCGCTACCCATAGGGCCATGACCGTTCCGAACCTAGACTCATGTCCAATTTCCTGCCCGCTCCCCGTAACCCCTAATTCCCTTTACTTTTAAGAAACCGTCTATTTCTGTTTTAAATTTATTTAATGATGTAGCTTCCACAGCTTTCTGGGGCAGCAAATTCCACAGACCTACTACCCTCTGAGTGAAGAAGTTTCTCCTCATCTCAGTTTTGAAAGAGCAGCCCCTTATTCTAAGATTATGCCCCCTAGTTCTAGTTTCACCCATCATTGGGAACATCCTCACCGGATCAAGCCCCTTCACAATCTTATATGTTTCAATAAGATCGCCTCTCATTCTTCTGAACTCCAATGAGTAGAGTCCCAGTCTACTCAACCTCTCCTCATATGTCCACCCCCTCATCCCCGGGATTAACCGAGTGAACCTTCATTGTACTGACTCGAGAGCAAGTATGTCTTTTCTTAAGTATGGACACCAAAACTGTATGCAGTATTCCAGGTGTGGTCTCACCAATATCTTGTACAACTGCAACAATACCTCCCTGTTTTTATATTCCATCCCCCTAGCAATGAAAGCCAACATTCCATTGGCCTTCTTGATCACTTGCTGCACCTGCATACTAACTTTTTGAGTTTCGTGCACCAGGACCCCCAGATCCCTTTGTACTACAGTACTTTCCAGTTTCTTGCCATTAAGATAATAACTTGCTCTATGATTTTTCCTGCCAAAGTGCATAACCTCACACTTTCCAGTATTGTATTCCATCTGCCAAATCTCTGCCCACTTACTTAGCCTGTCTATGTCCCTTTGCAGGTTTTTTATGTCCTCCTCACTCACTACTTTCCTTCCCATCTTTGTATCATCTGCAAACTTTGGCCAGGAGTTTTCCCCCCCGCAAGACTGACCCTTTCTCCCGCTTGCAGAATTCCCGTTCTACCTGGACCCCTCCCCCTGGCCTCTTACCCTCTCTAGATCTTTTCATCGCTAACTGCCGCCGTGACATCGGCCGCCTCCATGTCTCTGCTCCCCTCACTCACTCCAACCTACCTCCCTCTGAACTCACAGCACTCCATTCTCTTAGCTCCAACCCTGACATTGTCATTAAACCTGCTGACAAAGGTGGTGCTGTTGTTGTTTGGCGAACTGACCTCTACCTAGCGGAAGCTGAATGCCAACTCTCCGACACCTCCTCCTACCTCCACCTGGACCATGACCCCACTACCGAACATCAAACCACCGTTTCCAAGACTGTCACTGACCTCATCTCCTCTGGAGATCTTCCCCCCGCGGCCACCAACCTCATAGTTCCCCAACCCCGCACAGCCCACTTCTACCTCCTTCCCAAGATCCACAAACAGGACTGCCCTGGTAGACCCATCGTTTCAGCCTGTTCTTGCCCCACGGAACTTACCTCTTTCTATCTCGACTCTATCTTTTCTCCCCTTGTCCAGTCTCTTCCCACCTACATCCGCGACTCTTCGGACGCCCTCCGCCACTTTAACAGTTTCCAGTTTCCTGGCCCCAACCGCTTCCTTTTCACCATGGACGTACAATCCCTCTACACCTCCATCCCCCACCAGGATGGCCTGAGGGCGCTCCGCTTCTTCCTTGAACAGAGGCCCGACCAGTCCCCATCCACCACCACCCTCCTCCGCCTGGCTGAACTTGTTCTCACATTGAACAAATTCTCCTTTGACTCCACTCATTTCCTCCAAATCAAAGGTGTTGCTATGGGTACCCGCATGGGTCCTAGCTATGCCTGCCTTTTCATGGGATATGTGGAACACTCTTTGTTCCAGTCCTACTCAGGCCCTCTCCCTCACCTCTTTTTCCGATACATTGATGACTGTATTGGTGCTGTTTCCTGCTCTCACCCCGAATTAGACAATTTCATTCACTTTGCCTCCAATTTCCACCCTTCCCTCACCTTCACATGGTCCATCTCTGACTCTTCCATTCCCTTCCTTGACTTCTCCGTCTCCATCTCTGGGGATAGGTTATCGACCAATATTTACTACAAGCCCACTGACTCCCACAGCTACCTGGACTACACTTCCTCCCACCCCTCCTCCTGTAAGGACTCTATTCCACTCTCCCAGTTTCTCCGTCTCCGCCGTATCTGCTCCAACGATGCCACCTTCCACACCAGTGCTTCCGACATGTCTTCCTTTTCCCTCAACCGAGGATTCCCCTCTACCGTGGTTGACGCGGCCCTCGACCGTGTCCGTTCTATCTCCTACACTTCTGCCCTCACCCCTGCCCCTCCCTCCCGGAACCACGATAGGGTTCCCCTTGTCCTCACCTTTCACCCCACCAGCCTCCACATTCAACGGATCATCCTCCGCCATTTCCGCTACCTCCAAAGTGATCCCACCACCAAACACATCTTCCCCTCCCCTCCCCTCCCCTTTCAGCATTCCATAGGGACCGCTCCCTCCGAGACACCCTGGTCCACTCCTCTATCACCCCCAACAGCCCTTCCCCTTCGCCTGGCACCTTCCCGTGCAAGCGCAGGAGATGTTACACCTGCCCCTATACCTCCCCCCTTCCCACTGTCCAGGGCCCCAAACACCCCTTCCAGGTGAAACAGCGATTTACTTGTACTTCTTGCAATCTAGTATACTGTATTCGCTGCTCACGATGTGGTCCCCTCTACATTGGGGAGACCAAATGTAGATTGGGTGACCGCTTTGCGGAACACCTCCGTTCAGTCCGTAAGGGTGACCCCGAGCTTCCGGTCGCCTGTCATTTTAATTCACCGTTCCATTCCCACTCGGACCTCACCGTCCTTGGCCTCTTGCATTGTTCCACGGAAGCTCAACGTAAACTCGAGGAACAGCACCTCATCTTCCGATTAGGCACGTTGCAGCCTTCCGGACTCAATATCGAGTTCAACAATTTCAGATCATAACCTCGGCCCCTATTACATTTTTACTTATATTTTTTTTCCACCCCTTTGTTTTGGGTCTTCCCTTTCCCCCCCCTTTCCTTTTTTTCTCTCTCCCACATGGCAGCTGTCTCTGATCCTGCCAGTACACTTCACGCCTAATCTGAGCCGCCTCCTGTCTCCACTGTCCTATTACCATCTCGTCTGGTTTTGAATACCTCTTAATGTCTCTTTTACTTCTTTTGTTCTATCGCAGCCTTGCCTTCGATCTATTTCATTTCCTTTCCAGTTTTGAAAAAGGGTTTCGACCCGAAACGTCGACTCTAATTTCTCTCCACGGATGTTGCCTGGCCTGCTGAGTTTTCCAGCATTTTCTGTTGTTATTTCATTAACCACTATTCTCTGCTTGCAGTCCCTTAGGCAATTGTGTAGTAGCAATTATACTGGGCAAAAAAGAGCTCAGCAGTTTGGCTGATTTACACAAAAAAGAATTAGACAGATTGTGCTTTGTGGTTTGTCCTTCATTGTTGGGAATATGTATGACTGATAAATCTGTGTTGAATTTCTCAATTAAATTAGTTCGAAGAAAAAACTCTAGCTGACATTTACCTAATATATCATGTTGACAGCTGGTTTCTACGATATCCAAGCTCTGAGACAATTCATTCACTGCCAAATGGAACCATTTGGTGATCTCACTGTATATTCCCTGGTCCAGGGGAAAAGGCAGCTGGGGTCTGTGTTGCGCTGCAGATATTTGGAGTGGATGGAGGCTGTAGAGAGCGACACCACAGAGAAGGTGCATTGGGACCTTGTGGAGTAGAGCGCACTTTATGAGTTAAAGGGTGTGAGGCAGGGCAGGTTGGTCAAAGTGTTCTTCATCGTATTTAGCACACTGCAAATTCCAAACAATCTGTGAAGATTCTGCGATTGTGAATTGAATTGTGAGCTGTTTTGAGGATGTTAACAGTGTTGAGCCAGACCAGACCAGGAATGTAAATTTGAGTTTGTTGTATCTGAGGAAATGAAAAGTATAATTCCACAATAGCTCGGGATGAATTTCTTTTAAGAAAAAGTGAGAGAATTCCTGATTTTCATAATGACCCTCTAGAAAAATCAGATTGTATGAAATCACGCATTTCAAACCTGTCTATTCCTGTAATTTTATTAGCAGGTCTTTCATTTTGGGGAAAATGAGCATTTGTTTGATTTTCATTAAAAGAAAAACTTCAGGCCATTGGATAAGGCAGCATCTTATTTATAATCACAAACAGGAACCACGGTAGCAAAAACATTGGGCGGGTCGGGTTAATTATACAACTATATTTAAACAAGTTACAGATCACAAAAGTAGTGAGGCACTTGCAGCTTCACCCATGTTTTGGTCAGGTCAGTTTGTTATTTAAATGCTGTATTACAGTAGGATCTGGGGGAGGCTCCTATGTGGACCAACATGGACACCCACAAGGCCCTCGGGCTGCTTTCTAGTGCTGGAGCTTTGGGTTATGAGGAAAGATTGGAGAGACTTGAACTGGTTTACCTTGTAAGAGGATGGCTGAGAGGTGATATTCTGGAGCTACATAAGATAGTAAACGGTATGGAGAAGGTAAATCCAGAAATTTCCGTTAAATAAAATTGTGAGAATAGCACAAAGAGCCACAGGTTTAAATTAGCAAAAGGCAAATTTAGGACCGATATCAGGAAGCTCTTCACACACACAGAATGATCAATTCATGGAACAAACTAATGGGCAGAACAGTGGAGGAAAAAAGTCCTGAATCATTTAAGAAAAAAATTAGATACTGCACTGGGGGAATTGGAGGGCCTTTCTGGATGGATGAACTGAAAGGAGCCAAATCGCCGTCCTTGTGTGGAACTTACCTTGTGAGAATTTTGTTCAAATGGCTAAAGTATCACGAAGGGCCAGTAGGTGGAGCCACTGCTCAGTGCCAGTTTCAAGAGGTTCTGAAATGCAGATGGAGTTTTTTTGTCTGATTACCCCGTGGCAGCATGTTGCTTAATTTTACTGATTTGTTGGTGGTGATGAATTTTTGGGGAATTCAATGTCTGAATCAAACCATTTCTAAGCCCCTTGGAAAAAGGCAGAAAGTTAATCTACTGCCAGCCAATTCATTTCAGATTTAGTTTAGATAGAGGAGAACAAGGTACTATGGAAAGAGGGCAAGAACTGGATGTAAACCCACACCCACTGGTTGGTGAGAGGGCGAGGGGGAGGAAGCTAGTCCCCAGCACAGGCAACCAAAAAACCCCTCTAAATATTGCGATTAGCTTCTATTGCATGTCAGTTGATGAACATTTTGATAAGCTCAATTTGTAAATTCACCACGAGGTGTGCTGTTGAGCCAAATGGATTAGAAGTTTATGGATTCAATTCCTAGTCTGTGCTGAATTAACTGATACCCCCTCCCGCTCCTCACCTCCCTTCCTTTCTCCCTCTTGCTTCCCTTCTTCATTCTCCCTTCCTCTCATTTCAACTGAAGAATGCTAACTATAAGCATATAGATTTTAATCTATTCAATAGACTGGCTCTCTAATGTTGTTAACTTGTCAGTTATCTAAGGAGTCTAATCTTAAATTAATCTTACCAATTTATATCAATCTCAGACACTGACCTCAACTGTAAATTTTTAATTAGCAAACAGTTAATGCTGAATTGCTGTGACATGTCTGAATTACCTTTGTAACCTTTGTCATTTATTTAATCAATTAACCCTATCTATTAATAAGAGGGACTCACTGTACGGAGGGACTCACTGTACAGAGGGACTCACTGTATAGAGGGACTCACTGTACAGAGGGACTCACTGTACAGAGAGACTCACTATACAGAGAGACTCACTATACAGAGGGACTCACTGTATAGAGGGACTCACTATACAGAGGGACTCACTGTACAGAGGGACTCACTGTACAGAGGGACTCACTGTACAGAGGGACTCACTGTATAGAGGGACTCACTGCACAGAGGGACTCACTGCACAGAGGGACTCACTGCACAGAGGGACTCACTGCACAGAGGGACTCACTGCACAGAGGGACTCACTGTACAGAGGGACTCACTGTATAGAGAGACTCACTGTACAGAGGGACTCACTGTATAGAGGGACTCACTGTGTGGAGGGACTCACTGTATAGAGGGACTCACTGTACAGAGGGACTCACTGTACAAAGGGACTCACTGTACAGAGGGACTCACTGTATGGAGGGACTCACTGTACGGAGGGACTCACTGTACAGAGGGGCTCACTGTACAGAGGGACTCACTGTATAGAGGGACTCTGTATAGAGGGACTCACTGTACAGAGGGGCTCACTGTACTGAGGGCCTCACCGTACAGAGGGACTCACTGTACGGAGGGACTCACTGTACAGAGGGGATCACTGTATGGAGAGACTCACTGTATAGAGGGACTCACTGTATAGAGGGACTCACTGTACAGAGGGACTCACTGTACAGAGGGACTCACTGTACAGAGGGACTCACTGTGCAGAGGGACTCACTGTGCAGAGGGACTCACTGTACAGAGGGGATCACTGTACAGAGGGGATCACTGTATGGAGAGACTCACTGTATAGAGGGACTCACTGTATAGAGGGACTCACTGTACAGAGGGAATCACTGCACAGAGGGAATCACTGCACAGAGGGGCTCACTGTACAGAGGGACTCAATATATAGAGAGACTTACAGTACGGAGGGACTCACTGTACAGAGGAGCTCACTGTACAGAGGGTCTCACTGTACAGAGGGACTCACTGTACAGAGGGATTCACTGTACAGAGGGGCTTACAGTACGGAGGGACTCACTGTACAGAGGGACTCACTGTACAGAGAGACTCACTGTACAGAGGGACTCACTATATAGAGAGACTCACTGTATAGAGGGACTCACTGTACAGAGGGACTCACTGTACAGAGGGACTCACTGTACAGAGGGACTCACTGTACAGAGGGACTCACTGTACAGAGGGATTCACTGTACAGAGGGACTCACTGTACGGCGGGACTCACTGTAAGGAGGGACTCACTGTATGGAGGAACTCACTGTATGGAGGGACTCACTGTATGGAGGGACTCACTGTACGGAGGGGTTCACTGTATGGAGGGGTTCACTGTACAAAGGGGCTCCCCGTCTAGAGAGACTCACTGTATGGAGAGAATCACTGTACAGAGGGTCTCACTGCCACCACCTCAGCACAACCCCAGCCCGGCATGAGGTTGAAAAGGCCATCCGACAACTGAAGAACAACAAGGCCTCAGGAGCAGATGCCCTGCAAGGCACTAAAGCATTGCGGAGAAGCTCTATTGGCGCGAATACATGAACTCATTTCTCTTATTTGGAAGGAGGAGAGCATGCCAGGGGATCTCAGATGCCATAATCGTGACCATCATCAAGAAAGGTGACAAGTCTGATTGCGGTAATTACAGAGGAGTCTCCCTGCTGTCTGCCACAGGAAAAGTCATCGCAAGAATCCTCCTCACTCATCTTCTCCCAGTGGCTGAAGAGCTCCTCCCAGAGTGTCAATGCGGATTCCGCCCACTAAGGGGCACAATGGACATGATCTTCACCGCACGTCAATTACAAGAGAAATGCAGGGAACAGCACCAACCGCTGTACATGGCCTTCTTTGACCTCACAAAGGCCTTCGACACTGTCAACCGTGAGGGATTATGGAGTGTCCTCCTCAAATTCGACTGCCCTCAAAAGTTTGTCACCATCTTCCGCCTGCTTCACAACGACATGCAAGCCATGATCCTGACCAATGGATCCACCACAGAACCAATTCACATAAGGACCGGGGTCAAGCAAGGCCCTAACACTCTTCTCGATCTTCCTGGTTGCAATGCTCCATCTCACCCTCAGTAAGCTCCCCACTGGAGTGGAGATAATCTTCAGAACAAACGGGAAACTGTTCAACCTCCGTCGCCTCCAGTCCAGGTCCAAGGTCGTCCCATCCTCTGTCATCGAATTACAGTATGCAGACAATGCTTGCGTCTGTGCACACTCTGAGGTCGTACTCCAAACCATCGTCAACACCTTCACCGAAGTGTACGAGAGCATAGGCCTTACACTAAACATCCGTAAGACAAAGGTCCTCTACCAACCTGCCCCCGCCACACAGTACTGCTCCCCGATTAACAAAATCCACGACGAGGCCTTGGACAACGTGGACCACTTTCCATATCTTGGGAGCCTACTGTCAACAAGGGCAGACATCGATGACGAAGTCCAACACATCCTTCAGTGTGCCAGTGCAGCCTTCGATCGCCTGAGGAAGAAAGTGTTTGAAGACCAGAACCTCAAACCCAGCACCAAGCTCATGGTCTACAGAGAAGTAGTGATACCCGCCCTGCTGTATGCCTCAGAGACATGGACCATGTACAGCAGGCACCTCAAAGCACTGGAGAGGTACCACCAATGCTGCCTCCGCAAGATCCTGCAAATCCATTGGCAGGATAGGCGCTCAGGCCAACATCCCGAACATAGAAGCTTTGACCACGCTTGATCAGCTCCGATGGACGGGCCACATCGTCCTCATGTCATGAGACTCCCAAAACAAGCGCTCTACTCGGAGCTCCGACATGGCAAGAGAGCCCCAGGTGGGCAGAGGAAACGCTTCAAGGACACCCTCAAAGCCTCCTTGAAAAAGTGCAACATCCCCACCAACACCTGGGAATCCCTGGCCCAAGACCGCACAAAGTGGAGGAGAAGCATCCGGGAAGGCGCCAAACACCTCAAGTCTCTTCACTGGGAGCAAGCGGAAGCCAAGCACAAACAGCGGAAGGAGCACATGTCAACCCAAGCACCCCACCCACCTGCCCCTTCAACCACCATCTGCCCCACCTGTGACAGAGACTGTAGGTCCCGCATTGGACTCATCAGTCACCTGAGAACTCATTTTTAATGTGGAAGCAAGTCATCCTCGGTTCCGAGGGACTGCCTAAGAAGATAGAGAGACTCACTGTATAGAGGGACTCTGTACAGAGGGTTTCACGGTACAGAGGGACTCACTGTAGAGAGGGACTCACTGTACAGAGGGGTTCACTGTTTTTTTTTATTTGTTTGTGGGATCTGGGCATCGCTGGCAAGGCCAGTATTTATTGCCCATCCCTTGTTGCCCTTGAGAAGGTGGTGGTGAGCCGCCTTCTTGAACCGCTGCAGTCCGTGTGGTGAAGGTACTCCCACAGTATCGAGCTTCTTGAGTGTTGTTGGAGCTGCACTCATCCAGGCAAGTGGAGAGTATTCCATCACACTCCTTATTTGTGCCTTGTAGATGGTGGAAAGGCTTTGGGGAGTCAGGAGGTGGGACACTCGCCACAGGGCGGGACACTCGCCGCACTGTACAGAGGGGCTCACTGTATAGAGAGACTCACTGTACAGAGGGACTCACTGTATAGAGGAGCTCACTGTACAGAGGAGGTCACTGTACAGAGGTGCTCACTGTACGGAGAGACTTACAGTACAGAGGAGCTCACTGTACAGAGGGGTTCACTGTATAGAGGGACTCACTGTACAGAGGGGTTCACTATTCAGAAGGGTTCACTGTACAGAGGAGTTCACTGTACAGAGGGGTTCACTGTACAGAGGGACTCACTGTACAGAGGGGTTCACTGTATAGAGGGACTCACTGTATCGAGAGGTTCACTGCACAGAGGGGTTCACTATATAGAGGGACTCACTGTACAGAGGGGTTCACTATTCAGAAGGGTTCACTGTACAGAGGAGCTCACTGTACAGAGGGGTTCACTGTACAGAGGGACTCACTGTACAGAGGGGTTCACTGTATAGAGAGACTCACTGTATCGAGAGGTTCACTGCACAGAGGGGTTCACTATATAGAGGGACTCACTGTACAGAGGGGTTCACTATTCAGAAGGGTTCACTGTACAGAGGAGTTCACTGTACAGAGGGGTTCACTGTACAGAGGGACTCACTGTACAGAGGGGTTCACTGTATAGAGGGACTCACTGTACAGAGGGGTTCACTCTTCAGAAGGGTTCACTGTACAGAGGAGTTCACTGTACAGAGGGGTTCACTGTACAGAGGGACTCACTGTACAGAGGGGTTCACTGTATAGAGGGACTCACTGTACAGAGGGGTTCACTGTATAGAGGGACTCACTGTATCGAGAGGTTCACTGCACAGAGGGGTTCACTATATAGAGGGACTCACTGTACAGAGGGGTTCACTATTCAGAAGGATTCACTGTACAGATGAGCTCACTGTATAGTGATCAGAAGTGGAAGTTCTGTCTGTCTTTTCTGCTATTTAACTAAGGTGAAGGTTATTTTAAAATATTATGTTGGTTGAAGTTTGTAGGTTTAAAACCTGATCACACGTGACACTTGTCTGTCTCATAGCAGACTGATGACCTCTAGTGGGGACATATACATTTATATTACAAATCCAAGTGCAGAATATTTGAAGTTATAAATACATGAATTACTGTGAAGATTATTTAACCTGCTAACCCTGTTTTTCCATTCATTGTGATCTCACCTGAGGTATTGTGCACTTGGCATTCAAGGTGTTGCTGCCTGATAAAGCCTCTAGATCTGTATGTAAATACAGCTTGTGGAGTCTTGCATCCCAGGACATGCCAGGACCAGCCTCTGTCCTGTATGGCAACCATGGCTCAGTCGTAGCACTCTCACATACTGAGACAGAAGGTTGTGGATTCAAGTCCTGCCCCAGAGACGAGCACTGTCAGAGGTGCCGTCTTTCGGATGAGATGTTAAACTGAGGCCCTGTCTGTTCTCTCAGGTGGATGTAAAAGATCCCATGGCACTAGTTCAAAGAAGAGCAGGGCAGTTATCCCAGGTGTCATGGCCAATATTTATCGCTCAATCAACATCACTGAAAAAAATCAGATTATCTAGTCATTATCACATTGCTGTTTGTGAGAGCTTGCTGTGCGCAAATCGGCTGTTGCATTTCCTACATTACAACAGTGACTACACTCAAAAAAAAGTATTTAATTGGCTGTGAAAAGCTTTGGGACGTCCGGTGGTCGTGAAAAGTGCTGAATAAATGCAAGTCTTTCTCTTTTTTTTGTGCTGTGTTAACTGATCGCTGCTGAGGGAGCCAGACTGAGTCGCGTGGATCGAACAACAACAATAACTGAAGCAGCACCGTTAACGTAGAATAGATAACAAGTTGCTTCACAGAGGAGAAATGGAGTAGTGAGGAGTTGAGAGAAATACTAGCAGCAAGGTTGAGAAAATGGCTTTAAAGGAGGCTTTTAAAAGTGTGACAAGAAGTAGCAAAGTATGAGTTGCAGAGAGTATGGCTGGTGCAGCTAAAGGCTCCTCAACCAATGGTGGAGCGGGAGTGAAAAGCATGGGGTCAGATTCAGAAGACCAAAGAGCTCGGATGGGGCATGGGGCTGGAGGAGGTTCCAGAAGGATGGTAACCTGGGACTTCCTTGCGTTGAATGGTCCAGCTGCTGTCTGGATAAGCCCACTGAGCCACCAAGGGAATCTTGTGTGTGAGATGTGGCAGGGAGTGTCGGCCGCTTATTCAATGTGCGGGGGTACTGCAGTGGATCCAATTCTGTCCTCATCTGACATCCGCACACATGCCATTTGCAAAAAGTGACGTTGGGTGCTTTATCAGAAATGGCAGCTCTGGTTAATTTTCATGGGGAAGTGAGGAACTGAGGCTAATTGTAGCGCCCCTACTGCTGCCCCAGCTGAGATCAGCCCACTCATCGCAGTGCTGGAAACAAACCTGGAATCATTCTGGTCTGAATGGCTCAGCTACTCACTGCCTTAACCAGCCGAGCCATTGAGGAAGCTGCTCTCTGTTGGTTTTACTTGTATTTAATGTTATTGCCCTAATTGTAACATGCAATTTTGGAGGGGGAAATTCAGGGAACTCAGGAACATGGGAGTTGACCTGTCTCTATTGATTTTGATTCCCATTCACCCATCACCCCTATGCTTGCTGACCTATATTGGCTCCCGGTTAAGCAAGGCCTTGATTTTAAAATTCTCATCTTTGTTTTCAAATTCCCCCATGGCCTCGCCCCTCCCTATCTCTGTAGTTTCCTCCAGTTCCCCCTCCCCCGCCCCCAGAGATATCTGCGCTCCTCTAATTCTGGTCACTTGAGCATCCCTGATTTTAATCGCTCAACCTTTGCTGACCGTGCCTTCTGTTGCCTAGGCCCTAAGCGCTGGAATTCCCTGCCTAAACCTTTCTGCCTCGCTACCTCTCTTTCCTCCTTTAATACACTCCTTAAAACCTACATCTTTGACCAAGCTTTTGGTCATCTACCCTAATATCTCCTTATGTGGATTGGTGTCAAATATTGTTTTATAACACTCCTGTGAAGCGCCTTGGGACGTTTTACTATGTTAAAGGCGCTATATAAATGCAAGTTGTTGTTGTTGTTGTTCCTTACCTTGCAAAATGCAAATAGAAGATCCACAATATTGCTCCAACCCAGAAATGTGTTTATAGCAAAAGCTAAGCTGTGTAATTCGACACACATTTGAAAACTCCAGAGTACATTACTCAGCCAGTTAATGAGCAGTGGTGCATTACAACAGGACCTGTCCATGCCCAGGAATGCAAACAATGCAACCTTGTATTTTACATTGGAAGTTTCAACGTCAATCTGTAGTTCTAAGTGTCATCTGACAAGTGTTTAAGTCAATGAGGCGCTTTCATATTTTAAAAACTGTAGAGTTCTGATAGAAGAATTACACACACAGAAAGGGGGAAAAATTCAGTTGCTTTGCGCCTCCTGTTAGCGCCCTAAGAGAGCACTAATGGGGTGCAAAGCAACTAGCGACCGGGCGTGGCGATGTTTGCATCGCTCGGGAAATTGACCAGACATTTTGTGGCAGCGCTAAACACTACCGCCACAATCTCCTGCGCCGGCAGATCGTGAAGTCAGTCGAGCGTGCAATGCCCCGGAAGCGCCCCAGACCGGATATTGAGTGGCGCACCCTGCCTTTTCGCCTGCTGCTCGCAACGACAGGTTGAGGGGAACGTTTCGCAGTTGGGAAGGGACTGGGGGAGCGCTATTTAAAGGTGGCCGTTTCCTGCCTTTCTTTGTCGATGAAATTTTGCACCACGCATTCTGAGAGAGAGAGAGAGACTTCTGGAGAGATTCAACGCTGTGTGAAGGAGTTTTGGGTATTGAGCAGCACTTTGCAGGTTCATTTTGATTTCACCTTCCTTGCATCGATTTAGAAGAGGCTATGTGGGCTGCACTCTGAGCTCTTTCCCTGGGACTCTCCAGTGTTCTTTCCAGTAGAATTGATGTACAGATCTCTCCAGGCCGAGATTCATAGAAACATACATAGAAGATAGGAGCAGGAGTAGGCCATTCGGCCCCTCGAGCCTGCTCCGCCATTTAATGAGATCATGGCTGATCATCCAAATTCAGTACCCTGTCCCTGCCTTTCTCCCCGTACCCCTTGATCCCTTTAGCCTTAAGAAATATATCTAACTCCTTTTTGAATATATTTAATGAATTGGCCTCAACTGCCTTCTGTGGTAGAGAATTCCACAGGTTCACCACTCTCTGGGTGAAGAAATTCCTCCTCATCTCTGTCGTAAATGGCTTACCCCTTATCCTTAGACTGTGACCCCTGGTTCTGGACTCCCCCGCCATCGGGAACATCCTTCCTGCATCTAGTCTGTCTAGTCCTGTTAGAATTTTATAAGTCTCAATGAGATCCCCTCTTATTCTTCTAAACTCCAGCGAATATGAGCCCAATCGACCCAATCTCTCCTCATACATCATTCCTGCCATCCCAGGTATCAGTCTGGTGAATCTTCACTGCACTCCCTCCATGACAAGAACATCCTTCCTCAGATAAGGCGACCAAAACTGCACACAATACCCAAGGTGTGGTCTCACCAAGGCCCTGTACAACTGCAGCAAGACATCCTTCCTCCTGTACTCGATCCTCTCGCTACGAAGGCCAACATACCATTTGCCTTCTTAACCGTCTGCTGCACCTGCATGCTTACCTTCAGCGACTGGTGCACAAGGACACCCCGGTCTCGTTGCACTTCCCCTTCTCCCAATCTATTGCCGTTCAGATAATAATCTGCCTTCCTGTTTTTGCCACCAAAGTGGATAACCTCGCATTTATCCACATTATACTGCATCTGCCATGCATCTGCCCAATCACCCAACCTGTCCAAATCATACTGGAGTTTCTCAGCATCCTCCTCACAGCACACACGCCCACCCAGCTTTGTGTCATCTGCAAACTTGGAGAAATTACATCTAGTTCCCTCGTCTAGATCATGAATATATATTGTGAATAGCTGGGGTCCTAGCACCGATCCCTGCGCTACCCCACTAGTCACTGCCTGCCACTCAGAAAAAGACCTGTTTATTCCAACTCTTTGCTTCCTGTCTGCCAACCAGTTCTCTATCCAAGTCAGTACCTTACCCACAATCCCATGTGCTTTAACTTTACGCGCTAATCTCTTATGCGGGACCTTATCGAAAGCCTTCTGAAAGTTCAAATACACCACATCCACTGGTTCTCCCTTATCTATTCTACCAGTTACATCCTCAAAAAATTCCAGTAGATTAGTCAAGCATGATTTACCTTTTGTAAATCCATGTTGACTTTGTCCGATCCTGACACTGTTTTCCAAGTGCTCTGCTATTACATTTTTTATAATGGACTCTAGCATTTTCCCCACTACCGATGTCAGGCTTATAATTCCCCGTTTTCTCTCTACCACCTTTTTTGAATAGTGGGGTTACCTTAGATACCCTCCAATCCATGGGAACTGTTCCAGAGTCTATAGAATTTTGGAAGATGACCAGCAATGCATCTACTATTTCTAGGGCCACTTCCTTAAGTACCCTAGGATGTAGATTATCAGGCCCTGGGGATTTATTGGCCTTCAATCCCATCAATTTCCCTAACACCATTTCCCAGAAATACTGATTTCATTCAGTTCCTCCCTCTCATTAGACCCTATGTTCCCGACATCTCTGGGAGGTTATTTGTGTCCTCCTTTGTGAAGGCAGAACCAAAGTATGTATTTAATTGGTCAGCCATTTCTTTGTTCCCCATTATAAATTCCCCCGATTCTGACTGCAAGTGACCTATGCTTGATTTCACCAATCTTTTTCCCTTCACATATCTATAGAAGCTTTTACAGTCAGATTTTATGTTCCCAGCAAGCTTACTCTCATACTCTATTTTCCCCCTCTTAATTAATCCCTTTGTCCTCCTTTGCTGAATCCTAAACTGCTCCCAATCCTCAGGTTTGCTGCTTTTTCTGGCCAATTTATATGCTCTCTCCTTGGATCTTATGCTATCCCTAATTTCCCTTGTTAGCCACGGTTGATTCACCTTTTTTGTTTTATTTTTATGCTAAACAGGGATGAACAAATTCTGTAGTTCATCCATGTGATCTTTGAATGTTTGCCATTGCCTATCCACCGTCAACCCTTTAAGTAATGTTCCCCAATCCATCCTAGATAACTCGCGCCTCATACCATCGTAGTTTCCTTTATTTAAATTCAGGCTGCAATGAGCAGGGTGTGGATGGAGAGCAAGATTGATCCTCCCCTTTAAGAACTGGCTGGCGCCAGTGTGTCTGTGTTCCATTGCTGACTGACATCACATGAGCTTTGCCAGCACTCTGAGGTAGCGCTTCGCTCCTCGGCGTTAGCGCCTTAAGAGAGGTGTGTAGTGTCTGATTTAGCGCTCCAATCACCTCCAGGGGCGATAGAAGCCAAGTTTGCAGTCGGAGGCGATAATTAGCGTCAGGCGCTAAACTTTGCGCCCGGCCGATAATTGTGCCCCAAAGGGGGCGATACCGAATTTCTCCCCCAAAATGTCATAACCTGTACTTTATCTTGACAGCTGCTGACAGGACCTGTTATGTAGTTCCAACACCTTCTATCTTGTTTTAGTAACAGAAACTGTCCTGACTTAACTCGTTCCAGTGGTGGTGGAGACACACTATTCTGTGGGCATGTCAAGTTACTGCATGTGCTGGTTCTGCTTCTGCCTCATGGGTGGAATCATAAATGGAGAGTGCAGCGTCAGAAGATCAGTACAGAGGAGCTTTAGCAATGTAACAGCATCTTTACATCTTTTGGTGACAAGAAGACTAAATGCAGTAGGTTTTATTTTGATGTTGGATTTTTGTCAAAAAGGCTGCTTAAATTCAAAGTTAAGCCTCATACATTAATAAATCCCTATTAGATGAGGCAACCAAAACCCTGGAGCCAGACCCCAGCAAAGAGCACAGTGCTGTGAGGTAACTGCAGCCCCGATTTCACTGCCAGCTCTGGAGGGTAAATGGGGCAGTGCAGGTTCTTAAGTGGCACACAGAGACCCACTGCAATTGGTGTTTATTTAGCTGGTCCTCCAAAGTTACAGTGCCACTGATGGTGCTGGACACCACGGCCCACCATTTTCCCCAAGCCTGCCCACTTAGGCCAGCTCTTACTGTTCTATACAGACCTTTCCCAGTCATCAAGCAATGTTCATGGACAGAAAAACACCTTTTTAAAATGTTTGCATCAATTTTTATCTCCACCCCCTCCTCACTTGAAGGTGTGGGCTCTTTACTGGGGTCTGGTTCCAGGGTTACGGTTGCCCTCAATACCTTAGCTAAGAGGGCTTTATTAATGTATGTGGCTTAACATTGAATTTAAGCAGGCTTTGTCGACCATGGGGGCACCACAGCTGATCCACACATCGAGTAGGAACTCTGGCTGAATTTCTCTTCCCCCAATCCAGGAGCACTGGGTCAAATTGTAGTGCCCCAATTGCCACCCATACTGAGAGCAGCTAACTCAACACGGCAGAGAGCAAACTTGGAACTTTCCTTTTCTGTGTGGCACATCCTATCATTGAGCCATTGGGGAGACAGAAGACCAGTTTCATCTCAAAAATGTCACTCAGCTTCTCTATCTCATCTCCCTCCTGAAATAAATGACATTGTGATGAAAGTCCATGTGTAGCTGTTCGTATTGTTCTTCCTGCCCAGCCACCGTTTGTAGTGAAACAACAAATGCAGTCTTCTCACTGTCAGGTACAATTAGAAATATAACCTGACCAATTTACTTAGTTCCAGTGTCAGCAGAGACCTCCTTTTTTAACAAGCTGCTGCCAGATTTAATCGCTCCACTTCCACCTGTTGCCAGATGACAATGTGAAATGGGAGCATGGTGCTGGGAGTCAGGTATAGCAACATGCTCCTGAAACTGGTGCTGGGAGACAGGTATAGCAACATTCTCCTGAAACTAATGCTGCAATACAAAAGTATCTGAATGCACTTGTCCTATTACCATCTCGTCTGGTTTTGAATACCTCTTAATGTCTCTTTACTTCTTTTGTTCTATCGCAGCCCTGCCTTCAATCTATTTCATTTCCTTTCCAGTTTTGAAAAAGGGTTAGACCCGAAACGTCGACTCTAATTTCTCTCCACGGATGTTGCCTGGCCTGCTGAGTTTTTCCAGCATTTTCTGTTGTTATATCTGAATGCAGACTCATTTCATCCATTAGTTATGAGTAAAAGGGTGTGTCACACGTTGGAATGGCTGAAGATATGTAAACCACAAAATTAATTGCCATCAGTGAGCCAACTCCAGCCTAAGGGACATTCCACAAAGTGAAGTGTAGAAATAACTAACCCTCATTGTAAATGGTAGAAACTGTAACCTGCCCACAATGAAATATTTTTCAAGGCAAATTTCCTTATCTTATGTGCCAACAATATGTACTTAATAAAAAGTAACAGGGTTACGGTACTGAGGGGTCACTTAATAAAACATACTGAAGATACTTGATGCAATGTACTGGCAGTAATTAATGCAATGTTATAAGGGTACTGAACCAGTACTGCACTGAAGTGTGAGCCTAGATCTTGTGCTCAAGTCTCTGGAGTGGGAGCTTGAACCCACAACTTTCTGATTCAGAGGCAAGAGTGCTACCAACTGAGCCATGGCTGACACTTCTGAAAAATAACAGAGCTACCTAATGCAAGGTACTGAGGTACCCAATGTAAAATACTGGAGTTACTTGAAGCATTGTAATGGGGTTAGCTAATGCAAGGTACTGCGAATACCCAATGCGCACAGACCTGGGGTTATTAATGTACTGTACTGGGGTTACCTAATGCAATGTACTACTGTAGAATACTTAATGCTCTGTACTGGAGCTCCCTAATGCATTGGAGGTATTTAATCCAAAATACTCCGGGTAGTTAATGCATTCTACTGGGGCACCTTAAACACCGATTATTATGTAATGAGTGTGTACCTAGTGCAATATTCTCTAGGTACTTAATGCAATGTATTGTATCTCGGACCCTTCTTTATCTGTAAGGCTCAGTTCTACTGACAGTGTATTTTCCAACTGACCCATTGGGAGGACTTTTTTTTGAGACAGTCGTCAAAGTATCTCATATATAGCTTCCCTAATAATCCTTTGTGTAAAGGCACTGTCTGGTGCAGTACAATCCCATACAAGTCCCAGGTTTGATTGCTGTTCTTTTCTGAATTAACTGATCTTGGTTGGGGCAGAAACTGGGCGATGACTCTTGCCTCCAGCACACTGGTCTGTGAAAGAAGAATCAGCCAAAATCCTGATCATTATCCAGGTAATTCTTAATGGAAACGTGCTAGTGTCTGGAGGTCGGGTCAGAACAGGATTGTGCTCGACTGTAGCAGCCTCCATGGTAGGACAGCCTGCTGACATTCATTTTCTAGCTTCTTAAATGAAAAACACTTTGGTCAAGGTATTAGAGGGGCAAAAATGGGGAATGTCATTCATTCATTGCAATGTGGGCAACACTGGCACTGCCAGTCTATAAATAACTCAGTTACCTGGTACTTTGGTGCTGAGTCAATACTGCTGGGGTCAAAGAGTAAATCCTAGTGGAATAAAGATGACTCTTACTGTCAGAGTCAACCTCTTTCCAGCCGCTGCTCTTTCACTCTGCAGGTAAAGCAGTGCGGCTGCAGTGAACTGCAACCATTGAGAGGGACATATGTTTTTACCCTGCACCACTGAGCTCATTATCTAAGCTGTGTTGGGAGGTGTCCAGCAGAGTTCAAGTTCTTTTCCACAAGGTGGAGAGAAGAATGGAAGGAGAACCATCCACTGGCTGCTTTCAGATTCAACCAACTACAGATAAAATACATTGCATTAAGTACCTAGAGAATATTGCACTAGGTACACATTCATTACATAATATTCAGTACACTCAGTACAGCTTTGCAAAGAGATGGGAGAGGCTTGGCTGCCCAACAGCATCTTTGCCACAGAACACAGGCAGCCTGGGTAGGCAAGAAGAGCCAGGGAGAAATAAACATGAAATAACCCCTGGAAACTGAAGAATTTTCAGCGAGTACATCAAAAATTGCTGTGTTCAAGCCATGCTCCACCATGCGTCTGTAAACAGGATGTCAGCCATCCAAGTGTAGTGGACCTGCCTGCCTCTTTGATCAGCCCCACATGGTATAGCACTAAGCCATATAGACACACAGCAATGTGGTTGACTCTTAATTGCCCTCTGAAATGGCCTAGCAAGTCACTCAGTTGTAACTAACCACTATGAAACATAATAAGAATGAAACCAGACGGACCACCCGGCATCGACCTCGGCACCGGCTATGGACACGGCAACGGCACACCCAGCCCAGTCAACCCTACAAAGTCCTCCTCACCAACATCTGGGGACTTGTGCCAAAATTGGGAGAGCTGTCCCACAGACTAGTCAAGCAACAACTAGTCAACTAGTCAAGCAACTAGTCAAGCAACTCCACAAATAAACTCTAAAGCCTGCACATCTGCCAATGCACTTTATTATGGTTATGTTTATGTTAATGTATTACAAGCCAAATGTTTGTTGAATGTTTAAATGTCTTAATCTAAATGTACACTCTCGGGAGCCGCAAGCCTACATTTCGTTGTACTGCACTTGTGCACTAACAATAACAATAAAAGATGATTTGATTTGATTTGATTTGATTGACATAGCCTTACTCACAGAATCATACTTTTCAGGCAATGTCCCAAACTCCTCCATCACCATCCCTGGGTATGTCCTGTCACACCGGCAGGACAGTCCCAACAGGGGTGGCGGCACAGTGGTATACAGTTGGGAAGGAGTGGCCCTGGGAGTCCTCGACATTGACTCCGGACCCCATGAAGTCACATGGCTTCAGGTCAAGCATGGGCAAGGACACCTCCTGCTGATTATCACCTACCGCCCTCCCTCAGCTGATGAATCAGTACTCCTCCATGTTGAAAACCACTTGGAAGAAGCACTGAGAGTAGCAAGGACACAGAATGTACTCTGGGTGGGGGACTTCAATGTGCATCACCAAGAGTGGCTCAGTAGCACCACTACAGACCGAGCTGGCCGAGTCTTGAAGGACATAACTGCCAGTCTAGGCCTCCGACAGGTGGTGAGAGAACCAACACGAGGGGAAAACCTACTTGACCTCGTCCTCACCAATCTACCTGTCGCAGATGCATCTATCCATGACAGTATTGGTAGCAGTGACCACCGCACAGTCATTATGGAGACGAAGTCACATCTTCACACTGAGGACACCCTCCATCGTGTTGTGTGGCACTACCACCATGCGAAAGGATAGATTCAGAACAGATCTAGCAGCTCAAAACTGGGCATCCATGAGGCGCTGTGGGCCATCAGCAGCAGCAGAATTGTATTCCACCACAATCTGTAACCTCATGGCCTGGCATATCCCTCACTCTACCATTACCATCAAGCCAGGGGACCAACCCTGGTTCAATAAGGAGTGTAGATGAGCATGCCAGGAGCAGCACCAGGCGTACCTAAAAATGAGATGCCAACCTGGGGAAGCTGCAACACAGGACTACCTGCATGCTAAAAACCGGAAGCAGCATGCTATAGACAGGGCTAAGCGATCCCACAATCAACGGATCAGATCAAAGCTCTGCAGTCCTGCCACATCCAGTCATGAATGGTCTGGACCATTAAACAACTAACGGGAGGAGGAGTCTCCATGAATATCCCCATCCTCAATGATGGTGGAGCCCAGCACGTGTGTGCAAAAGTCAAGGCTGAAGCATTTGCAACCATCTTCAGCCAGAAGTGCCGAGTGGATGATCCATATTGGCCTACTCCCGAGGTCCCCACCATCACAGAAGCCAGTCTTCAGCCAATTTGATTCACTCCACGTGATATCAAGAAAAAGCTGAGCGCACTGGATACAGCAAAGGCTATGGGCCCCGACAACATCCCGGCTGTCGTGCTGAAGACTTGTGCTCCAGAACTAGACGTGCCTCTAGCCAAGCTGTTCCAGTACAGCTACAACACTGGCATCTATCCAACAATGTGGAAAACTGCCCAGGTATGTCCTGTCCACAAAAAGCAGGACAAATCCAACCCGGCCAATTACCGTCCCATCAGTCTACTCACAATCATCAGGAAAGTGATGGAAGGTGTCATCGACAATGCTCTCAAGCAGCACTTATTCACCAATAACCTGCTCACTGATGCCCAGTTTGGGTTCCACCAAGACCACTCGACTCCCGACCTCATTACAGCCCTGGTCCAAACATGGACAAAGGAGCTGAATTCCCGAGGTGAGGTGAGAGTGACTGCCCTTGACATCAAGGCAGCATTTGACTGAGTGCAGCATCAAGGAGCCCTAGTAAAACTGAAGTCAATGGGAATCAGGGGGAAAACGCTCCACTGGCTGGAGTCATTCCTAGCACAGAGGAAGATGGTTGTGGTGATTGAAGGTCAATCATCACAGCCCGGGGACATTGCTGCAGGAGTTCCTCAGGGCAGTGTCCTAGGCCCAACCATCTTCAGCTGCTTCATCAATGACCTTCCCTCCAACATAAGGTCAGAAATGGGGATGTTCGCTGATGACTGCACTGTGTTCAGTGCCATTCACAACTCCTCAGATAATGAAGCAGTCCATGCCCGCATGCAACAAGACCTGGACGACGTTCAGGCTTGGGCTGATAAGTGGCAGGTAACATTCGCACCACAGAAGTGCCAGGCAATGACTATCTCCAACAAGCGAGAGTTGATGCGCTATCAATTACTCATAAAAGACGGAGAGTTAGGAGAGTAACTAAAAGGCTTTTATTAACAAAGAACAGAGCATGCCTCTCGTGGTTGACTGGTTTCCAAGAAGGCAGGGGGCTGCAGAGCAGTCACCTTTATACCTGGGCATGTGGGTGGAGCCAGGGGCGGAGCCAGCTGAGGCATGCATAGATACAACAGTGTGCAACAACAACAACAACGGTGAACAACAATAACAGTGGTTTACCACATTCACCCCTTGTTTAAAATTGAGTCCGATGGGGTGAAGTGTACTAAAGGTTCGTGTAAGTAAGTCTATCAGGTGGCCTTGTATGCCGTCCCGATCGTCGTGGTGGCGGCAGTGATGGTGCAGCATCCAACGTTGAATCTGGCGTCTCATTGAGTGGTTGGGTGGTCAATGACGGGTCCTGGGGCTGCGGCATGCCGTCTACAGGGGTTGGGTTGTAGGTAGTGGTGGATGGCAATGGTAGTGTTTCAGGGGCACCCGAAGGTGCGAGGTCTCGTATGGAGACTGTGTCCTCCCGCCCGTCCGGGTACACCACGTAAGCATACTGGGGGTTGGCGTGGAGGAGGCTCACCCTCTCGACCAGGGGGTCCATTTTATGGGACCTCACGTGCTTCCGCAGTAGGACGGGTCCTGGAGACGTCAGCCATGTCGGTAGCGAGGTCCCCGATGTGGACTTCCTGGGGAAAGTGAACATTTTTTCATGGGGGCTGGCATTGGTGGCCGTACAAAGCAGTGACCGAATGGAGTGGAGCGCCGCAGGGAGGACCTCCTGCCAGCGAGTGGTCGGAAGGCCCTTAGATTTTAAGTTTAAGAGGACGGCCTTCCAAACCGTCGCGTTCTCTCTTTCCACCTGGCCGTTCCCCCGGGGGTTGTAGCTGGTGGTTCTGCTTGTAGCAATACCTCTCGTGAGCAGGTACTGACGGAGTTCGTCGCTCATAAAGGATGAGCCCCGGTCGCTATGGATATAGCTAGGGAAGCTGAACAAGGCGAAAAGGTCATTCAGACATTTAATGACCATGGTACTGGTCATGTCTGGGCAAGGGATGGCAAACGGGAAACGGGAGTACTCATCAATTATGTTGAGGAAGTACACGTTGCGGTCAGAGGAGGGGAGGGGCCCTTTAAAATCGACGCTCAGGCGCTCGAAGGGGCGAGTGACCTTGATCAGGCTTGCTCTGTCTGGCCTATAAAAATGCGGTTTGCACTCGGCACAGATTTGGCAGTTCCTGGTCATGGTCCTGACCTCCTCGATGGAGTAGGGCAGGTTACGGGATTTGATGAAATGGAAGAACCTGGTGACCCCCGGGTGGCAGAGGTCATTGTGGAGCGTCTGCAGTCTATCAACCTGCGCGTTGGCGCATGTACCACGTGATAGGGCATCTGGGGGCTCATTGAGTTTCCCGGGCCGGTACAATATATCATAATTGTAGGTGGAGAGTTCAATTCTCCACCTCAAGATCTTGTCGTTCTTGATTTTGCCCCTCTGCTTATTATTAAACATAAAAGCTACTGAACGCTGGTCAGTGAGCAGGGTAAATCGTTTTCCGGCCAGGTAATGCCTCCAATGTCGCACCGCTTCCACAATGGCCTGGGCCTCCTTTTCGACAGAGGAGTGTCGAATCTCGGGGCCCTGGAGGGTCCTTGAGAAAAAGGCCACAGGTCTCCCCGCCTGGTTAAGGGTTGCAGCTAGGGCGAAGTCGGATGCGTCGCTCTCCACTTGGAAAGGGATGGACTCATCCACTGCATGCATTGTGGCCTTCGCAATATCTCTTTTTATGAGAGTGAAGGCTGCACATGCCTCTGCTGTCAGGGGGAAGGAGGTGGACTTGATGAGGGGTCTGGCTTTGTCCGCATAGTTGGGCACCCACTGAGCATAGTAAGAGAAAAACCCTAGGCATCTCTTCAGTGTTTTTTGGCAGTGGGGGAGGGGGAGCTCCATAAGGGGGCGCATTCTGTCGGGGTCGGGGCCGATGACTCCGTTCTCCACTACGCAGCCAAGAATGGCGAGGCGCGTGGTGCGAAACATACATTTGTCCTTGTTGTATGTTAGATTCAGCCGCTGGGCCGTACGGAGGAATTTCTCTAGGTTAACGTCATGGTCCTGCTGGTCGTGGCTGCAGATGGTGACGTTGTCTAGATAGGGGAAGGTGGCCTGCAGCGCGTTCTGGTCAACCATTCGGTCCATCTCCCTTTGGAAGACCGAAACCCCGTTGGTGACGCCGAAGGGGACTCGGAGGAAGTGGTAGAGACGACCGTCAGCTTCAAAAGCTGTGTACTGGCGGTCCTCAGCCCTGATGGGGAGCTGGTGGTATGCCGACTTCAGATCAATCGTCGAGAACACCCGGTATTGTGCTATCTGATTGACCATGTCAGATATGCGGGGGAGTGGGTATGCATCTAACTGGGTGTAGCGATTGATCGTCTGGCTGTAGTCAATAACTAGGCGCTGTTTTTCGCCAGTCTTCACTACCACCACTTGTGCTCGCCATGGGCCAGTGCTACCCTCAATAATCCCTTCCTTCAGGAGTCTTGCTACTTCGGATTTAATGAAGCTCCTATCCCCGGCACTGTACCGCCTGCTTTTGGTAGCGATGGGCTTACAGTCGCGGGTGAGGTTAGCGAACAAGGGGGGGGGTGACTTTAAGCGTGGAGAGGCTGCAAATGGTGCGCGGCGGGCGATTTAAAAGCTGCTGGCTGCAGACTGTGAGTGGGGGGAGGGGTCCGCCGTACGCTAATGTGACACTTTTAAGGTGGCACTGAAAATCCAACCCCAGTAGAACGGCAGCGCAGAGATGGGGCAGGACAAGAAGTTTAAAGTTTTTGTATTCTGTGCCCCTTACTGAAAGGGTCACTACACAGTAGCCACCGACGTCTGCTGAATGGGATTTGGAAGCCATAGAGATCCGATGGCGCGTTGGCAGGACCGGGAGAGAGTAACTGCGCACCGTGTCGGGGTGGATAAAGCTCTCCGTGCTCCTGCTGTCGAAAAGGCAGGTAGTGGCGCGGCCGTTTACCGTAATGTCCATCATGGACCTGGACAGTTGGTGAGGGAGAGATTGGTCCAGCGTCACGGAGGCCAGCGTATGGTCGAGCGAGTCGCTGTGGTCGTCAGACGAGGCGGTGGTTGAGTCCGGGTCACCCGCGATTGGAGTTGGAGGCGTCCAAGATGGCGGACAAAATGGCTGCGCCCATGATCCCGATCCCCACGCGGCTGGAGGTGTCCAAGATGGCGGACAAGATGGCTGCCCCCACGGTTCACACGCGGCGCTGCTGGCGTTAGCGGTTTTACCTTTGCAGGCGCTGACGTAGTGTCCTTTCTTCCCGCAGCCAGAGCAGGTAGCGTTTTTCGCCGGGCAGCGTGCTCTGGGGTGTTTTGCCTGGCCACAAAAGTAACATTTCGGGCCCTTGGACATCGCTGCAGCAGATGGTGCCGGGGGTGGCGGTCCCATGACCCAAGGTTGCGGCGTCCACGGTGCGGAGCAGTTAGGGGAGAATGCGTCCATATTCCGGTGGGCCGCATCAAGCGAGAGCGCGAGGGACACTGCCTTCTTCAGGTCGATTTCGCCCTTCTCCAACAGTCTCTGCCGGGAGTAGTCGGACTTGAGGCCCGCAACGAAAGCATCTCGGATAAGTCCCTCCGCGTGTGTTGCGGCCGATACCTCTTTACAATCGCAGGCTCGGCCGAGTATCTGTAGTGCCCGTAGGAATGCCTCCACTGATTCCCCGGACTGCTGTTTGCGGGATCTCAGGAGGTGTCTGGCATAAACCGTATTTACCGGGCGTGTGTATTGTCCTTTTAGCAGATCGATAGCCACCGCGTAGGTAGTCGCGTCCTGGATGAGCGTGTAGACTTGGTGGCCCACCTTGGAGGCCAGGATTTTTAGTTTGTTTCCATCTAGTGTCACGGCTGAGGCTTCCAGGTAAGCTTCGAAGCAACGCAGCCATTGTGCGAACTTGGTAGACGAACCCGCCTCTTGAGGGTCTAGGTCCAGGCATGTTGGTCTGAGGGTACGCAGCAGCGCCTGCTGCTCAGCGTTTGGTGCCGTCATTTGCTGCAGCGCCTGCTGCTCAGCGTTTGGTGCCGACATTTTGTTTTTGTTAATAAAATTGATGCGCTATCAATTACTCATAAAAGACGGAGAGTTAGGAGAGTAACTAAAAGGCTTTTATTAACAAAGAACAGAGCATGCCTCTCGTGGTTGACTGGTTTCCAAGAAGGCAGGGGGCTGCAGAGCAGTCACCTTTATACCTGGGCATGTGGGTGGAGCCAGGGGCGGAGCCAGCTGAGGCATGCATAGATACAACAGTGTGCAACAACAACAACAACGGTGAACAACAATAACAGTGGTTTACCACAAGAGTCTAACCACCTCCCCTTGACATTCAATGTCATTACCGTCACTGAATCCCCCACTATCAACATCCTGGGGGTCACCATTAACCAGAAACTTAACTGGACCAGCCACATAAATACTGTGGCAACAAGAGCAGGTCAGAGGCTAGGTATTCTGCGGCGAGTGTCTCACCTCCTGACCCCCCAAAGCCTTTCCACCATCTACAAGGCACAAGTCAGGAGTGTGATGGAATATTTTCCACTTGCCTGGATGAGTGCAGCTCCAACAACACTCAAGAAGCTCGACACCATCCAGGACAAAGCAGCCCGCTTGGTTGCCACCCCATCCACTACCTTAAACATTCACTCCCTCCACCACCGGCGTACCGTGGTTGCAGTGTGTACCATTTACAAGGTGCACTGCAGCAACTCGCCAAGGCTTCTTCGGCAGCACCTCCCAAACCCGTGGCTTTTTCCACCTAGAAGGACAAGTGCAGCAGGCGCATTGGAATACCACCACCTCCAAGTCACACACCATCCTGACTTAGAAGTATATCGCCAATCCTTCATCGTTGCTGGGTCAAAATTCTGGAACTCCCTACCTAACAGCACTGTGGGAGTACCTTCACCACACGGACTGCAGCGGTTCAAGAAGGCGGCTCACCACCACCTTCTCAAGGGCAACTAGGGATGGGTAATAAATGCTGCCCTTGCCAGCGATGCCCAGATCCCATAAGCGAATACAAAAAAAAACAAGACGTTCCAGGTTCTATCACTGGTCTGTGTTGAGTTAACTTTTCTAAGCTTGATGGCAGTATAAGCCTTACAATTGATCTTGGTATCCCTGAACTAGGAAGGGGGACACCAGCGAGAGATCCCGCTTCTGATTGCTACGTGCTCATGTGGGTATTGAATTACTTATCATTGGGATTATTTATCACTCTCCTCACTCATGGTGGTTAGCTTGTTGATACTTACTCAATAGACTCACAATTGAAACAATTTGGAGGTGTATGTACATAAGTCCTTAAAGGTGGCAGGACAAGTTGAGAAGGCATATGATTTCTTTGGCTTTATAAATAGTGCCATAGAGTAAAAAACAAGGAAGTTATGCTAAACCATAATAAAACACAGGTTAGGCCTCAGCTGGAGTATTGTGTTTAATTCTCAGCACCACACTTTAGGAAGTATGTCAAGGCCTTAGAGAGGGTGCAGAGGAGTTTTACTAGAATGGTACCAGGAATGAAGGACTTCAGTTACATAGAGAGACAAGAGAAGCTGGGGTTGTTCTCCTTAGAGCAGAGAAGGTTAAGGGGAAATTTAACAGAGGTTTTCAAGATCATCTGTCTTATAATGACTGTCTTATAATATGGCCAGTCAAATCATCAAGGGATTTCCAAAGAACCTGATCAGGGGTTTTGATAGAGTAAATAAAGAGAAAGGGGGAGAAATTCAGTTGGTGGCGCCAGCCGTTAGCGCCTTAAGAGGGCGATAAGTGGGGCGCGAGGCGGCTAGCGCCGGGCGCGGCGAGACCTGCGCCTTTGGCGAAATTGAGCGGACATTTAGCGGCGGCGCAAAACCGCAATGCCCGCTCAGCTACGCGCGCAGATCCTGAAATCATTTCATGGCGCAACGCCCTTGGGGCGCCCTGAACCAGAACTTCAGTGGCGCCCCCCTCCTTTCCGCCTGGCGCTCCCAGCGACTGGTTGACTGGAACGGTTCCCAGTCGCTGTGGGGCTGGGGGGGGCGCTATTTAAAGGGGGCTCTTCCTGGCTTATTTGTGGTAGCCATTTTTGGACCACTCCTTCTGTGAGAGAGAGAGATTTGCAGAGAGACAAAGGGAGAGAGCTTTCTGCATTGAGTCAACGCTCGCAGAGGTACTTCTGGCTTCAGCCCAGAACTTTGTAGTTGGTTTGATTTTTCACTGGCATAACCTTGAGTTGCCACATACTATGGGGACTGCAATGGGTGGAAACGTTGGGTTTCTCCATTGCATTGAGAGGGCTCAGAGACGCCGAGAGAGAGTGCCAATCATGGCCAGATGGAGGAGGGCCAACAGCCATCGGCACAGGAGGCCTTACCCTCCCAGTGTATTCCGCCAACAGTTCTCATACCTCAACATGTCTGAGGAGCAGTGTTTTCGGAGGCTTCGATTCAGCAGGGAGGTGGTCACTGAGCTCTGCCACCTGCTTCAGCCAGATCTGCAGCCTCAACTGAGGAGCAGGACGTCTCTGTCGGTGGCAGTGAAGGTGGCAGTGGCTCTCAACTTCTATGCCACCAGCTCCTTCCAATCCACTACTGGGGACATTGCCAATGTCTCCCAGTTCGCGGTGCATTGCTGCATCTGCCAAGTCACGAATGCCCTCTTTAAAAGGAGACGTCAGTACATTTCCTTCCCCATGAACCTGAACAAGCAGCAAGAGCGCACAATGGGATTTGCAAGAATAGCGGGCTTCCCCATGGTCCAGGGCACCATTGACTGCATGCATGTGGCTTTGCGGGTGCCATAAGAAAATGCTGAGGATTACCGCAACCGGAAGGGGTTCCATTCGTTGAACGTCCAGTTGGTGTGTGACCATAGAGAGCTGATACTAGCTGTCAATGCCCGCTATCCAGGCAGCAGCCACGACGCCTTCATCCTGCGCCAGACTTCTGCGGCAGACCTTTTCGAAGCCCTGGCTCACTCAGGAGGCTGGCTTCTCGGGGACAAGGGCTATCCTCTGTGCACCTGGCTGATGACCCTGCTCCGTGTGCCCAGCACCCCTGCTGAAGAACGATACGATGAGAGCCATCAAGCGACCAGGAACATCATTGAGCACACAATCGGCGTGCTAAAGCAACGGTTCCGCTGTCTGGACCATTCCGGGGGGAGCCCTTCAGTACTCACCTGAGCGAGTCTCCCATTTCGTTGTAGTGTGCTGCATGCTGCATAACCTGGCAATCCTCAGGGCTCAGCCACTGCCACCAGACATTGGAGCACCAGCAGAGGAGGAGGAGGAGGAGGAGCACCAAGACGGCAGGGAGGCACAAAGTGCAAGGGCTGTCTGTCAGCAGCTTATTGCAAGTCGGTTCTAGGCCCCCTCTGAGGGAATGGCTTGTGCCATTGAAAGAACATGAATGGAACCATTCCGCAACCCCTGAGCCGGTCAAGGCAACAATTAGTTCAAAGAGCAAACATGCACATTCTGAATAAAGACACTTCTTTATTTAACAAACTGTGTGCCCTTCCCGCATGACAAAGTAATAGAGAGAAACCCCAAAAAAAGCAGTCAGACACATAACTGGCTCTCACAACCTGGAGACAATGAACAAAAGAGTAAACAAAAAATGACTGGGGTGGAGATCGCCTTTACAGAAGGTAAGTACTGTAGAAAATATAGGGACAGTGTGATCTCCTGGAAGAATTTCGATCGCCTAGATGGGTCGGAGAGGAATTTCCCAGATTTTTTTCTCCCAAATTGGCCATTGGGTCTTTATCTGGTTTTTCGCCTCTCCCGGGAGATCACATGGGTTTGGGTGGATGCAGAGTGATAGAAGATTTGAGGTTAGGATCAGATCAGCCATGATCTTATTGAATGGTGGAGCAGGCTCGAGGGGCCGATTGGCCTACTCCTGCTCCTATTTCTTATGTTCTTATGTTCTTATGACCACAATCCTCGGCCTTCAGTAAAAAAATTAACAGCATTTTGCCACACCTCCTACTTTTTGCCCTTCAAGGGTGAGCTGCTTCACTTGCGAGATTGGCCCATTCCCACCCTGCAGATCCTCCGCAATGGGACCCCAGTGGCTGCAGCAAGGCTGGGGGAAGGCTGCTGAGTGTCAGAAACTGAGTCGGCAGATGCCCTTGAGGTACGGCCTGGACCAGCTCTGGGCCTGGAGGGCCCGGCTGCTGACTGCTCCAACTCTGCATGGGCAGCAGCAGTCTGTCCTACAGGTGGTGGCAGCTGCAGTGGTGAAGTGACAGTGTTGGCAGCAGGAATGCTGCCATCCTGACAGAGGACAGCAACTCCCTGGTCGGACGACACACTGGCACTCCCATGGGGCAGCACTGCAACATGTGGAGCAATCTGCTGAAGCACAGACTGCTGGCCTGCTGCGGCGCGGCGAGGGCCCCGGTGATTCCTGCCCGATCCAGCGAGGGTGGCAGCAGTCAGTGCTCATGTGGCCTCAATCTGCGGCTGCATCAGACCAGCCACTGACTGCATTGCACCACTAAGCACTTGCGTGGAAGCCGCCTGTGCTGCACCGAAGTCCTGCAGACACCTTGCCAGAGCTGCACCGAAGTCCTGGACACTCCTTGCCAGTGACTCAATGGATTCGGGCATCCTTGCCACTGCAGCCATGAGCTCAGTGTGCCTCTGCTCCGCCTGGGCGCCCATTTCAGCGAGGAGCGCACCTCTTCTGCGCTCACTGTAGCAGGACTGGAGGCCAGACTCTCCCTCCGGGGAGAAGGCCACCGAGCTTCCCTACCACCCGCCTGCATTGCTGCAGCCCGCTGGGCCCAGGAGCTTCACCCTCCTCAGACCCTTCCCCCCTGCTCCCCTCCAGGGAAGATGTGTCCCCATTATGGCCATGGGCTGCCTCGGCTGAGGGTGGCACTGATGGTCCAGCTTCCTCTTCCTCCTCGCCTTCAGAATCACTCACAGTGGCAGCTTGAGGGCCCGCCTCCTCACCTGGTGAATCAGCATCTGAAAGCAGGGAGGTACAAAAGTTGCTTTAGCGTGAGGACAGGGCGGCAGCGAGGGAGGCATGAGTGCTGCGATGCACTGTATTTGTTCGATAGTGGCAAAGGATGCTGGTGTGAGGCACAAGTGGAAGGAGAGAGGTCAAAAAGGTGATGACCTTACCATTGCTGTCCAGAACGGGGTCGGCATCTCCAGTGGCGACGGGACCAATCATCTGGCCTGCCATAATCCGCTCGGCTCGCTGCTCCAGATCGCTGCAGTCTTGAAGGTGAGGCCGGCCTCCCCCGGTCCGTTGCTGCTGCCTCCTGTTATGGGCCAGCTTGCCCTGCAAGAGAAAGGATGGGCTCTGAGTACAGTGTGAAGCCCTGATCTTGGCTGCACTGCCTCCCATGGTGGAATAGCCTTTACAGTGTGAAGCCCTGATCTTGGCTGCACTGCCTCCCATGGTCGATTAGCCCTTACAGTGTGAAGCCCTGATCTTGGCTGCACTGCCTCCCATGGTGGAATAGCCCTTACAGTGTGAAGCCCTGATATTGGCTGCACTGCCTCCCATGGTTGATTAGCCCTTACAGTGTGAAGCCCTGATCTTGGCTGCACTGCCTCCCATGGTGGAATAGCCTTTACAGTGTGAAGCTCTGATCTTGGCTGCACTGCCTCCCATGGTCGATTAGCCCTTACAGCGTGAAGCCCTGATCTTGGCTGCACTGCCTCCCATGGTGGAATAGCCCTTACAGTGTGAAGCCCTGATCTTGGCTGCACTGCCTCCCATGGTCGATTAGCCCTTACAGTGTGAAGCCCTGATCTTGGCTGCACTGCCTCCCATGGTGGAATAGCCCTTACAGTGTGTAAAGTGCTGAATGTGCATGTGAGTTTCACGAAAGGCCCATAGGTGTTGGATGAGGGCTGGGCATTGGGGCTTTCAGGACCCTTTGGCCATAAAGTGAGGTGCACATGCAGGGATGAAGAGGATACTGAAAAGGGTACTCACCCTGATGACCTGAGTGAGGTCGTTGAACTTCTTCCTGCATTGCACAGGGGTCCTAGGCACCATGCTGCTGGAGGTCACTCTGTGAGCCACTTCCCTCCAAGCTTTTCGATATTCATTGGGCAGCGGCCTCCTGCCACTGTCCGGAAACAGGATAGATCGCCTGCGCTCCACTGCGCCAACCAGAATCTGCAAGGCCCCCTCACTGAACCGCTGTGCTCGCTCCCTGGCCCTCTCCATGGTCCTAGGCATTAGAATGTGGCAGCAGGTCTGTCCAGGCCGAGAATCAGGGCTCCGATGCGCAGGGTGTGGCTGCAATCCAAGATCGAACCTCCCCTTTAAGAGCCGACCGGCGCCAGCATGTCTGCGTGCAATCGCTAACTGGCCGCACCTGCGCTGCGCCCGCCCTCGGTGGTAGCGCCTCGCTTCTCCGGCTTAGCGCCTTAGGACAGTCATGCAGCACCTGTTTTAGCGCTCCAAGCACCTCCTGGGGCGAAGCAGGTCAATTTAGCAGTAGGTGGTGATAATTTGCGCCGGGCGCTAAATTTCGCGCCCGCTCGAGTATAACGCCCCAAACGTGGCGATACTGAATTTCTCCCCCAAACTGTTTCCAGTGATAGAAGGGTCGGTAACCAGAGAGCACAGATTTATGGTAATTGGCAAAAAAAACAGGCGACCTGAAGAAACATTTTTTTAACGCAGCGAGTTGTGATCTGGAATGCACTGCCTGAAAGGGTGGTGGAAGCAGATTCAATAGTAACTTTCAAAAGGGAGTTGGATAAATACTTACACCGGAGAAATTTACAGGGTGATAGGGAAAGAGCAGGGTAGTGGGATTAATTGGACAGCTCTGTCAAAGAGCTGGCACAGTCACGATGGGCCGAATGGCCTCTGTCTGTGCTGTATCATTCGATGAAAGAATGGGCACTTGGGGAGGTACTGGAAGGGAGTGGGTGTTCGTGGAACTATTCCCCAGCATGAATGATAAATGTAAGAACATAAGAAATAGAAGCAGGAGTAGGCCATTCGGCCCTTCGCGCCTTCTCCGCCATTCAATAAGATTATGGCTGATCTTCTACCTCAATTCCACTTTCCTGCACTATCCCCATATCCCTTAAATATCCTTCAAGATGATGACCTTCAAGGGAGATGGGGAGGAAATAGTGGGAAGAAAAAAGAGAAGGAAAATAATGAAGTGTAAAAGAATAAATGGAATCGGTGCGCGTGCCGACACAATGGCCATATTGTTCATCCTCCTGTTCATGAAACTACCTGAAGCATAAGCTGGCCTGGTTTACAAGCAGGAATTGTTGATTCTGAATGTTTAGACATGGGGCCAGAAATTCGGGTTGGAGGCTTCCCGCGGGCGCAAGGCCCCAACCTGCACTTACATAACGCGCCTGCCGTTGTGCTGTGGGGCCGCGTGGGATTTCGATCCTGGGCCTCCTCCAGCTGCCACTGTACAGTGCTTGCGTATCCCAGCGCGAAGTTAGTTCGCAGCGTCCCCTGGGATCATGTGGGCCATGGGGAGCCAATCGGAGCAGGGAATCTCCATTCATAGATTTGACAGGAAGAAGACCTGTCAAATCTATGAATAGAGATCGGCCCCAAAACCTAAGTAAAACTTCAAATACAGTACATTTTTTTTAAATCACATTTTTAAAATAACTATAAATTACATAAATTAACTATTTTAAACAAAAATTTAAATTTTTGAAAAAATTAATTTAAGTTTTTAACAGGGCTAAAAATAAACTTATGCTTCTTTAAAGTATTTTAAAATGATAAACCTGTGGAAAAAATGTTTTAATTTTACTTAATTAACCTCTTACCTTGTTAAAAGCAGGCCTTGTGACTGCTTTTTTCACGCGCAGCTGCTAGGGACTTACCTGCATGGAGAAACCTGTAAAAAAAATCAGAAGTTCCAGGCGTACGCGCTGCCTCTCCGGCGCACGCGTTTGACCTGTGAATCCCTTCCTTCAAGGGAACGGAAGTTCCGGTTTCCAGCGCATGCGCAGTGCATGCATGAAACCGGCACTTTCGTTGGCCCTACGCGTGAGTACACAACGCGTACTCACCTGTGGGGACCCGAATTTCTGGCCCAAATAATAAATGAGGTTATAAACAGCTCAGAGAGTTTATAAAAGGTTAGAAAGTGTTGAAACACCACCTGCCTGGGGGCACAGCAGGTGGAATGTTGCCTCGACATGGGCATCATCAGCACTAAGTAAAACACTGAAGCAACACAGTGTCATTAATAGAGCTGTGTTTGCTTTAGCTTTTGAAGTGAAACTGCAGAAAGAGGTTTCATTGGTTTCATGCAGTTGGTGAGTTTCGGTGAGACTTGTCGTTCTGGATGGTAAGCCACTCCTAAAATGGGGAAGAGTGCCTCCTCTGATAACTCAGTTAGTAAATGTCTTTCCCATCTTGTACAGACCAGGAAAGATCCTGGTTCGATGCCTGGCCTTGTGTGGAGTTAGTTGATCTCAGCTCAGATGACAGTGGGGGTACTGCAGCAGACCTCAGTGCCCTGCCACAGGGAGGAGCAGAATCAACCAGGCTCCTCTTTCTGCTCGCTATCCAGTGCTTGAAAGTCTGTAGGCAGCAGTATCAAGCTCAGCTGTGGTGCTTTCCACAATCAAAACAAGGCTTCTTCGGAAGCACCTCCCAAACCCGTGACTTCTTCCACCTAGAAGGACAAGGGCAGCAGGCGCATGGAAACACCACCACCTCCAAATTCCTCTCCAAGTCACACACCATCCTGACTTGGAAATATATCAGCCGATCCTTCATCGTCGCTGGGTCAAAATCCTGGAACTCACTCCCTAACAGCACTGTGGGAGCACCTTCACCACACGGACTGCAGCGGTTCAAGAAGGCGGCACACCACCACCTTCTCAAGGGCAATTAGGGATGGGCAATAAATGCTGGGCTTGCCAGCGACGCCCACATCCCATAAACACATTTTTTTTTAAAAATAGCCTGCTGACGCTCACTGTCTGGATTGCACAAGTAAAATGGCCACGTGGGCGAGTGATCAGAGGGCAGCCGCATCTTTGAACTTGTACCCGTGTGAGAGTTCGTTTCTTGCTTTTGGACTGTGCAATGGCAGTCCGAGTTCTGCTTCTCTCAGTTCGTGGTCTGAACCATGCTGAGTGGGGTACTCTAACTCAGACCTGGTGGTCCCTGATGCCTCCTGGCTACAGTGGGCATTGACAGCTGTACCCCTGCCCTGGTGGCTGCAGATGTGCCAGGTCAGGAAGCAGAAGGGCATAAAATTACCAATCAAAACCCAGACAAAAAAAGAATGAACCCTTCCTACCTTTGCGCATTTTATGATTGTAATGAAACGTCTCCTGACGGAAACCAAGTTGCTGTTGAGGTTTGCAAGAGAGTTTGAATTAACAAGCTTGCACTGCATTAGATGTTTTGATTAAATATTAAATATATTTACTGCTCTTTTAAAATCAAATTAGTTCAGACATTTAAAGGCCGATTTTAACTCTGGGCGGGTATCAGGAGTGCAGGTGGTGAACCTTCCGGCCCTCCGTATCATAAGGCCTGGGAGATTTTAACTCCCGGGACTCACTTCCAAGCTCTGAATCTGACCTGTGAATGATGTCATCGCCAGCAGGTGGGAGTCAAAATTAGGGGTGGGTGTCAGGGTCAGGCATCCACTGCGGATCCACGGAAATGGTCCATGGCAAGGTAAGTATGGAATGAGAGGACAGACGGTAAGTCTGTGATCGGGTAGAAGCCCAGGGCAGGAGAGGCCCAAAGTATCCTTGTGGGGCCAGGAGGAGCCTTACATCTTGCTTTTCCTGTCCCCACAAGGAACCTTTAAAAAAAATTTTTTAAATACTTACCTGGGCCATCTGTGGTCTGGATTCTTGCTGCTGCCAGGTTTTGCTGATGGTTCGGAGAACGTGTGGACCTTTGTCGGGCCTATGGTTAAAATGGTGTACGCATCCTGATTATGTCATCGGGGCACATAAGAACATAAGAAATAGGAGCGGGAGTAGGCCATTTGGCCCCTCGAGCCTGCTCCGCCATTTAATGAGATCATGGCTGATCTGATCTTGGGCTCAGCTCCATTTCCCTGCCCGCTCCCCATAACCCATTGTGAAGGAATAAGCAATATAACCTATTCATAAAAATACACCATTCTATGAAAGAATTCTAGCCCTAATAAAACATGACAAACTGGGTCTGGAAATCGAGAAACCTAACGATGAAAAAGCTGTGATAGCATTCTGGCTATTGAGATAAGATAAGTTGTTGACACTGAATCAATAACCTTATTGAAACAGAAGGTTAAAGGCTCCTGAAGTCTGAACCTTTGGGAACAAGGCAATAGTTACCTAGTTCTAATTTACATCTTGTAAAGGAACACATAAAAGTAACAAACATCTGCCTTCATAAAAATGAAACCAAGTAAAGCGCACCTGCTGATTACACCATTTTTTATGATAAGCTTAGCACACCTAAAGGAGAGAAATAGTTCTGTAGTGCTACCAGCTGAGGTGACTAAGAACTGCAGGGGTCAGCAGAAAAATGACTAGAGATAATTAGCTTACATCAGCAGAAAACCTTAAAGGAAATACTACTGGAAAAGTGTATAAATATTGAACTCTTAAATGGGATAATAGACTCGCTTAAAGGGGCAAAGTGATTCTTGGCTTCAGAGCTAGCTCTGTAAGTCTACAACTCTTTGTACCTCGGGGATCAAGGTACTGTATTTGATTTTGGTGGCTATCCTGAATAAACTTTAAGAACTGTAAAACTGCAGCGAAGTTAAGATTTGAGAGTAAGGATCTCTGACAAGATTGTAAAGCTTTCTCTTTTTGGAACTATTAATGTTGCAATTGACTCACCAACTGTAAATTATATGTGGGTTCTTTAATAAATCTATATATTTTTAGAATTGTTTCACATAATACTTCTGTATAAAACTCGCAAACTCAATCTCTGTACACTCTTTGGTGAGGAGTTGCAGAATTCTGGGGGAGTTTTCCGGACCCTCATAATATCCAAAACGTTACAGTCAAGCTAAACTTATTAAAAGTGCTATCTGGAGGACGATAACTTTTTCAGGTTGTTCCTTTCCTTTAGGGAGAGATAGTCCGGACCTTTAGACCCAATTAAGCGTCTTTAGGATTCGGCTACCTCAAACTTTAGTTGAAAATGAACGTCTGAGGAATACGCCTGATCCGGGGTAGCCCTAAAGGGGCTAGGACTAGTAATTATCCTTTCACCATCACTCCCTTATTGTTCAAAAATCTGTCTATCTCCACCTTAAATATATTCAATGACCCAGCCTCCACAGCTCTCTGGGGCAGAGAATTCCACAGATTTACAACCCTCTGAGAGAAGAAATTCCGACTCATCTCAGTTTTAGATCGGCGACCCCTTATTCTGAAACTATGCCTCTAGTTCTAGATTCCCCCATGAGGGGAAACATCTTCTCAGCATCTACCTTGTCGAGCCCCCTCAGTATCGTATATGTTTCAATAAGATCACCTCTCATTCTTCTAAACTCCAATGAGTATAGGGCCAACCTGCTCAACCTTTCTTCATAAGACAACCCCTTCATCTCAGGAATTAACCCAGTGAACCTTCTCTGAACTGCCTCCAATGCAAGTATATCCCTCCTTAAATAAGGAGACCAAAACTGTATGCAGTACTCCAGGTGTGGTCTCACCAATACCCTGTACAGTTGTAGCAGGACATCTCTGCTTTTATACTCCAACCCCCTTGCAATAAAGGCCAACATTACATTTGCCTTTTTGATTACTTGCTGCACCTGCAGGCTAACTTTTTGTGTTTCATGCACAAGGACCCCCAGGTACCTCTGTACTGCAGCATTTTGTAATCTCTCTCCATTTAAATAATAATTTGCTTTTTTATTTTTCTTACCAAAGTGGATAATCTCACACTTTCCCACATTATAGTCCATCTGCCAAATGTTTGCCCACTCACTTAGCCTGTCTATATCCCTTTGCAGACTCTTTGGGCTGGATTTTGCCATTGGGGCGAGCTGGGGGCGTGTCAGGTGGTTTTCGTGTCAGGAACCCGACTCCAATGTGAAGTGGGAAAAAAGTATGATTTTCCCCTAATTGGGCATTTGATTTCCAGCGTGTGGAAACCTCTGGCCCAATTAGTCTTTCCATCCTGAAAGTCACCTCTGATGACGTCATCAGTGCTGCTGGATTTAAGGCCTGCAATCAGCCTTGCTTCTTCTGGAGACTGGAAATGCTTTGGACATTGTATGAAGGACTTCATTTACCGACCATGTCCACCAGCAAGCAAAAGTGTGCACCTCGCTTTGATGAGCCCTTCCTCCAAGCTCTGGTGCAGGGAGCAAGATCTAATAAGGAGGTGCTCTTCCCTTCCTCAGGGAGAAAAAAGCCACCCCAGCAGACTAAAGCTGTGTGGCTGCAAGTGGCCCATGAGATCAACTCCATCTCTATGTGCCGCAGAATTTGGCTGCCATGCAGGAACAGGTTTCATGTCCTTCTCCACACAGGAAAAGTGAATATGACTTTCCCATCACCCGCAATCTGATCCCCATCGCCTCTCCTCACCAGCACTCTGCTTTGCCAACCTCTTCCTCCACATCCCACTTGACACTTACATCCCTGCACCCTTACCCATTCCCTCTCTCTCTATGGTCACATTCATCTAACTATTCGACCATGCAGCCCTCACACTCTCTGTCACTGTGATGCAATGACAACTTACAACACACAGGGAGGGCCCTTTGTCTCCTTCTAAGCATCTATGTTATGGAATCTCTACACTCACTCCTTCATTCTCACTCAAACTCCACTTGTGTCCCTCATTGCAGGAAAAGAGAGCCCACAATAAGAGGGAAAGAGCAAGGACAGGAGGAGGGCCACCCTCAGTAGCCCAGCTCACTACCTTGGAGGAGGCGGCCCTGGAAATTGCTGGGATCAAGGGGGACAGACAGGCAGGCGCATCACAGCAAGCTGGTGACAGAATAGTTTGGCATCTCTCTCATTGACATTGCATGAGTCACTGATAATGAATCTGATGCTCTAACAGATTGACTTATGATCATCTGTACTATTCAATGTGCATGTAACCTCAACCTCATATCTCTAACTCTTTCCTTTACTCCCCCACAGGACCACCGACAGCCCCCATCCCCACTATCCAGGAGGAAGAGCCTGAGCTTCCAGACTCCTCAGAGGAAGCTGCAACCTCTGAGGGCGCTGCGTCAGCAGAATTAAGTGCACACATCACCAGTGCAGACATTCACACCTCGGTGGGACCTTCGGGACATAGAGTAGAGTTGTCACCTGATGTATCACAGCTCACAAGTGAGCATCAGCAGATGATGGAGACAGGGACAGCAGTGGAGAGTCCTCGTCAGCTCTGCTGCATGTCGGCCCTGTGCCTCTGGGTCCATCCAGAAGGAGAGCGATGCTGGAACTCCAGGAACAGGTGCAGGAGTCTTGGCAGATTTTGTCTCCAGGGTTGCTGTGAGTGTGGAGTGAATGGAGGAGTCCATCGCTAACATGAGCAGAGCCTTTGTGGAGGCGTTGGCGCATTGAACGCATCACCGGAACGGATGGCAACCTCCTTGGAAAGGATGGCTACCTCCATGGTAAGGCTGGCTACCATAGAGGAGAGGATGGCTACGGTAGAGGAGAGAATGATTACGTCCATGGAGGAGCTTAGTCGCCAGGGTATTGAAAACATGGTAATTGTTCAGAATAGACTGACATCTCTTGAGGAGCGATGGTCAGCTATTGAGCAAACAAACCAGACCTTCATGCAAGTCCTCTGGAGTATGACTTCCAGTGCAGAAACGGGTTCTCGTGGCCCACCTGCAGTGCAGCAAGGTGCTGTCCAGCCACTTGCTAGCTCTGAAGTTGGGCTGACCCATGAGAGGGATGCTGGTGGCATACAACAAGGAAGTGGGGGCTCCTCTCCAAGCGCTCACACGACCATGCCACTGCAGAGCCCTCGGTCAGTGCCCCACCAGAGTCCCCACCCAAGTGAGATCGGCGTCTCAAACCCTGCACAGCCGCAGGAGCAGCAGACTGTTGCTGAGCCCTCACAGGCTTGCAACTCCAGAGGACGCCCGCCAAAGGTGTAGAGACAGGAGCAGCAAGAAAGTGAGCAGGGGGCCTCCACATCTGCTGAAGCCACAGGGGAAGCACCACGTAGGAGCACGCGTAAGAGGAAGAGAATGCACAAGTAGTCACAAGGGTAGTCACTTGGGTGCAATGTGTTTATTTTTAAAATGCCATCAGTTGCTTATTGTCATAAAAAATTCTGATGGCAAACTGTTGCAGTTGTGGCGTGTGTCATTTCGCAAATGGGACTTCCACATTGAGAGCTTAGGGTGACTTGCAATTGTCAGTATGGTGGTCAGAGTGATAGGAATCCGCAGGTTCTTGGCCATTGTCAATGATCTGATAAGAAGGTGCGAAGCCAAAGTGTTTGATTGTGCAGGCTAAGCAAATCTGGCCAAGATGAGTGCGTCCCTTGCATCCTGGGCAGCAATGTGGTCGCGCGCTGGTGCCTTCTGGCCTGTGCAGCTTCAGGTGGGTGAGCAACAGCTTGGCGCTCCTGTTGTTGCTTCTGCTGTTGGTGGTGCTGTTGTTCATAGTTCTGCTGCTGCCACGGCTGGTCTTCATCCGAATCTGATGTCTACGATGAAAGGAAATAAATGGTTCCCATGCTTCTGGTAAATGCCTCAGTTGAGGAAGCGCTCAGTCAAGGTGGCGAGAGGGGTTTCCCAGGAGGTCACACTGGAGATGGGTGTCAGGCTCCAAACTTCCACAACAATGGGTATGCCTACTAAAAGTTCCCCCAGACCTGAGACAACAAAGTCCTGCCACCTGCAAATGATGATTGCTGAAAACTCCTTTTTAATGATGGAGCTGCAACTGTTAGTAAGCAATCCACTTGTGAGGCCGCCAGGATTCACTGGCGTGTTCCAGAGGAGACGTGTAGCAGGTGGGAAAAGTGATAAAATCAGAAAGGCCTCTCAAAATGGAATTATAGAGACAATTAAGTGGTTGTTAAGGGCCTTAAGGGCCTATCCCACCTCTTGGAGGCGGGATGGAAATGGGGTCAGAAAACTCACATTTGGGAAAATTGCTCGGAGGCGGGATCAGGCCCACACGCCATTTTTTGCGATTTTACCACCTCACACATCTCCAATCCCGCCTCCTCGCGCCTGGCAAAATCGAGCCCTTTGTGTCCTCTTCACAACTTGCTTTCCCACCTATCTTTGTATCATCAGCAAATTTGTCTACATTACACTTGGTCCCTTCATCCAAGTCATTAATATAGATTGTAAATAGTTGAGGCCCCAGCACTGATCCCTGTGGCACCCCACTAGTTACCATTTGCCAACCGGAAAATGACCCATTTATCCTGACTCTCTGTTTTCTGTTAGTTAGCCAATCCTCTATCCATGCTAATATATTACCCCCAACCCTGTGAGCTCTTATCTTGTGCAGTAAACTTTTATGTGTCACCTTATCAAATGCCTTCTGGAAATCCAAATACACCACATCTCCTGGTTCCCCTTTATCCACCCTGCTCATTACATCCTCAAAGAACTCTAATAAATTAGTCAAACATGATTTCCCTTTCATAAAACCATGCTGACTCTGCTTGACTGTATTATAATTTTCTAAATGTCCTGCTATTGCTTCCTTACTAATCGACTCCAGCATTTTCCCAATGACAGATGTTCGGCTAACTGGTCTATAGTTTCCTGCTTTCTGTCTCCCTCCCTTCTTAAATAGGGGCGTTACATTTGCAGTTTTCCAATCCGCTGGGACCTCTCCAGAATCCAGGGAATTTTGGTAGTTTGCAACAAATGCAGCCACTTCTTTAAAGACCCTAGGATGCAGGCTATCAGGTCCAGGGGACTTGTCCACCTTTAGTCCCATTATTTTACCGAGTACTTTTTCTCTAGTGATAGTGATTGTTTAAAGTTCCCCCCTCCCTATAGCCCCTTGATTATGTGTTATTGGGATGGCTTTAGTGTCTTCGACCATGAAGACTGATACAGAATATTTGTTCAAAGTCTCTGCCATTTAAATTCAGCCCCCGATCCTCTGGGGCAAGCGGCCTTCCTGTGCCCAAATTCAGGCAAGTAAAATAGGAGGAGGGCAGGAACTGGTAGGAAACGCGGCACAGTCCACCCTGCCTGTATCATACCTGGCGGTGGTTAAAATTGGCCCTTTAGTGTTTTGATAGCTGTCAGCCATGGCTCATTGGTAGCACTCTCACCTCTGAGTCAGAAGGCTGTGGGTTCAAGAGACACTCCTGGGTCTGGAGTTCAAAATCTAGCTGACACTTCAGTGCAGTGCTGAGGGAGGGCTGCACTGTTGGAGGTGCCTTTTGGATGAGACATTAAACCAAGGTGGACCCTCGTAATTGGATTTAAAAGATCCCATCGCACTATTTTAAAGAAGAGCAGGGGAGTTCTCCCTGGTGTCCAGGCTAATATTTATCCCTCAACCAACATCACTAAAATCAATGATGTGGCCATGTATCTCTTTGCTGTTTGTGGGACCTTGCTATGTGAAAATTGGCTGCTGTGTTTCCTACATTACAACAGTGACTACACTTCAAAAGTACCTCATTGGCTGTAAAGCACTTTAGGACATCCTGATGTCATGAAAGGCGCTATAGAAATGCAAATTCTTTCTTTCTTACTTTGAGAATAAAAATTGGAGTTAGATGCCTTGCTTTCAGCAATTAGAATTCACAAGTCACCAGCAATGTTAAAAAAAAAGAAAAGCAAGACTTGCATTTATATAGTGCTTTTCACGACCTCAGGGTGTCTGAAAGTGCTTTACAGCCAATGAAGTACTTTTGAAGTGTAGTCACTTTTTATAATGTAGGAAATGCAGCCAATTGCGCACAGCAAAGCTCCCACAAACATCAATGTGATAATGACCAGATCATCATTTTTTTTTGTTGATTGAGGAATAAATATTGGCCAGGACACCAAGGATAACTCCCCTGCTCTTCTTCTAAATAGTGCCATGGGATCCTTTACGTCCAGCTAAGAGAGCGGACGAGACCTCATTTAATGTCTCATCCGAAAGACGGCACCTCCGACAGTGCAGCACTCCCTCAGCATTGCACTGGAGTGTCAGCCTAGAATTTGGTGCTCCAGTCTCTGGAGTGGGGCTTGAACCCACAACTGAGTCAAAGGCGAGAGTGCTACCCACTGAGCAACGGCTGGTCCCGCTAAGCTGCGTGGTCATGCAACGGTCTGGAAGTCCTGCGCAGGCCGCTCAATGGCTTTACAATTGAAATAACCGCGCATGCGCGAGAAATTGAATAGGCTCCGCAGCCCATTAAAGGGGCTGCGCACGCAAAAATAATTAATGGGAACAAAGGTCACCAGTTTCCAACAGATCTCTGTTAGGAATGGCAACACCAGGTAAAAGAAACAGATCACTCGGAGTCTCAGTTTGAAGCTGCTTTTCCAGGATCTCTTAGCATAACATAAAAATACATCTAAGGGGTTTCAGGCAGGCATGTAAAGAATGTGTCTTAATTCTGATCCTCTTTTATGATTCAATCCATTTATAAACTGGTACAACCAGCTTCTCCTGGTATGGGGTTACCAGTTCAAACCTCACAAAAATATTTGAAGAGTGCAACAGTTCCGGTTGGTGTAAAGTGGAGTTTTCCAGTTTGTGTTCAGGTGGTATCCTGCTCGTACCTGCCTGAACTGTTTTCTTAATCAAATGTTTACAGAAGTACATTGTCCAATAGAATATTTACTGCTGTATAGTAAGAGGTTGGGGGGGGGGGGACAAATTTACCCTAATCTTTTGCTACTTGTTTCCCTCATTATTTATGTTACCCTCTCCATAACACCATTCACCTTTCCCTTGTTAAATGGCAGACAAGGAGATGAGCTGTTGCCATGCCTCTGCCAATGATGCTTTTGACCATCAGCTGTCTGGATGCCCAGGAAGTAGCTGCTGATGGATGGCATGGGTGAGATCAGAACTGGTTAGGCATGGACATGGGCAGAGCTGCAAATCAATAGTCCATGACTGAATGATGCAGTGTGTTGGACCTGTGGCAACACTGTGATAGGCCTTTTACTTGTAAGACCTACAATGATTTCCATTCCAGTCAATGGGATTTGAATAGCTTGCGCTTCATTCATAAGCAAAGAGTCAAGTAGCAAATGGTGCTATCAGTGTCTGTTTTTTCCTTGGGGAATTTTTTTATTCTTCAAGGTGACTGTCAGTACTAGGGAGTACAGCACCTTTTTTCTTTTCTAATACAGTAAAGGGTATGCCAAGATACCATGAGCCAGATTCAGCTGAGCCCTACCTCCCTACTCCACCAGAATTATTTTTGTTTCCATTTCCCACACAATCAATCCATATGGCCTTTCTATTGAGATTGCCAATTAGTGCTCAATTGTGAGCTGGGTTGATATTGCCCAGATTCATTTCATCTCAGGGCCTGACAGACAGCAAAGAAAAGACAATTTCATCCCATCCCCTGGGCTAAATTCAAACCCAGGTCCCAGAGATGGAAGGACAGTGCACTATTATCATTCAGCAGGTCAGGCAGCATCTGTGGGGAGAGAAACAGAGTTAACATTTCAGGTCGAAGACCTTTCATCAGAACTGGGGCTGGTGCTTGGGGTGGGATCCCCTATTGGTATGCAGCCAGTGGCGTCCACCTCCTTGGGATCTACCCTCCTTTCTCCGCCACATTCCTGGCCCACTGGAGCCTTCTCCGCTTTTCCAGATTTTTCATGCTTCTCTCCCTCTCTGCTATTCTGCTGTGACCATTTACACCTCCTCTGGATCTATCTTTTATTTCTTTTCTTGTCCCATTATCACTACCTTTTGCCTGGCACCATCATCCCTTTTGTCATTGAATTACTCCTGCTTTTCACCCTATCACAGACTTTCCCTTTTATTCTTTCCTCCTCCCCCACTTTTCCCTGGCCCTGTGCTTGCTTAAAAACTATTCATCTCTAACATCTTCCAGTTCTGACATCGACCTGAAACATTAACTGTTTCTCTCTCCACAGATGCAGCCTGACCTCCCGAGTGTTTTGCAGCATTTTCTGTTTTTATTTCAGATTTCCAGCATCCGCAGTATTTTGCTTTTGCCTTATTGTTATTTAATGTATGCAGACTCAGTATATAATTCCAGCCATCTTAGAGCATTGCCATCACCAGCATGCAAAGCATGTAGGCCACCAGATAGTTTAGTTAGTGGGTGTGATCCAATGATGTGGGACATGGTTTGTATTTGTTCTCAAGGACTTTTGTCATTATTATGAAAGCCCCACTGGTGAAGATTTGAGGCGCATTGTCCCTGTCCAGTTCAAAAGTGACTGAGAAACGCTCAACTATGGAGTGGCCAATAGCAACCTGGTTGACATTCTGTAGGGTCGGAAATTATATAGTGATTTATAGGAGCATCTGCTGTCCATTCTTCATGGCAGAGATTTGGTAAGGAAAGGTCAAACGAATCAGGAAAGGCTGACCATATTGGGTGCCTCAAAGAGAACTGTGCTGTTCGTGGATAGAACAAATCAGAGTGAATTGGCAACATGATTTTGTCACAAAGTCTTTTCACCAATTTGACTACTGCACCTGAGTGACAAAGATGTAGCGGAGCTATGTTGCAGAAGGCTGGTAACCATGAGAGGGCAGTAGGATGCAGTATGCCTGACACAAGATGCACAGAAGGGTCCAGGTGAGCGGGAATTAAAAAAGTCAATGAGAAATGAGAAAATAATAGAGCAGGATAGAGATGGGGGAAATAATAACCAGGGTGTGACAGGAAGGGACAGAATGTTTATAAATAAGAGTGCAACAGAAAATGGGGCCAAAACAAGGAGAAATGGTAAAAAGACAAAGTTAAAAGCTCTATATCTGAATGCACGCAGCATTCGGCACAAATAGATACAAATGGGTATGATCTGATTGCCATTGCACAAACGTGGTTGCAAGGTGATCAGGGCTGGGAACTGAATATTCCAGGGTATTTGACCATTTGGAAGGATAGACAGAAAGGAAAGGGAGGTGGGGTGGCTTTGTTGGTAAAGGATGGGATCAGTGCAGTGGTGAGAAGTGATATTGGCTCAGAAGATCAAGATGTAGAATCGGTTTGGGTGGAGATAAAAAATAATAAGGGGAAAAAGTCTCTGGTGGGCATAGTCTACAGGCTCCCGAGCAGTAGCAATACTGTTGGACAGAGTATAAATCAACAAATAATGGAGGCCTGTAAAAAAGGTACGGTAACAATCATGGGTGATTTTAATCTCCATATTGATTGGACAAATCAAATTGGCCATGGTAGCCTTGGGGAAGAGTTCATAGAGTGCATCGGTGGCATAGTGGTTAGCACTGTTGCCTCACAGCGCCAGGGACCCGGGTTCAAATCTGGCCTCGGGTGACTGTCTGTGTGGAGTTTGCACATTCTCCCCGTGTTTGCGTGGGTTTCCTCCGGGTGCTCCGGTTTCCTCCCACAGTCCAAAGATGTGCGGGTTAGGTTGATTGGCTATGATAAAAAAAAATTGACCCTTAGTGTTAGGGGGATTAAATACATGGGGTTACGGGGATAGGGTGGGATATGTGTTGGTGTAGGGGTTACGGGGATCAGGTGGGATATGTGTCGGTGCAGGCTCGATGGGCCGAAATGGCCTCTATCTGCACTGTGGGGTTTCTGTGATTCTGTGATTCTGTGATCTGGGATGGTTTCCTAGAACAGTATGTAATGGAACCAACCAGGGAGCAGGCTATCTTGGGTCTGGTACTGTGTAATGAGACAGAATTAATAAATGATCTCATTGTAAAGGATCCTCTAGGAAAAAGTGATCATAGCATGGTTGAATTTCAAATTCAGTTGGAGGGTGAGAAAGTTGTATCTCAAACCAGTGTCCTGATCTTAAACAAAGGCAATTACAATGGCATGAGGGCAGAACTGGCTAAAGTGGACTGGAAAAATAAATGAAAAGGTAAGACAGTTGAAATGTAGTGGCGGACATTTAAGGAGATATTTTATAACTCGCAACAAAAATACATTCCAGTGAGAAAGAAAGATTTTAAGAGAAGGGAGCACTATCCGTGGCTAACTAAGGAAGTAAAGGGTGGTATCAAATTAAAAACGAAGGCATACAATGTTGCCAAAATTAGTGGGAGGCCAGAGGATTGGGAAATGTTTAAAAACCAGCAAAGGATAATTACAAAAATAATAATGAGAGAGAAGATGAATTGTGAGAGTAAACTGGCAAGAAATATTAAAACAGAAAGTAAGAGCTTCTACAGGTATATAAAAAGGAAGAAAGTAGCTAAAGTAAACATTGGTCCCTTAGAGGATGAGCATGGGGAATTAATAATGGGGAACGGGGAAATGGCAGAGACTCTGAACAAATATTTTGTATCTGTCTTCACGGTAGAAGACACTAACAACATCCCAATAATGAACAATCAAGGGGCCACAGGGAGGGGGGAACTAATGACAATCACTATCACTAAGGAAAAAGTACTTGCTAAAATAATGGGACTAAAAGACGACAAGTATCCTGGACCAGATGGCCTGCATCCCAGGGTCTTAAAAGAAGTGGCTGCAGAGATAATGGATGCATTGGTTGCAATATACCAAAATTCCCTGGACTCTGGAGAAATCCCAGCGGATTGGAAAACAACAAATGTAAAACCCCTATTTAAGAAAGGAGGGAGACAGAAAGCAGGAAACTATAGACCAGTTAGCCTAACGTCTGTCATTGGGAAAATGTTGGAGTCCTTCATTAAGGAAGCAGTAGCAATCATAATGCAGTCAAGCAGAGTCAGCATGGTTTTATGAAAGGGAAATCATGTTTAACAAATTTGCTGGAGTTCTTTGAGGATGTAATGAGCAGGGTGGATAAGGATGAGCCAGTGGATATCGTGTATTTGGATTTCCAGAAGGCATTCGATAAGGTGCCACATAAAAGCTTACTGCATAAGATAAGAGCTCACGGAGTTGGGGTAATATATTAGCATGGATAGAGAATTGGCTAACTAACAGAAAGCAGAGCGTTGGGATAAATGGGTCATTTTCAGGTTGGCAAATGTAACTAGTGGGGCGCCACAGGGATCGGTGCTGGGGCCTCAACTATTTACAATCTACATTAATGACTTGGATGAAGGGACCGAGTGTAATGTAGCCAAGTTTGCAGATGATACAAAGATGGGTGGGAAAGCAAATTCTGCAGAGGACTCAAAGAATCTGCAAAGCGATATAGACAGGCTAAGTGAGTGGGCAAACATTTGGCAGATGGAGTATAATGTGGGAAAGTGCGAGGTTATCCACTTTGACAGGAAAAATTAAAAAGCAAATTATTATTTAAATGGAGAGAAATTACAAAATGCTACAGTTCAGAGGGACCTGGGGGTCCTTGGCCATGAAACACAAAAAGTTAGCATGCAGGTGCAGCAAGTAATCAAAAAGGCAAATGTAATGTTGGCCTTTATTGCAAGGGGTTTGGAGTATAAAAGCAGGGAGGTTCTGCTACAACTGTACAGGGTATTGGTGAGACCACACCTTGAGTACTGAGTACAGTTTGGTCTCCTTATTTAAGGAAGGATTAACTTGCATTGGAGGCAGTTCAGAGACGATTCACACGGATGATTCCTGAGATGAGGGGGTTGACTTCTAAAGAAAGGTTGAGCAGGTTGGGCCTATACTCATTCGAATTTAGATTGAAACATATAAGATACTGAGGGGGATTGACAAGGTAGATCCAGAGAGGATGTTTCCCCTCGTGGGGAAATCTAGAACTCGGGGGCATAGTTTCAGAATAAAGGGTCGTCCTTTTAGAACTGAGATGAGGGGGAATTTCTTCTCTCAGAGGGTCATAAATCTGTGGAATTCTCTGCCCCAGAGAGCCATGGAGGCTGGGTCATTAAATACATTTAAGGTGGAGATAGACAGATTTTTGCAAGATAAGGGAGTGAAGGGTTATGGGGAGCAGGCAGGGAAGTGGCTTTGAGCCCAAGATCAGCCATGATCTTATTGAATGGCAGAGCAGGCTCGAGGGGCCAAGTGGCCTATTCCTGCTCCTATCTCTTATGTTCTTATGCAGTTAATGATCCACCAACAGGAGCGTAATATTCCTCAACTGTGTAGGAGAGTTCGAGAGCAGCTAAGTGTAAAGTGGAGGGATTTGCTTCCCAGCTTGAGCTTTATTGGGCCACCTGCTTGGTTGGATTACTGCCACGAGGCCAACGTTTCAAAGTACAAGTAGTGTATGTTTACCTTTAAGAGGAACTATGTTTTTGAAGCCCCTGTATACTGTAGTACCAGTAGTGACCACTCGGGTATATAAGCCTGTGTAGCGTCTTGTGTAGTTAGTTCACCTCCAGACTTTGTTCAGTAAACACTTGTTAAATCAACTCCTGCATTCCGTGTCTCCATTAACACACGGATCTAACAGTGGCGACGAGTTAGAAACGAACTTACCTGCAATTCAGCAGCACCTCAAGGGGATCGATTCCTCAGACGAAGGTCGAAGCCAGAAGCAAGAAATAAATAAATAAATAAATAAATAACTCGAAGAAACTCGAAAACGAGGGCCAGGCTTGGCCTCCAGTCTGTGGTTTCCCCAGCTAAACGGGCTGGTGGCAGGTAGTGCACTGATCCTTCCTGGGCTGCGGCGGGCTAGAGCTCAATCGGGTGGCTCTGCAACGGGGCTGGGCAGCGAGTCGGGAAGCAGAAGCAAAGAGAGAGAGAGGGTGGAGCACTCAGGGCGCGTCCGGTGCTGCAAAGCAGGTCAGCGCTCGGACCGAGCAGAGGGAGGGGAAAGTCCCAGAGAGTCCGCTCCACGATGGGAACGGTTCTCCAAGTAACGGAGAAACTATTGAAGAGATACATATAAAAAAAAATAGAAATACCGCGAAAAACTGCAGGTCGCAACGGGAACCGCGGAGAACAGCGTTGGCAGCAGCGGCGGGAAAGCGCGGGAGGTGCCATCTCAACTCGGCGGGGAAGAAAGAAAAGCGCGGGAGGCGCCATTTTGATTCATCGGGGACAGAGGAAAAGCGCGGGAAGTGCCATTTTAGATTTTCAAGATGCCGAAGACTGGCAATATTACTGCTTTCGATAGTGATATAGAAGATTGGACCACATATGTGGAAAGAGTGGAGGTATATTGCAAGGCGAATGAAGTAGCGGATGATAAAAAGGCATCGGTACTTCTAAATCTGATGGGCGCAAGGACATACGGGCTGTTATGAAACTTGATCACTCCAGCCAAACCGATGGACAAGAATTTTAAGGAGATTGTTGATACCTTACAAGAGCACTTAAACCCAACACCGCTGCTGATAGCGGAACAATTCAAATTCTTCAGGAGGAATCAGCACAAGAATGAAAGTAACGCTGATTACCTCACTGAATTACGAAAGCTGTCAAAGCACTGCCAATTCGGGGCAGGACTGGCAGATTCTCTACGAGACAAATTCGTCTGCGGTCTCCTAAGCGAAGGAACACAGAAAAGATTACTTTCTGAGAAAGATTTGACACTGGACAAGGCTTTCAGTGTGGCTGTATCATACGAAGCAGCAGCAAGAGGAGCTGCAGAGATACAGCAAAAGCCACAGGACTTCGGCACCCATGAAATGACACGGGGTTGCGAGAGACGTTATCGCTGCGGCAGATCCACCCATGACCAGAAGGACTGCTGGTTCAAGGACAAAGCATGCAGGCAATGCGGAAAGATGGGACACATTGCACGTGTATGCAGATCTGGAAAGAAATCCGCTGACAGTAAAAAGGCCAAGAAGGAAAAGTACAGAAAGGTACAAATAATGACGGACAGTAGCTCCGAAGACCAGAAGAGCGATAGCGACTCCGGAAGCAAGAGACTAAGCTGTCTCAAATTACATAATGTAATTGCCAAAGAAGATTACCAGACCATTTGGGTTACCCTCACGATAGCGGGATCCCCAGTCAAAATGGAGCTAGATACCGGATCAGCTCTGACCGTCATGAGTCGATGGGATTACGAGCGGCTATTTCCGCATATACCTTTGAAAGACACATCCATTATCTTGAAGACATATACGGGGCAGAAAGTATACCCCAGAGGGAAAATAAGGGTGCCTGTTGTATACAACGGCAAGGAAATACAGAAGTTGTATTTATACGTTCTGCAAGATGGTGGTCCACCGTTGTTGGGACGTGAATGGATCAGAAAGATACGTTTAGACTGGCATGCCATTCAGGCACTGATGGTGACCAGTAAGAAAAAAAACGATGATGACGTCATACCTGGACGATTAAAAGAAATCTTGGCTAATGCCAAAGAAGTGTTTCAACAGGAACTAGGAACCCTGAAAGGCGCCACCGCCTCAATAAAAGTGGAAGATGCGGCAATTCCCAAGTTTTTTAAGGCAAGGCCGGTGCCATACGCAATTCGTCCAGCCGTCGAGGCAGAGTTGGAGAATTTGGAAAAAGCAGGCATGTTATCCAAGGTAGATTGGAGCGAGTGGGCAACACCCATCGTCCCGGTCATGAAGAAAACGTTGAATAATGATAAATCTGAAGAACAGAGAAAAGTTTGCATCTGTGGGGACCTCAAGGTGACTGTAAACCTGGTTCTTCACATGGTACAGTATCCTCTTCCGAGGATAGAAGATATTTTCGCCTCACTATCCGGAGGGAAACGTTTCACCAAAATTGACTTAGCACAGGCATATCTACAGATGGAGGTTGAGGAGGCCTCTAAAAAGTATCTCACGATAAACACACACAAAGGCCTGTACCAGTACAATCGACTGGTTTTCGGAGTGGCATCAGCTCCGGCTATCTGGCAAAGAGCTATGGAGCAAGTACTGCAAGGGATTCTGAGGACTCAATGCTACCTAGACGACATCCTTGTAACAGGAGAAAACAACAACGAGCACCTTGCCAACTTGGAGCAGGTGCTCACGAGGCTGAGAGAACGGGGCCTACGAGCAAATCGCCCCAAGTGCGAATTTTTCCAGAAACAAATATCATATTGTGGCCATGTCATTAACGAAGAAGGGTTGCATAAGTCACCTGAAAAAATTGAAGTGGTCGTAAAGGCCCCAGCGCCTGAAAATGTCTCACAATTAAGGTCGTTCCTGGGATTAGTAAATTACTATCATAAATTTTTACCAAACTTGTCGACGGTTCTGCACCCGCTAAACGCACTGCTACAAATGGGAGTAGTTTGGAAATGGAGCGAAGACTGTAAACGTGCCTTCCATAAATGCAAAGGCTTGATCACGTCCGGGGAAGTGTTGGCTCATTACAACCCATCACTGCCAATCAGACTGGCGTGCGATGCATCCCCTTACGGAGTGGGAGCGGTATTATCGCATAGATTCCCTGATGGCTCGGAGCGGCCGATAGCTTTTGCGTCATGCTCATTGAACTCAGCTGAGCGTAACTATGCCCAGATCGACAGGGAGGCACTCAGCCTGGTGTGGGGGGTGAAGAAATTCAACCATTACCTACACGGACAAAAATTTACCTTGTTGACTGACCATCAACCCCTCATCTCCATATTCAACCCTAAAAAGGGCGTTCCCATTATGACAGCGCAAAGGCTACAGAGGTGGTCCCTTTTCCTAGGGGCACACCAATATGACACAGAATACAAAGGAACAAAACAGCATGGGAATGCTGACGGGTTATCGCGCCTACCGTTGCCAACGGTGGAAGAGGCACCTACAGTGGACCCAGTGGAGATGTTCCACTCGACCATAGTGGAATGTCTACCGATGACAAATTCTACCATTGAAAAGGAAACGCGAAATGACCCGACTCTCTCACGAGTCTACGATTTAACGGTGAAGGGATGGCCAGCACATGGCGAACCACTGTTGCCAGCATTCTCGCAAAGAAGAGAACAGCTGTCAGTGTGCCGAGGAACCTTGATGTGTGGATCCAGAGTGGTGATTCCACCCAAACTCAAGGATAGAGTGCTAAAGGAGCTTCACGAGGGGCATCTGGGTGGAGTGAAAATGAAGAACTTAGCCAGAGCGTTTGTGTGGTGGCCAGGTATCAATGGAGACATCGAAGAAATGACCAAGAGCTGTCTAGGATGCCAGAAGGTCCAAAACGCCCCACCACAAGCCCCTCTACATCCATGGGAGTGGCCCTCATCTCCATGGCAAAGGGTACATATCAACTTTGCTGGTCCATTTATGGACTCAATGTTCTTAATCGCGGTGGATGCACACTCCAAGTGGCCGGAGGTAATAAAGATGTCCTCCACCACCACGGAGAAAACCATCACAGTATTAAGGACCATATTCGCCAGGAATGGGCTGCCTGAACAGATCTGTTCTGATAATGGACCGCAATTTGTATCCGAAGAATTCAGGAAGTTCTTAAAAAACAATGGGGTTAAGCACTACACGTCCGCCCCATACCATCCCGCCACCAATGGATTGGCTGAAAGGTTTGTCCAGACCTTCAAGAAGGCCATAAAGGCCATGGGTAATGAAGACATAAATCTACAACATAAGGTAGATAACTTCTTGTTTGCATACAGGAATGCAACACATGTGGTTACAAACCAATGATGTTTTTCAATAGAAGACTAAGATGCCGGCTGGATTTGGTCAAGCCAAACGTCAGAAGGGACGTAGAGAACCGGCAATTTCAAAGCATGAATGAAAGGCCAACTAGAACCTTCCAGATAGGTCAACCAGTTTTGGCCCGGGACTACCGTACCGAGAAATGGCAGCCTGGAACTATTTGCACACGACTAGGACCGCTGATGTATACCGTGGACATTGGAGAAAGCATAATAAGGCGCCATGCTGACCAGATCATAGAGTCATCTGAAAAAGGACAACCTACACCATAACTCTATACGCCTAGTGATGAAGCAGAGATACCCATAGTATCTACCTCCGATCCGGTGATACTGGAACCAGATGAACCCGACACTGGCATTGAAGCCGAATCGACCTTGCCAAAAGAACCTACTACACCACCGAAACCTACTACACCACCAAGGCGTTATCCGGACCGAGTCAGGAAGCCTCCAGAGACTGAATTTGTAATTGATTAACTTCAGCAAATGTGTATATTGTTGTTCTTGTAAAAATGTTATTTAATGATTACTTAAAATGTTATGTACTATTTATCTAAAAGGGGAGGAATTGTAGTGTATGTTTACCTTTAAGAGGAACTATGTTTTTGAAGCCCCTGTATACTGTAGTACCAGTAGTGACCACTCGGGTATATAAGCCTGTGTAGCGTCTTGTGTAGTTAGTTCAGCTCCAGACTTTGTTCAGTAAACACTTGTTAAATCAACTCCTGCATTCTGTGTCTCCATTAACACACGGATCGAACAGTACACATGAGCAACGACATCAGCTTGTAGAAATACCAAATCAATGGCCTCCCTCAGGGTTCAGTTCCAGCAACACTCTTTTTTAATCTGTACATAAACAATCTGCCTGGAACCAAATTGCGGAAATTCAGCTATGCTGATGATGGTGCCTTTGGTACTAAGCTTTTCCACTCACTAATGACATGAAACATATGGCGTGCTGCCTGAAATAGCGTCTTCAGCCAAGTACCATGAAGTCTGTCTCCCCTGACTTTCACTTGCACGATGCTAGTGCCTCTAGTGAACTCAATATCATCTTGAATAGTCAACTTCTCAAACATGATGCTCATCCTGTTTATGGCCTTGACCGGTCACTAACCTACAAAATCTATTTACCGAATACTACTGAGAAAGTCAAAACCTGAAATAACCTAATCTCCAAATTTGCCGGCAGTGTACTAACACAATGTCATCTAATCCCTCAGTATCCTTTAAAAAAAACAAATTATAAATAAACATTAGCGTCCTTTTTGCTATTTCTGACTTTCTACACCACACTGAACATGTATCTTCCTACCAATTGGCTTTCCAAAAGAGAAGAATTCACCAGAGAAAATCCCAGCACATTATATCCACCTTCAGTGGGCATGTTACATTTTATATGATCCGATGAGCTAGTGAATTAGAGAACAGTCATTCCCGAGTGCTGTTTTAATTTAAGTGCTGCCAGAATCAATGGGATTAATAAACATCGAAGATAGGAGCAGGAGTAGGCCATTCGGCCCCTCGAGCCTGCTCCGCCATTCAATGAGATCATGGCTGATCATCCAAATTCAATACTCTGTCCCTGCTTTCTCCCCATATCCCTTGATCCCTTTAGCCTTAAGAAATATATCTAACTCTTTCTTGAATATATTTAATGAATTGGCCTCAACTGCCTTCTGTGGTAGAGAATTCCACAGGTTCACCACTCTCTGGGTGAAGAAATTCCTCCTCATCTCTGTCCTAAATGGCTTACCCCTTATACTTAGACTGTGACCCCTGGTTCTGGACTCCCCAGCCATCGGGAACATCCTTCCTGCATCTAGTCTGTCTAAGTCCTGTTAGAATTTTATAAGTTTCAATGAGATCCCCTCTCATTCTTCTAAACTCCAGCGAGTATAAACCCAATCGACCCAATCTCTCCTCATACGTTATTCCTGCCATCCCAGGTATCAGCCTGGTGAATCTTTGCTGCACTCCCTCCATGGCAACAACATCCTTCCTCAGATAAGGTGAACAAAACTGCACACAATACTCAAGATGTGGTCTCACCAAGGCCCTGTACAACTGCAGCAAGACATCCTTGTTCCTGTACTCAAACCCTCTCGCAACGAAGGCCAACATACCATTTGCCTTCTTAACCGCCTGCTGCACTTGCATGCTTACCTTCAGCGACTGGTGCACAAGGACAGCCAGGTCTCGTTGCACTTCCCCTTCTCCCAATCTATTGCTGTTCAGATAATAATCTGCCTTCCTGTTTTTGCCACCAAAGTGGATAACCTCGCATTTATCCACATTATACTGCATCTGCCATGCATCTGCCCAATCACCCAATCTGTCCAAATCATACTGGAGTTTCTCGGCATCCTCCTCACAGCACACACACCCACCCAGCTTTGTGTCATCTGCAAACTTGGGGATATTACATCTAGTTCCCTTGTCTAGATCATTAATATATATTGTGAATAGCTGGGGTCCTAGGACCGATCCCTACGGTACCTCACTAGTCACTGCCTGCCACTCAGAAAAAGATCCGTTTATTCCAACTCTTTGCTTCCTGTCTGCCAACCAGTTCTCTATCCAAGTCAGTACCTTGCCCCCAATCCCATGTGCCTTAACTTTACATGCTAATCTCTTATGCAGGACCTTATCGAAAGCCTTCTAAAAGTCCAAATGCACCACATCCACTGGTTCTCCCTTATCTATTTTACCAGTTACATCCTCAAAAAATTCCAGTAGATTAGTCAAGCACGATTTACCTTTCGTAAATCCATGTTGACTTTGTCCGATTCTGTCACTGTTTTCCAGGTGCTCTGCTATTACATCTTTTATAATGGACTCTAGCATTTTCCCCACTACCGATGTCAGTCTATAATTCCCCGTTTTCTCTCTACCACCTTTTTTGAACAGTGGGATAACATTAGCTACCCTCCAATCCATGGGTACTGTTCCAGAGTCTATAGAATTTTGGAAGATTAATGGTGTGTAGTCATCAGAGTTCCTGTTCTAAACCAGGAGACTGAATTGATTGAAGTACAAGATTCAGCAGAGAACCTGTATGTTTCTACAGTCTAGTCAGTGATTTTCTAAAGTTTTATTCAGCTCCCTTTTGCATATTCTACCAAAGAAGCTGCATGTTTCTACACTCTAATCTCACAGGTTTTTCCTCCAGTCCCCTACAGGATATGGTTCCACAGGCATTGGTAGCCCTCCAGTTCCTTGCCCAAGTCACCATTCTTCATGTCTGAGCCTGGCCTGAGAGAGTCAGCAGGCTATTTGAGCATGGGAGGGCATCACAGGCAAGACTGATCCTGCCCTTACCAGACATTCACACATATGCACTGGCAGTGACCCGTGATTATCCCTTTGTAGCCCCGTTGTCCTGAGGCAAGTGTCAGCATCCAGTTGCCAAAATAATTGTTTGCCAAACCTTTCTCCAATTGTTTGTGAGCACATAATGAAATGAAGTAAACATGGTTGATGTACATTGTCAATTGTGTAGGATGTCACTGTGATGGAAATGGTGTACAACTCTTCTCATTCCCCATTAACTTGTGCACCACATGGCAGAGTTGTGCTGATCATTAGGACTCTAACACTTGAAGCCTTGGAGCGAGGGATAAAACACAGTTTGTATTCCTGTGATGCTCAGTTACTCCCAGTGGCAAGAAGCCAAGCGGAGGCTGTGGCATTTCCTTGCAGGAGAGGGAAAAGTCAAAGGGATTCCACCAAGTGGCTGGTTGGAAAGGGCGGTAGCGCTTGTTTGAGAGCAAGTTGTCCACTCCCACTCTAACCAGCTGTCAAATCCAGGCTACCAAAGATGGAGGAGGATTTACATGTTCGGTTTTCCAAATACCCCTTTCATTCGGAAAATGCCTGCTTAAGGCTCTGGAACTTACACTCATGAAGTATTTCTTTCCACACCTATCATTAGGCTTGCAACACTCAGCAGTCTCTGTGGCTGCGATTATTCATTCATTACCAGTTGGATACTGGTAGGTGTACAGTGCAAAACACTGCCAACACCTAGTTATAATGTGTGCTGTGCCTGTTTGTGAATCGCGCTCTGCCCGCCAGACCGGTTCTGCTCCCCCAGGGGCGAGTGAGATCATGTGCGTTCTTATACTAAAAAGGCCAGTGAGTTTATTCGGTGCTCATGAAATCTAGTGGACAGCCTGAGCATTTTCTAAATCCAAGTGCACATCAATCACATTGAGGTTAATACTCCACATGGTGTCCAGTTCAAGAGCTGCGAGGAGCTCTACCCGGACAGGCCCATATTCCTTGGCTTTAGTGTATTCCGGAGTTATTTGGAACTTGACAAGCGTTATGTTGCCAATTTCACTGAAACCACGTCACATCAGCGCAACAGTGTAACTGCACTCACATGATGCACTTTGTTCGTATTCAGACCGAGTGGGAAAGAACTTACATTTATATAGCGCCTTTCACGACCTCGGGACGTCCCAAAGTGCTTCACAGCCAGTGAACTACCATTTGTTGAAATGTACATTCTTGTAATACAGGAGTTGGTATTTTTCCAGTGAGACGTGTTGATTTATTTAATAAGTAAACAAGATAAACGTTTCAGTGGGTTTGTTAATGTCCTTATGGTTGTTGTCTGAGCAACCTATCAGCGCGCAACTCCAGCCTGAGCCGCGAGGTTTGAATGCAGGAGCAGGAATACCCTGACTCTGATCGTGGATGCTCGACAGCCTCTTTAAACAATGACAGGGTCACAACGAACCTCAAATAATCCGATTGATATGAATAAAACAATCTTTCTATTTGTGAGTTTAATTATGTTTGTGGTTTAAAAAAAATCATTTTATGCCAGATTGTGAAGCACGAGGAAGAAGGAAGCGGGTAAATGGGTTTCAGGTGCTGTTAGCAGGGATTGGTGGGATGAGCTGGTTAGACTGGTTGAGTGGGTTAAACCAGCAGATCGCTTGCACCATTCAGCTTGAAGTGAGCACTTTGCTGCTCCTTAGTTACTTCCACTCGCTGGGTCTTTCCGCCAGTTTGTTTTTAGGAGCAGTTTGTTGCAACTTTCCTGCTAACATGAAGGTCGTCCTACTTTTATTAGGTGTTTGGATCTCATCTGCTTTCTGTGACGGTAAGTTAGCTCCTTGTGTTAAAACATAGTTTAAACTCAAATTCAAGTAACTTCTTGAATTTTGGCTCTTTAGTACAATCTACACTGATCGAGTTCCACTTGTTTTTAATAGATTTCCTCAGGGAAAAAAGTTTTTGAACTAACTCTCTCCCCTTTTCGTAGTTCTAAACTTCAAGCCAGAAATTCCCTCGACCGCTGAAATCCGAGCTCTCCGAACTGCTACTACCGTGACTCTAACCAAGCCCATCTGTGTGTTCACCAATGGGAATGTCGTCGAAGTCTTCGGAGTGCAAGCCAGTGTGCCGTGTAAGTGTTGGGCGATTAATATAACTCTTAACTAGTTAGGTGGGGTACTCTTCCGACCAGCCTGTTGCCCTCTCTTCATATAAAGGATGAAAGGAGCGTCCAATCCTCCAGCTCCTTTTTTAGAAAAGTGACCCCTTGTATCAAAAGTTCTCTCAAATAACAGGCTCGACAAGTGACCATTCGATTGCAGGTATCTGGGGCTACAGGCTCAAGGTGGGAATTCCTATCAGTTGAGACTGAAGCTGGAAACCTTCGGCTCCAACTATTGGTTTACTAAGCGGCCGACTAGACCATACATTTAAATTGTCTGCTTGGATCAAATGTAATTTACCAGCCTGGTCTATATAGACTTAGTCTTCAAAAAGTATGGTTCCAATGGGGTTTATCGGTGTGGCAGGCCCCTGAGGTGTGGCTGGAGTGCGGTCTGACTGCCCAGGTTGCAATTCACGGGTGAGCCCAGAGTGAGAGATCGGCTATTTGACACAGGAGGATGGTATAGCTGCGTCTGATCCTTTTCCCATCGCTATCCACATGTCTTTTCAGAGGTCACTGGATAACCATCTGGATCTTACCCCTACCTAGGATGAGGCAAACTGTAGCGTTCCAATTATTACCCTGGCTGGGATCTGTTAACTCGGCACAGACTCAGGTTCATCTAGCCAGAGCTTGGTGACGATTGTGACTGCTTTGCAGAGAATAAAGCACTTGTGTATCAAACTGAATTGCTTTGATGTTTTCCTCTTGTCTGCTTTCCTGAAACTGGTTCCTTTTAATCTCCTGCCATGTTCATTGGACCCACATTTTATTTGGTCTCTGATGTTGGTTCCTAAGCAAACCATTTTCTGCTATCAATCTGAAGTTAATCTTCTCTTGTTCATTTGAACCAGTGTGGTTAACTTGTCCTATTCTGTTTAATTTGAAGTGTTCCAGAGGTTATCCAGTTTATTTTTTTCAATCATGACTTCATCTCCTGACACTCTGAATTAGTCCTGTGGTCTTTGCCTTCTTGTATTTGTGACCATAACTGGACATGGTACTTAGTGTTTTTACTCTGTCACATTTGTTTCAGTGGACTTCTACATAAGTGTCTTGGTGCTCTTGCTTTATCATCCCCCCCCCCCCCCCTTATCAATCATTATGGATTTGTGAATCTATCCTTTTTTTTAATTTCACGTTGGCACTTTTTTAACTCAGTAATGTTGTATTAAAGCCTGCAGTGTCTCTGGTATTTACTGGTGACCAGGCTTTTTCCCTTTATGCTCTTGTATAATGTAACTGCTTCACCTAGAATGAATATACCAGGAATCTGTTTAGTTATATTGTGGGGACGACTGGAGCAACATTGAATTGATTGCAGGAACAGCTGTTTGAAAGTAGCAGCCTTCACTTTTTGGCTGCAGACCTCCCTTAATGGTTGAGGAAGATCCATACTGTCCAACAGATTGCTTTCTATGCAATACAGGCTCAGAGGTTTGCTGTTTAAGTGGGAAGATGACACACTCTTGCCCTTTTACCCTGCGCCTGATCCTCCTGCTGTCAATGGTGCTCCTAAAGATTCACAGTAGACTTGATTTTTGTAAATGTTCCTGTGGGAACATGTGGCCCCTCCTGTGGTTTGATAAGTGCTTTGTTGAATTAGCATGCTGGTGTTGTGATAGAAAATGGTGTCAACACAAGCATGCTGACGTGGAATCAATGCAATGTCAATTCCAAGTCTACAGTGATGTTTCCAGGCATGACAAATCCATTGTTTAACTTGCCTGACTAATTGAATGAGCAGTTACCTTAATCATTTGGTTTTCCTGTCTTAGTGACCTATTTTAGAACATTGGAAACCTGGGAAGATGGAGGAAAATTACAATAAAGACATAGGAGCAAGGTGCAGTGGTCATCTTGTGTTTGATGCCCTGCAACTGACTGTAGGTAAAAGGGCCTTGAGTATAAATCATTGCTGCTCTTGAGTATTCAAAGCTCTTGCCATTGAACAATCTCAATCTTAAGTTGATTTCTTTAACTCCTCCCATGTACTCTTCAGAATTTGTAATCTCCAAAGCTAGATAAATGCAACACAATAGTACTTCTAACTACAACTTGTATGTGGGTTTTTAAGGTGCCTTTAACACGATGCCATGGGTTTAATGCTCTCTTTATATAATGGGTGCTGCAATAGATGTTTTTGAGCTTTGTTGTCTATTTTCAAGTTTGAACTTTCGGAATGTACTGTTGGATAATTTAACTGCCAGCCCTTCAATTATGGATGGATGCAACATTATTGTAACAGATAATTCAAATGGTAGCTCACATTAGGGCCAGTGGCTTAAGCAAAACTAACAACTGCTTGAAGTATGAATTATAGTAACCAGTATTAGCTGGCACACCAACTTTTTTCCCCCTTTTCTCTCTGACTTGTGCTAGGATATGGTACCTGAGCTTGTTATAGATCTGAGGCTTCATCTAGCAGCCCAGCTGTTGGCTTGTTGAGATTCAGTTATTGGACAAACTTGGCACCTGCCTGGTCTGTAAGACTTGCACTTGCCAACTGAACTTTCTGGCTGGAGGTGCAACTTTCATATATTTAAAAAAAAAAAAAAAAAAAAATCTAGTAGTTGCAATTTTTGAAAGTAAAATGAGTGATTAAGAGCCAAAGAAACAAGCTAAGCACACACATTGATGAAGTAATCGTCCTTAATGATACTGGCTCTAACATTTTTAATAAAGTTGTTTGCTATGCAATTTTCAGAAATCTCACCAGGTCTTGTATAGTTGTGCTTAAGACAAGAACGGGTGTATCAGTGTTCCTTGCCCTTTAATCTGAAGTCTTTCCTCTTGCTTCTAAAGCCAGTCTTGGCAATAATTAATTTTGAACATCTTTCTTTCTATTGGAGAAGTTGTTTAGTAATGTCTCTAGGACCAACAGGCTGTTGCTGCTGTCCCTGATCGCTGGATTAGCTGCAGTGTCATGTACTGTAGGTTTTCTTTCTGTAATATCTGCAATGATATTGGGCAAGAACATGAACAAGCTCTTTCCATTTAAATCCTAGCCTATAATTTGCTGCCTTCTCTAGCTTAGCTGTAGATGACTTGCCTTTATATTACCTTCTATTTCAAAATTTGCTACATCTCATCATTCAATAACTCAAATCTTTCTCGTGTGCAATTTGAAGTTTTCATGAACCAAAACAGCTGAACTGACGAGTTTCAAAATATTTCTGTTTGCAGCAATCCCAAATGAAATTGGCGATAGCGCCATACGCACTTACCAACAAACTAAAGGAGGGGAAACTGGGCCGTACCGTGCTGCGAGCTTTGGCATCCCAATCTGCACATCTTTGCCCTTCGTGGTGAGCACAGTTCCTGCAAGGATCCAAGCAGAGATCGATCAATATGTGTTCAGGGTTGGAAATGATGTCCAGTGTTTGAACCAAATTTCCAATAATCCAGAAAACTGTAATGCACCACTTAATGCACATGTACAGTACAGGTAAGGAGGTAAAAATCTATTCTCAGTGGGGAAATATGTTGTGAATTTTGTGCCACTTGCAGCAGGCAGGAACTTTCTCTGCTTGTATAAAACAACTTGACTACAATGAAGATAACTTTACAGACATCAACTTAAAATCAGCCTTTTGACCTTTAGTCAACAGTCACTTGAATGAATAATGCTGACCAGAATTATTCCATCTAATAGAGTATTCCTTTAAGACCTACCTTTTTATTAAAACATCATTACTATCACTTTGGGGCCAGGGTATGGGTGTTGTCGATCAGAATGGTCATAACTTTGTGAAAACCCATTTCCCAGCGTATAATAGTACCCTGAAGAATGCTCCCTCAGTGCTTCCACCAGTGGCTTACCCCACCACCCAAAAAAAGACAAGGGATTGGGGGGGTAGGAAGATACAGAATTTCCCTTGGCTAATTATCCAGGTCTATAAATATAATGGTGACTCCAAAGCTAATTCAAAAATTGTTTTGTATAGCTGCAAGATGTATATTGGTGTAGCAGCATCACCTTGCTGTAGACTCGTTGATAGTTAAGTGTCATTGTAGGCATGTATATTTGAGCATTGATTTTCAGCTGTCAATTCAAATTCCACAGATTGAGGCTGGCAAAACTACTCCATGTGGTGCATCTACTCTAATGTTTTTAAAATCACAGGTTCAAGTATGCTGTGCGAAACATAACCACAAAAACAATTATAGATGAAACACACTGGTCAGACTCCATCGCCCTTCTACAAGGTTAGTGTTCTTCATTGGGTATCTGTTCATATTTAGCCAGCAGAAGCTTGGCATGGTAGCATCTGTTTAATGTCTGCTAGAATTCTGCTTCCCGTATCTCATTCCGCACAGAGTCCTGCTCGTCTATCGTTCCTGTCCTTGGTGACCTACATTGTCTCCTCCTCTCCCAATACCTGCAATTTTACATTTTCATTCTTGTGCTTAAATCCCTTCATGGATTTACCTCGCCAAACTAATTCAGTGTGAACTTCTGGCCTGATGACTTTGCCACATTTCAAATAGGTGGAATGTTTGATTGCTTTGCAGTCCGTGCATTCCAAGCTGCAAGTCTTTTTTGCATACGTGTACACTTAACTTTGATTGTTTAAACTTTTTAACAGAAAATATTTACACAAATTTGAAAAGGGGAAAGAAGATCTGAGTCCTTGTGGAAATATTTTAGTTAAGTCAAGTAATCACAAAACATTGTCCAAATGTAAATCTTTTGCTTTTGTGCAACATGGGCTGGATTGCTTGGTGAGTTTTCCCTCTGATTTTCTTTGTTTCCCCCAACCTTGTGGAATGTTTCTGAACTCTGGCCACTGCCCTACAGAGAAGCTGATTGGAATCTCTGGAATGTGGATGTCTGTAGATGTGAATTTGTGTTGAACCACTCTTGTGGCTCCAATACACTATGCCACAAAACTCTCAACACTGTGAATTCATAAATAACGTGTCAAGTGAGAATTTCACCCTTTTACATTAGGAATGTATTGCTGGAAACTATTTCAATTATGGCATGCATATAATAGGTCGCTATCAAATATGTGCATCATCTCCTCTTAATACCTTGTGTAAATTTCTGGCTAGACTTAGTATCAAAATGGCCCAAAGCCTGCATTGTTGCACATTTGCCCTGCAGGGTTTGAAATGTGTGCTGTATCTTCCCTTAAATTATCTGCTGCTAAAAAGTTGAATTTGGGATGACTTACCTAGGGGGAAAAAAGGAAATATTGTGCCACTTTTTTTTTGTTTTTTGAATTGGTTAAAAAGCTAGCAACAACAACTTATATAGCACCTTTTTAATGTAGTAAAACGCCCGAAGGCGCTTCACAGGAGTATTAGACAAAAATTTGGGCAGATGACCAAAAGCTTGTTCAGAGGTAGGTCTTAAGGAGGCAGTGGTTTAGGAAGGGAATTCCAGAATTTAAGGCCAAGGCAACTGAAGGCACAGCCACCAATGGTGGAGCAATTATAATCAGGAATGATCAAGAGGGCAGAATTAGAGGAGCACAGATATCTCCGAAGGTTGTGGGGCTGGAAGAGATTAGAGATATCAAGGGCAAGGCCATGGAGGGATTTGAAAACAAGGATGAGAATTTTAAAATTGAAGCATTGCTTAACTGGGAGCCAATGTAAATCAGCAAGCACAGGGGTGATGGGTGAATGGGACTTGGTGCGAGTTAGGGCACGGGCAGCTGAGTTTTGGTTGACAATCAAGCACTGCAGAATCAAGCTGGAGATATGCAGGGAAATCTTTCAATTATAATGGGGGAATTACATCTTTGAAGTGACTTTAAAGTTTAGTATTAAACTAAACTGTATTAATGTGGATTATTTTTGTATTAACACAACTCAATTCTTTTAAGCTTTAAACTAGTAAGATGGGGCGAGGGATCTACAAGAAATGTAACCAGTCTAAATATAAACAAAACCGGAAGAGCACAGGAAAGAATAAAGTAAGGGAGGACATTCATGGCAAGGGAATATAGTTATAGAACAGAAATCTAAAGATGGTTAAACATAGTGAGAATCCCATTAAGAGTTAAACTGTCTGTACAGCAATGCACAGTGTCTCTAATAAAACAGGAGCTGGAGGCAATCATACATTGTGAGGAACCAGGCACATTAGGGATTACTGAGACATGGCTACAGAAAAATCAGGACTGGGAATTAAACATTGCAGGGTAAAACTTATTTAGAAAAAGGGGAGGTGGAGTAGCTGTACTTATTAGGGATAACAATGGCAGAAGAAAAAAGTGACGCACATATCAGCAAGACAAATAGAATCCATATGGATAGCGATAAAGGACCAATCACACTAATAGATGTAGTCTACAGACCACCTAATAGTGGAAGGGAAGTGGAGGAAGAAATATGCAGACAAATTAGGGAAATGAGTTTTAAAAAAAAAAAAACAGAATAATAATCATGGGGGATTTCAACTACCCTGATATTAATTGGACAGAAGAGGTAGGCAAAGGGAATTAGGGAATGGCATTCCTACAATGTGTACAGGACTCCTTTCTAACCCAGTATGTAAAAAGCCCAACCAGGGAGGATTCGATATTGGATCTAGTAATGGGGAATGAACCAGAGCAGATAAGAGAAGTAAAGGTAGGGGAACATATAGGAAATGGTGACCATAATACAATATGCTTTATGATAATTAAGGACATAAGTATGATGAAAACCAGGTTAATAGATTGGAGAAAAGCTGATTTTTTTTTTGAGGGGCTGAGAATAGAACTTGGGGAAACAAAAATGGGTAACAATATTGGCAAACAACTATGTAGAACAGCAATGGGAAACATTTTTAAGTGTTCAACAGAGTGCAGGAAAAATATATTCCATTAAAAGGAAAGAAACTAAACAATAGAGACTCCATGGATGAATAAAGCCTTGAAGGTAAGGAAAGAGGCATACATTAAGTACACAGACAGCAGGGGAGTGCATGAGAGTAAATGAAAAGGTTAGGAGAAGCCAAAAAAGAATTAGGAAGGCAAAGGAACTATGACACTAAATTATCAAGGAACATAAAACAAGGTATTGACTTGGATAGAGAACTGGTTGGTGGACAGAAAGCAAAGAGTTGGAATAAACGGGTCGTTTTCCGAGTGGCAGGCAGTGACTAGTGGGGTACCGCAAGGATCGGTCCTAGGACCCCAGCTATTCACTATATATTATGATCTGGATGAGGGAATTGGATGTAATATCTCCAAATTTGCAGATGACACAAAGCTGGGTGGGAGGGTAAGCTCTGAGGAGGATGTCGTGAAACTCCAGTACGATTTGGACAGATTGGGTGATTGGGCAGAAACATGGCAAATGCACTACATAATGTGGATAAATGTGAGGTTGTCCACTTTGGTGGCAAAAACAGGAAGGCAGATTATTTGAATGGCAATAGATTGGGAGAAGGGGCAGTGCAGAGAGACCTGGGTGTTCTTGTGCACCAGTCGCTGAAGGTAAGCATGCAGGTGCAGCAGGCGGTTAAGAAGGCAAATGGTATGTTGGCCTTTGTAGCGAGAGGGTTCGAGTACAGGAACAAGGATGTCTTGCTGCAGTTGTACAGGGCCTTGGTGAGACCACACCTTGAGTATTGTGTGCAGTTTTGGTCACCTTACCTGAGGAAGGCTGTTGCCATGGAAGGAGTGCAGCGAAGATTCACCAGGCTGATACCTGGGATGGCAGGAATGCCGTATGAGGAGAGATTGTGTCGATTGGGCTTATACTCACTGGAGTCTAGAAGATTGAGAGGGGATCTCATCGAAACCTATAAAATTCTGTCAGGCCTGGACAGACTAGATGCAGGAAGGATGTTTGATGGCCGGGGAGTCCAGAACCAGGGGTCATAGTCTAAGGATAAGGGGTAAGCCATTTAGGACTGATGAGGAGGAATTTCTTCACCCAGAGAGTGGTGAACCTGTGGAATTCTCTGCCACAGAGGGCGGTGGAGGCCAGTTCATTAAATATATTCAAGGAGTTAGATATATTTCTTAAGGCTAAAGGGATATGGGGAGAAAGCAGGGACAGGGTACTGAATTTGGATGATCAGCCATGATCTCATTGAATGGCGGAGTGGGCTCGAAGGGCTGAATGACTGACCTCCTCCTATCTTCTGTGTTTCTATGTAAAATATTTTATAGGCACATTAAGGGATAGTTGGGACAATACCACAAGTAACAATAAAGAAATGGCAGAAATATTAAATAATTTTGCTTCAGTATTTACCAGGGAGATGGAACAGGCATGATCTTATTGAATGGCGGAGCAGGCTCAAGTGGCCAAATGGCTTACTCCTGCTCCTATGTCTTGTTATGTAGGTGGACATGACATTGGATGATAATGAGAAGTGCATTTAAAATAAAAAGGGATATATTAAATAAATTAATCAAACTCCGAGGATAAAACCCCTGGTCTGGATGGATTGCATCCATGTATTTTAGAAGAATCTAGGGAAGAGATAGCTGAGGCATTACTATGCATATTTAATAATTTGTTAGAAAAAGGTATAGTGTCAGAGGACTAGTGGATAGCTAACTTAATACCGATATTTAAGAAGGGGGATAGAACATGTCCAGGGAATTATAGACCAGTCAGCTTAATATCAGTGGTAGGAAAAATAATGGAATCCCTACTAAAGGAGAAAATAAGAACATCTAGAAACCAAAAATATAATAATGAATAGTCAACATGGATTTCAAAAGGGAAAGTCTTGCTTGACCAAACTTATTGAATTTTTTGAAGCGGTAACCGAGGACAATGGTAATGCAGTAGATGTAATTTATCTGGATTTTCAAAAGGCCTAGTGGTTAGCACTGTTGCCTCACAGCGCCAGGGACCCGGGTTCAAATCCGGCCTCGGGTGACTGTCTGTGTGGAGTTTGCACATTCTCCGTGTTTGTGTGGGTTTCCTCCGGGTGCTCTGGTTTCCTCCCATAGTCCAAAGATGTGCGGGTTAGGTTGATTGTCCATGATTAAAAATTGACCCTTCGTGTTGGGGGGGATTAAATACGTGGGGTTGCGGGGTTACAGGGATAGGGCTTGGGTGGGATGGCTGTCGGTGTAGGGACCGGGTGCTGGGGTTTGGATGATCAGCCATGATCTCATTGAATGGCGGAGCAGGCTCGAATGGCCTACTCCTGCTCCTATCTTCTATGTTTCTATAAGGTACCCCATAATAGACTGATGAACAAGGTCAGAGAATGCAGAATCAGGGGACAAGTAGCAGAATGGATTGCTGGCTGGCTTCAGGACAGAGAGCGTAGGAGTAAAGGGTAGCTATTCAGTGGCAGAAGTTGGGTAATGGTCCACAAGGATCAGTGCTGGGATCACTGCTGTTCACAATTTACATTAATGATTTTGACTTGGGAATCAAAAACACTTTTTAAATTTGCACATGACACCAAATTGGTGGGGATAGTCAATACTGAGGAGGACTGCAACAAGTTAGAGGACATTAATAAATGAAGTTCAACACCGATAAATGTGAGGTATTACATTTTGGTAGGGAGGTCACATCACTTGGAGGATGCGAGTCCAGGTGGGGAGAGGAACCAAGGGATCGGAGTACAAATGCACAAATCACAAAGTTGTGCCACAAGTTAGCAAGGCCATTAAAAAAAGCAAACCAAACACTAGGGTTTATTTCTAGAGGGATAGAATTGAAAAGTAGGGAAGTTATGCTAAACCTGTATCGAACCTTGGTTAGACCACACTTGGAGTACTGCGTACAGTTCTGGTCGCCATATTATAAAAAGGATAGAGGCACCGGCGAGGGTGTGGAGAAGATTTACAATGATACTACCAGAAATGAGGGTATACATATCTCGTGAAAAAAGAAGGCTGAGGGGTGACCTAATAGGTCTTTAAAATTATGAAAGGTTTTGATAGAGTGGATACAGAGAATGTTTCCACTTGTGGGGAAGAGCATAACTGGAAGAGCATAACTAGAGGCCATCAATATAAGATAGTCACCAAGAAATCCAGTAGGGAATTCAGAAGAAACTTCTTTACCCAGAGATGTGGAACTCGCTACCACGGAGTGGTTGAAGCAAATAGTATAGATATATTTAAGGGGAGGCTGAACAAGCATGAAGAGAAGGGAATAGATGAGGAAAGATGGGAGGAGGCTTGAGTGGAGCATAAACACCGGCATGGACTGGTTGGATCGAATGTCCTGTTTGTGCTGTATATCCTGTGTAAAACAAAACTTAACATTACTTTTGATTTTTGTAATTTCTCTCTTCCACCCCCCCCCCCCCCCTCACAGGGTTTTGGAGTCCCACTTCACATGATGATTCCTGAATCTGTTTGGGGAGCTAGTGTTGAGTCCATTTTGTAACATTTTTATTTGTCTCCAGCTCCTGAACCTGCAGTTATTGATACTTGGCCAGGTGAGAGGACTGGAGGAATGGTGGTGATCACAACTATTCTAGTCATCCTTCTCGCTCTTATCCTCGGTGCCTTTGTCACTTTGCTGATGTATATGTTTTGGTGAGTATTCCTAGAATAAGCATGAGGAAAAAAAAAAAGTGGGTGGTCTTGAATGATATTTCTACATAGTGCTGTTTCCTGTTTTTCTACATGGTGCTTTTTCCTGTAACCTGATATTTAAAGGGTAGTAACATGGTTCCAACAGGAAGCCAGGTAAAGATAGGGCTGCAAAATTGTTGCCTCAAATCCCACAACCTTTGCTCACCACCAATGTGGCTACACGTTGGCTGAATTGCCCCTCAAGTCTTGCTTGCAAGATAAGCATCTTGGTAATTTTTTGATTTCTCTGATCTTCTCTGCTTAAAGTGGTGATTGGTGCAGACAAGTTTCTGGTACCTTGCCCAAGTATAAAGATCAGCAAGTGTATCCTTGTGTGTAGAGAAAGAGCTGGGAGTTGCAGGCAAGCTCAGTCTGGTCCTTATGACATGTAGTGTTGCAGTCTTCAGTGATCACTGGATAGTGATCAGAAATAGAAATGCATGCTCTTCTGCATATGTTATCCACCCTTCCTTGCCCAAGTTTAAGGATACTGTTATCTGGTAACTGCATGTTTCTTTCCCTATTAGTGAACCAGCAGGATTTTTACAAGTGACTGCTTCATGGTCACTTTTACCAGCATTATTGGTAAACTGAATTTAATTTTCCAAAGTGAGATTTGAGCTTGTGTCCTCTCTTTAGTCCAGCCTCTAGATTACGAGTCCAGTAACAAAACCATTACACTACCACTACCCCCCCCTGGAGCTGTTCTATTGGCTTCCCCTTCCTTAACCATTGTTGAAGTTGTTGCTTATTTCCCAATTACCGGCTGTAGTTAGTCACAGCTAAGATCACTTATGGAAAAGTGTCTTAACATTGACAGCTGGGGTTGTGAACATGTCTTTTTCTTTCCAGAGTAGTTTCTGAACTTGCATTTAAGAACATAAGAAATAGGAGCAGGTGTAGGCCAATCGGCCCCTCGAGCCTGCTCCACCATTCAATAAGATCATGGCTGATCTGATCCTAACCTCAAATCTTCTATCACTCTGCATCCACCCGAACCCATGTGATCTCCCGGGAGAGGCGAAAAACCAGAAAGACCCAATGGCCAATTTGGGAGAAAAAAAATCTGGGAAATTCCTCTCCGACCCATCTAGGCGATTGAAATTCTTCCAGGAGATCACTCTGTCCCTATATTTTCTACAGTACTTACCTTCTGTAAAGGCGATCTCCACCCCAGCCAGGAACAGGAATAAAACCATCTCCTGAAATCTAACACAGAATTAGAACACAGTAGGAGCAGAACAAGGCTACATGGCCCCTGGGCCCACTCCACTACCCACAGGGCCATGACCATTGTATAATGCTTAACTGTCATTTCCAGGTCGGGCAGAAGGTACCTCAACATCTTGCTCTGAAAATTGAGTGTGCAAAATACGTTTATCCAAAAACACTGGTCTATCATACCCCTAGTGCCTCACTGTCGATAAATGGTTTATTGAAATTGCACTTTTCTATAATGTTGCCAATCTGATGTAATAATCTCCCTTCTATAGTCTGCATGAAGAAAGCCCTGCAGTGGAGCAGCAGCCAGCTCCAAGGAACTATCTTGCACATCACAGAAACCTTGGCTTTTCTGAAAGTATCTATGCAGATCCAACCAAAGCTGTCGCCCAACAGCCACCTGAGCCAGAGCGTTACCAATCTACTGTTGAAGCTTCTCCAGCTCCAGTGCAAGATAGTTGAAAGATCCAAGAGATGCAAGTATATATATCTCAATTTGCTATTGTGCACTCTTGGGTTGCTGCACATTCAGGATCCCAAACTTTTTGGTCAAATGCTAGAGATTAGAGAAAATAAACCAACAGCTGGATTAAGAGAACCTGCCATTACTTTACAGCACTTGTATCTACTGGGACTGCAGTCTAAATCCTCCATTCAAGATTCCACTTTACTGCAGCAGTCAAACATTCCATTGTTGAGGATCTCATGAACCTGGCAGTTCCATTTGCCGAAGATGATTTATGGGCTTCAGTTGTTGAAGCCTGAGATTGAGAACACTTGCACTTGCTTTGGAACACTTCTGGAAAGGTGGTTTAATCTGAGTTAAATATTCTAATCCATCTTCTATCTCCTTGCTGGATACTGGGGCACTATTATCCCTCTAGTGCCTTGCTCTAGTGGCCATTATTCATGATGAATGTTGCAGGCCACAGCTGCATTGAATCTTTCCTCACCTGAAGTGTGCACATGCATACTTTGGCAGAGGTGACCATCTAGGGGCTTAAAAAAAAATCCTTCCTTAGCCCAGAGGCACTGGGACTAACTAGTGACAGTACTGCTACCATGGCTGAGATCAGCCATTCAATGTAGATTGGTGATCAGACCTAGTCTGCATCAATGAGATGGAGATTTTACAAAATGATGCTGGAAATCTGAAATAAAAACCAAATGCTGGAGATACTCAGCAGGTCAGGCAGGTGAAGAGAGGAACAGAGTTAAAGTTTCAGGTCGATGACAAAAGGTCATCAACCTGAAACATTAACTCTTTCTCTTCACAGATGTTGCCTGACCTGCTGTGAGTATCTCCAGCATTTTCTGTTTCTATTGGAGATTTTACATCCCTGTGGTATGGATGTCTGGTTTAAATAATTGTAGGGGCAAAATGGATTTTTGCCAAATTAGGTTGTTTTACATGTAGGTTGTTTTACATTTCTGTGATGTAGGTTGTTTTACATTTCTGTAATGTAGGACTCCAAATTAATCTCCAAATTTAGTGTAGAATGAGATGAAGGTCTCCTAGCTGTAAAGCAGAAGTAGTGGAGGCAGTACTTACCAAATTGTAGCAAGTGTGTTTTTTGAGGAGAGGGGGAGGCGGATGATGTTTCAAAATGCAGGAAGGTATTTATTTTTATTTGTTTATGGGATCAGGGCATCGCTGGCAATGCCAGCATTTATTGCCCATCCCTAGTTGCCCCTTGAGAAGGTGGTGAGCTGCCACCTTGAACCGCTGCAGTCCGTGTGGTGAAGGTGCTCCCACAGTGCTGTTAGGTAGGGAGTTCCAGGATTTTGACTGACTATGAAGGATCGGCGATATACTTCCAAGTCAGGATGGTGTGTGACTTGGAGGTGGTGATGTTCCCATGTGCCTGCTGCCCTTGTCCTTCTCGGTGGAAGGAGTTGCAGGTATATCCTGTATTCAGCCAATGCCTGTCATAAGTGCATCTTTTCTCTTTGACTGGACATGGATGTTTTTTGGGTAGGGAGAGACAGGGACACCAGCTGCACTGTTGGAATTACTGAAGCATGATGGCATTTAAATTTAAAGTAACCTTAATTCTCCTTTTAGGGCCAGTGATTAAAAATGAAGACTCTCTGAAGATTAATGACTGGGCAGCAGAAGTACTGATCAACTACACTGGTGACTTTGTATTCTGCCAGGGTAAATGCATAATTGTTGGAGCCCAAACTTGCTTTTAGAACCCCTGTTTGACCGTGACTACAGGGATAGTTAAATTCTCACTGACTTGGCTCAATTTTTGTATGGTGTTTTCTTGTATACATTACTTACAATAAAGTATCTTTCTGTGTAGCTTGAGTCGCTGTATTTTTAACTGAATTATCTTTTTTGCCTCCCTTTTACAATGACCTGTACGTCCATGAGGATTGTCTCTGGCCCAGGTGATCTAGTACAATGGCTATCTTTCTTCAACTCTATTTTCTCCTCTCCTAAAGGTATTTCTTACTGTAATAATCTTCCATTGATTCCAGTTGCCCATCAGTACATTGCTTTAAAACATTTATTTGTGAGCCTGGATGTTGTTGGCAAGCTGGACTGTGGGGGCATCATGACTGAGCCAGATCTGTTCTAGTTGAACAATCCACTGTTAAGTAGGAGAAAGCGGGTCGGCAGGATTGAAGTGCTACCAAAAGAAGGACTTTTGGACACCGATCAGGAGTTGATGAAACCAAGATGTTGAGGTGGGCAGAGTGTGGAATAATGACTTCAAAATGATGGAGTAGAGGGTGTGGGAAATGGAGTAGTTCCATGTGTGTGCGCACGTGCTTTTGGGGAGCAGCGTCCAGATCTCTGGGGTAAAAGGGCTTCCTGACATCGCTCCCAAATGGCCCAATTATGCTTGTGTGTGGTTTGGTGCCTAAAACTGAACACTGTACTCCAGGTGGGTTCTGACTAAGGCTCTAAGCAGCACTTGCCAATCTGAACATTCCCATTACCCTTACTCTGTCTCCTACCTCCCAACCAATTGCCAACACATCTCGATGTATTCAGTTCTCTGCCTGAGAAGAGAGACTGCCATGTTTACATCTGTGAATGGACCAGCAGAGGGACAGAAACGGTAAACCCAGTTTTGCCAACTTACTACTGGAAGTCTGTCCATTCTGATTTTCAGGTGGACTTCAATTGAGGCGGCAACACTTCTAACAGGCGGGGCTCTCAAATGTTTGTAAAAGGGAGTAAAGTAAAATGAGATCCCAATGCTGATAAAATGCTAAATGGTCTGGGAGATGTTTTGCTGGTATTGGGTAGTGATTTTTTGGTTACTTCAATGATTTTAAACTGCCAGGTTATGTAACTTCCAGAACACACTCTAGGGGCTTCTGGCAATGTACTTGGTGGTGCTGCTGATTCCAGCAACTCCATTCTGGCAGGAGGAGGCGGGAACTGCGACAGGAAGAAGCAGCAAACCACTGCAGGGATACCAAATAGCAGGAGGTATGCTCACAGGAATCCTTAAGAGTTGAAAGGCAAAGGACAACAGACCTATGCCTTTTTGTGTGATTTCTTGGAATAGGGTGGGGCTGAAGTTGGTTGGAATCATCTCTGGTTGTTTAGTACAGAATTGCTCTAGGATGCTTCTAGCTGACGACAGTTATTCAGTGGCCTAGCTGTCAAAAATTACTTCTATAAAATGTGGAAGTATTTTGAACCAGTGTGGTTCAACTTTTTTACCTTTTTTTTAAGGCTAGCACATTTTTGTTTTCCAATTATATAGATACTACCATATTTTCAAATCAAAGTTTTTGTTATAGGTAGAAAATACATTCCCCTCTTTCTCTTTTTTTTCCCCCCCCATTTTTTGTGGCTCAGTGGAATGGAACTAATGGCATTTTTTATTATGTATATTTTCATGTAAGCAGCATAAACACACATCTCTTTCCTTCCCCTCCCCACTTTCCCTGCCCCACACTTGCTTAAAATCTGTTACATCTCTAACCTTTTCCAGTTCTGATGAATGGTCATTGACCTGAAATGTTAACTGTTTCTCTCCACATATGCTGCCTGACCTATACTGAGTAGTTCCAGCACTTTTTTTCTTTGTATGAACATGAACTGGCTTGTGGCTGAACCATTTACAGTGAACTGCCCCCTCTGCTGGCTGTGCCCTAGAAGAACAACCTCCAAGTTGTTCCTTTTATAATTTTGTACAAAAGGAGATGTTTGTGTTTGAGCAAAGGACACAGGGAAAAAAACAAGGAAGCAAAAGTACTATCTGGCCCTGGGAAATGAGATAAAAGGTTGGGATAGACAGATAAAATCTAGAGAAGTAAATAAAGTATTTATTTAAAAAAAAAAAAAAATTGCAGATAAGAAAGCTACAGATAAGCTGGGATGTAGAACTAATAGCCCACAAGTGACATGATCTGCAAATTCATGACTGGTGAGTCATGGTTGAAAGTATATAGAAGCAGGTTTAATTGAGTCACTCTTCACCATAGAGCTTGTTCATTCTCTCTACAGATAGCACTCCCTTAGCACTGCTTGGGAGCGTTAACCTAGATTTTTGTGCTGAAGTGTCTGGACTGGGACTTGAACCCACAACCTTCTGACTTTGAGGCGAGAGTGCTGCCCACTGAGCCTCGTCTGACACACGTTCAGCAGTGAACCTCAGCTGAACCTTCTTGATCTTTAACGATATCCTCAGTAAGAAATCACAACAGAAAAAGATTGAGATATAAGGTGTTATAAAAAAAATAAAACACCTGAAAGTGCTTCACATAAAATTAATTGATTTCAGAGGCTAATAGGGCAGTCAGTTTATTCACAGCAAGATCCCACAGAGGTGACCAATTCATCTGTTTTTGATGGTGCAAGGTGAATAAGGAATATTTACAAGGAAATCAGAACCTTTTAGCAACATAACCAAGTTATAACACACATGACTTTAAAGATTTGTGCAATTTGCTACTGAGAATAATGTATCTGGATCTTGCAGGTTATACAGGATGCATTCCAGTACTGTATTATACTATGTCATGTGGGTATATAGAAAGGTCATTGTGGCTTTGAATGAGGGAAGGAAAAATCAGGCAGGATTCCCACTCCTGATTGATTGTAGCTTCCTCTGAGGAGTCTTCAGGCTCATGCTGTTCCTCTGGGCTAGTGGGGATGGGTGCTTGTGATGGTTCTGTGGGGGAGTAAAGGAAAGAGTCAGATGTGATGCCAAGGTTACATGCATATTGCAGATGATCATAAGTCTGTCTGTTAGAGCTTCAGAATCATTATCAGCGACTCATACCATGTCAATGAGAGAGATGGAAAACTATTCTGTCACCAGCTTGCTGTGATACACCCCTCTGTTCGTCCCCCACTTGCGCATCTTCCTCCACTCCTATGATCTCCAGGACCGCCTCCTTCCCAGGGGGTGAGGTCGGCTACTGAGGGTGGCCCTCCTCCTGTTCTCGCTTATTGTGCGCTCTCTTTTCCTGCAATGAGGGAGACAAGTGGAGGTTGAGGGAGAATGAAGGAGTAAGTGTAGAGATTCCATAGCATAGACACTTAGAAGGAGACAAAGATGGAGTGAGGTGGCAAGACCAAGGGCCCTCCCTGTGTGTTGTCAGTTGTTTTCATAGCATCACCGTGATGGGGAGTGTGAGGGCTGCATAGTCGAATAGTTAGGTGAATGTGACCATAGAGAGAGAGGGAATGGGTAAGGGTGCCAGGATGTTAGTGTCAAGTGGGATGTGGCGGAAGAGATTGCAAAAGCTGAGTGCTGGTGAGGAAAGGCAATGGGGATCAGATTGAGGGTGATGGGAAATTCATACTCACTTTTCCAGTGTGCAGAAGGTCATGAAATCTCTTCCTGCACTGAATCCAGGTTCTGTGGGTTACTGATAATGAGTTGACCTCCTCTGCCACCTGGATCCACACAGCCTTGGTCTGCTGGGGAGGCTTCTTCCTCCCTGAAGAAAGGAAGAGCACCTCTTTATGAGCTCTTGCTCTCTCAACTAAAGCCTGCAAGACAACATCATCAAACGTGGGAGCAGACCTAGATCTATCGCTGGTCATTCTGCCTCCAGGTCCCTGTAGCATGAAAGGCCAAAAGGTTGGAAGTCTGCCCAAGAAGCGAAGCTTGTTGCAGACCTTAAACGCAGCAGCAATGATGACGTAATCGGAGGCGACTTTCAGACTGGAAAAACTCATTTGCCATGGGTTCCCACACGTTGGAACTCAATTGGACAATTAAGTTAAAATCGCATCAGTCTCCCACATCGATTTAGATTCGGGTGGATAACATGAAATACGGATTACACAACCACAGCCCGCCCCTGAATTAAAGTCCAGCCCTATATGTTTGACAATGAGTAGTTAGATGGGCTGAAAGCTATAATATGCCCAGAAAACCATGAGTTCAGCGGAGGGAACACTTGTAACCAATGCAGACCAAATTCACCAGTCACACAACTTCCCACTGTGGTAATTATTTCCTGGTCCCTGGTGAATTGTGATTAAAGAAGCTGAGCCACTACATATTTCTTTTTAAAGCATACGAGCTTGGAACTGTATCATCCAATTCATAGGTAAGATACAAAATGCCTCTTGTACATCCCCGATTTCCATCGCTCCACTATTAGCAGCTGTGCCTTCAGCTGTCTAGGCCCTCAGCTCTGGAATACCCTTCCCTAAAACTCTCTACCTCTCTCTCCTTTTGAGATGCTCCTTAAAACTTGTCTCTTCGACCAAGCTTTTGGTCATCTGCCCTAATATCTCTGTGATTGTGTCAAATTTTGTCTGATTATGTTCCTGTGACATGCACTGAGATGTTTTTCAACATTAAAGGGAATATATAAATGCAAGCTGTTGATAGTGAATATGTCACCAGCATAAAGACCACTTTTATTTCAGAAATAAAAAATGAGCCCACTTAATCGTTCTCTTCCACATCATTGTATTTTCTAGGTTCAGCACCTGATGTTTTCACTCACCCATCCCCCTTATGTAGCTCTTGGAAATGTGTGAGAGAGGGAGAGGGATATTATATATTTTGGTTGTCCTGTTATTGCTGCTACAGGGGTTAAACTTGTTCACAATATAGGAGAACTTAAATAAGAATGCACAATGTGCAAATGAACGTGTGAAGCAGGATTTCCTGATCTAACGAATGAGAGATCTACCCACCATTAGTTCCTACCATTTCTACTGGTGTTAAAAGTATGCTGTATGTAGAAGGGAGTTCTTAAGGGGACAGGGGATTTTCCTGGTTTATTCTCTTGACTATTTTTCAGCAGACTTTTTTGGGGATATGGTTACTGAAACATGTTTAGTAAGTGGAAAAGTAATGAAATTATTGTCTCTGAAACTCCTTTTAATTCTGACCGTTAATAACGCACTTACAAGATTTCAGCAGAATACAAAGATTCTTAAAGAGAGGTTCTGCCAAGTGGCTCCTTGAATACAGATTTTCTCTCCCGCTGAGGGAATAACAGGGTATCTAACTGCAAGCTACAGAGACTGGTGCTATTTGGCAAGTGAATGTAACCTTATTGGTGGGGGTAGCTTTTAATGGTGGAAGATGATAGAAGCCATGCCCAAGAGATCAGCTGGCACCAGAGCCAGACTGGCCACACCCACCATTATGTCACCGACTGTATCTCCAGGCCTTGGCATACCTATCTAGCAATGACCAAGGTCAAATGCTGCGGCAGTTCAGCAGGGAGTTTCTTGGACAACTGTACTTTCTGATGTAAGATTTCTGCTGCCAACCGCCACCATCTACCTTATGCAAAGCACTTCTGCTTTGGGATCCATCAAGCAGGTGGTTCAAGACCTGTGCCAATCCTTTTACCATCTACATGATTTTGTCAGTCACTTTTTACCAACCTGATTCTTTTGATGGCCAAAAATGTTGTGTTGTAGGAATGGTCAAATTCCTATCTAGAGATTGAGTTTGACACAGGCAATCAATCAAAAAGGTTTTTAATGTCAAACTAACGAGTTTAAACAGATTGATGCAAGAGAACTATGAATACAGGTCTTAATAGGTCGGAGGCTCCACGAGGACAGCCAGGGCGGTCCCGTGGATGGCGTCATGACGGTTTTCCTGCGTTTGGGTGATCACGTGATTAGCGGCATGACGTCATCGCGTTTGCCCGCACTCTTAAAGGGACCGCGCACTGTACATGCAAACAGTATATACAATGGTACAGATTTAGTCTGTAGCTAACACATCGTTAAAGGGAATTATGTACAGTTGTTCAGAGTCCCTCAGTGGCTCTGCCACAGTGTTATCCAGTGATTTTGCTGAATTAAAAATTGCATGTTGTCTACCTTTCAATGGCCACATTCCCTTTTAAATGGGTGCTATGCTCCCCTGCTGCTGTATTCTCACAAGCTCAGATTTGGGTGGTCCTGTCTGCTAATTGGGTGGCCCGTGGCCTATCCAGACCCACCCATAGCTCGGCCCCTCCTGTGGATGTCAGGCAAAGACAGGAGCTTGGACTTGGTTATGGTGCCCTCCACAGTTAAATAGCCCACTGACACTCATTGTCTAAACTCATACACGAAGAATGACCATTGGGGCAAGGGTTTCTGACATCCATGGAATCATACCTGAGCAAGCCAGGGCCTTCAGTGGGAACTGTAGCTGAATTTTCTCCTCCTAACCAGAAAATTTTGAGGCTTTCTACAAACCAACTTAAGATCTGATAAACAAAACAAAAAGAGAAGAGAACTATGACTGGAGACATGTATATAATTTATCTCCAAAACAAATTGTGATGTAAATGAGATTTACAGATTGTTAGACCCAAAAGTGTTTTGTTTTGTACAATGACTGTGTTCTGACACTTTATTTAGAAGACAATGTTTCAGTGTCAGTGGTAAGATCGCAGGATCACGATTTCACACTCACTGCATAAGAATTCAATCAACCATTGAAAGTTATCTTTAAAAAATCAAACCACAAAACACAAACCTCCCTTCATAAAATCCTTATCACCACATAACAATGTCCTGACCAATATTTATCCCTCAATCAACATCACTAAAAAAACGGATATCTGGTCATTATCACATTGCTGTTTGTGGGAGCTTGCTGTGCGCAATTGGCTGCCGTGTTTCCCACATTACAACAGTGGCTACACTTGAAAAAGTACTTCATTGGCTGTAAAACACGTTGGAACGTCCCGAGGTCATGTAAGGCGCTATAGAAATGTTGGCATATGGAACTCAGTTAACTCAGCTTCTGAACGGTCTTCACGTTTAGTTCATTTGATCTGGGGAAAAAAGATGGTTTGCACTGTTAGAGAGAGAGATACAGATTTCACTTAGCAACAGCCAGTGTTCAAGCCTGAAGATGCTAATAGTATTGCCATACTGTAAACATCCCATCACACACCATTGCAATCTTGGCAAGACGATGGTAAAGTACAAGCCGGTTGAAGGATGGTACATTGAATGTAAACCACCGAATGTTGATGTACGAGAAATGTAAACTTGTGTGCGTCGGCTGAAGGACGGTGCTTTTGGCCGGATAAGGCAAGGCTACTTCCAGTTTGATAAAGGAAATAGTGTATAAGAAAGAAGTTTTTGTGTTAAGTTTGGAGAAGAAAGAAACCTTTCTTGGGTGCATGCCTACACTCAGAACGGTTGATGAAACTCCGCTTGTAAACTGCGTTATACTCTGAAGAAGTTATACTCTGCCTTTAGATTGTTTTTTTGTGTTAAAGTAGGAAAAATTAAAGTGATTGTAACCATAAAACTGAATTCTTTACTACTCAACGGAACAACAGAAGACTGTTTAAATACAAATGCAAGTCTTTCTTTTCTTTTGAAAAGATTACTTAGTGTAACAACACAACTGCAGAGCTCCTAAAACAAGGCCCGAGGCAACATATATGAACAAAGTAAGTTCTCCTGTTAGAATTATATATTTAGTTATGTGCATATATATTTTTAATGAGTTAGGCATTGTATTAACAGGGGCACCGCATGGGTCCCAGTGTGATACCACATTTGTACAGCCCATGGGCAATAACCATATTTCACACACTTATGATTGTATCATGTTGTGATCCACATAATACGATCAATGCCCTATAGGTGGTCAGAACTTTTATTGTAAAAGTTCTCAGTTTTCTTCTCTCCTTTACTGAACACAATAACTTGCTCAGGTACAGTTCCATGGCACTGGCAGCCCTTTGGTACCTCTATTAAATGACCAAACTCCAGTATGACCATTGGGCGCGATCTTGCCAGCACTGGGGAGGCGAGTATAGAGGTGGGACTGCTGGGAAAATGGCAGAATCTGGGGGCAGGTGCCCAACCCGCCCCCAACCTGCCTCCGTGCCATCTTGCCAGGAGGCGGGTAGCCAACCCACGCCGGGTCCCGTCTCCTTGGAGGCGGGAAGGGAATTTGTTCCACTTATCAGCCTGTTAACAGGTAGTTAACAGGCAGATAAGAGGATTATCCCCATTTTACCCACAAGTGCGGGCTTCCCGAAGGCTCCGAACCCCACCAGGGTCACCAAGGTGAGTAGTGGGTCTGCGGGGTGCAAAAGTGCACTGTGAAGGTAAGTGATGGGTGCAAGTGTGGAGAGGTAAGTATGTGAGATAAGTGGAAAGTGTTAGTAAAAGTTTACTTACCTTTGTTTCTTCCTGCAGGCTTCAAAAGCTGGGGATGCGGAGAGTCTCGTACCTCCGCGGCAGAGATGAGAGATGGCTGTTGCATTCTCCAATGTAGCAACCATCAATTTTCTGCTAAAGAAAGAGGTTTGATGAGGTCTTGAATTCAAGAACTCATCAAACTACAGAGAATGTCAGTGTTTAACAGCTTCACAGAGCTGTCAAGTGATGACAATTCATCTCTCAAAACTTTTTGACAGATGCAACGTCACACATTGACGTTCTCTGTTGCCGGCTTCCCCTTAATTGGCCTGCTAGGCCTGCTGGGTGGGATTAACAAGGTCAATCAAGGGAAGATAGCGCGGGTTGGCCAGACGTTGATGGAGGCGGGGCTGAAGCCTGACATGTGGGAGACCCACCCCCAAAAGCTCCCCATTGGCAAAATCCAGCCCATAGTGTCACTTGGTAATTTCACTGTTCCACCATCAGAGCATCACAGCTGAGTTCAATCCTGTCTTATGTCCACATATAAGAACATAAGAAATAGGAGCAAGAGTAGACCATTTGGCCCTTCGAGCCTGCTCCACCATTCAATAAGATCATGGCTACCTCATCTCCACTTTCCTGAACTATCCCCATATCTCTTGATTCCCTTAATGTTCAAAAATCTATCGATCTCTGTCTTGAATATACTCAACGACTGAGCCGCCACAGCCCTCTGGCGTAGAGAATTCCAAAGATTCACCAACCTCTGAGTGAAGAAATTTCTCCTCATCTCTATACTACTGAATGGCCGACAGGGGAAACATCCTCCCTGCATCTACCCGGTCAAGTCCTGTAAGAATTTTGTATGTTTCAATGAGATCACCTCTCATTCTTCTAAACTCTGGATAATATCGGCCTAGTCTACTCAATCTCTCCTCATAAGACGTTCCCCCCATCCCAGGAACCAGTCTGGTGAACCTTCGTTGCACTCCCTCTATGGCAAGTATATCCTTCCTTAGGTAAGGAGACCAAAACTGTACACAGTACTCCAGGTGTGGTCTCACCAGGGCCCTATATAATTGCAGTAAGACGTCTTTACTCTTATACTCAAATCCTCTTGTAATAAAGGCCAACAGACCATTTGCTTTCCTAATTGCTTGCTGTACCTGCATGTTAACTTTCAGTGATTGGTGTACAAGGACACCCAGGTCCCTCTGAACACCAACATTTCCCAATCTCTCACCATTTAGAAAATACTCTGCTTTTCCAATTTTCCTACCAAAGTGGATAACTTCACATTTCTCCACATTATATTCCATTTACCATGTTCTTGCCCACTCACTTAGCCTGTCTATATCTCCTTGAAGCCTCCTTGCATCCTCCTCACAACTTACATTCCCACCCAGCTTTGTATCATCAGCAAACTTGGTCCCCTCATCCAAATCATTGATGTAGATTGTGAATAGCTGAGGCCCAAGCACGGATCCTTGCGGTACCCTACTAGTTACAGCCTGCCAACCCGAAAATTATGCATTTATTCCTACTCTCTGTTTTCTGTCCATTAACCAAACCTCAATCCATGCTAGTATATTACCCCCAATCCCATGGGCCCTAATTTTGTTTAATAACCTCTTGTGTGATACCTTATCGACTGCCTTCTGAAAATTCAAATACACCACATCCACTGGTTCCCCCTTATCTATTCTGCTAGTTACAACCTCAAAAAAACTCCAACAGATTCGTCAAACACGATTTCCCTTTCATAAATCCGTGTTGACTCTGCCCTATCCTATTATTATTTTCTAAGTGCCCTGTTACCACGTCCTTAATAATAGATTCTAGCATTTTCCCTACTACTGATGTCAGGCTAACCGGTCTGTAGTTCCCCTTTTTCGCTCTCACTCCTTTCTTAAATAGTGGGGTTACATTTGCTGCCTTCCAATCCGTGGGAACCGTTCTAAAATCTATGGAATTTTGGAAAATGACAACCAATGCATCCATTATCTCTATAGCCACTTCTTTCAAAACCCTAGGATGTAGGCCATCAGGTCCAGTGGATTCATTGGCTTTCAGTTCCATTAATTTCTCCAGTACTACTTTTTTACTGATACTAATTTCTTTCAGTTCCTCATTCTCGCTAGACCCTTGGTTCTCCACTATTTCCAGGAAGTTTTTTGCATCTTCTTCCATGAAGACAGGCACAAAGGCTGCGAATTTAATAGACCTCAGAGGGCAGGTTTGGAGGTGGGTCGGTTGTGAAAATCGGAAAAATTGCCGGCGGGCTGTAAACCCGCCTCCATCCCGCCTCCACGCAACTTTGGCAAGTGTCAGGTCAGCAGTTCCCGAACTGACCCGACACCAAACAGTGGGAGAGGCAATTCAGGCAGTTAACAGGTCATTAACTAATCCTATTTTAAAGGACTGTTCGGATTTTGGAGGTTTTTCAGCCGGCTGCCTGCCTTCATAAAAACACGCCAGGTGAATCGAGCCGGGTTGAGCTAGGACCTGAATTGTTGCCAGCTGCTCGAACAGCTTAAAAGCGGTCCTGCTATCGCTCATTCTTTCACATGCCACAATTTAGTGCTTTGAGGTTTGGGAGACATTTTTCAGCTCTACTAATCTTGTGAGTGTTGAGGCTGAAACCCATCTGCAGAGTGAATCCTTGGAATACCCTCTGGTCACTTTGAGCGCAAACAACCTCTATTCCTCGACTGAGATATATACCAGCGGTATGGGAACAAGTTATACCCTCTCATCCTGGTCCTCAAATTCGGAGGAAGGGCAGCCGCGACAGCAGCAGAACCAGGCACAACAGCAGCACCAACAAGAGCGCCAACCTCCTCCTCAGCCACCTGATGCTGCACAGGGCAGAGAGCGTCAGCGCAGGCCTGCACGTCGCCGCAGGAGATACCCCCAACACAGGGTTTACAGGCCGAGGATGAGCTTCCTCAACATGAGTGAGCAGCAGTGCCAAAGGAGGCTGAGACTGTCGCGAGAGGTAGTTGCTGACATCTGCGCAATGCTGCACCAACACCTGAAGCTCAGAGGAGCGGGTGGACACTCTTTACCAGTGGCTGTCAAAGTCACCACCGCCCTCAACTTCTTTGCTTCGGGCTCCTTCCAGGGATCAGCAGCAGACGTCAGCGCCATCTCCCAGGTGGCCGCACACACCTGCATCATGCAGGCTACCGACGCCCTCTTTACAAAGGCGCACAATTACATTCACTTCTCCACGGATGAAGCAAGTGTAACTGTGCATGCGGTTGGCTTTGCAAATATGGCAGGCTTCCCGAGGGTGCAGGGTGTCATAGACTGCACACATGTGGCCATTAGGGCACCCCAGCACAACCCAGCTGTTTTTGTCAACCGCAAGGGCTTCCACTCCCTTAACGTCCAGCTGGTGTGTAACCACAGGAAGAACATTATGCATGTTTGCACCAAGTACCCTGGCAGTTGCCATGACTCCTTCATCCTGCGGCAGTCTACGGTGCCTCAGCTCTTTAATCTGCCAACCCAACTTTCTGGAGGGCTACTTGACGACAAGGGCTATCCCCTGAAAAAGTGGCTCATGACACCAATGAGCAGGCCATCAAACAAGGCTGAGGAGCGGTACAATGTGAGCCACATTTCCACCAGAAGCATCACAGAGAAAACCATCGGCTTGCTCAAAATGCGATTCCGATGCCTCAACAGATCTGGTGGAGCCCTACAGTATGCACCATCCAGGGTGTCCAGAATCATCGTGGTCTGCTGTGCCCTGCACAACATTGCACAGCAGCGTGGCTTAGTGCTGCCTGAGGAACAAATGGCTCAGCGCAGACCATTCTCGGAAGAGGGGGAGGAGGAGGAGGAAGAGGATGAGGAGGAGGCTGAGGAGGAGGAGGACAAGGATGAGGAGGAGGCACGCCTTGTGGGACCGGGTGTGGCCATTGCAGTAGCACTCGAGCACATTGCTGGCCGTCACGCAAGGGATGCACTCATCCATGCCAGATTCACGTAAGCTTATGCTTCAACCACAGATGGCTGGCATATGGCTATGAATGTGTGGATGACCTTCTTAAAATGCCATATATCATCTCTGCAATAAACTGTGCTTTCCTATCTCTCTCAGCACCATCATTACAAATGCAAGTCGCCCTGAGCCCTCAATGTGCAACTTCCATTTCCCAGAACACATAGGCCAGAACTTCAACTGTTTGCCATCACTTTTGTTTAACTCATCACAGAAGGATGACAATCAAAAATATACAACAGAACAAAACACCCAAGTGATTACCCTTGTGACTATTTGTGTGTTAGCTTCCTCTTATGCGTGCTTCTACGTGGTGCTTCCCTTGTGGCTTCAGCAGATGTAGAGGCACCTTGCTCACTTTGATGCTGCGCCTGTTTAGACGCCTTTGGTGGGTGTCCTCTGGGTTTGGGAGCCTGGGAGGGCTCTACCACAGTCTGCTTTTCCTGCGGCTGTGCAGGGGCTGAGACGGCCATCTCAGTTGGGTGAGGACTCTGGGGCTCTGACCGAGGGCTCCGCAGTGGCATGGTCGTGTGAGCAGTTGGAGAGGAGCCCACACTTCCTTGTTGTTGACCACCAACATCCCACTCATGGGTCAGCAGCACTTCACTGCTAGCAAGTGGCTGGAGAGCACCTTGCTGCACATCAGTGGGGCCATGAGGACCTGTCTCTGTACTGACAGTCCTCATAATGGGGACATCCATGTACCTCTGGTGTCTCTCCTCAATAGATGCCCATCTCTCCTCCATAGCAGACCATCTATTTAGAAGAGTCACCGTGTTCTCGTGTGTCTGGCGACTTATGTCCTCCATGGAGGTTGCCACCCTCTCCATGGCAGCACGTTCATGCGCCATTGCCTCCACAAAGGCAGTGCTCATGTTAGAGATGGACTCCTCCATTCTCTCCACACTCGCAGTTATCCTGGAGGCAAACCCTGTCAGACACTCCTGCACTTGTTCCTGGAGTTCCAGCACCATTCTCTTTCTGGATGGCCCCAAAGGCACAGTGTCTACATGCAGCTGAGCAGAGCTAGGAGTGTCCTGCGGCCTCCGGCGAGGACTCGCCACTGCTGTCCCTGTCTCCACCATCTGCTGATGCTCACTTGTGAGCTGTGATACACCAGGTGACAACACCACACTATGTCGTGCAGGACCCACCAAGGTGTGCATATCTACGCTGGTGCTGGGTGCGCTGAGTCTTGGTGACGCTGCTCCCTCAGAGGCTGCAGGGTCCTCTGAGAAGTCGTGGGATCTTCCTCCTGGACAGTGGGGAGGGGGATGCTCGATGGTCCTGTGGGAGAGTAAAGGCATGAGATAGACATGTGATTTTTAGGTAGCAGACACATCCAATTGTGCAGATGATCCAAAGTCAATCTCTATGAACATCATATACCATTGCAGTCAATCATGAAATCTAAATGCGAGGTTTGAAAATCTATTCTGTCACCAGCTTCCTCTAATGCGCCCGTCTCTTCGTCCCCCACTTCCACCTCCCACGATCTCGTGCACAGCCTCCTCAGCACTTGTCAATGTCACCAGGGATGGTGGGCCTCCTCCTGTCTTCGCTCTCTCCCTCTTATTATGAGCTATCTTTTCCTGCAAGGAGGGACACAAGTGGAGTTTCAGTGAGAGTGATGGAGTGACTGTGAAGAATCTATAACATTGAAGCTTAGAGGGAGATCAAGATGGAGTGAGGTGCCAAGAGGAAGCTGCCTCCCTGTGCATTGTTAGTTGTTGTCATTGCATAACAGTGAGAGTGAGTGTAAGGGGTGCATAGTAGGATGGTGAAGTGATTCAGTACAGAGAGAGTGATGGGAAGGTGAGGGTGCAAGGGAAGTAAGGGTAAGGTGGGATGTGGAGGAGCAGGCTTACAATGCAGAGTGCTGGTGATGAGAAGAGAAGGGAAGCAGATTGAAGGTAAGTGTAACGTGATGCTCACTTTTGATGCTGCAGAAGATTATTAAACCGTTTCCTGCACTGGACCCAGGTGCGTGAACAAATGGAATTTGCGCTTACCTCCTCAGCAATCTGCAGCCAGGCTGCCTTTGTTTGCTGAGGAGGCTTCCTCCGGCCATCGGGAGGGAACAGAATTTCCCTGCGCCCTCTTACTCCCTGCGCAAGAGCTTGGAAGGAGTCCTCATTAAACCGTGGAGCAGCCTTGGCTTTTGCAGCACTCATTGTAGCCTGGGCCCATTCAAACACAATCAGAAACGAGAAATGAAAGGCTGAGGCTGCATGGGCCCCTTAAAAACAACTGCAGCAATGACGTCATCAGAGGCGACTAATAGACCCGATCCCACCCATTGGACCAGGCAGCGCGCACGACGGGACTTAATAGGACACTTAAATTAAAATCTCAATTTGGGAGCAGCTAAAACCGGCCACGGTTCCGGAACCCGCACACCAGGCAACCCGACTCCAACCCGCCTCCTCTATTAAATTTGCGGCCAATGTATTTGTTTAATTTCTCTGCCATTTTCTTATTCCCCATTATAATTTCTCCTGTCTCAGCCTGTAAGGTACCCACATTTACTTTTGCTAATCTTTTCCTTTTTACATACCTATAGAAGCTTTTACAGTATGTTTTTACAGCTAGTTTACTCTCATATTCTATTTTCCCTTTCTTTATCAATTTCTTGGTCCTCCTTTGCTGAATTCTAAAATCCTCCCAATCCTCAGGCTTTTTGGCAGGATTATAAGCCTCTTCCTTTGATCTAATACTATCTTTAACTTCTCTTGTTAGCCACGGTTGGACCACTTATCCTGTGGGGTTTTTATGCCTTAAAGGACTGTATATTTGTTGTAAATTATGTATTAATTCTTTAAATGCTCGCCATTGCTTGTCCACTGTCATACCTTTTAATGTAGTTTCCCAATCTACCTTAGCCAACTCGCCTCTCATACCTACATAGTTTGCTTTGTTTAGATTTAAGACCCTAGTTTCGGATTTAACTAAATCACTTTCAAACTCAATATAAAATTCTATCATATAAGTGCACTTTCCAGCAGTGATTAATGATCAATGACCTGGAACCTTGATTTCTTTTTCCTCTCCCACACTTGGGAAATAGGAAAGAAAGATTAGATTAAGAGAGAGAGAGAAAAGAGGCAGAAAGGAAACGTAAGAAAAATCTTTTTTACATTTAAAATTTGTCATTTAAAAAATCTCTAACAACAATTCACTACCTGAAGGAATGAGACTCCAAAGTTTAAATTGTTCACTTTCTGGGCCAGGCAGGTGGATTGGCAGTCATTAACAATTATCACATCGTTAAAAGGGTACTTGCACTGTTAAGTTCCAGCCCTAACTTTCTGCGGCGAGTTTAATGGACAATTAACATGCAAATCCGACAAGTTCTTAAAAATAATGGAGAGGCTAAGGGTGAGATGCGATTTGTGCAAAGCAAACAGCAGAGTGGCGTAAATCGACCAGTAAGTCCTGGAGATTCGCAACTCATGGCATATCTCATCATCCCCTAAATTTGCTGACCAATTTGCACATTAGTAACAGCGTGCGTTGTTCACACACCATTATTTTTTCAGCAAGTTCTGGCCCAATATTAATACTCACAAGAAAGGATGTTATGTTGGGCAGATTTATATAGGACGTATCCAGCTTTGATCAGGGTGAAGATCAGCTGGGATAGCAAGGATCATATTTCATTGAAGGAGCAAATTCAGCCGTCTTCCCCTTGGTTCCTGGAGCTCTGGGAGTTTACTTGGAGCCGATTCTGTGAGCCTTGACTTAATGCTTGGAGCTATGGAAAATCCTTCTTGAAGCAAAAATATACGTCACAGCCTAGATCTTCTGATCCATTTATTTTAAATGGGTTAATGCCGGGATTGAAATAACCTTCATTGAAAAATATAGGCTCATGGTCCAATTCATTTGAACTGTTCCAGGTTAATTTAGGAAATATATTGAATTCTCCCAGCCTAGAGGGTTAATTTTTTGTGGATGCCACTTTGAAAGAACAATTCAGAGGCTTCCCCAAAGACCTAATGGGACAAATGCACTTCACTGTGTGTTATTGCACATATTAAGTGTCGGGGCAGTGTCAAGGGAGTTTTCCCACCACCCCCCCACCCCGATCAGGGAATGCTTGATGGTGGATGCATAAAATATAAATGATCTATTATTCAACATTCCCATTTTCACAGAATAGAAGAGAAACGGCAAGAAATTGAAAAAAAATAAACATGAAACCAGAACGTACTCTTGGAAAAGGGAAAAAAAAAGCTACTTTTAATTCACAACATTGAGTACTGTAAATGTCTGGATACAGGGATTGTAAAAGAGGTGACTTTGTCATCGAGCTGACTGTTACTGAGAATATTTGAGAATGGCCATGAATTAGCATAGCTGTCAGGATTTTAATGTAATTGAAGGCTTTCTTCAATATGGTCATAAATCTCAGAGAAACAAGGGCATCTTGATAAATTCCTCTGAGAAAGAACAGTGTCATGCTGAATTTCAACATGAAAGGTGAGTATAACTGTGACTCTCAAGAGAAATTAGATTGTGCAGCTCTGGAAGGGACAGGAAAATCTGAATGAGAAATAAGAGAGTTGAATCCATGTGAAAAATCCATGGTGAGCTCTGAAAAAGCAATGGCCCCAGCACTGACCCTTGGGAAACACCACTGTCTACCATCCTCCAGTCTGAAAAACAGCCATTTACCACAACTCGCTGTTTTCTGTCTTAAGCCAATTCCTTATCCAAGCTACCACTGACCCACCTATTCCATGAGCCTCAATTTTGTTAACCAGCCTTCTATGTGGTATTTTGTCAAACACCTTCCTAAAATCTAGGGTTGTGAAGGGGCGGAAAGTTTCCGGTAAATTTCCACGGGAAGTTTAGCTTGGGAATTTTGCCCAAAAAAGCACGTGCTAGCATAATATTGGGGTTTTCTTTGTATCTCTTTCATTTTTTTTCACAGGTCGTTTCTTAAAATTACTAACAGAGATGGAATCTTAATTATTAAGGAATTTCTTAATCAATATATGTTTATCTTCTTACTTGGCTTGTTTTAATAATTACAAGTTTTATGTGTGGCTGTGAACAAATGTGTCCTGATTGGTTGGATGAGTGGATGAGCGATTAGCTCCCTCTATTGGTGATGTAGCGTTGTGCATGCACAGGTCATGCTTCCATCACATGGAGCATCAGGAAAAATTTACTCACCCTGTTGCAATCATGCTGATCGACCGCAGTTCGACACAGAGAAGAATGCCCTTTATTTCTCTGCATAGAACAATGCCACATTTACCGTCGGATGTGTGGAAGCATTTTACCCCAGGCATTAAAGATGGAAAGACGGTGTACATGTGCAAACACTGTACAAAGCCATATGTAAAGAAAGCCACAAAGATGCTGCAGCATTTATTCAAATGCAACAACTTCACTCAAAGCTCATAGCAGTCAGCCCAGAGTTCCTCTGCTTCCATTCAAGAAGATGATGGTTCTCATTCAACATCAGGCTCCTTATCATCAGCAACTCCTGGCCCACTTGGAAGGTTCTTTGATACAATGGATAACCATAGCCAGAAGAATGCAGATGAGTGCCTTGCTCGAGCTGTATATGCGACAGGTTCACCCCTCATGTTCACAGCCAATGGGTTTGAGAACCATGGAAACACTGTACAAGAGAGCCAAGCAAGTTGTTAAGTATGTCAGGGGAAAACAGGTAGTTGCAGCTGTTGTGTATGTAATATGTATGCTACTTTAACCCTATGGCCAGGGCAGCACTACTTTGTAGGGCGTAGTGATACCGTAGTACCACTCCTGGCCATAGGGGTATAAATAGTACTGCGGGTACTGATCTCCCCTCAGTTCCCGCCTGTGGGTATGAAGTAAAGACCTAAGTTAAACCCTTCCAAGCTGTCTCTTCCTTTTTGTATCAAGTATATGCGCATACTTTACACTGGCGACTAGGAACGTTCGAACTCACCAGTACAAGGTGCAACAAAGGATCGGTAGCAGTACGGGGAGAGAAGCTTCTCACCAGCCTGCAGAGTCCAGCGTCGACCGAAGGAGGCCACCCAGTTCAGGAGGAGCGGCAGCAACGGAGCGAGAGAGAGAGGTTCCAGCGAAGGCTGCGGCAGCTGAGAGAAGAGGCTGAACGGGCGTTCCAGCCACGGGGCAAAAGTCCACCCAGGGTCAGGTAAACTGCAATCCTTCCTGGGGAACGCGAGCTGCAAGGGCCAGAACGGGCAGGCGATCTGGGGAACAAACGGAGCCACGAGGACTAGTGGGCCACGAGAGGGGAAGGTCGTTGTAATAGCGGCGGTGGCAATAACGGGAGCTGCAAGAAAAAAAAATAACGAACCTGGAGAGACGTCGTTGACAGCAGAGGGAGAAAAGGCGGGAAAAGCGCCATCTAGTGGACAAAGGGGAAAAGTTTTTCTCTTCAGCAGTTTAAAATGAACAGCGCCATCTAGTGGACAAAAGGGGGAAAGTTTTTCTCTTAGAAAAAAAAATAACAGCGCCTTCTAGTGGAAAAAGGCGGGAAAACCTCTTCAGTAGTTTTAAAAATGGCTAAAGAAGCTCGGTTGTCAGAATTTGTTGCCGACATAGAAGATTGGGACGCATATGTAGAAAGGCATGAACTTTATTGCATAGTAAACAAGGTGAAAGATGACGAAAAGGCAGCAACCTTATTAAATTCTATGGGGGCAAAAACATACGGTCTGCTGAGGAATCTTCTTACTCCAGAAAAGCCAGCAGACAAAACGTATGCTCAAATTGTTGATACGTTAAAGGAACATTTAAACCCTAAGCCACCATTTATAGCGGAAAGGTACCGCTTTTACAGACGCGACCAAAGGAATGATGAGTCGCAGGCAGCCTATTTGGCTGAGCTCAGACGGTTGTCCAAACATTGCCAGTTTGGAGCCTTTTTGGCGGAAGCGATCAGAGACAGATTTGTCTGTGGCATGTTAAATGAGAGTACACGAAAACGGTTGCTGGCCAAGAAACAGCTCAGCCTAGATCAGGCGATAGAAATAGCATTGGCACATGAAGCAGCAGCACAGGGTGCTGCCCAAATACGACAAAATACAACCGGCTATGACACCCATGAGGTGACATTTCACAAAGGTAAATGCTACCGTTGTGGCAAAACCACCCACGACCAAAGTAATTGTTGGTTTCGTGATAAAATATGCCGGCAGTGTGGGAAAAAGGGGCATATAGCGAAAGTTTGTCGGTCGGGTACGAAACCCAATAGTGGGGGCAGTCCGAGCAGTACCAAGGCAAGGACAAAAATACATAAGATATCTGACAGTAGCTCAGACGAGTCACAGGAAGGCACAAAAGCAGAGCCTAAAGGTCTGGGATGTCTCAAGTTATATGGTGTAGACAAAACGGAGGACCACAGCACAATGTGGGTTAAAATGAAGGTAGCAGGCGTCGAAGTTAATATGGAGCTGGACACGGGTTCAGCCCTATCAGTAATTAATGAACAAGATTATAACAGGCTGTTCAAACGCATTCCCTTAAAGGATACCGAAATCAAATTAAAAACATATACGGGACAAAAAGTTTACCCGAAGGGAAAAATGCAAGTAACAGTTAAATACAATGGCAGAAAAGTGCCAGGACTTTATTTATACGTCCTACCAAACGGCGGACCACCACTTTTGGGTAGGGAATGGATAAGAAAAATCCATTTCGACTGGAAGTCGATACACGAGATAAAAGTAGAGACCACCAAGGATGATACAACCATTACAAGCAGGCTGTCGAAACTATTGGCAAAAACGCCAGAGGTGTTCCAACAAGGGCTGGGGACCTTAAAGGACATTAGAGCAAAAATAACTATTGCTCAAGACGCAAACCCCAAGTTTTGTAAGGCCAGACCGGTGCCTTACGCCATCCGGCCAGCTGTGGAAGCAGAACTGGATGCCTTAGAGAGTGCAGGTGTCCTTACAAAGATTGAGTGGAGCGAGTGGGCCACGCCCATCGTCCCAGTTATAAAGAAATCTGCAAATAACACGCCGGGGGAACCAAAGAAGGTTCGCATTTGCGGGGATTTTAAAATAACTATTAACCCAGTCCTGCACACGGTACAGTATCCGCTGCCACGGATAGAGGACATATTCGCATCGTTAGCTGGGGGTAGACACTTTACGAAGATTGACCTTTGTCAAGCTTATTTACAGATGGAGGTGGAGCAGGACTCGAAAAAGCTCCTAACGATTAACACCCACAAGGGATTGTACCAGTACAATCGCCTGGTATTTGGTGTGGCGTCCGCCCCAGCCATATGGCAGAGGACCATGGAACAGGTCCTACAGGGCATTCCAGGAACGCAGTGCTACCTGGATGACATCCTGGTGACAGGACAAACGGATAACGACCACCTCGCTAACCTGGAGCGAGTACTTCTGCGGTTGCAACAATACGGACTCAGGGCGAACAAGCAGAAATGTGAGTTTTTCCAGGAACGTATCTCATACTGTGGTCACATTATAGATAAGGAAGGCCTGCATAAGTCCCCAGAAAAGATCGAGGCAGTAGTGAAGGCCCCGCCCCCTGAGAATGTATCTCAGTTACGATCATTCTTAGGCCTTATAAACTATTACCATAAGTTCCTCCCGAACTTATCGTCCATTTTACATCCACTAAATTCATTGCTGCAAAAGGGAGTCTCCTGGAATTGGGACGAAGCGTGTGAGGCTGCTTTTAAAAAGGGTAAACAACTCATTACATCAAAGGAAGTGCTCGCACACTTTGACCCAAAAATGCCAATGAGGTTGGCATGTGACGCCTCCCCGTACGGTATAGGGGCAGTGTTGTCACACAAATTTCCCAATGGGACGGAGAGGCCAATAGCATTTGCCTCAAGGTCGTTAACTACAGCCGAAAGAAACTATGCGCAAATCGACAGGGAGGCCCTCAGTCTGGTGTGGGGTGTAAAAAAATTCCACCACTATCTACATGGACAACGTTTCACACTACTGACGGATCATCAACCGTTGGTGTCGATATTTAATCCAACAAAAGGGGTGCCCCTGATGACGGCCCAAAGGCTACAGAGATGGTCACTGTTCTTAGGAGCACACCAGTACCTTATCGAATATAAGGGTACCAAACAGCATGGCAATGCGGATGGCCTGTCGCGGCTACCATTGCCTGCAGAGATCGAAGAGATAGTACAGGACCCCGTGGAAATATATCATACGGCGGTTATGGAACACTTGCCCATCACCAGCCAATGTATCGAGCGGGAAACACAGAATGACCCGACACTGGCAAGGGTTTACGAATTGACCGTGAAAGGCTGGCCGGCGCAGGGTGACGCATCATTGCCGGCGTTTTCGGCAAGGAAGGACCAGTTGTCCGTATGCCGGGGCACATTGATGTGCGGAGCCAGGGTGGTGGTCCCTCAAAAATTACAACATAAAGTGTTGCGGGACTTACACGAAGGTCATCTGGGGGGTGTCAAAATGAAAAGCCTCGCCAGAGCCTACGTCTGGTGGCCCGGCATTGACAGGGACATCGAGGAAGTAGCAAAAGCATGCCAAGGGTGCCAGATGGTACAGAACGTACCACCCCAAGCCCCACTACATCCGTGGGAGTGGCCCTCAACGCCGTGGCAAAGGATCCACGTGGACTTCGCTGGGCCCTTCATGGATGCGATGTTCCTTATTGTAGTGGACGCCCACTCAAAATGGCCGGAGGTCATAAAGATGTCATCAACGACAGCCGAAAAGACGGTCGCAGCCTTAAGGACCATTTTTGCCCGAAACGGGGTGCCCGAGCAAGTCTGTTCGGACAATGGGCCACAATTTGTGGCAGAAGAATTTCAAGCATTCCTAAAAAGGAATGGAGTGCGACATTATACGTCCGCACCATATCATCCGGCTACAAATGGGCTGGCAGAGCGATTTGTACAGACTTTTAAAAAGGCCATCAAGGCGATGGGGGAGGAAAGGTTGCCACTACAACACAAGGTGGACAATTTCCTATTCGCGTACCGTAATGCTGCACATACGGTGACCAACCAGGCCCCCGCTGTCATGTTCTTTAATAGAAGGTTAAGGTCTCGCCTCGAATTGCTCAGACCAAACATCCGGAGAGATGTGGAAAACCGAGTATTTCGTAGGGCTCCTGACAGACAGACACGGAGCTTCGAGGTGGGGCAGCAAGTGTTGGCCCGTGATTATAGAAATGAAAAGTGGCGGTCTGGTACGATAAAGGCCCGCCAGGGACCTTTGATGTACACAGTGGATACTGGGGACGGCATAATCAGACGACATGCTGATCAACTTGTGGAGTCCAGAAACCCAACTGATTCACTACCTCAAACGTCTCAGCACATTGTTCCAGCGGAATCACGGCCCAGCTCGTCGCTACAGAAGTCTCAGGATGGCGAGGAGTTCAGCACTCCAGTGAGCTCCACGGCACAGGATGTGCCATCAGACACCGACGACTCCAGCGATGAAGTGGTGACGGAAGTACCGCCGCCTACACCGAGACCGACTAGAGAAAGACGTTACCCTAGTCGAGACAGGAGGCCTCCTCAGAGACTGAATCTATAACATGTTTCTTTTTATATATATATAGGTAGACAACTCTGATGTAAATATGTTATGTATGTTGTGTTACCAAATGTTATTAGCCCTAGTTATGGTGCATCTGTTGACTTAATTGCACGGGTACGTTTTAATTAAAAGGGGAGGAATGTTGTGTATGTAATATGTATGCTACTTTAACCCTATGGCCAGGGCAGCACTACTTTGTAGGGCGTAGTGATACCGTAGTACCACTCCTGGCCATAGGGGTATAAATAGTACTGCGGGTACTGATCTCCCCTCAGTTCCCGCCTGTGGGTATGAAGTAAAGACCTAAGTTAAACCCTTCCAAGCTGTCTCTTCCTTTTTGTATCAAGTATATGCGCATACTTTACAGCAGCAACCTACAACTCCAAGCAAATGACAAAGAACAAGAACAGCACACTGAAGCTGCCCAGCAACACTAGATGGGGTGGCATTGTCATAATGTACAACAGCCTTCTGGAGGGTAAGGAGTCGCTGCAAGACATGGCAATATCCCAGTCTGGGGATATGGAAACCACCATCAAGAAAATACTGCTGGATGATGTGTTTTGGGAGAGAGTGGTTAGCAGCCTTAAACTACTTTCACCAGTAGCATCTGCAATTGCTCAGATTGAAGGAGATGATGCTGTCTTGTCAGATATTCTCAGGCTTTTTGCTGATTTAAAAGAACAAATCAGCATTGCCCTACCCACATCCCTGCTGCTCAAAGCAGAGGAGAAGGCAATTGTTCAATTCATACAGACGCGTCAAGAATTTTGTGTCAAGCCGATTCATGCTGCAGCATACATGCTGGACCCAAAGCATGTTGGGAGACCAATACTTTCTGGAGAACAGATCAACAGCACTTACAGTGTGATTTCTACCCTCCCACGCCACCTCAATCTGGACGTGGGCAAAGTTCTGGGAAGTCTGGCAAAGTTCTCTACCAAGCAAGGTCTTTGGAATGGGGACGGGATATGGGAATCATGCAAGCATATCAGTGCACATACCTGGTGGAAAGGACTTTGTGCATCTGAGGCCCTGTCACCCATTGCATCGGTGATACTCCAAATCCCACCTTCATCAGCAGCCTCTGAACAAAACTGGTCATGATTTGGGAATATGCATACAAAGGTGCGCAACAGGCTGACTAACAAGAGAGTGGAGAAACTGGTGGCTATCCGGGCAAACCTACAACTTATTGCGCCAGATACAGAAGTGTCCACCACACAGCTAGACAGTGACACAGAGGAGGAAATGGACACGTCAGAGCCAGAGTCAGGGAATCAGGAGGAGCAATGATGAGTAGAAGACTCAGAAGACTCATGAGTAGAAGACTCAAAGGGACAAAATAAGGACAAATTACAGGCTAAATAAGCTGACGCTCTTTTTATTTTATTTTAGATGGGTCTTTTTTATGGGGGTTCAATAAAGTTCAAAATTATAACCTAAATAAAGTTTTGAAAGCCTGTTTTTATTTGTATGGAACAGTATGTCTATTTTGATGACAAAGATAATATAAGGGTCAGAGACAAAAACCATCAGTGTGCAAAAAAACTCAAAATTCCCATAAATTCCCAAAAATTCCCATGGAAAGTTTCCTCTTTTAAAAATTCCCAGAATTTTGCAACCCTACTAAAATCCATGTAGACAACATCCATTGCATTCCCTTCATCAATCCTCCCTGTTACATTATCAAAAAATTCAATTGGATTAGTCAGACATGATCTGCTTTTTACAAATCCATGTTGGCTCTCCTTAATTAGCTTAAACCTCTCCAAGTGCCCGTTAATTTTTTCCTTGATTATTGTTTCTAAAACTTTACCCGCCACTGATGTTAAACTGACTGGCCTGTAGTCACTAGGATTGTCCTTGCACGCTTTTTTGAACAATGGCGTCACATTTGCCACCAGTTTGGGAAGTGGGAACTTTGGGAGCATCGTCACTAAACTCAGTAAGGTTTGAGATTCACAACAAATGTACTGAAATTGAGAACATCAGGAGTCTAGAAAAGCACAATGCATCCGTGGAAGGATAAGTGTTTTGATGAATTACTGTAAGGAAAAAGAGTAACACAGAATGTCATTGTGAGAAACATGATGCTGTGGATTGAAAGAAAAGCACTGTGGGTAGATAATGTGAGAAAATGAACAGCAAGCTGAAGGTGCAGCAGAGTTTCACAAACATATACAGAGCCTCACACACCATTGAAAAGACTAGTTTGTTCAAGACCCCTGTGCTACCCATTGATGTTCATTTACTTTCCTAGCACCTTCAGGATGTGGAAGATTCATCTGTGTATGTATGAAGGGGACGGTCTACACCTGAACTGTGAGGGAGCCGATGTCCTCGGGGTAATATTTTCTATGGCGGTTCGGGAGGATTTAAACTAATTTGGCAGGGGGATGGGAACCTAGGTAGTGGAAAAGAGGGAAGTCATATGAAGTCAGAAATAGATGGTAGAAAGGTGAGAAGCAATAAGCAAAGGAGAGAAACACAAAGGGCCAAACTAATTCATAATGAGAGTGTGAAAAAAGCAAGCCTGAAGGCTTTGTATCTTAATGCTAGAAGCATTAGGAACAAGGTGGATGAATTAGTTGTGGAAATAGAGGTAAACAAGTATGATTTGATTGGGATTACAGAAACGTGGCTGCAGGGTGGGCAAGGCTGGGAACTTAACATCCAGGGATATACAATATTTAGGAAGGATCGGCAAAAAGGTAGGGGAGGTGGGGTAGCATTGCTGGTAAAGGAGGGGATTAATGCAATGGAAAGGAAGGATATTAACTCGGATGAAACGGAATCTGTATGGGTAGAAATGAGAAATAGCAAGGGGAGGAAAACGTTAGTGGGTGTGATATATAGGCCTCCAAATAGTAATATGGAGGTGAGGGAAGGCATAAAAAGGGAAATTAGAGAAGCGTGCGATAAGAGCACAGCTGTCATCATGGGTGACTTTAATTTACATATTGATTGGACTACCCAAATTAGTAAAAATTCTGAGGAGGAGGAATTCCTGGAATGTTTTCGGGACGGTTATCTGGACCAATATGTCGAGGAGCCGACTCGAGATCAGGCCATTTTAGACTGGGTATTGTGCAATGAGAAGGGACTTATCAGCAATCTTCTTGTACGAGGCCCCTTGGGTCAGAGCGATCATAATATGATCGAGCTCTCAGTCGAGATGGAGAGTGAGGAAATTGAATCAGAGACTAAGGTCCAGAACTTAAATAAAGGGAATTACGAGGGTATGAGACGGGAATTGGGTAAGATTGATTGGGTGGTGTTTCTGGGGGGATTGACAGTGGATAGACAATGGCAAGCATTCAAAGATAGAATGGAAGAATTCCAGAACATGTTTATACCGGTTTGGCATAAAAATAAACCTAAAAAGGTGACTCAACCGTGGATAACGAGGGAAATTAGGGACAGCATAAAATCAAAAAAAAGGGCATATCAACTGGCAAAAAAAAGCACCAGACCGGAAGATTGGGGACAGTACAGGATACAGCAAAAGAGGACAAAGGGATTAATCAGGAAGGGGAAAATAGAATACGAAAGTAAACTTGCAGCAAACATAAAGACAGACTGCAAAAGCTTTTATCGGTATATCAGGAGGAAAAGACTGGTAAAATCCCAAGTCGGTCCCTTGCAGTCCGATTCGGGAGAATATATAATGGAGAATAAGGAAATGGCAGACCAATTAAACTCATACTTTGGTTCTGTATTCACAAAGGAGGACACAAATAACCTCCCAGGAATATCGGCAAACATAGGGACTAATGAGAGGGAGGAGCTGACAGAAATTAGTATCTCTAGGGATATGGTGTTGGGTAAGTTGAGGGGACTGAAGGCCGACAAATCCCCGGGGCCTGATAAACTACATCCTAGGGTACTTAAGGAGGTGGCCCTGGAGATAGCAGATGCTCTAAGGATCATCTTCCGGAACTCCATTGACTCGGGAACAGTACCCGTGGATTGGAGGGTAGCTAATGTTACCCCAATATTTAAAAAGGGGGGTAGAGAGAAAGCAGGGAATTATAGACCAGTAAGCCTTACATCGGTTGTGGGCAAAATGCTAGAGTCCATTATTAAGGATAAAATAGCGGAGCACTTGACAAATGGGGAAAGGATCGGACAGAGTCAACATGGATTTACAAAGGGTAAATCGTGTTTGACTAATCTGCTGGAATTTTTTGAGGAGGTAACTGGTAGAATAGATGGGGGAGAGCCAGTGGATGTGGTGTACCTTGACTTCCAGAAAGCCTTCGATAAGGTTCCACACAAAAGATTATCATGCAAAATTAAGGCTCATGGGATTGGGGGCAAAGTATTAACGTGGATAGAGAACTGGCTGGCAGATAGAAAACAGAGAGTTGGAATAAACGGCTCGTTTTCGGAGTGGCAGGCAGTGACCAGCGGGGTGCCGCAAGGATCTGTCCTGGGACCCCAGCTGTTCACAATATATATAAATGATCTGGATCAGGGAATTGGATGCAATATTTCCAAATTCGCTGACGACACTAAACTAGGAGGAGGGGTGGGCTCTGATGAGGATGTCAGGAGGCTACAGTGCGATTTGGACAGGTTGGGGGAATGGGCGGATACGTGGCAGATGCACTATAATGTGGATAAATGCGAGGTTATCCACTTTGGGGGTAAAAACAGGAGGGTAGATTATTATCTAAATGGCAATAGATTGGGAGATGGGGAAGTGCAGAGGGACCTGGGTGTTCTTGTGCACCAGTCACTGAAGGAGAGCATGCAGGTGCAACAGGCGATTAAGAAGGCAAATGGTATGTTGGCCTTCATATCAAGGGGGTTCGAGTATAGGAATAGGGATACCTTACTACAGCTGTACAAGGTGCTGGTGAGACCGCATCTGGAGTATTGTGTCCAGTTTTGGTCGCCCCATCTGCGGAAGGATGTTCTTGCCATGGAAAGAGTGCAACGGCGATTCACCAGGCTGATACCTGGAATGGCGGGAATGACCTACGAAGAGAGATTAAATAGTTTGGGCTTGTACTCACTGGAGTTTAGAAGATTGAGAGGGGATCTCATCGAAACATATAAAATTATGGCAGGCCTGGACAGGCTGAATTCAGAGAGAATGTTTCCAATGGCCGGGGAGCACAGAACCAGGGGCCACAGTCTAAAAATAGCGGGCAAATCATTTAAAACAGAGATGAGGAAGAATTTCTTCACTCAAAGAGTGGTGAGCCTGTGGAATTCCCTGCCACAGAGGGCTGTGAAGGCTAATTCAATAAATATTTTCAAGAGAGAATTGGATATATTTCTGAAGGCTAAGGGGATTAAGGGTTACGGAGAAAAGGCGGGGACGGGGTACTGAACTGGTAAGATCAGCTATGATCTCAGACGAAGATCAGCCATGATCTCATTGAATGGCGGAGCAGGCTCGAAGGGCCGAATGGCCTACTCCTGTTCCTATCTCTATGTATCTATGTATCTAAGATATGCTTCATTTGAGGAGATTGATATTAATTAGAGACTATTAAATGACACAATCATATTAGACAATGATTTATGATAAGTGCAGATGATAATGTATAGTAAACAGTACCTATCCATAGTTGTACAATTTTTAATTGAATACAGCCTCCCATATTTCATTGTCACAAATTTAACTTGCAACTTTTCCAAAATTTGCAAGCTGTTTTTGTAATACATGTACTTACTAGAGTCAGACAACTGATTACAATGTAATCTTGCATTTCTTTTTATTCCCATTGTTCCCTTTGTGCCCTTATATTGTTGTGGCCCATCGTTTCCTTACCAGCATTTTCCGTATCAGCAAGTGGTCCCATCGTTGGTCATATTGTCACAAGAAGATTATCAAGCAGAGGTTTTCCTCACAGGGAAAATATAAAAATCAGAGAATGAGTTGTATTGAGCATTCTCATCCACCCCCTATTGAGCTTGTTATGAAGTAGCATCCCCATTGGTTTGGGAGCAGGTTGCCAGTGTGTTATTGTTGTGTCTCAAGGGGTTTTATACCCTTACCTATATAACAATTAAGAAGGACTCCGGGGTGGAGAGTTTAGTTAATGGCCATTTTATTTACAATGTGCTTCTTCACTCAATGCACTACATTTCCCATAGTGCATTGCAAATCACCACTACGGTATCCCATGTGGGACCATTCTAATACACATTCAAAATACACAACATATTTCCTCCCCCTTAAAATAGAATGTCCACAAAACAGAATAACTGAAAATGACTATAACTTTGGAAGAGAGGGTAGACTGCCTCTACACTCCGCTAACCCTGGGGATTATTCTGCCCCATGCACACAGGTTGGCACTAACTGTAACTAAGGCGCTCTGGAGGCTGCCTTTCTCTTTGGGGGTAACGCCTAGTCTCAGGAGCAGGCTCTGGCTGGCTCTCCCGTGACCCTGCAGGCGTGGCTTCCTCCCTCGATGGCACAAGAGTGGATGGTGCCACCGTCTCAGGGTCGGACAACCAGTCCCTGCTGGAGCCCCCAGCAGGTCCTTGATCCTCTGTTTCTTGGGTTACCTGTGGCGACTGTCTTGGCAGCAATTGGTCTACATGCCGTCTCCATGTTCGGTCGTCTCCGGTGCGGACTCAGTATGAAATGGGGCCCGTCTTTTGAATGACCGTAGCCGGGACCCACCGCTCCGGGGTGGTGTAGTTACGCACGAGGACTTTGCCCCCCACCACAAAGTGTCGTTCTTTGGACCTCTGAGCTCGTCTGCTGACTTGATCCTGCTGATTGGCATGCACCACTGCTTCTGTGGACGTTGGCCTCAGCAGGTCAAGGCGTGTCCGTAGCTGCCTTCCCATGAGTAGGTAAGCAGGAGATGCTCCAGTCGTAGCATGAGGCGTGTTTCGGTATTTCAGCAAGAAAGCATTCAGGCGCTGCTTTAGAGGAGCATCACTTCTTGCTGCTTTCAACGTGCGTTTCAGCATTCTGACAAATCTCTCCGCCAATCCATTCGTGGATGGATGATAAGGCGCGGAGAACGTGTGCTGGATTCCATTGCTCTTGAGGAACTTCTCCATCTCCTGGGATGTGAACTGTGTTCCATTGTCGGTTACGATCTGCTCCGGCAGACCAAATCGCCCGAACATCTCTCTCAGAGACTCGATGGTTTTCTCCGTAGTGGTAGTGGACATTACTGCAACCTCCGGCCATTTGGAATGGGAGTCCACCGCGACCAGGAACATCGCTCCTTCCACTGGTCCCGCGAAGTCCAGATGGATCCATTGCCACGGTGTCACCGGCCATTCCCATGGATGCAGTGGCGCTGCTCTTGGCGTATCCCTGGTTGTCTCGCATGATGGGCATAATTTCGCTTCAACTTCAATTTCATGATCCAGACCGGGCCACCAGAAGTAGCTTCGTGCCAGCTCCTTCATCCGGACAATACCACAATGTCCTGAGTACAGCTCGTTGAGGACATGTTTCCGCAGCTTTGGTGGTATGATCACTTGCATGCCCCAAAGGAGGCATCCTGACGTGACAGACAACTCCTTCCCTCTTGACAGGTAAGGTAGGAGCTCAGGTGGTGCGTCTGACACCCGTGATCCGTCTCCTCGCATCACCCGATCCAGCACCTTGGATAGCGTAGGGTCCACTCTGGTCTCTTTCTTGACCTGCCGCGCCGTGACAGGGGCATTGCTCACCATGTCAAAGTAGAAAATCTTCTGCTCACAGCCTTCAGAGGGCACAGGCAGCGGAAGTCTTGACAATCCGTCCGCATTGCCATGTGCTGCTGACCTCCGGTATTTGATGTTGTAATTGTGAGCACTTAACATCAGCGCCCAGTGCTGCATCCTGCACGCTGCCAGGGAGGGTATTCCTGTGTGTGGATCAAAGATCGATGTCAGAGGACGATGATCTGTCAGCAAGGTGAATTTCCTGCCGAACAAGTAGTGATGGAACTTTTTGATTCCAAAGATGATGCCCAAAGCCTCTTTTTCGATCTGCGGGTATTTCACCTCCGCCTTGCTCAGGGACCTTGACGCGAATGCAATTGGCTTCTCTTCGCCTGAGGGAAAGATGTGGGACACGACCGCGCCGACGCCATAAGACGACGTGTCACAGGCCAGCTGAATCTGCAACGACGGGTCAAAGTGCGTCAACACTCAGGGGTCAGTCAAAGCTGCTTTGGCTTTCTTGAATGCAGCTTCACACTCCTTCGTCCACGCCCAGGCCTTGCCCTGACACAGCAACTCATGTAATGGCTTCAACAGTGATGCCAGCTGTGGAATAAACTTTCCGTAATAGTTCAGGAGACCTAAGAATGACCGCAGCTGGCCGACATTTGTAGGTGCAGGAGCGTCGGCAATGGCTTTCACTTTCAACGGTGCTGTGTGTAGGCCGTCCGCGTCGATGACATGGCCTAGGTACTCCACTGATGGCTTGAAAAATTCGCATTTGTCCTTGCGAACTCGTAAGCCATATTCTTCAAGTCTTCCCAGTGTCTTTGTCAGGTTCTGCAGATGCTCGTTGTCGTCCTTTCCTGTGACAAGGATATCATCGAGATAACATTGTACCCCTGGAATGCCACTTAAGATCTGGTCCATAGCCCGCTGAAACAATGCTGGTGCTGACGTTATACCAAAGGGTAGGCAGCAGTACCTGTAGAGGCCCTTGTGGGTGGTGATGGTGAGGTACTTCTGTGAGTCCTCTTCTACATGCATCTGCAAGTAGGCTTGGCATAGATCTAATACACATTCAAAATACACAACAGTTATCATGGCTGGGGAATTGTATGGGACACAATCGGAATCTGGTGATCTTCTTATAATGAGATTTAGGAAAATCCCCATATAGAGCCATCAAATCTGAAGCAGTTCTGACTATCACAACTTAAGGTAATGGTAGTGTGGGCCAATTTTCTGTGCCCAGTATAACAGAGATTAAAATATTCAATGTGCTTCGCTACTGCTGTTGGTATTAGTTCACTAAGATCAGCTCCCCAATCGCTTAGAGGATGAATGCACCATCCACTGTGGTACTCAGCCATATAGAGAAAGAAGGTTCCAGATCTGATCCTTGGTCTGTGCTGAGTTGATGTTTGCACTTACAGCGCTGCAATTGGCTTTGGGAAGAGTAAAATTAACTATGATTCCTGCAACTGATCCCTATTCAGCGATCCCTGCACATGTGAACGTGAGTAAGGACAGGATTGTCTTGGCACTGATGACCTCTAAAGTCAATTAACCTGCTACACTCTCTGTGTAGGTTTCAAATGAAGGATGGAGATGGTACAAAATACCAGAGGATATTTTGGACCATTTTTGGAACTGTGTCCCAGCAAAAGTTGGCACCTTCAGGAGGGGAGGTTATAAAAGGAGAAAAAATTGGAAAAAAGCAACAAGGGCCTGAAGGGAAATGCAAAATATATTTTAAATGGGAATATGAAAGCTATATCCCCCAAAACTGAAGCAAAAAGGATTTTTTGTGACTGCTGTTGCTTGGATATGCATTTTGGACCATTTGTTTAGACTATTATTAAAACAAACAGTTAGTGGGCCAATAACCAAACGATCCTCGTCCTTGATCTTTCTGATTTCTTAAAAGTGATTACTATTGCATTTGTGTTGCAACAGCCTATGAGGTATTCTTTTGTGAAGTGTTATTCTTGTGACTAACTAAAGCTTGCCATTGGGTTAGTGACATTACTGACACATTTAAAATCCCTGTGCTTGGGAGCTTAAAATCCCTGTACTAGTAACATCAATGGTTATACAACCATCAATCCAAGGTGCTTCAACCACCATGTCATTTCAGTGATGTGCTCATTAATTCAACTCCCTCACTTACATAGAACTACATTGAATTTACAGCACAGAAACAGGCCATTTGACCCAACAGGTGTTTATGCTCCACACAAGCCTCCTCCCACCTAAGTTCATCCTATCTTTCTCCCTGATGTACTTATCAAGTTGCCCTTTCAATGCATTTATGCTATTCACCCCAATAACTCCATGTGGTAACAGGTTCCATATTCTAACCACTGGGGTATGGTAACATTGTGGTTATGTTACTGGACTAGTAATTCAGGGGCCTGGACTAAGGATCCAGAGACATGAATTCAAATCTCACCATTTGAGATGAGTGAGGGGAATTTAAATTCAGTTAATTAAATAAATCTGGAATAAAAAATTAGCATCAGTAATGGTGACCATGAAACGACTGGATTGTTGTAAAAACCCATCTGGTTCACTAATGTCCTTTAGGGAAGGAAATCTGCCGTCCTTACCCGGTCTGGCCTATATGTGACTCCAGACCCACAGCAATGTGCTTGACTCTTAACTGCAAGGGCAATTAAGAATGGGCAATAAATGCTGGCCTTGCCAATGACACCCACATCCCATGAATGAATAAAAAAAACCTCTCTGAGTAAAGAAGTTTCTCTTGAATTATTTATTAGTGACTATCTTATATTTATGGCCCCCACAAGTGGAAACATCTTCTCTACGTCTACCCTATCAAACCCCTTCATAATTTTAAAGACCTCTATCAGGTCAACTTCTCCTTTCTGGAGAAAAGAGCTCCAGTCTGTTCATTGGGATCAATAGCTCCTCGCTCCAGAAAGTGATGGTGGCAGGATTCACTATTTAAATAATATTGTTTTAAAAATCAACAGAAACAAGAGCTTGGATGATGCAATGGATTGGACATGTCTTCACTTCTGGGGCCTGTGCCTGAATTCAGACCAGATCAATGGCACGGACCTCTCTCTCTGTGGCTGTAGGAGTCCTAAATGAAGTGATTTGGGGACATCAGTTCCAAGTCCACAACACAGAACTGTGTTAATTAGCATTCAATTGATACTCTAATAGGCCGGTGATAAGAATGCCTGATGAGAATATTATCTCACTGGTGCAGTGGAAGGTGTTGCTCTGAGGTAGTGGTTAAAGCACATTGTTGGGCAGAGATAGGGAGCTTTACTTTGCTATGACTGACCTGGAAGTACTTGATATGGACACAAAGTAGAAAAATGTAATATTCTGTTCCTCAGCAATGATATTTGTTATATTAATGGGAACTAAATAATACACAAGTACCAGAAATAGACAGAGAATACACTGATAGTCTCACCACATGAAACAAGAGAGCATGATCTAAATCAAAAAGAGATGAACACTATTAGAATTACAGTACCACAGTTACTAGAGGTAGGTTTATTAGATGGGGATTGCTGAATTCTAATACAATTATCTCCAGTGACTCATAGTAATGATTCAGGACCAGTGACTTAATGAAAATGTGTTCAGTTGACCTTTTTATGGTTTAAGGGGAAGATAAGCTCTGTGTCATTTCCATCACAAGGGTATAGTGTGAACGATACACTTCATTGAATTCAGCACCATCACGTATTGTGCTTGTAGAGAACAAAAGGTTGTCCATCATAAAGATGATTGGAACTTATGAGGCTTGAGAGGGGAGTTGTTGGAGAATGGGTGCACAAACATCCACTCGCTTATTCAAGAATTAGTAACCTATCGTGATTGGGTAGCAGCAAAGCCAGCTATTGCTGCTGAAACGCTGCATCTGATGGAGTCTGGGGTTTGTCCATTCTACGGTCAGAGCGACAATGAGTTGTGCTGCCACGCTGGAGGGATTTCCTGCTGTCCACTTAGTAAGGGCTCACAACCATGCTATTTAGATGTTCCATGACCATTTAGTGACTTTCCTCCATGGAGGAGAGGTAAAAGGGGTCTCTATAGTTTAGTTGGTTCCAAGAGAACGCACCTGACGATGGGAAATTAGAACCGACGTCCCCTGTAGCGGACTCGGTTATCAAGTACCTCGATCAGGTAGGTTCAGTGTACTTCACCAGTGCTGTTGATAATTAACCAGCACATCGACTCCTTGATGGGACTTCGATATACAATTTTTCTGTTTATGGCTCGGAAGCACCGTGGTATATTTTTGCTATGTTAAAGACGCTATATAAATGCAAGTTATTGTTCTAGAGGGGCTGGCCTGTTGCTCGGGATAGGATTTTTCCCACTTAGCTTTGGATAACCCTGTAAGCCAGTGCCCTCTGTGGGCAAGTGGTCATAGCAAGATAAGCAGCGGGAAGCTTACCAGTGCTGTGTGTTGGTGAGCTGTGCAATGTTGGCTGGTACAGCTTCAGTAGTACCTCTTGTGTACACGTGGGGTCTCTAAGTCTTTGCTCTTGCCAACCTATGCTAAATTCCCTGGCTGTAGGTCAATAAAGGGTGTCCCTATGGAGAGATTGTGCACTCCATGCCAGGGTGTTAGATACGCTACTTACGAGGATTTCTGCATGATGATGGGGTTCTGTGCCGGTCAGACACCTTGCTGACCAAATAAAATGCAGGTTGGGTTCTTGATCTTCATTCAAACAAATTGGTTTATAGCAAGAGTGTTTAGGAATATACCACATGGATCATCATTTTCACACAGCTCTAAGATGCTGTCATCTTTATTTTAATTCCCCGGCTGAATTTCTCCCCTTCTTTCTTGAAGACATTGACCCATGCTGGGGGCATCTTCCATGTTCCAATGGTTGCAGAACCTTTCTGGTACATCCCACAAATGGCCATTCTCCATGCCATGTGTGATAGTGAGTGTCAGCAGCCGATGCAAATCATGGGGAGCCTAGTATCATCCTGATTCCTGTTCTCAGCAGATGTTTAAACAAACACACTTTCCAGACTCACTAGATAGCAATCTGGAGTGGGTACTCTTGCTTATTTTTCACTTTTCTTGCTCAGATGTGCTGAGTCCAATTGTAGTGCTTCATCTCCTGCCCTGGTTGAGATTGGCAACATGGCACAGCTTAGGAAATGAACCTGGGATGGTCTAGTTTGTGTGGCTTGCTGCTACACTCAGAGCTTTCTTTACCCACTAGGCTATCGGGGAGTTATTTTTTAAGCAGAGTGTATGGTGCAGAACATGCATTCATAAGTTACCTGCAGCCAAGCCATGCAGTATCACAATAGCAAAATACTGTGGATGCTGGAAATCTGAAATAACAACAGAAAATGCTGGAAATACTCAGCAGGCCAGGCAGCATCCGTGGAGAGAGAAACAGAGTTAACGTTTCAGGTCTGGGACCCTTCATCAGAACTTATGATTCTGATGAAGTTCTGATGAAGGGTCCCAGACCTGAAACGTTAACTCTGTTTCTCTCTCCACGGATGCTGCCTGACCTGCTGAGTTTTTCCAGTGATTTCCATGCAGTATCATACTGGCCTAGCAAGTATCCCTTTCAACCGAGTGAGAATGTGATAATAAATTGAATATGGGTTATATTGTAGATGGGGATTAATAAATGATAATTATTACTTTTACCTTCAACAATTTTTGATGTCAATATTTATTGTAATTTGTCAAATTGTGAGTTTAAATTTACAAAGTGGCTTTTCTGTGAGGTGTAAATAAGTGACTTATTTGGAATTCAATCACTGCTCATAAAACTGGATTGTTTGTTAAGGGGGCCTCCAATTAACATATTAAACATAGAAACATAGAAGATAGGAGCAGGAGTAGGCCATTCGGCCCCTCGAGCCTGCTCTGCCATTCAATGAGATCATGGCTGATCATCCAAATTCAGTACCGTGTCCCTGCCTTTTCCCCATATCCCTTGATCCCTTTAGCCTCAAGAAATATATCCAACTCTTTCTTGAATATATTTAATGAACTGGCCTCCACCGCCCTCTGTGGCAGAGAATTCCACAGGTTCACCACTCTCTGGGTAAAGAAATTCCTCCTCATTTCAGTCCTAAATGGCTTACCCCTTATCCTTAGACTATGACCCCTGGTTCTGGACTCCCCGGCCATCAGAAACATCCTTCCTGCATCTAGTCTGTCCAGACCTGACAGAATTTTATAGGTTTCGATGAGATCCCCTCTCAATCTTCTAAACTCCAGTGAGTATAAGCCCAATCGACACAATCTCTCCTCATACGTCATTCCTGCCATCCCAGGTATCAGCCTGGTGAATCTTCGCTGCACTCCCTCCATGGCAAGAAGGTCCTTCCTCAGGTAAGGTGACCAAAACTGCACACAATACTTAAGGTGCGGTCTCACCAAGGCCCTGTACAACTGTAGCAAGACATCCTTGTTCCTGTACTTGAACCCTCTTGCTACGAAGGCCAACATACCATTTGCCTTCTTAACCACCTGCTGCACCTGCATGCTTACCTTCAGCGACTGGTGCACAAGGACACCCAGGTCTCTTTGCACTTCCCCTTCTCCCAATCTATTGCCATTCAAATAATAATCTGCCTTCCTGTTTTTGCCACCAAAGTGGATAACCTCACATTTATCCACATTATAGTGCATTTGCCATGTTTCTGCCCAATCACCCAACCTGTCCAAATCGTACTGGAGTTTCCCGACATCTTCCTCGCAGCTTACCCTCCCGCCCAGCTTTGTGTCATCTGCAAATTTGGAGATATTACATCCAATTCCCTCGTCCAGATCATTAATATATATTGTGAACAGCTGGGGTCCTAGGACCGATCCTTGCGGTACCCCACTAGTCACTGCCTGCCACTCGGAAAACAACCCGTTTATTCCAACTCTTTGCTTTCTGTCCGCCAACCAGTTCTCTATCCAAGTCAATACCTTGCCCCCAATCCCATGTGCCTTAATTTTGCACGCTAATCTCTTATGTGGGACCTTATCGAAAGCCTTCTGAAAGTCCAAATACACCACATCCACTGGTTCTCCCTTATCTATTTTACCAGTTACATCCTCAAAAAATTCCAGTAGATTAGTCAAGCATGATTTACCTTTTGTAAATCCATGTTGACTTTGTCCGATCCTGTCACTGCTTTCCAAGTGCTCTGCTATTACATCTTTTATAATAGACTCTAGCATTTTCCCCACTACCGATGTCAGGCTTACCGGTCTATAATTCCCTGCTTTTTCTCTGCCACCCTTTTTGAATAGTGGGGTAACATTAGCTACCCTCCAATCCATGGGTACCGTTCCAGAGTCTATCGAATTCTGGAAGATGACCAGTAATGCATCTACTATCTCTAGGGCCACTTCCTTAAGTACCCTGGGATGTAGACCATCAGGCCCTGGGGATTTATCGGCCTTCAGTCCCATCAATTTTCCTAACACCATTTTCCTACAAATACTAATTTCTTTCAGTTCCTCTCTTTCATCAGACCCGATGTTCCCCGGCATCTCTGGGAGGTTATTTGTGTCCTCCTTTGTGAAGACAGAACCAAAGTATGTATTTAGTTGGTCTGCCATTTCCTTGTTTCCCATTATAAATTCCCCTGATTCTGACTGTAAGGGACCTACGCTTGACTTCACCAATCTTTTTCTCTTCACATATCTATAAAAGCGTTTACAGTCAGTTTTTATGTTCCCTGATAGCTTACTCTCATATTCTATTTTCCCTTTCTTAATTAATCCCTTTGTCCTCCTTTGTTGACTCCTAAACTGCTCCCAATCCTCAGGATTATTGCTTTTTCTAGCCAATTTATATGTCCTCTCCTTGGATCTTATGCTATCCCTAATTTCCCTTGTTAGCCACGGTTGAGTCACCTTTTTTGTTTTATTTTTATGCCAAACTGGGGTGAACAAATTCTGTAGCTCATCCATTCGGTCTTTGAATGTTTGCCATTGCCTATCCACCGTCAACCCTTTGAGCGCCATTCCCTACTCAACCCTACCCAACTCGCTCCTCAGACCATCGTAGTTTCCTTTATTTAAATTGAGGACCCTTGTCTCTGAGTCAACTACTTCATTCTCCATCTTAATGAAGAATTCAATCATATTATGATCGCTCTGACCCAAGGGGCCTCGTACAACAAGATTGCTAATTAATCCTTTCTCGTTACATAATACCCAGTCTAAGATGGCCTGATCTCTGGTTGGTTCCTCGACATATTGGTCCAGGAAACCATCCCGTAAACACTCCAGGAATTCCTCCTCCACAGTATTGTTACTAATTTGGTTGGCCCAATCTATATGTAGATTAAAGTCACCCATGATGACTGCTGTGCCCTTATTGCACGCTTCTTTAATTTCCCTTTTAATGCCATCCCCAACCTCCGCCTTACTGTTGGGAGGTCTATATACCACTCCCACTAATGTTTTTTTCCCCTTAGTATTTCTCAATTCTACCCATACAGATTCCACATCATCAGAGCTAATATCCTTCATTACAATTGTATTAATCCCTTCTTTAACCAGTAATGCTACCCCACCTCCCTTTCCTTTTTGCCTATCTTTCCTGAATATCGAATCCCCTTGGATGTTGAGTTCCCAGTCTTGGCCATCCTTGAGCCACGTTTCTGTAATCCCAACCAAATCGTATTTGTTTACCTCTATTTGCGCAGCCAATTCATCCACCTTATTACAAATGCTCCTCGCATTAAGACACAAAGCCTTCAGGCTTGTTTTTTTAATGCTCTTAGACCTATTAGAATTATTATTTACTGTGGCCACGTTTGATTTAAACCGTTGATTTCTCTGATTGCCACTTTTGTTTTTCTCCTTCCTATCTTTTGCTTTTATCCCTGTTTTCCTTTCCTCTGTCTCCCTGCTCAGGTTCCTAACCCCCTGCCATTTTAGTTTAAACCCCCCCGAACAGTGCTAGCAAACCTCCCCGCAAGGATATTTGTCCCGCTCTGGTTCAGGTGCAACCCGTCCGACTTGTACAAGTCCCACCTTCCCCAGAAGCAGGCCCAGTGCTCCAGGAAACTAAAGCCCTCCCTCCTGCACCAAGTCTTTAGCCACGCATTCATCTGCTCTATCCTCCTATTCCTATACTCACTAGCACGTGGCACCGGGAGTAATCCAGAGATTACAACCTTTGAGGTCCTACTCTTTAATCTGCTACCTAGCTCCCTAAATTCTTGCTGCAGGACCTCATCCCTCTTCCTACCTATGTCGTTGGTCCCAATGTGAACCACGACCTCTGCCTGGTCACCCTCCCCCTTCAGAATGCCCTGCAGCCGTTCAGTGACATCCTTGACCCTGGCACCAGGGAGGCAACAAACCATCCTGGAGTCACGTCTACGGCCACAGAACTGTCTATCTGTTCCCCTTATGACAGAATCCCCTACCACTATTGCTCTCCCACTCTTTTTCTTCCCTTCCTGAGCAGCAGAAGCACCCCCGGTGCCAGGAAGTTGGCTGCTGCTGCCTTCCTCTGGTGAGTCATCCCCCTCAACAGTATCCAAATTGGTATACCTGTTTGAAAGGGGGATGGCCACAGGGGTCCCCTGCACTACCTGCCTGCTTCTACTGCTCCGCCTGGTGGTCACCCATTTCCCTTCTGCCTGTGCAGCCCTACCCTGCGGCGTGACCAACTCATCATACGTGTAATCCACGACCATCTCAGCATCGTGAATGCTCCACAACCCATCCATCCACAGCTCCAGCGCCTCAATACGGCCCGTTTGTAGCTGCAGCTGGATGCATTTCTGGCACACGTGGTCATCAGGGACACTGGCAGCATCCCTGAATTCCCACATAGAGCAAGAGGAGCATAACACGGGGCTGGGCTCTCCTGGCATGACTTACCCCTTTAATTAATTTAAATTAATTCAATACCACCAGTTAAAGATATACTCTAGGGCGCTTATTTACCAACTGTCCCCACTACACCACAGAGACCCAAGAAATTATAAACCGCAGAATTTAATCTTGTAATAAAAGAAATACTCACCAACCAATCACTTACCTGCTTCCTGGTGACGTCACATTTGGATTACTTTTTACCTCTCTCCTCTGCTGTTGAATTGGTATACCTCGTTCGCTGCCGCCGCTCTTAACTGCCGCCGGTCGCGCCTCTGCTCTCTCCCAGGTCCAAGCTCTCTCAGGGCCAGGGAACGGAGGATAGAATGGTTGCCACAGTTCTTCAATCAGCTGGTTTTCAAGTCAATGCAGGCTGGTTCCATTATTGGTATCAGTTACAACTGGTCCAAGTATCCTGTAGATATTGAACCCTTAAACTGCTGGGTGGTTAGATGGCAGGTTTCCTGGGCTGGTCATTTGTTTTGTGTTTTAAGCTTAATTACTGGTGGTAAAACAAATTATTGCAACAGTGAAGGCAGTCAAATGCCAGGAGGAGTTTTATTGCCATTGTATTAACCCTGTAAAAAAGAACTTGCATTTATATAGTGCCTTTCATATCCTCAGGATGTCCCAGAATACTTTACAACCAATGAAGTATTTTTTAAGTGTTGCCACTGTTGTAATGTAGGAAATGCATTACAACTAAAATAAACACCAACATTTTAAATAGACATTTAAAATAAACACAACTTCTGCTTGTCCAGACTTTCCTCCTCACTATTCTGTTTTTATTATTTTAACTTTACATTTATTTTAATTTTTATATCTTAAAACACTTGAGCCTCAAAATTACTGTTGATGATAGCAGATGATTGCTTAACACTTCTGTATGACATTCCTCTGTCTGCCATTTTAGTGGAGGTGCTATCTATTTATAATAAATGGGACATTCCTGTTTTAAAATAGCCCTTAGAGGATGTTATGCAAATTCATAAAGTGCAGCTAGCTAATATTTCCAGCAGTAATTCCTAAACATCCCAGGATGTTTTCTTCCTTTCATTGATTTGAAATGAACTCTATGGGCTCCAGCAACTGCACTGACTAAATCCCCACTGTCCAGCCTGTGGTCCTCCATTCACCATGACATTTCTGCAGCTACTGATCTGCTCAACCACACCCTCACCACCACCGTTGATGCCTTAGTCCCTGTTAAAACAATTACCCTCTCTCATCCTGGTCATTTCCCCCTGGTATGGCCTCATCTTCGCTCCCTTAAGTCCAAGGAACACAGACTTGAAAAGATATGACAGACAACTGGTTTAGCCTTTCACCACCAGATCTGGCCGGACAACTGGTTTACCCATTCACCACCAGATCTGGCCAGATAACTGGTTTACCCATTTACCACCCGATCTGGCTGGATCACATAAAGCATTATCGGGTCCTGCTCATCTGCCAAAACTGCTCACTATTCCAGAATCATTCTGGAATGCAAAGATAAACCCCAGCTTCTAATCTCTACTGCTAGCCGTCTTCTTAAACCCCTCTCCCCTGTCTTCTCCACCCTCACCTCCAACAACAAATGTGAGGAGCTCATGGACTTCTTTGTCTCTAAGATTGAGACCATCCGTTCAACTGCCTCTGCTACTTCCCTTCCTTCCCCTAGCCCACCAAACTTAGCCCTGAACTCGCATCTTTCTCTAGTTTCTCTCCACTCTCCCCTCATGCTCTTCGTGCTCATCTTGTCCATGAGACCCACTTCCTGCTCCCTCAACCCTATTCCCACTAAACTGCTGACCACCCAACTTCCTTTTCTGGCTCCCATGTTAGCTGACATTCTCTCTCCTCAGGTATTGTTCCCCTCTCCCTCAAATCTGCCATCATCACCCCTCGCCTCAAAAAACAACCCTTGACCCCTCCATCCTTGCAAACTACAGCCCCATCTCCAACCTCCCTTTCCTCTCAAGTCCTTGAAGGTGATGTCTCCTCCCAAATCTGTGCCCATCCATCTCCATCTTTGAATCCCTCCAATCAGGCTTCCGCCCTTGCCACAGTACCGAAACGGCTCTCATCATAGTCACATGACATCCTTTGTGACTGTGACAAAGATAAACAATCCCTCCTCATCCTTCTCTGCTTGTCTGCAACCTTTGACATGGTTGACCATTCCATCCTCCTCCAACGCCTCTCCACTGTCATCCAGCTGCATGGGACTGCACTCACCCGGTTCCATTCTTATCTATCTAATCGTAGCCAGAGAATCACCTGTATTGCCTTCTCTATCCACTCTCACATCGTTACCTCTGGTGTCCCCCAAGGATCTATCCTTGGCCCCCTCCTACTTCTCATTTACATGCTGCCCCTTGGCGACATCATCCGAAAACACAGCGTCAGGTTCCACCACAGACCCAATTCACGTACGGACCGGGGTCAAGCAAAGCTCTGTCATCGCATCAATGCTCTTCTCAATCTTCCTTGCTGCAATGCTCCATCTCATCCTCAGTAAGCTCCCTGCTGGAGTGGAGCTAATTTACAGAACAAACAGGAAACTGCTCAACCTCTGTCACCTCCAGTCCAGATCCAAGGGCGTCCCATCCTCTGCCGTCGAATTACAGTATGCAGACGATGCTTGCATCTGCGCACACTCGGAGGTCGAACTCCAAACCATCGTCAACACCTTCACCGACGCGTATGAGAGCATAGGCATTTCACTGAACATCCGTAAAACAAAAGTCCTCTACCAACCTGCCCCTGCCACACAGTACTGCCTCCCGATTATCAAAATCCACGACAAGGCCTTGGACAACGTGGACCACTTTCCATACCTCGGCAGCCTACTGTCAACAAGAGCAGACGTCGATGACAAAGTCCATCACCACCTTCAGTGTGCCAGCGCAGCCTTCGGTCACCTGAGGAAGAGAGTGGTTGAAGACCAGGACCTCAAACCCGGCACTAAGCTCATGGTCTACAGAGCAGCAGTGATACCCGCCCTGCTGTAGGCATCAGAGACATGGACCATGTACAGCAGGCACCTCAAAGCACTGGAGAGGTACCACCAATGCTGCCTCCGCAAGATCCTGCAAATCCATTGGCAGGATAGGCGCACCAACATCAGTGTTCTCGCTCAGGCCAACATCCCCAGCATCGAAGCTTTGACCATGCTTGATCAGCTCCGATGGACGGGTCACATTGTCCACATGCCCGATACGAGACTCCCGGAACAAGTGCTCTTCTCAGAGCTCCGACACGGCAAGAGAGCCCCAGGTGGACAGAGGAAATGCTTCAAGGACACCCTCAAAGCCTCCTTGAAAAAGTGCAACATCCCCACTGGCACCTGGGAATCCCTGGCCCAAGACTGCACAAAGTGGAGGAGAAGCATCCGGGAAGGCGCCGAACACCTTGAGTCTATTCGCCAGGAGCAAGCAGAAACCAAGCGCAAGGAGCGCACATCAACCCAAGCAACCCACCCACCTGCCCCTTCAACCACCGTCTGCCCCACCTGTGATAGAGACTGTAGGTCCCGCATTGGACTCATCAGTCACCTGAGAACTCATTTTTAGTGTGGAAGCAAGTCATCCTCGGTTCCGAGGGATTGCCTAAGAAGAAGAAGACTTCTCTCGACCCCTCCATGGTCTCTAAATTTTCAGACTGCTTGTCCGACATCCAGTACTGGATGAGCAGGAATTTTCTCAAATTAAATATTGGGAAGACTGAAGCCATTGTTTTCGGTCCCCGCCACAAACTCCGTTCCCTAGCCATCGACTCCAGCCCCCTCCTTAACATCTGTCTGAGGCTGATCCACGCTGTTCGCAACCTTGGTGTCATATTTGACCCTGAAATGAGCTTCCGACCACATATCCACAGCATAACAAAGACCGCCTTCTTCCACCTCCGTAACATCTCCCGTCTCTGCCCCTGCCTCAGCTCATCCGCCGCTGAAACCCTCATCCATGCCTTTGTTACCTCTAGACTCGACCATTCCAACACACTCCTGGCTGGCCTCCCACATTCCACCCTATGTAAACTTGAGGTCATCCAAAACTCGGCTGCCAGTGTCTTAACTCGCACCAAGTCCCATTCACCCATCACCCCTGTGTTCGCTGACCAACATTGGCTCCCGGTTAAGCAGCACCTCAATTTGTTTTCAAAATTCTCATCCTTATTTTCAAATTCCTCCATGGCATCTCTCCTCCCTATTTCTGTAATCTCCTCCAGCCCCACAACCCCCCCCACCCCCACCCCCGAGATATCTGCACTCCTCTAATTCTGCCCTCTTGAGGATCCCTGATTATAATCGCTCAACCATTGGTGACCATGCCTTCTGTTGCCTAGGCCCTAAGCTCTGGAATTCCCTGCCTAAACCTGTCCGCCTCGCTACCTCTCTTTCCTCCTTTAAGATGCTCCTTAAAACCTACCTCTTTGACCAAGCTATTGGTCATCGGCCCTATTTTTTCCTTATGTGGCTCGGTGTCAAATTTTTGTCTTATAATACTCCTGTGCAGTGCCTTGGGACATTTTACTACATTAACGGCGCTATATAAATACACATTGTTGGAGTACTGAACTGCAACTGTAGATGGGTTTGTCTTGGGACTCTAGGCTACACCTCTACATGGGATGGGTTTAGTCAGTGATACTGGGCTCCAGGATACGGATTTAACCAGGGATATTTGCCTCTTGACTTCTGATGAGATTATTCTGCTTTAACACCACATGGTGTGTTCATCCTGGGATACTGAATGCGATTCCCTGTCTGATGGATTCCCCGGGATATTGAACTCCAGAGTATATATGGGATTGATTTCTCGGGTTATTGAGCCCCAGGCCTTTGGCTTTGTCCCAGGATGTTGGAGATCCAGTTCTATTTTAATGGGTTTATTCCAGGATTATGGAGCAGTATCTCTCTGGGTGATCGGATTATCCAGGGAGAGGAAACTCCAGCTCTACCAGTAATAGGATTATCCTCAAACACTAAATGCTGTTGGTTATGGGGATAATCTCGATTAGGGAGCTCCAGGCCTGGGCCATGAGGTTATTCTGGTACTCGGAGCTCCAGCCTTGTTGATAATGTGGTTATCCAGAAAGGCTGAGCTTTAATTTTGTGTGCAATCAGATGTTGAACTCTGCTGTGTCGATAATGGCTTGATATCCTGGGATGTTGCTAAGGATGCGCCTGCTGCCTTTGCCATGGGCATACTCTGCTGGTGTTGACGTCATGTGACAGAGGGAGGTTCAGGGCTCTGCTACATTGGATGCACTGGAGATGGCGGCTCGCTTCAGATCAGGAAAGGTGCAATTCCGTTGACTAGACCGGCAAAAAACGGAGGGAAGATGACGAGAGGTGCAATGCTCCCGCTGCAGCGGCCGTGAATCACCTGCTCCTCCTCATTCCCATTCTGAGCGTGTTTGCGGCTGGGATCGAGCCGGGCTCCGCAGGTGCAACTCTCGCCCGCACTCTCCCAGAGCCATGGCCGCACAAGGTGAGCTGCGGCAGGCGCAGAACATTGAGCATTACAAGGCGGAGGTCCAGAGGCTCGCCAAGGAGCTGACGGAAACGACCCACGAGAAGATCCAGGCTGCAGAATATGGGCTGGTGGTTCTGGAGGAGAAGCAGTCGCTCAAGCAGCAATACGACGAGCTGGAAACCGCCTACGAGACCGTCAAACACGAGCTGGAACAGCTGAAAGAGGTAGGCAGGGACCTGAGGGAGGGAGAAACGCCCCGTCCCCGGCAGAGCTGGGTGATGCTGGGGCTCTTGCACCGTCTCAGGAACTGACTCTCTGGGTCCCAGCAATGAATAGGGAGAGCATCAATCTCGGGGGTTTATCAACCCCTTCACACCCCGCTACCCAGCTTTGCCTAACAGCAGTGTAACTGCGATTTAAATATAAAACCAGCGCATCGATGCGGGAACACATTTTGTTCCAAAGCTCTTCAATTCAGACGGGTAACGGGTTCTCTTGGTGGGAAAGTCTGATCTCGGTGATAAATATGTTTAGATTGTGAAGATGTGACCCTTAAATTATAGAATTCTTGTATACCATCCTGTGCTATAGGATTATTATTATACCATCCCGTGGGATTATTATTGTTAGATACCGTCCTGTGTCTATGTATCAGCAATAGGACCGAGTCGATAATCTAGTGTTTTTTCTATTAAGGCTTTTGGGTTGTAAACGTGACTCCAAACAAAAGGCCTTTTCTGACCACGAGCCATCAGAATCGACCCATTGCTGTTTATTTCGCACCGCTGGGCTCCCGATTCCAAATCTCCAGCCCTGCAGAAATGCAGTAACCGGAGGCTCGGGTTATTGAACAGTGTTTCCGCAGAGAGGCTCGGTGCTTCGCTGTGTAGCGGGGGAGCTGGATTATTCATCGATAAGGAAATGGATAAACAATTGCGATCCCGCGGCATCGAACGCCCTGTGGAAGAAGCGGTGGTTTTAATTTTATGCAGAATCGCTTTCCGAAGACGTGCAGATGCTTCGGTGAAATAAAAAAAATCTGGGTGTTGGTGCGGTCAATATCCTGGGCAAGCTGCCATCTATCGCATCACTTCCCGTAGTGCAGGGGGTCAGATAGTGCTGGCAGAGACCATTGGAACCGTAATGGTCCAGCCAGCAGAGCAGATGCGATTCCTACAGCTAACCCCTCCCTCACACTGTGTTCGCACAGATAACCGGGGGAGCAAACAGTAGGAAGAGGGTTATTTCTGTTTGAAATCTGTCACTCAGCATATGACTCTTGAATCTTCGTCAGCTGTTGACTTAATCCCAATGATGCTGCGTTGGCCAGAGAATCTCTGCTTTGGATACAGAGCTGGTTTCCTACACGGAATAATATCTGGGAATACTGGAAGGCTGTAATTTAATGAAAAGGTTCAGATGGCCAAAGTGAACCCCGAGTGGCTTCTAACTATCAACTAAACCCTGAAATTGATTACACTCTTGCAATCCCCTTGCTATTTATAGTAACTCCATGTTGCCACTTTCCTGCTGTGACACTCCTTTGCCTATATCAGCTTTTAGTGCACGGCGCCCTTGATGCCTGATGTTTATAGTGAGAATTAATAATCTGCAGTTAATTATCAAAAAATTCTGCCTCCAGTTTATACTCTCTTGTATTTAATGTAAATGCCACAAATCAGGGCTCTAATGCAATCATCTGCAAGGTGTTGATTGAGACTTTTATTGGCATGTATGTAAGCAGTGAAATAATTAGTATACTAATTATGCCATTGGTGTTGATATTTCCGGGTAACTGCAGTGATGGTAAATGGGATATGTTATCATTTGCATGTCCTTCATATAATGTTCTCAGAAAGTCTTTCAAAATGCACTCCTATCTAATAAACAGAACATTGCATTTATCAGTGTTACAGGAGGGAAAAAGGGGTGGAGTCATTTATTGATGGCAAAGTAACATCGTAAGCTACTCGTGACTGCAGTGCTCATGACTTTTAGGTCTGTTACACTTGTGAAACAGCTTTACCTGACCTTAGCATACTGGTGCAGTATCCTAATTGGGTGACTCTTTTTGCCAGCTCTCGGACAGTTGCTGGATTAGCTCTGCGTGGCACTGGAATATTCCATTTGGGGTGGGCAAGGATGAATTCAATCTAGTGGGAGTAGTGAGGTCCCACCAGACAAAGGTTGTCGGCCAGGCTTGGAGAGATGTTGATGGCAGTACATAGAAATGCATAACCCAAACAATCTGAAAAAGGAAGTGTGGTGGCAAAAGGTAGCAGAGGGGTCTGGGGGCAAGATATACTAAAAACCTTGAGGGGATCAACATTAAATGAAATTAGCCAAATAATGCAACACTAATTGTGCTGCTAATTTTCAGTGCATGTTTACAACCTGACAGTGATATCATGGTGAGATACAGCAAGTGTAGGTAACAAATGGCTTGCAAGCTTCACCAGGGGCTTGATGGATAAATGCACCATCTGGTATGGAACTGAGCCATCCAGACCAGGACGGTCCAGGTTTGATCTCTGACCTCTGCAGTTAGCTGATCCTGGCCAGAGTGAAGTTGGGTTGCTCAAATTCGCCTCAGTGCCCTAGGCTAGAGAGTGGGGAAAAAAATCAGCCAGGGTCCTTGAGGCTGATAATTAGCTAGTGTCCCTTCGCACATGTTTGGATGTTGGGTGGGGATCTGTCAGGCCTGGCTGTGATGCTTTGTGTGGTTAAATAGCCAATGGGGGCTCATTTGTCTCTGCTCGCACATGAAGAATAGCCACGTGGGCAAGGTACTGTGGAGTTGTTGGTGCCCACAGAACCATACTGCAGGGAGAATTGGTGCTATCAGATGAGTTAGGGAGAAAGTTGGGGGAAAATTAGATTCTGCTGATGAGAAAGAAGGCGAGAGTAAATCAGCAGATCCAAACATTGAACCGAACTCACTTTTACTTGTAATGTGTTGACTGTTTTCAAATTGTTTAAAATACTTTTTTCCCCCATTCCTGTAGTAGCAGCAATGTGACGCAGCTGAAAGGAAATAAAGTTGGTAGAGACAGAGCGGGCATAAAAAGCCGACAGATGAGAGTTGTTGTGAGTGGTCCTGATGCAGCATCAGCGAGTGTGTGAGTGTGGGGCTACTGGGGGGGGGGGGGGAATGATTTTTGCACTGCAGGGCTTGCTGGAAGTGTGCACGTTTGATGTTGGGAGAGGATAACATCCAGATTTGTGTTGCTGCCTTTAGGAGAGAAGAGTAGAAACATGGGTGGGAAAAGATGGAGAGAGGAAGAAAAAAACCCAGCAAGTCTATCCAAGTCTATCTGAACTCTTATCCTGCTGCTGGAAGGCAGTGTGTTGGGCACTTGGTAGGATGCAGGTGTGCGTCTGACGTTTCCCCACAAAAACAGAAGCCTTGTCAGTGTGAGATGCCTCTCACACCAGTTCCACTTCCTTGAAGGATGGAAAAAGGATCAAGTTTACCAGTCACCCAGGGCCTCTATTGTACTATTGCAGGACTTTAGCAGTGGAGCAGCATCAGTAGAGAGCTGGAATATACCTTCCCACCCCCTAGGACAGGGATTGTGTGGGTAGTGGAAGATGCAATTAATGGAGGGGGGGGGGGGTGGTTGGTGTGGAATAGAAAGTAACATTTCTGTGGTGAGTTTGCATGGCATTTGGAGTCTCCCTCCTCTGCAGCACAGAGTGGAAGGAGATGGGACTGGACTGGAATCTTGCAGATATGAGTCCAAACCTGATACGCTTATCAATTACTTCATAAAAGGTGATGAGTCGAAGAAGAGATGGTGAGTCGAAAGAAGAGATGAATAAGGCTTTTATTAGCTAAGAAGAGACCATGCTTCTTCGTGAGTGACTGAACAAGTCTGAACGAAACCCACACAGTGGTGGGTGGAGTCAGCTGAGGCATGCCTCCATACACAGCGCCACCCAGAGGTGGCAATATACAATACAGTGGTTTACCACATTCACCCCTTGTTTAATGTGAAGTCCGGCGGGGTGAAGGGTACTACAAGTTAAGTCTATCAGGAGGCCTTGTCTGACGTCCTGATCGTCGTGGTGGCGGCGGTGGTGTTACAGCATCCGACGTCGGGTCTGGTGTCTGGGTGGTTGGCGAAGATTCCTGGGGCTTTGGCATGCCGTCTGCAAGGGTTGGGTTGGGAGGGGTGGTGGGGGATAACAGTGGTAAGGGGGATAACGGTGGTAAGGGGGATAACGGTGGTAATTCAGGGGTACCCGAGGGTGCGAGATCTCGTATGGAGACCGTGTCCTCCCGCCCGTCTGGGTATGTCACCCAGGCATACTGGGGGTTGGCGTGTAGGAGGTGCACCCGCTCGACCAGGGGGTCCGTTTTATGCGTCCTCACGTGCCTCCGCAGTAGGACGGGCCCAGGAGAAGTCAACCATGCCGGTAGCGAGGTTCCCGATGTAGACTTCCGGGGGAAAACGAACATTTTCTCATGAGGGGTCGCATTAGTGGCAGTACAAAGCAGTGACCGAATGGAGTGGAGCGCTGCAGGGAGGACCTCCTGCCAGCGGGAGGTCGGAAGGCCCTTAGATTTTAGTGCTAAGAGGACTGCCTTCCAAACCGTCGCGTTCTCCCTTTCCACCTGGCCGTTCCCCCGGGGGTTGTAACTGGTGGTCCTGCTCGTGGCGATACCTCTTGTTAGCAGGTACTGCCGAAGTTCGTCGCTCATGAACGATGAGCCCCTGTCGCTATGTATATAGCTGGGGAACCCGAACAGAGCGAAGATGTCATTCAGACACTTGATGACCGTGGTACTGGTCATGTCTGGGCAAGGGATGGCAAAGGGGAAACGGGAGTACTCATCAACTATGTTGAGGAAGTACACATTGCGGTCAGCGGAGGGGAGGGGCCCTTTAAAATCGACGCTCAGCCGTTCGAAGGGGCGGGTGGCCTTGATCAGGCTTGCTCTGTCCGGCCTATAGAAGTGCGGTTTGCACTCGGCGCAGATTTGGCAGCTAATAAAATTGATACGCTTATCAATTACTTCATAAAAGGTGATGAGTCGAAGAAGAGATGATGAGTCGAAAGAAGAGATGAATAAGGCTTTTATTAGCTAAGAAGAGACGATGCTTCTTCGTGAGTGACTGAACAAGTCTGAACGAAACCCACACAGTGGTGGGTGGAGTCAGCTGAGGCATGCCTCCATACACAGCGCCACCCAGAGGTGGCAATATACAATACAGTGGTTTACCACAAAACCGAAGTAGTGACACATTGGAGGACCAGTGACTAGAGGTCATGCACATCCTTGCAAGGAGGGAGAATTGCCCTAAGCTTCTCCTGTGGATCCCCTGCTCACTGAGTTCAGAGTGGCATTGACAGAGCTGCCAGGTTGTCCTCTTAAGAATGCATAGCACAGAGACCGTTGGGGAAAAATATATTATTGTTTAAAAAGTTTTGCTCTCAATAAAACAAACAGGACCCTGAGTAGTTGTTTAATAAAATAATGGTTAAACTTCAGTCATAACACACACTACCATCACATCATTAGGACAGAACAAAACTGGGATCTAAATACAGTAAGGTGATCTTATCAACTGGGTCCCAATATCGCACCAGACTGTGATCTCGCACTACCGTGGTGGCTTCTTTAAAGCCTGTTTTTAAACCATGCAACAACACACATTTCCCCTAAACACAGTGAGACATTAATTGAAAGGCACATGACATAGAGTCTCTCTGAGGGCACAGCAAGACATATTCAGCATTGTGTCCTGGGTACAACATCCAGGCTCAGTAGCTGCTGACAAACTGCTCAGTATTCTGACCATAAACCCTGTTGGTGTCTGCAATTGATGAGCCATTCATAGACGAAAGGTCGAGGAAGTGTAAATATTTAAGTCATTGTTCAATGTCAGGCGTGCCAGGAAGCTGATTTTTAAATTTACGCGTTCACTTACCTGCCTTTTCAGCTCTTAAGACTATATTTCAGAATTAAAAAAAATACATTTGTAATATTGTGACTGAAGAACAGAACGTTGTGCCCTAGAACAATTTTGTTAAAGGGGACATATGCTTGTGAAAAGATATTTGGCAAATCTTTGTGGGGGGAAATTCAGCACAGTTGTATGCAGTTGCTGTCTTGGTGTTTTTTACCCAATTTTTCTTTGTTTTTCCTCTTTGAAAGTGTTGACTGCTGCAGGGTACATTTTCATCGTCAGTCGACCTCCCAAATCTCACCCATGCCCATTCTTCATGTAGGAGCCTAGACCGGCAATAGTGGCAGGCCATTTTGCCAGGCAGGTAGAGGGGAGCATCTCAGCCACATTCTTGTCCTATCCTGACCTAGGCTGCTTATTTTCCAGCAAAGATCACGTATTGAAATCCTGGCAACTCTGCTTCCACCCAGCAGCCCAGGTTTAGTAGCCGCTTCATTGCTACTCTGCCTGAGATTACCTAATAGTACAGACTGGGAGTTGAACCTGGAACCTTCCTCGTTTATATGGTTCAGTACCACACTGGCAATAGATTTATAAACTGAGCCATTGAGAAAGCTTCTTTAAACTCTGTGCTAGAGCATGTGCAGACTTCTACCTCTCTTGCTATCTGTAATGTTACCAAATGGGAATTTCCTGTTTTTGCAAGAACTCCCAGATGATTTCATTGGGGGATTTAAAAATGTGTTGCTCTGTGCCATGAGTTGACACTCCTGCATGCTGTGCTCTAACAATGGCTGTGGTGTCTGAACATGGCAGGTAGTGTGGAGGCAAAACAAAAAACTACAGATGCTGGAAACCTGATACAAAAATTGAAATAGCGGGAAATGTTGAGCACATCAGTCAGCATCTGTGGAGGGAACAGAGAAGTTAATCTTTTAGGTATAGATCATCTCACGGAGGCTGGCTATTTCACTGCAGTGAGGACAGGGGGAAGCTTGGACAGATGCAGCCTGCCTGCTCACACTGTGCTGGGGAATGGTGCATTGCATAGAGAGGATTGAAGAGAATCGATTTTTAAAAAAAGCTAGTGTTTACCATAATTTCACCCAGTTTTTGACACTAAATGATTAGAAGTTCATTTAGTTGTACCTGTAATGGTATTTGGCTAATCCTGATCAAATTGCACCCAACATCACAAGTTGCCAATATTGCTGATCAATGTCTCTAAATTAACCTGTAGCAATGATCTTTTTAAGCTATTTTCCTAGTCCTAGCATAGATGTTGGCCAGGTGACTTGCTCCTTGGTCTTTGGCAATGCTGTTCACAAGCTGGTCACCAGGAGGTGCACTCTGGCCTGGCACTCCTAACAGATTTTTAAAAAGAAAAATCACTCGTCCCTCCACATGAAGAAATAGCTGATCTCCACTCAGCACCTCCCACCGACTATGTAACCAAGATAATGAACTCTGTGGGCAATGGAAGATGGTACCTACTGTTCCACAGTACAACACTGCTGGATGATGACTAAGTACTATTGAGAACTATAAGAAAGGCACGGGCCTCTGCTGTTTGCTTTTGCTATAAACATACTAAATACTTGGCTCCTAAATATATCTCTTGTAGTGCTTGTGGAATGTAGCCTGATATACTCCGTAGATTGTTCCACCTGACATTTTATTTACTTTGTATTGGGGGAACCAAGCCAGCAAGCACTGAAAGAAGAAAACTTTTTTTTCCTGTTTTTTTTGGGGGAGGGGGGGGGGAGCAAAACAGCATATGCTTAAAGCCATGGGATAAAAGATTGCGAAATGAAAAAGTGCTGGAAATGCACATCAGGCTAATCAGCATCTGAAAGAGAAAAAAAATAGGTTACATCTCTGGTATAACCCTAGATCATGAACTCCCAAACGTTTTAATCTGTCTTTCATTTTCTGATGCTAGTCAACCTGCTGGATATTTCCAACATTTTCTGGTTTTGTTTCCAGCAAATCTGAACACTGATGATTTTCTTTTTACTTCAGAATAAAAAATTGTGTTGGTGAGTGGCCAGTGAAAATTATCAGTGGGTTTTGTGATATGCGCCTTTAGAAATTATGGCTTTTTCTGGGATGGATTTTCTTTACCATTTATAAGTGATGAAGTAGTGAGCACATTAACTAAGACTCCTTAAAATGTGCTTCTGGTAATGTATTTCCCTTTAGTATTCAATCTCCTCTTCTAGAAATTGAGGTAACCTGATTAGGTTAGTCATGTCTGCATCATTTTTTTATTGCAGTAATGGCTCTTATTTCTTGCTGAGGCAGTTGCATTGCACGGGTCCTGAGAGATGATCTGTGCGGTAAGGTTTTATTAGGCCAGCTTAATTTTTGATTTCTTGAGGTGAAGTGAGATGGCTGGAGGGATTTGGGGTGATACTTTTGTTTCTGCCCTGGCCATCCCTTTGCATCAGTGTGGGGTGCATTAGTAAGGGGGCAAGAAGCAGAGCATACTGTATTGAAAGTCATGATGGAAAAAGATCTCCGTTTTCCACCTTGCTGGAAGTGCAGACAGCAGGTGTGGATATGATGGAGTTTGGGTTTGATCCTCCCTCCTAAGTGGCAAAAGCGTGCAATGCCCAATGTTACAGTTTACACAACTGACCCAATACCATTAAAAATGGCCACTTTGGCACAACAGCTATTGCTGTTTAGTCCAGTTGCATTAGTACGCAGTATGTTGCATGTTTAGTATTGGAACAGTAACCCAGAGTTCTCATGTAATGGGCGCCTTACTGCTGGAGCGTGTATTTTAAAGGAGCACCGTCTTCTTGTAAAGTGATTGGCAGTTCTTTAGCATTTGTGTAATCATGCGCAACAAAATGACGTAAGATGCATCAAGCTGGCCATTAACACACTACTTCCCATTACACTGGTGAAGCATGGCTCTTCTATCTACCCTTCCCCCAAAAGGTTTGCCAAACACTTCTTAAAGAAAGCTACCTCTTTAAATTCACGGTTTATATTCCTACTATAAATCTTGCAGAATAAATCAACACCTGATTTGAAGCAAATTGCAGAAGGACTGGGTGATTCAGTGATTTAGAACAAAAAGCTGTTGCCCCTAGAGCCTTGTTGTAAACCCACTCGCTGATATGGAGTCCTTGGGCTGGATTTGACCCTATGTAAAACCATGTCCTGCTCCCATACACCATCCAGTCTGTAAAGTTCACATTTGAACTATTCAGGAGCATGCAGTGGTGCTATTGCTTCCATCAACAAGATTAATGACATTTCAGGCACGAGCTCATGACCTGCCACAGTGCTTGTATAATGATTACAGACTGGAATTTCCTGGAAAGCTTTGGTGTAACTATGGTGTAAGAACGGAGTTGCATTGTTTTTTTCCTGAGGAAATTTGCGCGTTACCAATTTACGCCAAAACATTGAAATGTGTGAATTTCCTCGATCATGTGCACCGCTCTTGCGTTAAGTTTAAAAAAAAAACACACTTAGCTCATTAACACAGCCCTGTCCCCATGGAAAAACAACCCTACTTTCCTCCATTTCCAACAATTCTTAATTAGTGTAAATTTTAGGTGCAGCAGGACCCACGTGACTATTTCTGGTGTTTTATAGCAATTTTTTTTAGCTTTTTTCTTTCACTGCACTGTATTGCCTGTACCTTTGATTTCTTTTTATGGCATCAGAATTTGTTAGATTAGAAACAGAAAAGTTTCTGTAATTTTTCTTGAACTTGCTGTACTTAATGTGCATAAATGATGGTTTGATGGTTTCAAACTTTAATTTTCATAACATCAATAAGAAAAAGAGGGACTTAAAGAAGATAGATGGAATATGTTCCACACTTTCCTTGGCCCCTGATTGTTTCCGCTTGTTTTATGCCAGTTTATATGTTCGGGTGTATGCTGAGGAGATTCCCGGGAAATTCTGGTGTAAATTGCTGTTGGCAAGGTTGTTGTAGAAATCGTTATAAGTCAGATCGAGGAAATTCTGGCCATGGAGTGTTTGTGAGGACCAGAGATTTGCCAATTGAAGTGTATTTTTTTTTTTTTGGCCTTGATGCAGGAATATAGGGGGAGAATTCCTGCTGGGCTCTCCTGATCGCCTCCTGCCGTAAGATTGGCCGAACCCGCAGAGAAATGTGTTTTTTTTTTACCCTGTTTCTCTGGGTATTAAGATGATCTTGCATGGAAAGGTGCTGTGGTTTCCATCAACAAGATCTCGTGCCAAAGTTGCAGCAGTAGATTGGGAGAACCTCATGGAAACATCAGGCGATAGTGCTTATAGGCAATAAATTAATTCAGGTCTTACTCTCCTAGAGGAATCTTTAACTACTGTGATCTTTGGGAATAACACAATAAATGACCTGCAAAAAGAGAATCTGACAAATTTTAAAAATTAAATTACATAGCAAATATGTTTTAATTTATTGTGTTTTTTTAAGTTAAAAGAAATGTGACTTCCATCAGAGTTTGTGACCTGGTGCTCACTGGAAAAATGATTGTGGATTATTGTTTCCTGTTGCAATATTAGTGTAGTGTACATGGCAAAAGCATTGAATTATTCATGGCAGCAATTGCATTAAAAAAAAATAATGGTAATTAATTGGCAGGTATATTTGTGTCCTTTTTGGAAGATAAAACTCCATGTCATATGGTACATAGGTGGCTGCGGGTACTGTTTGACAGAATCTTGGCAGGTCCTTCCGGGCACAGTATTCGAACAATCTCGAGATGACGGCAAGCTGTCCTCTTCTCCCTCCCATTGAAGGAGGAAAACAAGATTATTTTTTTTTGGGGGGGTGGGTGTGTGTGTGTGTGGGTGCGATAGACAAAAGGACAGTTCTGCTCACTTGCCTTGTCTGAACCATTCACTAGGTTTCTTTTGCAGAAATCTAAATTGTACTGTTATCGTTTGCCAGTGACTGATTCCCTTTTTATTTCGCATTATCAGAGGGATTTATCGCAGGCATTTACATGATTTACTTAGTTGATATTTTATTCCCCTCCCCCCGGTTCATTTTTTTTTAGGTTCTTGTGATCCAATTCTTGATTGAGATGGTGTAGATTACTGCTCCCAAGTCCTGCATGAAGCTACATGAGAGTATCCCAGGTTCCTTTCTCTTCCTCCCTGTGATCAAGTCACTGAACCTCTGCTTTATGTTTCTTTCTGACAGCAGGGCAGAGACCAGGAATTCGGTGCGTAGGGAATAGGGAGCACAAATGTATAGTGCGGCATGTTGCGTGACCTAGCCTCTATACCACTTCTTAGTTGACTAATTCAAAGTAACGATTGGAGCTAAAATCAAATGGGTGCTCTGTTATAAACCTTAAATATGCTTTAAACTTTTCACCTTTTTTTTCTCTCTCGCTTCTAAGCGTTTTACATAATGTTTGGTTCGACTCTCCAGAAACGACAACTACTTGCATTTATGTAGCGCCTTTAACGTAGTAAAATGTCCCAAGGTGCTTCACAGGAGCGTTATCAGACAAATTTTGACACCGAGCACCATAGATATTGGGGCAGGTGACCAAAAGCTTGGTCAAAGAGGTAGGATTTAAGAAGAGACTTAAAGGAGGAGAGGGAGGTAGAGAGGCGGAGAGGTTTAGGGAGGGACTTGGAGCTTGGGGCCGAGACAGCTGACGACACGACCGCCAATGGTGGAGCAAAGGAAATGGGTGATGCGCATGATGCCAAAACTGGAGGAGCACAGAGATCTTGGAGGGTTATAGGGCTGGAGGAGGTTAGAGATACGAAAGGGCAAGGCCATGGAGAGATTTGAACACGTGAAGAAATGAATGGTGTGTAAACAAACCACTTTATTCGCTCCAAAGATTTTGGTGCACTAAGCAGTTTCTAAATTGGGAAGAAAAATCCTCTGCATTGCATCTTTCCATTTTGAAAACGGCTGGCTCTCTAAGACATTCCAAATTGAATATAGTGCCGCTCTTCGATATAAATTGGGTGCATTTCAGTGAGCAAAGCCAATCATCTAATCAATTGAACTGGAGCAGAACAAATGATCCTATTTTGGACCTGGCCTCCTGTTCCTCTGGGAACAGCTGATTAGAATAAAGGTATCACATTCAGGATCTACATACTGTGGCTACAAGAGCAGGTCAGAGGTTGGGTATTCTGCGGAAAGCGACTCACCTCTTGACTCCCAAAAGCCTTTCCACCATCTACAAAGCACAAGTCAGGAGTGTGAGGAATACTCTCCACTTGCCTGGATGAGTGTAGCTCCAACAACACTTAAGAAGCTCGACACCATCCAGGACAAAGCAGCCTGCTTGATTGGCACCCATCCACTACCTTAAACATACGCACGGCACCTGTGGTGGAGGGAGTGAATCAGCTACAAGATGCACTGCAGCAACTCGCTGTTCTTCGACAGCAGCTCCCAAACCTGTGACCTCTACTTCCTAAAAGGACAAGGGCAGCAGGCACATGGGAACACTACCACCTCCAAGTCACACACCATCCTGACTTAGAAATATATGGCCATTCCTTCATTGTTGCTGGATCAAAATCCTGGAACTCCCTCCCCAACAGCACTGTGGGAGTACCTTCACCACACGGACTGCAGCAGTTCGAGAAGGTGGCACACTACCATCTTCTCGTGGGCAATTAGGGATGGGCAATAAATGCCAGCCTTGCCATCGCCACATCCCGTGAATGAATTTTAAAAAATCAGGATCTCCATACAGCTTAAAATGGCATTTCACACATTTGAAATTCAGCAGTCGATCCAATGCTTGATAGTCTGTGACTACCTGGCTGTTGTTAATTCTGAATGGTGTGAATGCTTTAGGTCTATTGCTATAATGGAAGTACAGTATATAGATAATATAACAGGAATACCAGAAATATTTCACTTTTTATTTAAGGATTTATTTTGCTGAATTTTGAATTATCCCATATTTTTGTAATCTTTCTCCCTTCACCATTTCTCATTTTGCAGGTACCTGCTACCAACATGTGCCATGACATTATTGACCCGGTCATTGGAAAGTGCATGAGAATGGATAAGCATCTTCCCTCCCTTTTCCCACTCGACAGCGGTTTATCTACTATGTTCAATTGTACAGCTGAAAACAGAGAATCACTGGTTTAAATCTGTATCCTACTCCTGGCATTCTCCATCAGTGAGCCAACACACGGACACTGCCAATTTGGTGATCCTTGATTCAAATCACTAAGTTGTAGTTTTCAAACTACGAGAATTTAGGGAGGAGGGTGGGTTCCGCATCGTGGATGTCATTTGGGTGACTTTCACCAGGCGGAATTGGATGATCGCATGCCCACTGATGGCCGAGAAGTCTGCATCGGATAGTTAGTTCTCGCCTTGGACGAGCAGATTCTTGGCTAGACTCTAAAATGGTTGGCTTTTTGTGCAGGGTTTGCTATTAGACAGTGATGGAGAGGTTGTCATTGTGATCTTTGGTGCCTGATACTGACTGCAAGTAGGAGCAAGAAACCTGTCACTTACTCCTCTGACTTACTTTCTCCCCCACTCCTTCTGCAAGCAAAGGCTGCTTTTCTCTAAAAAGGAACATTTTATTGAGAAAGTTGAAGCCAGTAAATGCCAAACAATATTTGGTGCACTCTTTTCAAAAGGTATTTTTGAAATTTGAGGTCATCCAAAACTCAGCTGCCCGTGTCCTAACTCGCACCAAGTCCCGTTCGCCCATCACCCCTGTGCTCGCTGACCTACATTGGCTCCCGGATAAGCAGCGCCTCGATTTCAAAATTCTCATCCTTGTTTTCAAATCCCTCCATGGCCTCGCCCCTCCCTATCTCTGTAATCTCCTTCAGCCCCACAACGCCCCCCCGCCGAGATATCTGCGCTCCTCTAATTCTGCCCTCTTGAGCATCCCTGATTATAATCGCTCAACCATTGGTGGCCGTGCCTTCTGTTGCCTAGGCCCAAAGCTCTGGAATTTCCTGCCTAAACCTCTCCGCCTCGCTACCTCTCTTTCCTCCTTTACGATGCTCCTTAAAACCTACCTCTTTGACCAAGCTTTTGGTCACCTGCCCTAATTTATCCTTATGTGGCTCGGTGTCAAATTTTTTTGTCTTAAAATACTCCTGTGAAGCGCCATGGGACGTTTTACTACGTTAAAGGCGCTGTATAAATACACGTTGTTGTATTAGGGGAATTTTGTAATGATTAGTCAGCCCTCTTTTTTTTTGTTGACTTTTCCTGAAGGGGCTGGGGCTGTATCTCTCAACTGTATGATGTGTGATGTCTTTATTTTTCTGTGTTTTCTTTTCATCTTGTTTTCTGCCTTTCTCTCCTGAAGGTGCTGACTCATACTGGGATATGGTTCCAAGGATGCCAGAAACCTTGGTACCTGACCTAAGGAGCCACTCATCTTTGAGACTTGGTAGTGAGTGTCTGAAGTCTATTTAACCATGGAGGTTAAATACATGCGAACCCAATCCTGTCCTCATTCAGTGTAAGCATATATTTCAGCAAGTGTCACTGGCTGGCAAGCAGGAACTCTGGCTTTTATTTTCTTCCCCTAGTTCAGGAGTTCTCGGGCCAATTGTAGCACCCCTGATGGCAGGTCACCCTGAGGTCACCTAACCCAGTATAGACCTGGGCTGAAAGATGTGACACTTCTGCTCCTTGACACGTCAGGTGGCACATTTACTGACTGAGCTACATGTGGAGGTTTTTTTTTTGCACCCTGAAATCTTTGTAACAAAATGTGTCTAAACATTTCTCCAAATAGTCCTCCCTCTGAACATGAGTCACCACCAGGAGAGGTATAGGAAGAAATAGTGGAGGAGGGAAAGGAAAAACACTTGTCTAAAATCTGTCAAATCTCAATACAGTGGGACTCTGAGAAATGAAACCAACAATCTTTTATGCAGCTTTTTTCTATAAAATAAATTTTAAAAACAATGTTACCGATGGTATAAATCTACGCTACAAATTGGAATATGGTTTGCCATTCAATGTATCTTGCATGTTAATAGACAAAGTCAAAATCTGTTAGGCTTAGTCATAAAAGTGATGAGCCATCTTGAATCTTCCACTTAAGCTTTAATATTACTGGAGTTTTAAATGGGTAGAGTATTTCCCACCAGTGATTATTCCCTTCAGTCTGCCCTTCTCCATGTGTTGTCAAAGGGACAGTCAGCAATTTACTATTATTCACATGAGGTAATGGATTTTATTTAACACAATCACTATTGTTTCGTGATATTCTCATAGTTTGCTTTATTTATTTACAGAAAATGCCAAATTCCTTCATTTTACTCCCCGGTAGAGTGAAGAACAATAACATTTTGCCACATATCCACCAGTTTGCCTTCTATTATCTGTATTTATACCTGTGTGCTGTTTTCTCAATTTGCTTTTGAAAGTTGATCCCATTGTCCATGTCATTCACTGAGAGAAGTGTTCGGTAAATATTTAAGTGTTGCAAAATCTCCATTATAATATTGCTTCTGAGCTGCTGTCAGTTTTATCTGCAACAGATTAGTGTTTAGAACTAGATTGAAAGGCTGGATATCTGATGATTCCATTTTATTTTTCACTGAGGTTTCTAATTAGTTTTTCACTTGACGACTGATCCAATTGGTGTTGATGTTTTGAATTACCTATGAGGATTTAGCACACCACAATAAGTCACATTGTGCTCCCTACATTGAATGGTCAATTGCGAGGAAACATCTAAATGCAAAATCTGAAAAATTAGATAATTGTCTTCAAGAGAATTGTATTGCTTTCATTAATGATAGAATCATTAATAAGTCATGGGCATACAATTAGTAAGTGATTTTCCTGATGGTCGGAAGAGGAGGTGGAACCTCTAGTGATCGGGCGAAGAGATATATTTTGAACATAAACATTAAATGCTAAGCATAATACATTTCAGCACTTGGTAAAGAAAGGATCAGCGTTCATTGGCAGAGGCTTGTTATTGACCAAAGGATAATGGGCGGTGCTGAGAAAAATCAGAGGGGAAACCGTTGGGGAGGGTGGAGGGAAAATTAATAAAATACTTTCATTTAAGGATAAATTAAAATATCTAGGCCAAATGTACTTCCTATGACTTTCTAAAAGATGGAAAACAACATTTCCATTACTATGTAATGTGCTTGCTTCCCTTAATTAAATTGGGTTGACAATGTGGAAACTTTATTGAAGAATTTCAATATTGTGCAGCTTCTAAATCAAATGTTCTGTATAAAGTAATAAATGGATCCCATTGAACAAAATTATAGACCATTTATTGAAGGATATGGCTGTATTTGATGGGAATGATTAGCAGTGGTTTATAAGATACAGACTGGATAAACATATTTGATAAAACAGTTTAAAGGTTTGCTAAGGCTATTTCATAATTTATTTGTATTAAAAGAACAGGTCTGAATTTGGGGAAAGGCTTATGTAGAACTTTAGACAAATTTCACCAAGAATCCAAATTAACTTTCAAGGATGAAGTGGGTAATTTTTTATTTTCTCTCCTCTGCATTCTCTTTCGCTCTCCAATACCACTATACACCATATTACCTTCATGTATGCTAAAAAGCTACCTTTATTTCTTACTCTACTGGAGTCGGTGCTTTGTGGTTGGGTACAGTTCCTGCGGTGGCAGCATCCCTCCACAACATTGTCCAGTTGGCTGTTCTTAGGGTTCCTGCTCACACATTAAGTGTCACCAGGTTATTTGTCCAGTGTCATCGCTGCTAAGCCCAAGACCCTGTTCTTCTCCCAATAATATCAAGGAATATTTTACATTCCTCTGAGCGGACAGATGGGGGTTTGGCTTAACATCTTAACCAAAAAGACAGCATCTCTGATGATGCAGAGCTCCCTCAGCACTGCACTGAAGTCTCAACCTGGAGAACATGTCTGTGAACGATTTTCAGGAGGACAAAAGCTGGTTAATAGATTGGGCCAAAAGCTATCAGATGAAATGTAATATGGAGAAATGTGAGGTGATACATTTCAGGAGGAAGAATAATAGAGGCAATATAAACTAAATGGTAAAAATTTAAAAGGATTAGAAGAGCAAAGAAACTTCGGGGTACAGATACAGAAATCTTCAAAAGTCAGAGGGCTAAAAATTGAGTAGCGCCCCGCACTAACTTCGCCAGGGTGCTAAAAGTAGCACCCCGGAAAAATTAGCGTCCCCACACCGGAAATTGAGTGGTTGCGCCTCAAGAGGGAAGTGGGGTGCTACTGGAAGCGCCCCGCATCCCTCTTGGGGCGCTGTGAATCAATATTGCGGCGTTATGTTGCTGCGGCACGTCGCGCCGCGGTATTGCAGGCCTTCCTCCCCTTCTTAAAGGGGAGGGGCCTTGTGCTGCGCGACCTGGGGCCCAGCTGGGCTCCTGGGGATCAGGAGTGTCGGCAAAAGAGCCCGGCACTGAAGAGAAGTGCCGGGCCCTTGGAGCGCAGCCGGCACTCTGCGGAGGGGGGGCCGTTCAGGAGGCCGGGGACGGGAGCGCAGGCAGGTGCTGGCAGGCGGCCAGCAACAAAAATGGCTGCCCCGCAACTCGCCTTTAAATTGCGCCTCCCCAGCCGCAAGTATGCCCCCCTGACCCCGTCGGACATAGCGTCCGGCGTTAAGTCAGGGGATGCTCCCGAAGATCATGGCCGGGGCGTCAGCGGGGCGCTGCGCACACCAATGAAGTCATCGCCAGCGCCGCAGGGCGCTACCGGTTAGCACCACCACTAACCTCCCGCTGAATTTTGCAGGAGGCGTGGGCAGTGTCGTGCCCGGGCGCTAGTTGCATTGCGTCCCATTAGCGCCCTCTTAAGGCGCTAACGGAGGCGCAACCAACTGAATTTTTCCCCCAGTCAATTGTTAAAAACTTTATGTATAAAAAAGCCTATTTTTTCATTGAGATTATAGAGTACAACAGCTAATGCTAAACGTATTATAATCATTAAATAGGCCGCAGTTAGAAGATTGGGGTATCAATTCATCTTGGGCGGTAGTGAAAAACTGGCAATAGCGAATTGACCGTTCGCTTTGCACTCCACCCAATTTTTCTTTTGCAGTGGAAAGCGGGCTACTGATTCGCTATCGCCCGTTTTGCACTTTTACCCGAGATAAATTTATAGCCCATTGTGTCCAGTTTTGGCGGCGTTACTTCTGGAAGGATGTCAAGACCACGGAGAAGGTAAGAAATGATTCACTAGGATAATACCAGGGATGAGAGGCTTGAGTTATGAAGAGAGTGGCGAACGTTAAGAGAAGATTAATATAGCTGTTCTAAATTATGGGTGATTTTAATTTGGTAAATAGGGATAAACTAGTCCCATTGGTCAGTGAGTCCTTAACTAGAGGGCACAAATTTGGGTAAATAATTTGATTGATACTAAACTAATTAATTAAATAAATAAAATAATGGGAGAACAGGAGATGTGTTGCTGCTGCAATATGTGGGAGCTTGTGGACATTTTTGTCCAGGGCGACTATATCTGCGGTAAGTGTCTGCGACTCGAGGAACTTTGGCTCCGAGCTGAGGAGCTGGAGTCCGAGCTGCAGACATTGCGAGACATCAGAGAGGGAGAAAGTTACCTGGACCTTTTGCTCCAGGAGACAGCCACACGCCTTAGATTAAATACTTTAGAATTGGCACGTGGTCAGGGACAGGAGGGTGTGACTGCGAGTGAGGCAGGTACAGGGATCCAGGAGGCAGTCTTGCAGGAGCCTCAGTCCCTGCACTTGTCCAATAGATTCGAGTTTGTTGCAACCCTTGTGGACCAGTGCGGGGACTGCGGGCAGGATGAGCAAACTGATCACGGCACCATGGTACAGGAAGCCGTTCAAGTGGGGGGAGTAAAAAGGAAGGTGGTTGTAGTAGGTGACAGTATAGTTAGAGGGATAGACGCTGTTCTTTGCAACCAGGAGCATGAGTCCTGAAGGCTATGTTGCCTATCCGGTGCCAGTGTAAAGGACATCTCCTCCAGGCTGGAGAAGAACTTGGAGTGGGAGGGGAAGGACCCAGTTGTTGTGGTCCACGTAGGTACCAACGACATAGGTAGGGCAAAGAAAGAGGATCTGCTGAGAGAGTTTGAGCAGCTAGGGACTAAATTAAAAAGCAGAACCACAAAGGTCATAATCTCTGGATTATTACCGGAGCCACGAGCAAATTGGTATAGGGTCAACAGGATCAGGGAGATGAATGCGTGACTCAAAGATTGGTGTGGGAGAAGTGGGTTTCGATTCGTGGGGCATTGGTACCAGTACTGGGGAAAGAGAGCTGTTCCGTTGGGACAGACTACACCTGAACCATGCTGGGACCAGAGTTGTAGCAAATCGAATAACTAGGGAGGTAGATAGGGCTTTAAACTAAATAAGGGGGGGGGGGTGTCCCGGAGGGTCCCGGTGGAGAGAAACCTCGAATGCTAAAGAGAAAAGACAAGAAAGCAGTGCAGGAAAGTGATTGGGGTAAGGATAACCAGAATGTGTTGGGAAGGGACAGAGCGTACAAACAAAGGAGTGCTCTTACAAATAGGGTCCAGGTAAGTAAAAATGGTGGTAAAACAAATAGGGCCATAGTAAAAAAAAAAAAGTTAAGATGTCTAAAAATGTTAAAAAGACAAATCTAAACGCAATGGCCTAGAAATTCAGTTGCCTTAGTGCCGCTTTTGAGGCGCTAGAGGGACTAGCGCCAGAGTTATGGCCAGTTTAAAAATTCCCTGGGGCCCTAAATCGGCGTTGCACCGGTAGCGCTGCGCCGGCACCGATGACGTCATCGGTGTGCGCAGCGTCCCGGTTGCCGTGGTAACCCGCCCGAACTCCGAAATTGAGTTGCGGCCGCCTCGCCCGTGGCAGCCGCAAGCAACGTTCTGGCAGAGGTGCCTTACTCCAGTTTGCGCCGGCGCATTAAAGGCCCCGCGGCGGCCGGCCACTTTCCCGCCGGCCGCCTGCCCGCAGCTCCCTCCCCGGACTTCTCCCTCCCCCCCCCCCCCCCCCCCCCCCCCCCCGGAACAGATGCAAGCCCGGCACTTGTCCGAGGTGCCGGGCTCATTTTTAAGCTGATTTGCGCGGGCCGCGGCCGGGTGCAGGCAGCTCCTCCTTAACGGGAGGAGGAGGCCTGCACGTCCCCAGCCTGCCGCACCGCATCGGGTGCCGCAGCGCCGGAATTGCGGCGCGAAACGGCAGTTAGCGCCGATGTACCGCCGCAAAGACCCTTCAGTAGCGCCGGCAGCCGTTTGGGCGCGGCGCCACTGAATTTTTGGCGCGCGCAGGGGACTTAGCGCCGGCACTAACTTCCGGCGCTAAAGCCCTGGCTAAGCCAAAACCCAATTTCTAGGCCAATGTATCTGAATGCACGAAGCATTCGTAATAAGGGAGACAAATGAACAGCACACAGATGTAAATGGATACGATATCATTGCGATTACGGAGACATGGCTGCAGGGTGACCAAGGCTAGGAGCTGAATATTCAAGGATATTCGATATTTAGGAAGGACTGGCAAAAAGGAAAAGGAGGTGGGGTGCCCTTGTTGGTAAAGGATGAAATCAGAGCAATATTGAGAAAATATATTGGCTCAATAGATGTAGAATCAGTCTGGGTGGAGCTAAGAAGCACCAAGGGGCAGAAAACATTGGTGGGAGTTGTCTATAGGCCTCCAAACAGTCGTGGTAATGTAGGGGATGGCATCAAACAGGAAATTAGAGATGCATGTAACAAGGGTACTACAGTAATCATGGGTGACTTTAATCTACATGTAGACTGGCCAAACCAAATTAGCAATAATACTGTGGAGGATGAATTCCTGGAGTGTGTACGAGATGGTTTTTTAGACCAGTACATTGAGGAGCCAACTAGGGGACAGGCTATCCTAGATTGGGTATTGTGCAATGAGAAGGGGTTAATTAATAATCTTGTTGTGCAGGGTCCTTTAGGGAAAAGTGACCATAACATGATAGAATTCTTCATTAAAATGGAAAGTGTTCTTCATTAAAATGGAAAGTGAAGAAGTCCAATCCGAAACTAGGGTCCTAAATCTAAACAAAGGAAACTACGGTGGTATGAGGAGTGAGTTGGCTATGATAGATTGGGGAGCTTCATTAAAAGGCTTGACGGTGGATAGGCAATGGCTAACATTTAATGAACGAATGCATGAATTGCAGCAGTTATACATTCCTTTCTGGTGCAAAAACAGAAAAGGAAAAGCGGCCCAACCATGGCTAACAAAAGAAATTAAGGATAGTATTAGATCCAAAGAGGAATCATATAAAGTTGCCAGAAAAAGTAGCAAACCTGAGGATTGGGAGCAGTTTAGATTTCAATAAAAAAGGACCAAGAGATTGATTAAGAGGGGAAAAATAGAGTATGAGAATAAACTTGCAAGGAACATAAAAGCTTGTATAAGTATGTAAAAAGAAAAAGATTAGTGAAGACAAATGTAGGTCCCTTACAGTCAAACGGGAGAATTTATAATGGGGAACAAGGAAATGGCAGAGCAATTACACAAATACTTTGGTTCTGTCTTCACGGAAGAGGACACAAATAACTTCCCAGAAATGCTAGGGAACCAAGGGTCTAGTGAGAAGGAGGAATTAAAGGAAATTAGTATTAGTAAAAAAATAGTGCTGGAGAAATTAATGGGACTGAAAGCTGCTAAATCCCCAGGGCCTGATAATCTGCATTCCAGAGTACTAAAAGAAGTAGCCATGGAAATAGTGGATGCATTGGTTGTCATCTTCCAAAATTCTATAGATTATGGAACAGTTCCTGCAGATTGGAGGGTGACAAATGTAAGTCCACTATTTAAAAAAGGAGGGAGAGAGAAAACCGGGAACTACAGATCGGTTAGCCTAACATCAGTAGTAGGGAAAATGCTAGAGTCTATTATAAAGGATGTGATAACAGGACACTTAGAAAATATCAGCGGGATTAGACAAAGTCAACATGGATTTATGAAAGGGAAATCGTGTTTGACAAACCTACTGGAGTTTTTTGAGGATGTAACTGGTAGAATAGATAAGGGAGAACCAGTGGATGTGGTGTATTTGGATTTTCAGAAGGCCTTTGATAAAGTCCCACATAAGAGGTTAGTGTGCAAAATTAAAGCACATGGGATTGGGGGTAATATACTGGCATGGATTGAAAATTGGTTAACAGACAAACAGAGTAGGAATAAATGGATGTTTTTCGGGGTGGCAGGCAGTGACTAGTGGGGTACCGCAGGGATCAGTGCTTGGGCCCCAGCTATTCACAATATATATCAATGATTTGGATGAGGGAACCAAATGTAATATTTCCAAGTTTGCTGACGACACGAAACTAGGTGGGATTGTGAGTTGTGAGGAGGATGCAAAGAGGCTTCAAGGCGATTTAGACAAGTTGAGTGAGTGGGCAAATACATGGCAGGTGCAGTATAATGTGGATAAATGTGAAGTTCAGTGTGCCAGTGCAGCCTTCGATCGCCTGAGGAAGAGAGTGTTTGAAGACCAGGACCTCAAACCCAGCACTAAGCTCTTGGTCTACAGAGCAGCAGTGATACCCGCCCTGCTTTATGCCTCAGAGACATGGACCATGTATAGCAGGCACCTCAAAGCACTGGAGAGGTACCACCAACGCTGCCTCCACAAGATCCTGCAAATCCATTGGCAGGATAGGCGCACCAACGTCATTGTTCTTGCTCAGGCCAACATCCCCAGCATCGAAGCTTTGACCATGCTCGATCAGCTCCGATGGACGGGTCACATTGTCCGCATGCCCGATACGAGACTCCCAAAACAAGCGCTCTACTCGGAGCTCCGGCATGGCAAGAGAGCCTCAGGTGGGCAGAGGAAACGCTTCAAGGACACCCTCCAAAGCCTCCTTGGAAAAAGTGTAACATCCCCACTGACACCTGGGAATCCCTGGCCCAAGACTGCACAAAGTGGAGGAGAAGCATCCAGGAAGGCGCCGAACACCTCGAGTCTCTTCGCCGGGAGCAAGTGGAAGCCAAGCGCAGGCAGCACAAGGAGCGCACGTCAACCCAAGCACCCCACCCACCCGCCCCTTCAACCACCGTCTGCCCCACCTGACAGAGACTGTAGGTCCCGCATTGGATTCATCACTCACCTGCAAACTCATTTTTAATGTGGAAGCAAGTCATCCTCGGTTCCGAGGGACTGCCTAAGAAGAAGACAACGTGGATGAATGTGAAGTTATCCACTTCGGTAGGAAAAACAGCAAGGCCGAGTATTATTTAAATGGTGATAGATTGGGAAATGCTGATGTACAAAGGGACCTGGGTGTCCTTGTGCACCAGTCACTGAAAGCAAACATGCAGGTGCAGCAAGCAGTTAGGAAGGCAAATGGTATGTTGACCTTCATTGCAAGAGGATTTGAGTACAGGAGCAAGGATGTCTTACTACAGTTGTACAGGGCCTTAGTGAGCTCACACCTGGAGTACTGTGTGCAGTTTTGGTCTCCTTTCCTAAGAAAGGATATACTTGCTAAAGGGAGTGCAGCAAAGGTTCACCAGACTGATTCCTGGGATGGCAGGACTGTCGTATGAGGAGAGATTGGGTCAACTAGGCCTGTATTCACTAGAGTTTAGAAGAATGAGAGGGGATCTCATTGAAACGTATAAAATTCTGATGGGGCTGGACAGACTGGATGCAGGGAGGATGTTTTCCCCTGGCTGCGGGTCTAGAACGAGGGGTCACAGCCTCAGGGTACGGGGTAGGACTGAGATGAGGAGAAATGTCTTCACTCAGAGGGTGGTGAACCTGTGGAATTCTCTACCACAGAAGGCTGTGGAGGCCAAGTCACTGAAGATATTTAAGAAGGAGACAGATAGATTTCTAGATACACAAGGCATCAAGGGGTATGGGGAGAGAGCAGGAATATGGAATTGAGATAGAGGATCAGCCATGATCATATTGAATGGCGGAGCAGGCTCGAAGGGCCGAATGGCCTACTCCTGCTCCTATTTTCTATGTTTCTATGTTTTCTAATTCAAACAAGTCACCAAAACAATTAAGGGAGAGTTTAGGAGAATCTTTTCATGCAGAGGGTTGTTAGGTCATGGAATACCCTACCAGAAACTGTGGTAGATGCAGAATTCCTAATAGTTTTAGAAGGAAAGTGGATAAATGCTTGGAAAAAGGAAAATTGAATAGGATATAGGGAATGGGACTTAGCTTTCAGAGAGCCATGGAGACAAATTTGGTCGAATAACCTTCTATGCTGTAAAATTCTGTGATTTTACGATTCAGTTTTCTCTTGGCATATTCCCACAGAAGTGTTCAAAACAGGGACATGCAGATGGATGGATAAGGGCAACTTTGCAGTTAGTCATTTCATTTCCAGGATAAAGATTTAAACCTGTAAATGTGCTCCTGGGACCATTTGAAAAACATCTGTTTAACGTAACAGGACACAAAGGCAAGTTAAGGATAAATAATGCTTCATAGCAATGGTCGACCTCTAGGCACGTTATTTAGTATTGTTCCAACTAAGGAAGCATGTATCAACCCACACTTGTTTGGGGGCAGCAGAATAGTGGTTGTGATCAAGGATACCACAATTCATGAGCACTAGTGGGTAGATTATGCATTGAGGGGCAGTTGAATATGGAAAATATTTAACCCGTGACCTAAAAAAGTACAAATGGAAATGATGCAGTGCCATCATTAGTAATTGGCATTTAAAACAAATATTCATTGGTTCAATAACCCTGCAGGCCTCACTATATAATGTGGCATTCAAGACATTTTTATTTGGATATTTCCTTGAAAAGTAAATGTAATGAGGGTTCTCAGGTGGGTTATGTTTAATTTCTACATAGGCCTTTCGCCAGACTCAAACGGACTTATTTTATGTCAGAGTGTGTGTAATCATAGAGTATATAACTATAACACACAAGACGCATAAATCACCACAATAAACTCTTATATCTGAAAGAAATTCATAGTTGAAATTATTTATTTCTACCTCTGGAACATCACTCAACTTGCTTCTGCCTCAGCCCTTCTGTCAGCTGAAATCCTCATCCATTCCTCTGTCACCTTTAGGAGCTGATTTTGCCAATACTTCCTTCACTGGGTTCCTCAACTTCACCCTACACAAATTAACGAATCCAAAACTTCAGAGCCCGCATCTTATCCTGCACAAACTCCCATAAATCCATCTCCGCTATCATCACTGATCCCCACTGGCTTCCTGTCCTCACGGCATTCCCTGATCTCTCCATGGCCTTGCTTCTCCCACCTCTGCAATCTTGTCCATCTCTACATTCTAGCACATACTCCCCACTGTTCTGACACTGGTTTACTGGGTGTTCTTCTCCCCCTGTTCCCCATTCCACCATTAGTAGAAGAATCTTCAGTTACCAGGCTCTGGTGTCTCTCAATCTCTCACAACATTACTTTGTCTTGCTGCTTCTGTCTCCACCCTCAAGTCCTTTCAAAACCTACCACTTTGACCATGCCTTCAGTCACCTCTCCTAACTTCTTTCCTGGTCCTGCTTGATGTCCACTGCTTGCCCCTGTAAAGCACCTTTTGGATGTTTTGTAACATGAAAGATGCTAAATAAATAGGTTTTACACACAGTTCAGAATAATTTTAAGCAAAAAGTTGAGCAGAAGTTTAATAGTTACAGTTCAGGATTGTAGAGATGTCCTCCTGAATCTTAGAACATACTGCCAATGTTATTCCTGTCACAATATACTGATATTCTTAAAGAAAAGGTCTCTCTTTCATAGTTGAATGGGCCATGGCACAAAACTGACACTAATGTGGTAGGTCATTCACTTTGGTAGGATCAATAGAAAAACAATATTTTTTAAATGGTGAGAAACTATTAAATGTTGGTGCTCAGAGAGGTTTAGGTGTCCTAGTACAAGAAACAGAGTTGGCATGCAGGTACAACAAGCAATTAGGAAGGCAAATGGCCTTTATTGCTAGAGGGTTGGAGTACAATAGTAAGGAAGTCTTGCTACAGTTGTACAGGGCTTTGGTGAGACCACACCTGGAGTACTGTGCGCAGTTTTGGTCTCCTTATCTAAGGAAGGATATACTTTCCTTGGAGGCGGTGCAATGAAGATTCACTAGATTGATGCCTGGGATGAGAGGGTTGTCCTATGAGAAGTGATTGGGCCTATACTCTCTGGAGTTTAGAAGAATAAGAGGTGAACTTTTTGAAACATAAGATTCTGAAGGGGATTGACAGATTAGATGCTGAGAGATTGTTTCCCCTGGCTGGAGAGTTTAGAACTAGGGGTCATCATCTCAGGATAAGGGGTCGGCCTTTTAAGACTGAGATGAGGAGGAATTTCTTCACTGAGGGTTGTGAATCTTTGGAATTCTCTGTCTTACAAAAAGCTGTGTATGCTCAGTCATTGAGTATATTCACGGCTGAGATAAGATAGATTTTTGGACTCTAGAGGAATCAAGGGATATGGAGATCGGGTGGGAAAGTGGAGTTGAGGTCGATGATCAGCCATGATATTGAATGGCGGAGCAGGCTTGAGGGGCCGTATGGCCTAGTCCTGTTCTTAATTCTTATGTTTTCTTAAGTAGGTTCACTCAGATGCCGCAGAATGGTTGGTGTGGGAAATGAAAATGTGCTATAATGGTGGACTGGGGGAGCTGATTTGAGTTTGGGGTTGGGCAAGACTAGAGATAACTATAGTTTACACATGATTTGTGCTACCATGGGTGTGTCTGATGCTGTTAGTGAGAATCCAAAACAGCAGGTAAAGAAAGAAGGACTTGCATTTATGCAGCGCCTTTCACAACCTCAGGATGTCCCAAAGCGCTTTACAGCCAATAAAGTACTTTTTGAAGTGTAGTCACTGTTGTAATGTTGGTGTTTCATTCCTCGCTGGTAACATGCCCCACTAATGTTTTTGCTGCACTCTCCTATTTACTTAAGGCATTGACTATTGCTTTGCAGTCACTCTCCAGCACCACATTCAGGTGGCCATTCTAGACTGTAAATGTTGTCTGGGTGGTGGAGGTGTCCCAGGCAAGCCTGATGCTGTTCTCATTCAACATCTACACAAGCACACTCCTGAGCAGGAACATAGACCCTAGCTGATACCTCTCTCCCGCCCCCCGCCACACCTGGCTCACACAAGCACACTCTTGAGCAGGAACATAGACCCTAGCTGATACCTCTCTCCCGCCCCCCCGCCACACCTGGCTCACACAAGCACACTCCTGAGCAGGAACATGGACCCTAGCTGATACCTCTCTCCCGCCCCCCCCCCCCCACCACACCTGGTTCACACAAGCACACTCTTGAGCAGAAACATAGACCCAAGCTGATAGACGTCTCCCGCCCCCCGCCACACCCAGTCCAACAGCTCAGAGGCCAGTTGTAATATGCTTGTTGTCATCTCTGTTGAGATCACTTAACTCGGCAAAGAATGGCAATGAACCTTCTGATTTGCATGGATCAGCTACATGGTGGTTTCACTAGCTGTGTCATTTGGGGGTTCAGTCTGATGAGCACATAAAGGGCTTAAAGCATCAGAACTGATGGTGTTTGGAAGAACATCTTTTAACAGAAAAGCTTCCTTGTCTGTCTTGGTAATTTTAATCTGCCTTTTGTGTGTGACAACTGCGTCCTTCTCAGATTTGAGCAGCTACAAAAGATTAATAATAAATCCTCAATTCTGCTGCTGGAACGAATTACTTTTTATAAGTTGAATATTTCAGATAGCAGTTTAAGAATGATTATGCAGTTTAACTTCAATACAGTGGAGATCTTATCTTCGGACACTGCTCTGTGCCATCTGGCAATGTGCATTAGCAAGAAAGCTTCTTTCCTTAACAAAGGAAGGTGTGATTTGCTTAGGACTCTTTTTTCCCCCCTCCAGATCTCCTAAAGATGCTGCCTGTTGTTTGTTTGGCTTGGGATGTTTTGCTACGTTAAAGCGTTATATAAATGCGAGTAGTTGTTGGTTACACCTCTGTGGGGCACTGGCAGCTTTTTGGTATCGTGCCCAAGTGGTCATTCTTCACGTGAGCCTAGATGGGGAATGTCAGTAGTTAGTTGATCCTGAAGAACATCACAAGCAAGCTTGATCACAGTTCAGCTGATTTCACCCCCTCCTCCACCACGGTAGCCCAGAAGCAAGCTGAAACACTTCAGCTGGTTGAAGTCTGTTATCTTTGCAGAGAGCATCTAACAGCATCTTGTGTGGTGCCATCCCGAGTCTGTGCATTTATCCACAGAGATATCGGGGGGGCGGGGGGGGTGCTTTTTATGAGGGGTTTTCAGTGTAAAAGTGGTTAGGAACACTGAGGTCCTATTCTAACTGTTGAGTTTGTTAATATCTCGGCAATCTTCAGTAACACCTGGAAAGGTGCTGCTTTTGGAGGGAAAGTACCACATGTCCGAGGTTCTGTTAGTAGAAGGGAGAGACAATTTTCTCAACAGGTGCCCAGTGGACACCTGGCAGATGCAGTGTACCTGAGGTGTACTGCACCTGTCATAATATTCCATGATTTTTCTGTCAGCCATTTGCTTGGCCTGGACACACTCTCGGGGAAAGGCAGGCTGGCCCCATGACTGGGTCTACACGGCTAGATTGCCCTGAGGCCTGAAGAGTGGAGGGGAGGGCAAAGAGAGTAACTGGGGTCGGGCTGTGTCTGGGCCTCTCCCTGACCCTCTGACCCTTGTGCCAGGATTCTTCAGGCACCATTCTGCTGGGGTGCCCAGTTGACATGCCTGGAGCAAAATGAGGCAGGAGCTCAGGAACCTCCTCACTGCCTCATTAACACCACTACCTACTACAGGTGCAGGCCCATTGATGTACCTTAGGGACAATGCAGGAAATCCTGGTGGGATGCAAAAGGGGTGGTGGCCTGATGTAACAGGTCTCCATCCCTTTTTTGTCTTGTCTGCACCTGGGGAATGTGTTTCCAAGGAGCAGACAAAGGGGAAAATTCCCCCTGGGATTTTTAGCAGGAAGCACCTTCGCTGCAAATTCAGTGCTCTCCACTTGGTGTGAAGATTGGTGACTCATTGTGAGGAGTGCTGGTGTGAATCCTCCTCATACTGTGTTGGCGATTCATTGCACTGTGCAGCCTTGAAACCTGAGTGTGTGGACTCTTTGCTGCAGCTCAATTGGCTTTACTCGGTTCCCTTATGACTTTAAAATAAAAACCCTTTATGACCATGTAATCCATCAGTGTTGTCCTGCCCGTTTTGACAGCTAGGTGCAGATTGACTTTGTAACCCAATTCTTTAAGGTTTTCAGTCAATAAAACATCAAAAACCTAATAGAATTTCATTTTAACTGGAATGAGATACACAACTTAAAACGGATTAAATTGCATGACTGTACCGCTTTGCAGCTTGTGTCAGAAACTAATAACACCGTGACTATGTTCTTGTGTGGCTGGCTAGGGTAACAGCTGTGGACTCTGGTGCAATAAACAGCTTAAAAACAACTGAGCCCAGCTGTGCTTATCTTGGGAGTAGGCAGGGCTGGTGGTTATTTTTACTCATTAATTGTCCAAAAATAATAATAAAGGGGCAGTCTCTCCGATGTTCCATGTTAATGTTTCATGCTTGAGAGCTGCTGATTAGAGGCAACACCAGCACACCTCTGGTGTAGGTGCTGGGCCTGTCACAACACCGGAGTGTGCAGTTTGTCGGTGATGAGCCATTGGCAATGACCCATTCCTGGTGCAAGTCCATTCCTTGCACCAGAAGATTGGGCAGGAGATGGGGGCACAACAACATAGGCCGACAACTGTGCTTCTGGCTGCTGCTGGGCCTTGTAGCCACTGCTGGTGAAACCTTCATCACCTACAGGGTGGAGAGGGGTACGTTTTAACAATAACCTGGCTTCATCCTCGGGATGCCCCTCTCTTGCTCATAGAAGATTAAAAATTGTTCCTGTAATTGCCTCTTTGCTTGTTTCCCACTCTCTGCATAACTGGCACTTTTTCATCATTCTCTCTTCCTGCTTGCCTTCAACACTCTTTCATTCTTTGACTCCCCTTTTCTGTAAGGCTAATAGGGAGCTACTCCATTTAAAATAAATCCTCCACATAATCTTGCTGTAATGTGATTTTAGAATTGCTATGGCAGCTGTAGTGAGCATTGCTGCAAAGGTTTATTTTTGGGGGGAAGATGCGCACATCTCCCCAAAGGTTGCTTTATCCAATTTTTGTACTTGGTTAGAAAAGTATCTGTCACTTTGGGAACTTCCCTACCAACTGAGCGAGTGTTTTTGTGACGGAGAAAAGTGCTGAGGCATGGGCTAAAGATCTGTGCTCATTCATATTGCAAAGCAAGAAAGACTATCTGAATCGCTGTCACCCCAATGTGTCGTCGCCTGGCAAGGGTGCTGCCCATTGTTTAGAAAATGACATTTGCTTTCCTGATTGTGATTTCTATTTGCAATTTTAATTGAAAATGTTGATTATTTCAGATGAACATTACCACAAATCACAAACTCTCTCTTGCTCTCTCCAAGCTCCCTCGCATGTGGTTACTGTATTCAGGATGTCAGACTTGATGTAATCTGCTGTCATGTCATAATGGATGAGGGACTTCTGTGGGGTAACTAACTTCTGGCAAACTCTAGCCAATAGTGGAGATTTTGAAACTGAAATAGATAATTTGTTATGTAAAAACAATCTCACATCTCTCCTTTAAAATGTTCCACTCTGCTACATGAGTAGAAAGGAAATCAAATCTTTGAAAACATCAGGGAAAAATTGAGGGTAAGGAAAGAGGCATACACTGTGTACAGTACATGGACAGCAGGGGAGAGCATGACAAGGGAGAATATGAAGAAATTAGGAGAAGTCAATAAACAATTGGGAAGGCAAAGAGGAACTATGAAATTAAATTATCAGGGAACATAAAACAAAATAGTAAAATATTTTACAGGCACATAAAAATAGGAAAGTTGGGATGGGAATAGGCCCACTAAAGGATAGTCAGGATAAAATCACAGGCAGCGATAGTGAAATGGCAGAAATATTAAATCATTATTTTGCTTCAGTATTTACCAGGGGGATAGATCAGGTGGACATGACATTGGAAGATGAGAAGAGATTAGAAATAATATAACCGCATTTAAAATAAAAAGAGGAGAAATATTAAATAAACTAATCAAACTCAATCAGGATAAAATCCCTGGTCCGGATGGATTACATCCACGCATTTTAGAAGAATCTAGGGAAGAGATAGCAGAGGCACTTTTGCACATATTTAATAATTCAATAGAAAAAGGAGTAGTGCCAGAGGACTGGCGCATAGTTAACTTAATACCTATCTTTAAGAAGGGAGATAGAACATGTCCAGGGAACTATAGACCAGTGAGCTTAACATTGGTGGTAGGAAAGAAAGAATAAAAGAACATCTAGGAACCAAAAATAGAATAATGAATAGTCAGCATGGATTTCAAAAGGGAAAGTCTTGCTTGACCAACCTCATTGACTTATTTTGAAGATGTAACCTAGAGATTAGACTAGGGTAATGCAGTAGATGTAATTAATCTAGATTTCCAAAAGGCCTTCGATAAGGTACCACATAATCGATTAATAAGGTTGGAGAATACAGAATCGGGACAAGTAACAGAATGGATTGCTAGCTGGCTTGAAGACAGAAAGCAGAGAGTAGGGGTATTCAAAATGGCAGAAGGTGGAAAGTGGGGTCCCACAAGGATCGGTGCTGGGACCACTGTTGTTCACAATTTGTATTAACGATTTAGACTTTGGAATCAAAAACATAATTTATAAATTTGTGGATGACACCAAATTTGGTGGGGGGGTGGGGGGATAGTCAATACCGAGGAGGACTGCAGCAAATTGCAAGAAGAGATTAATAAACTTGCAGAATGGGCATATAATTGGCAAATGAATGTCAACACAGATATATGTGAGGTATTACATTTTGGTAAGAAAAAATAGAAGGTCACATATTATTTGGAAAATAAGAATCTAAATGGGTAGAAGAGCAAAGGGATCTCGGAGTACAAATACACAAATCATCAAAAGTAGTGACACATATTAGTAAGGCCATAAAAAAGCAAACCAAGCTGTAGGGTTTATTCCTAGAGGGATAGAATGGAAAAATGGAGAAGTTATGCCAAACTTGTATCGAACCTTGGTTAGACCACACTTGGAGTGCTGTGTACATTTCTGATCACCATATTATAAAAAGGATATAGAGGCACTGGAGAGGGTGCAAAAAAGATTTACAAGAATTATACCAGAAATGTGAGGTTATACCCATCAGGAAAGGATGAACAGGCTGGGTCTCTTTTCTCTTGAAAAGAGAAGGCTGAGGGGTGACCTAATGGAGGTCTTTAATATTCTGAAAGGTTTTGATAGAGTGGATATAGAGAGAGTGTTTCCACTTGTGGGGAAGAGCAAAACTAGGGGCCATCAATATAAGATAGTCACCAAGAAATCAAATAGGGAATTCAGAAGAAACTTCTTTACCCAGAGAGTGGTGAGAATGTGGAACTCACTACCACAGGGAGTGGTTGAGGCAAATAACAAAGATGCATTTAAGGGGCAGTTAGATAAGCATATGAGGGAGAAGGGAATAGAGGGTTATACTGACCAAGTTAGATGAGGAAAGACTGGAGGAGGCTCGAGTGGAGCATAAATGCCGGCATGGACTGGTTGGGCCAAATGGCCTGTTTCTGTGCTGTATATCCTATGTAAAACAATTCTTCTAATCTGAACTTTTCCCAAAGGATGACTAAAAAAATAATAGAGGGAGAAGATAGATTGAGAGTAAACTCGCAAAAAATATAAAAACAGAGTAAGAGTTTCTACAGGTATATAAAAAGGAAGAGAGTAGCTAAAGTAAACGTTGGTCTTTGCTCTTACAGGATGTGACTGGGCAATTAATAATGGGAAACAGGGAAATGGCAGAGACTTTGAACAAATATTTTATATCGGTCTTCATGGTAGAAGACACTAAAAGCATCCCAATAATAATTGATCATCAAAGGGCTATAGTGAGGGAGGAACTTAAAACAATCACTGTCACTAGACAGAAAGTACTAGGCAAATGAATGGGGCTAAAGGCCAGCAAGTCCCCTGGACCTGATGGCCTGCATCCTAGGGTCTTAAAAGAAGTGGCTGAAGAGATAGTGGATACGTTGGTTGTAATCTACTAAAATTCCCTGGATTCTGGAGAGGTCCCAGTGGATTGGAAAACTGCAAATGTAACACCCCTATTCAAGAAAGGAGGGAGACAAAGCAGGAAACTATAGGCCAGTTAGCCGAACATCTGTCATTGGGAAAATGCTGGAATCCATTATTAAGGAAGTAGTAGCAGGACATTTAGAAAATCAAGCAGAGCCAACATGGTTTTATGAAAGAGAAATCGTAGAGTCATAACGGCACAGAAGGAGGCCATTTGGCCCATCAAGTTCGTGCCGGCTCTCTAGAGCAATCCAGTCAGTCCCATTCCCCCGCTCTATCCCTGTAGCCCTGCAAGTTTATTTCCCTAAAGTGTCTATCCAGTCTCCCCTTGAAAACATTGAGTGTCTCCGCTTCCACCGGCAGCGAATTCCAGGTCGTCACCACTCGCTGTGTAAAAAAAAGTTTTTCCTCACACCCCCCCTGTATCTCTTACCCAAAACCTTAAATCTGTGTCCCCTAACCCTTGTACCATCAACTAGTGGGAATAGCCTTTCCCCGTCTAGCCTATCCAAACCCGTCATATTCTTGTATACCTCTATCAAATCACCCCTCAACCTCCTTTGCTCTAATGAAAACAAATCCAGCTTCTCCAACCTATTCTTGTAGCTAAGATCCCCCATCCCGGAAACCATTCTGGTAAATCTCTGCACCTTCTCAAGGGCCTTCACATCCTTCCTAAAGTGTGGTGACCAGAACTGGAAACAATACTCCAGTTGTGGCCTAACCAGCGCTTTATAAAGGTTCAGCATAACTTCTCTACTTTTGTACTCAATACCTTTATTTATAAAGCACAAGATCCCACATGCTTTGTTAACCACTCTCTCAATATGTCCTGCCACCTTCAGGGACTTATGCACATTAACTCCCAGGTCACGCTGTCTCTGCACACTGTGCATTAAGTGTATATTGCCTCTCCCTGTTCCTTCTGCCAAAATATATCACCTCACACTTCTCTGTATTAAATTCCATCTGCCACTTGTCTGCCCATTCTGCTAGCTTTTCTATGTCCTGTTGCAGTCGATTGGTATCATCATCACTGTTTGCCACACTCCCAGGTTTGGTGTCATCGGCAAATTTAGAAATTCTACTCTGTATTCCAATATCCAGGTAATTTATATATATCAAAAAAGCAGTGGTCCCAGCACTGACCCTTGGGAAACACCACTGTCTACCATCCTCCAGTCTGAAAAACAGCAATTTACCACAACTTGCTGTTTTCTGTCCTTAAGCCAATTCCTTATCCAAGCTGCCACTGACCCACCTATTACATGAGCCTCAATTTTGTTAACCAGCCTTTTATGTGGTACTTTGTCAAACGCCTTCCGAAAATCCATATAGACAACATCCATTGCATTCTCCATCAATTCTCTGTTACTTCATCAAAAAATTCAATTAGATTAGTCAAACACGATCTGCCTTTTACAAATCCATGTTGGCACTCGTTAATTAGCTTAAACCTCTCCAAGTGCCCGTTCATTTTTTCCTTGATTATTGTTTCTAAAACTTTACCCACCACTGATGTTAAACTGACTGGCCTGTAGTTACTAGGGTTGTCCTTGCACCCTTTCTTGAACAATGGTGTCACATTTGCCACTTTTGAATCCTCAGGCACCTCCCCTGCATCTAGGGAAGATTGGAAAATTATGGCAAGCCCTTCCGCTCCCAATTCCCTTAGCAACCTGGGATGCAAGCCATCTGGACCAGGCGACTTATCCACTCTAAGCATACCCAGCCTTTCTAGTACATCCTGTCTATCAATTTTCACCCCTTCCATTGCTTCTACCTTTTCCACCTCTACCGATATTTTGTCAGCATCCACCTCCTTAGTAAACACTGATACAAAGTACTCATTGAGTATTCTAGCCTTGCCCAGTGCCTCTAAGCATATATCACCACCTTTGTCTCTAATAGGCCCCACCCCGCCTCTTATTACCCGCTTACTGTTTACATGCCTGTAGAATATTTTTGGGTTCCCTTTTATGTTGACCGCCATTCTACTCATTGCCAATCTTATTTTCATCTTCACCCCCCCCCCCCTCAACTGATTGTATTTGGTCTGGTTTACCTGACATGCATCATATATACTCTCTTTGTTTCATCATCTTTACTATTTCCTTTGTCATCCAAGGAGCCCTTGCTTTGGTTCCCTTACCCTTCCCTCTTGTTGGAATGTACCTAGCCTGTACTTGGAACATCTCCTCCTTAAAGATCACCCATTGTTCCGTTACAGTTTTTCCTGTTAGTCTTTGGTTCCATTTTACCCTGGCTAGATCCTTTCACATCCCATTGAAGTTAGCCCTATTCCAGTTTAGAAGTTCCACTCTAGATTGTTCCTTGCTCCTCTCCATTGCTGATCTAAATCTTATGATACAATGATCACTCGTACCCAAGTGTTCTCCCACAGACACTCGGTTGACCTGGCCCATCTCATTCCCCAGCACCAGATCCAGCAATGCCTCCTTCCTAGTTGGGCCAGGAACATATTGGTGAAGGAAATTCTCTGAACACATTTCAGAAATTCTTCCCCCTCCTTTCCCTTTACCCCAGCATTATCCCAATCGATATTTGGGTAATTAAAGTCCCCCAATATCACCACTCTATAGCTCTTGCATATCTCTGTGATTTCCCTACAGATTTGCTCCTCTACCTCCCTCTCACTATTTGGAGGCCTATAGAATACCCCCGATAGCGTGATCATACCCTTTTTGCTCCTCAACTCTAACCAAATGGATTCTGTTCTTGTCCCCTCAGAACACCCTCCTTTTCCAACACTACAATGTCTTCCTTAATCAGCACTGCCACCACACCTCCCTTTTTTCCTTCCTTATCTTTTCTGAACACCTTGTACCCTTGAATATTAAGTGCCCTGTCCCCACCATTTTTAAGCCACGTTTCTGTTATTGCCACACGGCTAATTGTGCTTGTACCTCACCAACCTTATTCATCACACTTTGTGTATTTACATACATGCATTCTAAACCCATTTTTGAATTTTTCGTAGTCTTAGTCTGCTCCTATCTAATGATACCACTACCGCCTCTAGTACTATCTTCTCTCGTACTATCCAACACAATCACCATCACAATCATGTTTGACAAATTTGCTAGAGTTCTTTGAGGATGTAACAAGCAGGGTGGATAAAGGGGAACCAGTAGATGTAGTGTATTTGGATTTCCAGAATACATTCGATAAGGTGCCACATAAAAGATTACTGCACAAGATAAGAGCTCACGGGGTTGGGGGTAATATATTAACATGGATAGAGGATTGGCTAACTAACAGAAAACAGAGAGTCGTGATAAATGGGTCATTTTCAGGTTGGCAAACTGTAACTAGTTGGGTGCCACAGGGATCATTGCTGGGGCCTCAACTATTTTCAATCTATATTAATCACTTGGATGAAGGGACCGAGTGTACTTTAACCAAATTTGCTGATGATACAAAGATAGGTGGGAAAAGTTGTGAGGAGTACACCGAGTCTGCAAAGGGATATAGATAGGTTAAGTGAGTGGGCAAAAATTTGGCAGATGGAGTATAATGTGGGAAAATATGAGGTTATCCACTTTGGTAGGAAGAATAAAAAATCAAATTATTATTTAAATGGAGAGAGACTACAAAATGCTGCGGTATAAAGGGATCTGGGGGGTCCTCATACATGAAACACAAAAAGTTAGCATGCAGGTACAGTGAGTAATTAGGAAGGCAAATGGAATGTTGGCCCTTATTGCAAGGGGGATGGAGTATAAAAGCAGGGAAGTCTTGCTACAACTGAGACACCACATCTGGAGTACTGCGTGCAGTTTTGGTCTCCTTATTTAAGGAGGCATATACTTGCATTGGAGGCAGTTCAGAGTAGGTTCACTAGGTTGATTCCTGAGATGAAGGGGTTGTCTTATGAAGAAAGGTTGGGCCTATACTCATTGGTGTTTAGAAGAATGAAAGGTAATCTTATTGAAACATATAAGATTCTGAGGGGGCTCAACAGGGTAGATGTAGGGAGGATGTTTCCCCTCGTGGGGGAATCTAGAACTAGGGGGCATAGTTTCAGAATAAGGGGTTGTTCATTTAAAATGGCGATGAAGAGGAATTTCTTCTGAGGGTCGTGAATCTTTGGAATTCTCTACCCCAGAGAGCTGTGGAGGCTGAGTCATTGAATATATTCAAGGTGGAGATAGACAGATATTTGAGCTACAGGGGAATCAAGGGTTATGGGGAGCGGGCGGGAAAGTGGAGTAGAGGCCAAGATCAGATCAGGCATCATCTTATTGAATGGCGGAGCAGACTCGAGGGGCCAGATGACCACCTACTGCTCCTGTTTCTTATGTTCTTCTGTTTCTCTAAAAGGAGATAAGTGGCACATAAGGGGCAGCACGGTGGCATAGTGGTTAGCACTGTTGCCTCACAGCGCCAGGGACCCGGGTTCGAATCCGGCCTCGGGCGACTGTCTGTGTGGCGTTTGCAAATTCTCCCCGTGTTTGCGTGGGTTTCCTCCGGGTGCTCCGGTTTCCTCCCACAGTCCAAAGATGTGCGGGTTAGGTTGATTGGCTATGATAAATTGACCCTTAGTGTTAGGGGGATTAAATGGGGATATGTGTTGGTGTAGGGGTTACGGGGATTGGGTGGGATATGTGTCGGTGCAGGCTCGATGGGCCGAAATGGCCTCTATCTGCATTGTGGGGTTTCTGTGATTTCTGTGATTTACTGTTTCACCAAGAGTAGGGCTTCAAAATGGGGAAATGGTGCTGACGATTATGTACTAATCCATGTAGCAGCAATATTAAGAGTTTCATTACCCTATGTCACCCTTCATTTTTGTTCCAAACCTTTATCCACGTGATCAGCTAGGTATTTTGATAATTCAATGCTTTGCCAGTCAGTGAAATAAGGGCCTCGCAGAATCTCCCCAGCCCCTTCTCAATGCAGAGTTGCTAATTGGGCATTACTGTTTCCTAAATAATCTTGTGGGACTCATCTTGGACAAGTACTCATTTACTGTAGTTACATATAAACATGCTTCATTAGAAAGCCACAAAATTGAACCATGCTAATGCTCCATTTACTGTACTTTGGAAAGCGCTCGTATTTGCTATTGTATTTGACTAGAACTGAGCCTGCTTTGAGCAAAATAACTAAAATTATAACTCAACTTAAGTTACTTGACCAAATCAAATTGGGGTGGGGGGGGAAAGAAAACTTCCCTTGTTAAGGCAGCACATTTAAATAGTAAAGTTCAGTTGGTGGTTGACAGTGGGGAGTGTTTTACTATTGTAGTTTAGGTTTTTCAACATTGCAGCCTGTGTTTGTCTGTGTTAGTAAGTAGCAATTTTTGAAAAAAGCAAGAATTGCCCTCAGAGTTTTGTCGTGGAGATAAATCACTCCCCCCACCCCCTTCCCGGCAGCTCCTTCCCATACCAGATCTATCGGAGGACACAGATTTAAGATAATTGGCAAAAGAACCAAGGGGGGGAGATGTGAGGAAATATTTTAATTCAGTGAATTATGATGACCTGGAATGCAATGCCTGAAAGGGTGGTGGAAGCAGATTCAATAGTAACTTCCAAAAGGGTATTGGACGTATACTAGAAAAGGAAAATGTGCAGGGCTAGGAAGAATGCATGGGGGAGTGGGACTAATTGGATAGCTCTTTCAAAGAGCTGGTGTAGGCACGATGGACCGCATGGCCGCCTCCTGTGCTGTAAGATTATAAATCCGGATCAGCCCAGATCTGGGGAATATCACAGGCAGGAGCAAATGGCAGCTCAGAGTCTTGCGTTGGAGAGAGTGGAATTTATGCTACAGGTAAATCTCTACCAGATAGTGGGCCCTATCAGATATCCGCACAGAATTAGGCTCCGATCCAGGGGAAATTGGAGGGGCAGGAGTTAGTGGCAGCTTTGAGTCACTGCCCAGTGATCAGGCACTTGGGATTTGTGCAGCTACCATTTTGGGACTGGGGATTGACTTCATACAAAGGAGCACTGATGTTGTAAAAGTAGGAAATGCCATACAGTGTAATATTTACACAGATGCATAAGTCAGTATTTGTGCCCTTGCAGGGTAAGAATTTTGGATGCACACTGGAGAATGACCCCAGCGTAAATTCCATGGCTCACCACCATCCTTCGCAAGGGCAACTGGGGACTAGAAATAAATGCTGTCCTTGCTAGCGATGCCCATATGCCAAGAGTGAATTAAGGAATGGTGAAGAGGTGCCTAACACTCCCAGTTACACCACATGTGAATGATGGAGTTAGGACATTGTCCTAAATTCTGGTACTTCCTGCTTCCTATCCACATGCGACAATGTGTGCCACTATTTACAGTGGGCCAGGACCCATTCATCAAGCCGAAAGTACTTGGTTAAAGAATCAGTGCTCAACTGAGACTGTTGTGGAGACTTTTGGGCGGATCTTGAGACTCATGGAATGCGGTGGGGGTGGGGGGGTGGAAATCTTAACTGTTATATTCGACAAGCCTTCTCCTACATTCTGCATTACCCTTGGAAATGATTCTAGTTAATAATTACTGGGTGAGGATCGGAGGGCTGTACAATCGGCTGTGGTTCAGTTGGTAGCGCGCTCGCCAATGAGTCAGAAGAGTGTGGGTGCAAGTCCCGCAACAACTGATATTTCTATAGCATCTTTAACGGAGTAAAATGTCCCAAGGTGCTTCACAGGAGCGTTATCAATCAAAACTCTGGAGACTTGAGCACAAATCTAGGCTGACGCTTCAGTGCAGTGCTGAGGGAGTGCTGCACTGTCGGAGGTGCTATCCTTCAGATGAGACATTAAACTGAGGCCCCGTCTGCCCCCTCAGGTGGACGTAAATGATCCTATGGCACTATTTCGAAGAGCGGGGGAGGGGTTCTCTCCAGTGTCCTGCTCAATATTTATCTCTCAACCAACATCACTACAGCAGATTATCTGGTCATTGTCACATTTCTGTTTGTGGGAGTTTGCTGTGCACACATTAGCTGTCACGTTTCCTATATTACAACAGTGACTACACTTCAAAAGTACTTAATTGGCTGTAATGCGGTTTGTGAGGTCCTGAAAGGTGCTATATAAATGCAAGTCTTTCACAATGGGCTTCCCACTGGAACCCCACTTTACATGATGTATATGCTGAAGGAAGAGGAACAGCAGCGAAGTCCGATTAATCAGGCACTAATGGAGTAGAACCAGCCAAACCTGGCATCACCCATCCAGTAGGATGTGTAGACCCAGGCACGCTTTGAGATCTTTCCCAGGCGTCCTGTCTCGGGTGACTGTGTTTCTGTCATGAAGCTTTGGAGGTGCTCTTAGTTGCTGCAACCAAGGTCTGTAGCGCATACAATCTCACTGCGGCACAGAAAATGATCACGGCTCTTGTGCCATAGGCTGATTCCAGGAAGTCACTGGACTTTTGGCAAAACAACCAATTTGTTGTACAATCTTCTATAAGGCAAGTCACTAGATGCTGAAACATCTCAATTTATACTATTTGACAGAGTTCCCATAGCGAGGGGATGTCAAAATGTTCAGAACATAAGAACATAAGAAATAGGAGCAGGAGTAGGCCATTCGGCCCTTCGAGCCTGTTCCGCCATTCAATAAGATCATGGCTGATCTTCTGCCTCAACTCCATTCACCAGCCCTATTGCTGTTAGATCCGTGGTTCAGTGGATAAATAATTACACGGATGCTGTACATAAACAAATAACAGGTCTTTACTGGAGGAGGGCAATCTCTAGACTGGAGTACAGAGGCATGCGCACAGCTTATATACCGGTGTGGTTACTGCCGGTACTACAGTATACAGGAGCTGTAAAAAGTAGTTCTGACTTAAAGCACATACACTACAATTGCCATATCCCTTGATGCCCTTACTAGAACTGCTGGAGTCCCCAGTGTTTTGAGGGTTATTGATTACACCTATGTGGCCTCCCTTGCATGTCAGAAATGTAAATCCCTATTCTATGAACCGCAAAGGCTTCTGTTTCCTATATGATAGCAGGACCTGACCTGTAACAATGGAACCTGCTTGAGACCTGAACCAGATCTCCACGTCTCTCGTACAGGTACTTGTTCACTCAATTCAAAGTCAAACTGGCTGAACGTCTGGTGAGACGAGGCTTGATACAAATCGTTAAGCTGCCTTATTTCACAGCAGGTGAACACACAGTTCAACGGTTATGATTCAATTCACTAATTTTAATCAATACGTTACGGGGTTATGGGGATAGGGTGGGATATGTGTTGGTGTAGGGGTTACGGGGATCGGGTGGGATATGTGTCGGTGCAGGCTCGATGGGCCGAAATGGTTTCTATCTGCACTGTGGGGTTTCTGTGATTCTGTGAACTTGTCTCTGTGGAATAATATAAAATAATGAACACGCTATGCTCTCCCACAGTAGTGGGTCATCTTGCATAGCTTAAACAGAATAATGTCCCTGCATTGTCCCATCTATCAGACTGTCTTCAGCTTTCCCAGCTCTCTCTTTCAAAGCCTTGACTGCCCTCGTAGCGTTCCTGTTCAAAAGCTTTCCCCTCTCCATTTAAAAAAAAAAAAAAAAATCTCATATCACGGAGATCAAAGAGTTTTCCAACACAGTGGTTGGTGAGGTGTTTTTCAATTTTTTTTATGGGATATTGCCCATCCCTAATTGCCCTTGAGCAGGTGGTGGTGAGCCGCCTCCTTCAATTGCTGCAGTCCGTGTGGTGAAGGCACTCCCACAATGCTGTTAGGTAGGGAGTTCCAGGATTTTGACCCAGCGATGATGAAGGATCGGCGATGTACTTCTAAGTCAGGATGGTGTGTGACTTGGAGGGGAACTTGGAGGTGGTGGTGTTCTCATACGCCTGCTGGTCTTGTCCTTCTAGCTGGAAGAAGTCGCGGGTTCCACAGAATCACAGAAACCCCACAGTGCAGATAGAGGCCATTTCGGCCCATCGAGCCTGCACCGACACATATCCCACCTGATCCCTGTAACCCCACGTATTTAATCCCCCTAACACTAAGGGTCAATTTATCATAGCCAATCATCCTAACCCGCACATCTTTGGACTGTGGGAGGAAACCGGAGCACCCGGAGAAAACCCACGCAAACACGGGGAGAATGTGCAAACTCCACACAGACAGTCACCTGAGGCCGGATTCGAACCCGGGTCCCTGGCGCTGTGAGGCAACAGTGCTAACCACTATGCCACCCGGGTTTGGGAGGTGCTGCCAAAGAAGCCTTGGCGAGTTGCTGCAGTGCATCTTGTAGATGGTACACACTGCAGCCACGGTACACCGGTGGTGGAGGGAGTGAATGTTTAAGGTGGTGGATGGGGTGCCAATCAAGCAGGCTGCTTTGTCCTGGATGGTGTCGAGCTGCTTGTGTGTTGTTGCAGCTGCACTCATCCAGGCAAGTGGAGAGTATTCCATCACACTCCTGGCTTGTGCCTTGTAGATGGTGGAAAGACTTTGGATAGTCAGGAGGTGAGACACTCGCTGCAGAATACCTAGCCTCTGACCTGCTCTTGTTGCCACAGTATTTACGTGGCTGGTCCAGTTAAGTTTCTGGTCAATGGTGACACCTCAGGATGTTGATGGTGGGGGATTCAGCGATGGTAATGCCATTGAGTGTCAAGGGGCGGTGGTTAGACTCTCGCTTGTTGGAAATAGTCATTGCCTGGCACTTCTGTGGCGCGAATGTTACCTGCCACTTATCAGCCCAAGCCTGAATGTCGTCCAGGTCTTGTTGCATGCAGGCATGGACTGCTTCATTATCTGAGGAGTTGTGAATGGCACGGAACACTGTGCAGTCGTCGGAGAACATCCCCATTTCTGACCTTATGTTGGAGGGAAGGCCATTGATGAAGCAGCTGAAGATAGTTGGCCTAGGACACTGCCCTAAGGAACTCCTGCAGCGATGTCCTGGGGCTGTGATGATTGACCTTCAGTCACCACAACCATCTTCCTTTGTGCTAGGTATGACTCCAGCCAGTGGAGCATTTTCCCCCCGATTCCCATTGACTTCAGTTTTACTAGGGCTCCTTCATGCCACACTCGGTCAAATGCGCCCTTGATGTCAAGGGCAGTCACTCTCACCTCACCTCTGGAATTCAGCTCCTTTGTTCATATTTGGACCAAGGCTGTAATGAGGTCTGGAGCCGAGTGTTCTTGGCGGAACCAAAACTGGGCACCAGTGAGCAGGTTATTGGTAAGTGCCGCTTGATAGCACTGTTGATGACACCTTCCATTACTTTGCTGATGATTGAGAGTAGACTGATGGGGTGGTAATTGGCCGGATTGGATTTGTCCTGCTTTTTGTGGACAGGACATACTTGGGCAGTTTTCCACATAGTCGGATAGATGCCAGTGCTGTAGCTGTACTGGAACAGCTTGGCTAGAGGAGCGGCTAGTTCTGGAGCACAAGTCTTCAGCATGATAGCTGGGATGTTGTCAGGGCACATAGCCTTTTCTGTATCCAGTGCGCTAAGCCGTTTCTTGATATCATGTGGAGTGAATCGAATTGGCTGAAGACTGGCTTCTGTGATGGAGAGGACCTCAGGAGGAGGCCTAGATGGATCATCCACTCTGCACTTCTGGCTGGAGATGGTTGCAAACGCTTCGGCCTTGTCTTTTGCACTCACGTGCTGGGCTCCGACAACATTGAGGATGGGGATATTCATGGAGCCTCCTCCTCCCATTAGTTGTTTAATGGTCCACCACTATTCACAACTGGATGTGGCAGGACTAGAGCTTTGATCTGATCCGTTGATTGTGGGATCGCTTACCCCTGTCTGTAGAATGCTGCTTCCGCTTTTTAGCATGCATGTAGTCCTATGTTGCAGCTTCCCCAGGTTGGCACCTCATTTTTAGGTACGCCTGGTGCTGCTCCTGTACACTCCTTATTGGAACCAGGGTTGGTCCCCTGGCTTGATGGTAATGGTAGAGTGAGGGATATGCCAGGCCATGAGGTTACAGATTGTGGTGGAATATAATTCTGCTGCTGCCCCACAGCGCCTCATAGATGCCCAGTTTTGAGCTGCTAGATCTGTTCTAAATCTATCCCATTTAGCACGGTGGTAGTTCCACACAAACACAATGGAGGGTGTCCTCTGTGTGAAGACGAGACTTCGTCTTCACTGACTGTGCGGTGGTCACTGCTACCAATACTGTCATGGACAGTAGATTGGTGAGGACGAGGTCAAGTAGGTTTTTCCCTCGTGTTTGTTCTCTCACCACCTGTCGCAGGCCCAGACTGGCAGTTATGTCCTTCAGGACTCAGCCAGCTTGGTCAGTAATGATGCTACCGAGACATTGAAGTCCCCCACCCAGAATACATTCTGTGCCCTTGCTACTCTCCGCGCTTCTTCCAAGTGGAGGGAGGGCAGTAGGTGGTAATCAGCAGGTTTCCTTACCCACACTTGACCTGAAGCCCTGAGACCTCATGGGGTCTGGGGTCAATGTTGCGGACTCCCAGGACCACTCCTTCCCGACTGTATACCACTGTGCCGCCACCCCTGGTGGGTCTGTCCTGCCGGTGGGACAGGACATACCCAGGGATGGTGATGGAGGAATTTGGGACATTGGCTGAAAGATATGATTATGTGAGTATGACTATGTCAGGCTGTTGCTTGACAAGTCTGTGGAACAGCTCTCCCAATTTTGGCACAAGTTGGTGAGGTGGACTTTGCAGAGTTGACTGGGCTGGATGTGCTTACACACAATAAAGGTCAATGCCGGGTGGTCCATCTGGTTTCTTCTTATTTTGTTTTGTAGCAGTTTGTTACAACTGAGTGACTTGCTAGGCCATTTCAGAGGGCAGCTAAGAGTCAACCACATTGCTGTGGGTCTGGAGTCACACACATTGCTGTGGGTCTGGAGTCACACATAGGCCAGACCGGGTAAGGACGGCAGATTTCCTTCCCTAAAGAACATTAGTGAACCAGATGGGTTTTTACGGCAATCTAATAGTTTCATGGACACCATTATTAGCTCTTTCATTCCAGATTTATTTAATTAACTGAATTTAAATTCTCCAGCTGCCGTGGTGGGATTTGAACTCGCGTCTCCGGATCATTAGTCCAGGCCTCTGGATTACTAGCCCGTGACATTACCACTACACTATCGTTCCCTTATTACTTAGACAAGTTAATGACAGGCTTATTCTTTAGTCTCTATGGAAAACAAATTCCATTTAATAATAGAATGTTGTCCAATAGAAATTGCTGACTAGCCACAGTGGCTATGGCAACACCATTTTAGCCGCATGCACTAGAAAACGGCTTGCACACAATACAGGTAAATGCACTTCACGTGTATATTTACTTAACAAACAGCGACCGCCATTCAATGACCAAGAAAGTAAAGCACTCAACGATCCAAAAACACACTCTCTCAATCTGTTCTTTGTCTTACCATTTTACCAACAAATGCACAGAAAAGTTCAAGTTTAACTGCATTTGCTCTGCGAATATGGGTATTGAGCACATGCCCAATGTGTGTGTTATTTTTTATACACTTATCAGAAATGATAATTACATCTGGATTCCCAGTTAGCCATATGTGACTAATGTATTGGACAATGTTGATTTAGCATAATAACCATCACTTTTGTCTGGGAGCCTTTTCTTTTCAACGTGAGAATATACTTTTCCTTAAAAACATTAAAAGTAATTTATATTTCCAACTCCTTTCTGTGGCAAAATGGTCAAAATGTAATAAAAGATGACAGTGCAATCAATCAGATACCGATCTCGGGCCCAGTGTCACCAATCAATCAACAAAACCAAATACAAAACACCAGGGGAACTCCACCAAAGTACCGAACCTCAGGTGAGTTCGACGAGATTAGAGCTCCAGTGGCACTCGCCTGAAGTTCTGTGCTACTGTTTCACTGCTTGATTGGTGACACTGGGCCTGGGCTGGTACTTGATTGGTGACACTGGGCCTGGGCTGGTACTTGATTGGTGACACTGGGCCTTTGGCTGGTACTTGATTGGTGACACTGGGCCTGGGCTGGTATTTGATTGGTGACACTGGGCCTGGGCTGGTAGTTGATTGGTGGCACTGGGCCTTTGGCTGGTACTTGATTGGTGACACTGGGCCTTTGGCTGGTACTTGATTGGTGACACTGGGCCTTTGGCTGGTATTTGATTGGTGACACTGGGCCTGGGCTGGTATTTGATTGGTGACACTGGGCCTGGGCTGGTATTTGATTGGTGATGCTGGGCCTTTGGTATTTGATTGGTGACACTGGGCCTGGGCTGGTATTTGATTGGTGACACTGGGCCTGTAGCTGGTATTTGATTAGTGACACTGGGCCTGTAGCTGGTAGTTGATTGGTGACGCTCACTTGGTGCTGCTTTGATGATCTCATGCACACTTTGCACCACAATTGAACCTCAATCTCTACTTCCATAAAAAGTAAATGGCATTTCCTGAAGAGCGGCAAGTCTATCGCTTCAATGTAGTGCAGGCTGCTATGCAGCCTGCAAAGGGTGAAACCCTTATTAGGATATTGAAGCAAATGAGAGAGGCCTGTAGGAAAAATGTTATAACTTTGCAACCAGAGGAAGGTTAAACCTTGTTGAATAAGCTGTAGATTTTTCGTTGAGTATTTGCTCATCATGGTTGCAGGTTTGATGGTTTCTGCACTCTCACACTTGAGTTTCGTTTCTACAGCAGTCTTTTTTGTTTCGTTCTGATTGAGTGCACTTAAAAACACCCATTAGTGGTTGATGAGATAATGTTATGGACAATCTTTTTTGTATGGACTTTTTTTAATGTAGCTAATTGGTGCATTCAATCCCTCGGCCAGTTTAATGCACTGATTGCGATATATTTTCCTCGGGATGTCTTGCCAAACATTCATGGTAACCGTGTAGATGGAAGAGTGGAATATCTTCAGTTTATATCCCAGGGCTGTAGTTAAAATGACAAATATTGCTGTAGTACAAAGGACCTTTTATATAACACACACCCATTGACAACAAAGAGCAGAAAGAATACGTCTTGCCTTGGGTAGGATGGTTGTTGGTATGCATGCTCACACTCCTGTCCATTTCCAATGAGAGAAGAAAGTGCCAGCAGGAGTTAACCAAACAATAACCGGCTTGTCCTAAAAGTGTAAACAACAAAACCTACTTAAAGAGTACATTTTCATATCTCATAACCCTTTGTTTGGAATGCGTGCTGGAAACACCAGCTCACCACCATTGACGCAATAGCAGTAATGTCATTGGCAGCCACAGTGTTACCAAATTCCTGGGATATGTAGGGTGCTTTTACACTGCAGTGACTAGCCTGAGACCGGTTGCTGCACTTCAAGTTTTAGCCGGGCACAGCTCCATGGAACTTGAATTTAGTTATTCAGGAGGAATTTGCAGGGGCCAACTCCTCTCCCAGCCGTTACATTTGACCAGTGTGGATAGCTGGATCTTCACTCTGTAAATGTTTAAATTAATCACAGGTATGTGTAATACATACCCAGGAAGTCTATTGGACCCTTGGCTGCTTTAGCACCACACTGGATTTACTCTGTGTAGTATTAACCATTGTGAGACTACCTCCTTCCTGCAGGAATTTACACTGCAATTTTAGTTTTGGTTTGAAGCAGAAGCAGAAGCTGCGCGTGCAAGCCCCCGATCTGCACTCACCCGGCGCGCTGACATCTGAAGCCCGGGCCTGCTTGCATTTCCTGTCACAGGCCCGGTTCAGATGTCAGCGCGCAGTGCTTACCTGATCCAGCGGCGTAGTTAGTGCGATGTGCCGGCTGGGATCAGGTGAGCACTGTACAACCAATCAGGGGAGGGGAAGGTTCATTCATGAGTTTGAGAGTAATAGCTGTCAAACTCATGAAAACTACGGGGGCCCAAAACACTATTTAAACTTTAAATAAAAATTTAAAAAACATCCCAATCATTAAATTAAGTATAAATAAGTTTTAAAAAATAATTTAAACAATAATTTTTTTTTTTGAAAAAATAAATTTTTAATAAAAAGGGTCTAAAACTAAACTTACCTTATTGTAGATTCTTTAAAATAATAAACCTATGGAAAAAAAATTCTAAATTGCACTAAAACACCACTTACCTGTAAAAATAAATACTTACGTGTGCTTTTTACAAGCGTAAAGACCGGAGCCCTTTACACATGCGCAAATCCCCCAAAACAGAGGAAATCCAAGACGCACGCGCTGCCCCCTACAGCGCACGCGCTAGCCTCTTCACCTCTTGGGTTAGAGGAGAGGAAATGCCGGTTTTCAGTGCATGCGCTGTGCATGCTGAAAACCGGCATTTCCTCCGGCCAGACGCGTGAGTACCCCTTCCGTACTCGCGCGTTTGGGGAGGAATTACTGCCCCTAATGTAAACGCACCATTGCTCTGAAACTTCCTCTCTGTGCTGTCTCTTTCCATTGTGGAACTGACTCACCCTAGTGTATGATGGCAGAGGTGCTGGCAGTGATTTGCCAAGTGCGAGCTCTTCATCCATGAACCTAGGTGGTGCATGTGGAGAGTGGGGTGGTATTCATTCATAGAGGGCAGCACCGCTAAAGCTGATCTTTTCCTTGTCTGATCACACTTGTCAGCAGATGTCACTGGTGACTGATCTGGAATAGGACTCTGCAGATGTTTCTCTGCTTAGCTTGGGAGCGCTCAGGCCAATTGCTGTGGCCCTGACCAAACACTTGTGTTGGTTAAAAAGCTTGCCCATCTTGTCATTTTATTAAGGATGGGTTGGGCTGTGGATTTGCACTTGTGATGTTGTCCAGATGCAGATGGTTTTGTTTCTGAGCTAGGCCACTGGGCAAAAAAGGGAGTTGGCATTTGGGAGGGATGGATGCGGCTGGAAGGGAGTTTCCTCAGCAGTAGTATTAAAGTGCCATGTACAGTATTGCCCGTAATAAATTTAGAAAAATAATGGACATGTCAATGAGATACAGAATGCCTCTTTTGCCCTAAGGAATTGTATATTGAAAAATGCACTTTCCTTGGACCACTTTGGTGCATCACAAACCAGTTACACAACAGGATAGATAAAGGCCTGAGAGTACTGCCTGCTGGGCATGCGGCCAGAAAAGCTAAACAGTAGAGGGGTGGAAACCTGTACAGGAAAGGGAGTAGGGGAAGGAACTAACGCAATTATTATTGGGGGTGGAAACTGCATTTTAATATACAATTCCTTGGGGCAATTGGAACTTCAAGCACCATTCTGTATCCCATTAAAATGTCGATTATTTTGCAAAATGTATTGGTATGGGCAAGTACTGTGCATGGTGCTGTAATATTACTGTTAATTCTTTGTCACTGAATCCCGACTCGCTGCTCTTTCCCTATTCACTGTCAAAACGCTTTATAATTTTGAAACTCTTATTAAATTTACTTGGTCTTCTCTGCTCCAATGGAAGTAGTCCGAGTATCTCAAGTCTCTCTGCTATTCATCTCTTTCATTTTCTATCTTCTTTCCTTTTTTTGTCTGTTCTCTCCATGTTGCACCAAATAAGGAACTGGACAGACAGGAGTCTGGACTCTTCAAAAAGAGTAGGCTGTCATTTCATCAGCAAGACTGGATTTGAAACTACTTTTTTTAGATGTCAAAGGCCACCTATTGACAGTGACAAAGTTGGTTGAACTGACCAGAATGATTTCTAATCTATTCATGCGTCAGCGATGAGAGACTTGAGTTCATAACTAATGCCTTCTGCACCAAACTCCTGCTGCAGTTAGGGGATTGATTAAACATGCCTACACTGACCGTTCTAAGCTTCCAGTGACAGTTAAAGGCTGCATTTGTTTAAGGGCAAATTTTAAGCTTTTGTATTTTGTTGATCTTGAAAATGAAAGGCTGCAATCTCTCATATTAATGTTCACCAGGGGAGCTATATTCGTGATATTTTGGTAGTGACATTTTGTTCGTGATGTTAGACTGTTTTTTGAATGGTTGAGTGAGCTCGAACAAGGAAATGTAGATGTAAGATTATATGTAAGAGAGTTGGGACTGAGAACAGGAGAAATATTTTTTGCATAAGAGGGTTGTGAGGCTTGAATGCACGACCAGAGTTGGTGATTGAAGCAGAGACCATGTTAACATTTAAGAATAGGTTAGATAGGTGGTTGAACGAAAGGGATATAGGAACCGTGGCTACATGGCATTGGGACCACTGCTTCTGTGGAGCATAAACACCAACATAGACTGGTTAGGCCAAATGGCCTGTTTCCATATTGTAATTTCTACGTAATTGGTCCTCTTTAGTGTCCACATGTATATGGCTTGAAGGGGTGATTTTTGGGAAGGTCTAACCATGTAATTATGCCAACCATCCAATTGGCAGAAAACATCACTCTCGAGAGTCCAACTCTGCCAAATACTCAATAATGAATATGTTTATTGTAAAGTCTGTGGGTTGTTTAGTTAATTAATACACAGACTCCAAGAGTAACTTAAAACAGGACTTTACTATTCGAAGGTCGGGGCGAATCTGCCCAATAACTCCTGGCACAACACTTATATACTGGTGTGGTCACCGTCGGTATTACCGTATACAGAAGCCAAACAAAGTAGTGCCACACCTAAAATAGTTCTCTTAAAGGTGAACGGTTTCATACAATAGTTCTCTTAAAGGTAGACGGGTACATACACTACAATCCTCCCTTTTTAGCTTACAACATACTTATTCCCCATTAAACATAACATATAATCAACTTCATGTAAAACAATTCACAGATATAGTCTCTGCGGGAAACAGTTCACAGATTCAGTCTCTGCGGGAACAGTTCACAGATTCAGTCTCTGGTCTTGACTCGGTCCGAACAACATCTCTGTGGTGTAGCCGGTTCACATTTCTAGCGTGACTCATCCAATAGTCTTTCCCTTGGCTTAACAGCTTGAACTTCCGTCCTGCTGAACCAGCAGTGCTGACTTTTACAAACAGCCGGACTGCCTTGGTAATTTTTCCTACTTTCCAACTGATTTGGCCCCCTTCGTGGGGCCCACGTGCATGATCTGATAGAAGTGATAATGATTTAGATGGTTATCGTCTTCTGCTTCGTCTTTTTCTTTTCTGCTTCTTGGAGACTCTCGGGGCTCCCTTATCCGCTGCCAGCTGTAGCGCCACCATCTCCCTATGTTCCTTTAGACTTTAAGTGCTTCATCCTGATTTCTGCACTTTGGGAGTTTTCATCACAAGCTGGGCAGACCAAGTCATCGTAATATTCCGTGTCACTCAACAGGTCATGGTAATATTCGGTGTCGTCCTGAGCTAGTCTAGCGAGAGGGCCTGCTACTTCTTCCGTACCCAACTGGACGTTAGCCGACTGTTGTTCCCTCCCTAGACATCTTTCCTGAAGAGACTTCTTCATGCGTTCATATTCATCCCGCTCTTCCTGGGTTTCCTGCAAATCCTTCACTAATGACCTCGTTTGTGATTTCAATACTTCCCCTTCCCTCGGGGATTGATTGATCAGGCTATTCAATCCTTCTACTGGAGCAGCTGTTTCAACATTCTGCTGTTCACATTGACGTGATTCAGCGTACTTTTGGCATTCCTGTAAAATCTGTGTTGCAACCTCAGCTATTTCCATAACTTTTGAGAGCTCCGAACTCCTTCCCTTTGAAGATTGAAGCTCGTGTTCAGATTGTTCCCATTGTAGAGTCTTGTCCTTCAGCATATGAAGGAGTTGGCTGACCGTTAACTCTTCCACGGGAACACTGTGGGTCAGAGTCTTCTCCATTTCATCCACCTTTTCCTCCAATGCTTTCACCTTCTTTTCCTCTTGTACTTTGGCTTCCAGCGCTCGGAGAAGTTGCGCCTTGATGCTCTCTAGCTCATGTTCAGAGGCCATTCTTACAGTCTCTGTGTTTCTTACAGTTCCCTTTTCTTCCACTGAACGGATTCCCAGTTGAATCTGTTCTTCAAGTTGTTGAATCTCGGTCATTGCCGCCCCATATTTGTCTTGGGTTTCCTTTAATATTTTTATGAGTTCTTGTACATCTTGTCTTTCATGTTCTGCCATGTCTTTCACCTCTAATTTCTCATCTATGGATGGAACTTCTACCGATGAGTCTGTCTTGGCCTTGAGCTCATCACGAATTTCCTGCAGCCTTTGGACTTCTTGCTCATGTTCAACCTTCAGTTGCTCATATGCTTCCACTGAAACTAGCTTTTCGGAGGTTGCCGAGTTAACCCCTTCCAGAATTGTAGCCTGGGCCTGTTCATACTGTTCTTTCAACTTCTCACACTCTGCTTGTAAGGAGTCGTAGAGAAGAACTGGAATAAAATCCTGGCTTCCTGAAGATTCCTCTTCATTTGCTTCTTCCTGCAAATATTCTAACTCCTGAACAGCATAAGGGAGATGTGATCGGTAATTGGTCACGATGGCTCTATGGTCGCTCTCTGCTTGAGCTAGCTGCTTCTGTTGTCTTTCCAGATTCTCCCATTCGGTGTCATAGAACTTTTTCATTGTTTTCATCTCTTGTACGAGACGGTAACTGAATTGTTCTAATTGTTGTCGTAATTTGAAATAAGTTTGAGTCCGAGCTCGGTGTTCTTCCGTCATGGATATGTCCGTAACTTGAACAGGCTCAGAATTTTCTGTCAAACTAGGTTGTCGTTGTTCGGTGGAGTTCTGTTCTGAAACTTTGTTCTTCTCTGGAGCATAAGCCTTTATGCATGCCTTCGTTTTTCCAACCTTCGTCGGCAAGTCCATTTCAGCCTTGTCTTTCATATTTGGGTTGGTCTTATCGTCATCTGTTTCAGAATCTGAGCTGATTGTCTGCACCGAGTCCTCACTCGTTATGGCTTTTAGATAGTGCCATTCCATGTCTATTTTCTTGATCCACTCCCGTCCTAGAAGTGGTGGTCCTCCCTCATGTAGTACGTATAAGTTCATTCTTGGGTGTTCTTTACCCCTATCTCTCACTTTGACTCTTATCTTTCCCATGGGGTATACTTTATGCCCCGTGTATGTCTGCAATATGAACTTGGTATCTCTTAAGGGTATATGTGAGAATAGCCGGTGGTAATCCCTTCGATTTATGACTGATAGAGCTGATCCAGTGTCCAACTCCATTTTCACTTGGATTCCAGCTATTTTTAGCACGACCCAGATAGTTTGTAGGTCAGCTTCCTTACTCACATTGTGAATTCTCAGACTACCCAGCTCCTGGCCATTTGGGTCTGAGTCTGAATTCTGTTCGTCTGAACTCTTCTCAGCCACCTTGTGTACCTTGTTGTACTTTTCCTGTGATGGCTTCCTTTGGTTGTTGGTCCTTTGGTTGTTGGTCTTCTTCCCTGACCGGCATACCTTAGCTATGTGACCCAGTTTGCCACATTTCCTACATTCCTGGTTCTTAAACCAGCATTGGTTCTGGTCGTGTGTTGTCTTCCCACAACGATAGCATTTTGTTGTTGTCGAGGTAATTTGATCCACACTTAGTGCTGCTGTCTTTAGCTGCATTTCCGCAGTTCCCTTCGCTGCGGCTTCGTGCGATGCTGCAATAAGGACAGCCCTGTCAAGTGTAAGGTCGTTCTCTTCGAGTAGTCGCTTTTGCATTCCTGCCTTTGCCAGCCCGCACACGAACTTGTCTCGCAATGCCTCTGTCAGATTCCCTCCAAACTGGCAGTATTTCGCTAGTCTACGCAGTTCGACCAAGTATTCTGCGTTGCTTTCGTCTTTCCGTTGCGTTCTCGCATAGAAGTTGAATCGTTCCGCCAACATCAACGGTGTGGGGTTCAAGTGATCCTTCAGAACAGCCACAATATCATCGAAAGTCTGATCCGCCGGTTTAGCTGGTGCTAGTAGATGCTTCAAGAGCTCGTATGTCTTCGCGCCCATCGAGTTTAGCAAGGTTATAGCTTTGTCATCTTCTATTTTATTGGCCTCACAATAGATCTCAATGCATTCCACATACGTGGCCCAGTCTTCTACCTCGGAATTAAAATCGTTGATGTTACCCCGCTTAGGCATCTTCCTCTCTTCCTGATAACACCACGAATTATTTCTTTAAATTTTTTTTTTTTCCAAGATGGCGGTTCCTGCGAAAATGGCGGTTTCCCGCGCTTATCTTCTCTCCCCGCCCACTTCAATGGCGGTTCCCCGCTTTTGTCTTCTTCTCCGCCTAATGGCGGCTTCCCGCGTTTCTTCCCCTGGCAGGAGGGGTACACTTTCCCCACGGGCAACGGCCGCTGGCTTTCAGGTTCACAGCCTGCGCATCGGCTTCAGTGCTTTCCCTTTTCTCGGCAGGGCAACCGGCGCTGGGTACACCCCGTTGACGGCGAACAGTTTCAGCCGCTGGGCTGGCTCTCGCTCAGTTCCCCTTGCTCGGGCTCTGTCTCTCTCCCGCTCGCTCGGCTCTACCGGCGCTGGGTACACCCCGTTGACGGCGAATAGTTTCAGCCGCTGGACTGGCTCTCGCTCAGTCTCCCTTGGTCGGCTCTGCCTCTCCCGCTCGCTCGGCTCCCAATCGCGCCTCCCAGCCCTCTCGCAGTCCGGTGCTTCCCTCCCCGGCTGCGGCTGAGTTTTTTATATCTTCCCGCGCCTACGCTCCCGGTCGCAGCGCTTCGTGGCTTCGGTCGCTGCCCGGCCTTTTTCGCCGGTCGCGGTCTAGCTGTCTCACGACGCCGTTGTGTCCCCAGCCTGTCTGTACCGCGGCTTCCTTGCTCCACGCTGCCCCAGTCTCCGCGCCTCTGGGCCCGACTTCTGTCCGGCTCCTTTCCCCCTCGACCGTGGTCGAGTGCACCGCCCTTATCCTCCGGTTATTCTTTTTACTTTTCCCTTACTCACAGTCACCGTGGCCGCCTTGCTTCTCGTGCTGATCGGCTCACTCCTCACCGTGGCAGAAGGGACAGTCAGTGCCTGTTGCTGATGGAAGTCTTTGTCTCTGAATTCTTCCTCCTTTCCAGCTCTGCAGGCTCGAGTTTTCTCCCAGCAGAATGACAAGGGCGGTTGCCTCTTCTCGACGCTCGTTAACTGCTTCGGAATTATTGTTGCCGCAGGGTACGATCGGACTCGTCGCCACTGTAAAGTCTGTGGGTTGTTTAGTTAATTAATACACAGACTCCAAGAGTAACTTAAAACAGGACTTTACTATTCGAAGGTCGGGGCGAATCTGCCCAATAACTCCTGGCACAACACTTATATACTGGTGTGGTCACCGTCGGTATTACCGTATACAGAAGCCAAACAAAGTAGTGCCACACCTAAAATAGTTCTCTTAAAGGTGAACGGTTTCATACAATAGTTCTCTTAAAGGTAGACGGGTACATCCACTACATTTATCACCGTTCAGCCATTGAGAGAGTATACGTGTGAAATGCAGTATTAACATTTTCATAGACAATATTGGAAATGAACACACCAGTCACTGATTAATATTGATGACAATGTGGCCCTGACATTCTACTGCCCAAGAGGAAGACTCTCTATAAAAATTGCTTCCAAGTCCCATAACCCATGAAAGGACAGATGACGCCCTCTGCCCTGTGCAGCATCAGGTGGCTGAGGAGGAGGTTGGCGCTCTTGTTGCTGCTGCTGTTGTGCCTGGTTCTGCTGCTGCTGAATCTGGGGACCAGGATGACAGGGTACAAATGATTCCCATGCTGCTGGTAGATATGTCAGTTGAGGAATAGAAGTTATACGCACTCAGTCAATGTGGGGAGAGGGTTTTCCCAGGAGGTCACAGTGGGGATTGATCTCGGCTTCACCACTTACAAGCTCAGTAGACCTGCAAAAAGTTTTCCAACACCTGAAAAAACAAAGTTCTGTCATCTGTCAGTGAGCCATGTTAGAGCTCTGTTTTTATGCTGGAGCTGCAGCCGTCAAGAAGTCAGGCACTTGCTGAACCCGGCACAATCAGCTGGTGTGGTTTGGGAACGGCGTGGAACACGCAGAAACTGTGCAAAAATCGAAAAACGCTGTTCAAATAGGCTTATCCAGGCAGTTAACAATCTGTTAACTGCCTTAAGGGCCTCTCCCGCCGCTTGGTGATGGACTGATCGGGGCTCCCAGAGCCGGCATTTGGCAAAGTGGCGTGGAGGTGGGTTGACGGTCGGATCGCAACCCAATGTCAATCAAAATGATTTTAACCCTTGACCTGCCTCCAATCCCGCCCTCTCAGTGCCGATAAAATTGCGGCCTACGACTCTGACATCTGTTAAATATATGAGCAAGGGGCTCCCATTTCTTTAAGCACCCTAAGTTGAATGCCTTCAGGACCAGCAGCTCAGGTCTTTTTGAGACCCCCTCATTCTAGCCAGGACTATTGCCGCATCCACTTTGACACTGTAACAACGATGTATTGCTGGTAACTCTGCATCATTTTCAGTAGTGAAGAAAGATGCAAAGTAGGCATTGAAAACCTCTGCCATATCTTGGGATTCGTTTACCACAATCCCATAAAAGCATGACTGATGAATTAAATCTTTTATCTGTAATTCAGATCTGTTTCCAATAAATTAGTTTTTATTTTTAAATTCTGCTTTGATGGTAAGAATCCTTCTAGCTATATATCAAACTGGTGTACAGTGGCAGGACATCAGCCAGGTCTGAAAGCTTTGTGATATAGCCTTGGATAGTAGCCCCAGTCTTACTTTATCTATAATTGACTTTCCACAATATTTCACATGGCCCCCTTTTTCTATAAGCAAAATGTTAATTGAATTTGGCTGGTGGCATGTCTCCTGCCTCTGCTCTGTGTTGCCATTACTTCTAGTACATAAATCTATTCCAATTAGGACTTGGCACGAAAAGCGATTGGTAAATTCTGTTTTAGTTTTAGGGAGAAAAGTTGTGTCATCTTTAACATCTTTCATGACGTGAATATGTGTTTCAAATGATGTAATCAGGTTGTGTGCCTATAAACAAAATGGTTGGCAATGTCCCTTTAAATATTTAATAGCAGTACAGCCACCTACATTGCACCACTGAACTGAGCACCATTTTGGGAGATTTTTTTTCTAGATTTTTAAAATTTAACAAAGAAAGAAATGCAACGTTTTTGTGAAGCAGCTGAGAGGGAGGTTACATCTGCAATCGTTGTGCTTGTTTGGATTTATTGCATCCTGGGGTTGCTCAGCTATTTGGAAAAGCAGCAGCTTCAGCAGAATCTTGCAGTACAAGATCAACGTAATGGACTCTTAACGGGTTACGTGTAAGCAGGTACTGGCCCAGCCTGCAATTGGGCTGCTGAGTCAGAGAGAAGATGGGCCAAAGCAGCACGTGCCAAGATTATGTACAAGCTTAATCAGAAAATGAAGAGTTTTCAAGTGTAACTGGGGCTTGTTTTATCTGAATAGTCTGGAAGTAAACACAGTCGGCAGTCTCTGTCAGCACAGAGCGCAGGGGGAAAAAAATCCTCTCATTTCCTGGATCATCATCCTTCTCCCTGATGAGAAAAATACATTCTTTAAGTGACCTCCCTTTTTAAAAAAAAAAAAAAATCTTTTTATAAAATGTGAGATACATATTGATAAATAATGAATAGAAAGCAATAATCCAGCCTTTCAGCCTATTTATTGATTGGTTCTGGAAATGCAGCCTCTGTCCTTCAGAAGGTTAATTGAATTTTCTGGAAGTCTCATAAAATGTGGATTAAAAAAAATAATAAAAATGTTCAGCTTGAAGCCTCACTAATATAATTGGATCTCTGTGCCTGAAGGCTGCAGCACGCTCATCCCTGCCCTCCCAGCACTGTCTCCTTCAGCACAGAAAACATTCTTTGGCTGCACCCACGTAGTGTCTGTCTCCTTGGCATCATTATATGTGTGGCCAATAGCTCAGTCCTCTGACATGCTGGCTGCAGAGTGTTCGAGAACACTTATGTGCTTATGAGCTATCTGTCTCCTTCACCTACCACTCAATCACTAATCTTCTCCTATTATCTAAGGTGCTACATGCTCACCTCTTCCATAACTCCCTGTTCAATTCTCTTCAGTTTGGTTTCTGCCCTGCCAACAGCACTGCACGCACTGGTCAAAGTCACCAGTGATATCCTCTGTGATTGCGACCATGGCACTTTGACCCTCATGAACTTCTCTGCAGCATTTAACATGATCAACAATGCCACCCCCTCCACCACCACCTCCTTAGTCCACATCAGTGTGTGGTTCCACTCCTGCCTGACTCAGCACAGCCAATGCTTCTCCAGCAATGGCTTCTTCCCCAACTCCCGCACAGTCACCTGGAGTTCCCAACAATCTATCCTTAGTCCACTACTCTTTATCTACATGCTGCCTCTCTGCGACGTCCGCTGAAGACTTGAGATCAGCGATGACACCCAGCGCCACCTCTCCACCACATTCCTCATCTCTTTACTGTCTGACATTAAGTCTTGCATAATGGGAAGAACTTTAAAATCAAGCAAAAGAAGGCTAAAAAATGGATGAGAGGCAAAGGGGGAATATAAGAGGAATATAATGGAAAACATAAAGGATTAAAACAAAAGCAAGAGGGGCATTGGACCATTTACCAGTGTCAGTGAGGGAGGTGTGTCTGAGAACAGGGCAGTGGAGGGATTACTAAATCATTATTTTGTGACTTTTTATCATTGAAAATGGGGGAAAGTTGTTCAAATTGAGAGATGTATAGGGGACAAAATGGACCAGAAATCATCAGGATCACAAGGAAAGGCATAGAACAAAGTTACTGAAGGTAACCAAGGCTCTAGACTCTGACCGTTTCAATCCAAGGGTGCTGGTGAAGTTGGCTGTGAAGAACTGCAAATTCCCTCACCAATACCTTTTAAAGCTCGTTCGATTTGGGCAACTAGTGAATGGGTCCCCCACTGTGTATTTAAAAAAAAAAAAAGGGGGGGGCGTCAAGGGATGAAATCTCAAATCTTCTGTGAGCCTTACCTCAGTTCTGAGGGATTGATGAGGGATAGCATAGTAGATTATCTGGAAGAAGAGATGTCAGAGTGGAAACTGGTTGTGATGGTAAGTGTTGGGGCTGTTTATAATTTTTATTAATGGATGGAAATATTGTCCAAAGCATGTAAGTTTGTTGCTGATGTCAAATTGGGTGCAATGACCACAGACCACCAATGTTTGTTAATCCAAAGGAATGTGGACAGGCTAGGTCAGTGGGCAGGGAGATGGATTTCAACAACTGTAAAGTAAAGATTTGCTATGAGAATATGAATTACATATTAACTGACAGTAGGCCCAAACATCCGCAGGCTGGTGATCCTGATATAAACCCCGATGTTAAATATTTCTGGCAGGCACTGGTGCCAATATTGGAACTTCTTGGGTGCCACTGTTGTGGGTGGAGTGGAATGCGTGAGAAGCAGTGGAGACCGACCCATAGACTGATTGGTAGCCCCAGCCAAATGTATAAATTTCAAAGTGCTTGTTTGCCAGTCCTGGGTCTGTACCCCCTGGGTGTGCTCAACTTTGCTGTTCATCTGATGTACCATCGCCCATACATAGAAATACATAAAAGTTACAACATGGAAACAGGTCATTCAGCCCAACCAGTCCGTGTCAGCATTTACTCTCCATGTGAGCAAGTAGGTGTAATCGCCTTTACCGACCCTGTTCTCATATGTTGGATCTTGGGCTGGGCTGAGGAAATTTCCAGCCCGAATCCCCTCCTCTGCTGACTACGGGCTCTCTGATGTAGGGGACCATGTTGGGGTGGACAAAGGTTTCAGCGTCAATGAGGCCCAATGGAAAGTGGCAGCCCATGCCAGGACCTGATGTGTCTGGGTTCTGGCCTAATCTGAAGGCCATCCATGATGTTCCAGCCTGACTTAAGGTGGGAGTAAGCCAGAAGGCCCAAGGAAATTCAAGGCCAATGTGTTTAAGGTAACAGCTGTAAAGAGATCTGAGGGTTTTAGTGGATAGGTCATCAAAACCATCAAGGTCACAAGATCACAGGATATTTATGGATGAGAAACGCCATTCAGCCCATCTTGAGTCATCATCCAGAGGTGTCCCATTTCCCCCATTTCAGCATCCAATTTCTATCTACTCTATCGTGAAGTCTGTTCTGTGCATTAATCATTCTTTGTGTGAAGAAGCATTTCCTGATTATCAGTCCAAAATTGTCCCTTTATTAGTTTGAACTTGTGACCCCCATGTCCTACTCTTGTAATTTAGTTTAAAGCAATGAGGATTTATGGGTCAGTTAGAAGGAGCAGTGGTCGACTCCTGCCCAAGACATTACTATGAGACAGAATCTCCTAGAGTGGAACATCGGAAGGACCAAAGCAATTATTTTTTACATCAAAAACTCCACGCTGTTGCCATTGACTCCATCCCCCTCTCTGGCTGCTTGCTTAGGCTAAACCAGAATACGCTTAACCGCAGTGTTCTGTTCTATCCAGAGCTGAACTTCAAACTCCATATCCTGTTCCTTACCAAGATGCGTACTTCAACCTCTGCAGCATTGCCCACAAATGCTCCTACTTAACTCCACCTGTCAGAGATCTAAAGATTTTTGGATGCTAAGGAAATCGAGGGATATGGGAATAGTGCGGGAAGGTGGTAAAAGATCAGCCATGATCTTATTAAATGGCGGAGCAGGCTTGAAGGACCGAATGGCCTACTCCTGCTCCTATTTCTTATGTTCTATGTTATGTAAAACCCTTAGTCATTCCTGTCATTTTGAACCCTTACTAGATTCCTAACCTCCTTTACACTAATCATCAAAGTCTTTGCCACTTGCATGCTGTCCTGCACTAAGCCCCTTTTGTTCCTCACCCCCATCTTCATTGATCTCCATTGGCTCCCAGTAACTCTCTTCCAGGATATAAAAAGATGCTCTGTTCATATCAGTGAGTCTCTTTGGAAAATGAGAAAAGGAACCAATTGGTTTGTAACTCCAAGAAACAATGTGGACTATTTAGGCTCTCCTAAAAAGCAACATTGTGTCTTACTAAAATCATTTTTAAAATGGAATATGAATGTGCAACTTTCCTGCAACATTGCTGTGAGCCAACATTTAAGATGTGGCCGGAAGGAACAAAGGTAGCTGGGCGCTCTCGGCAACCTGCTGGGAGTAAATGAGGTGATGTCACAAGCTTGCTGTTGTCTTTGTCACTCTGGGTGATTTAGAGGGAGGCGGCACTGGGAAGGGTATTCGTGTGTTGGGGAAGATACTTAGAAAAACTAAAAGATGAGGGTGAAGACTGCCTCTGCGTATTACGTAACACAGTTATAAACCTGTTTATAAAGAATGGATTTATGACTTTGTTAAATATCGTAGACAGAGGAAATCTTCCCTCTGGGGATACTTAAATAAAAGTAAATTAGGAAGTTATTCATTTCTCTGTGCCATTGCTATGGAATTTGCTATGTGTAGTTGCAGTGTGAATTTTGCTGTTCTCCTCCCTCTGTTGAAGGTGTAGATTCTTGTTGGAATGTGGTCCTATGGGTGCCCCTGCCCTCTGACTCTTTGACCAAGTGGCTGTGTGCATAAACACTGAATGTCAGCAGAGTCTTTGACTGTATGGGATACTTCAGCCAGCACCTGTACTGTTTTCATACGATCCCGTCACTGGATAGCGACCAGGGACAGGAATCCTGCTGGAGGAGGAGGAAGAGAAGATCTGTGCCAGTCAGCAATAGCAAAAAGCTGCCCATGGATGGAGCCAAGATGCTGGGCTTGGTACAAAATTTGATGGCAGGGGGCTGTTTACGCTGGCAGCAGCATCAGGCTTTTGGAGGCACCCAGCAGAGGCCTTTTCCCAAAGAGGTGGGTTTGATGACTTGATAGTATTGCCTTCGGGCTAAATATTTAACAGGGTTGTGTCTGATGGAATAAAACAGAGCAATGTCATTATTATACTTTAAAACTGAGCAAAAGATCACACAGAAGAATTCAATTACTGTAAAACAGTTGCGTGATTGCGGTAAGGGAACAACTAATTTGCTTTCAATGAGTGCATGATCCATTGTACCATGGGGCTTCGCAAGCACAGTCATACTATTTGTGGAACAAGTCTCGCTTCTCCCCCCTTTGCCCCAGGCCAATTCCACAGTTGTTTCTCTACACCTATGTACTTAAGATGCTGTTCAACTATTTGCAATTCCAAATCTGCTTTATGGAAGAAAGGGAAGAAAGACCTTGCATTTATATAGTGATTTTCACATCCTCGGGACATCTCAGAGTGCTTCACATACTTTTGAAAGGTAGCCACTGTTATGTAGGCAAACATGCACGCAGCAAGGTCCCGCAAACAGCAAATGAGATGATTACCCAGTTATTTGGGCGTGTTGCATGAGGGGGAAATGCCGCTCAGGAGAACTTCCTGCTCTTCAATAGTGATGAGATCTTTTATGTCCAGCTGGAAGGGCCAGGAGGGCCCTTAGTTTGACGTAGCATTCTGTCAGTATTGCACTGATCCTGGAGTGGAGCCCACAACCTTTTGACTTGGAGATGAGAGGGCTACCAATTAAGCAAAGCTGACATTAAAACATGAAAAAAAAATTTTTTTAAATAGTTTAAGTTGTCTAAGTAGACACAGCTCCTAGCTGTAGTACGTAACTTTTTTCTTTACACCACTCTTGAACCCAACCATCGTAACCAATGTGAAGTTTTGTTGCTTGTCCATTTGTATAGATGAATTCACTTGCAACACACAAATCATAAATACCACGGCCACTAGCTGCCTATCTCCTACAAAACACTTTTCCCTGTTCTTTAATGTTCAATCATGTTTAAAACAACATACGTACATAAGCACAATACCTCAAAGATGGATTCCAAAAAATTTCACAACTTTTAAACTTAGTTCATTTAAGCAAAAAGTATTTGGTTTAAAAATTGTGTAAAGTTTCCTACTGATTGATTCTGATTAGATTTTAAGGACAACAGTACCAAGGACTTGAACTAGAGATGTGAAAGTAAAAACGCTCTTTTCTATGTATTTTAGGTGATTGTTCATTTTCTCTGTACAATATTACAGTATTGTTTCTAAGATTGATTTAAAGCTGGCTACAAAACAGAGAATCGAGAATTAAAGCTATTTATTCAGACTGGTGGAAGGTGGGAAGTGATGTTCCACAGAGATTAGTGCTGGGACCACTGTTCACCATTTACATAAATGATTTGGACTCAGGAATTGGAAGTACAAATCCAAAACCAAATTAAGGGGTATAGTTAATACTGAGTAAGACTGTGACAAAATACAAGTTAATAACTTGCAGAATGGGTGTGTAAATGGCAAGTTAAATTCAATTTCGGTAAGTGTGAGGTGGTACATTTTGATAGGAGGAATAAGGAGGCCACATACTCCTTGGAAGCAAGAGTCTAAATGGAGCAGAGGTGTAAAGGGATCTCTGGGTACAGATTCATAAATCATTAACAATAGCAATATAGGTTAACAAGGCCATAAAAATGCAAACAAAACACCAGGGTTCATTTCTAGCGGAATACGATTGAAAAGCTGAGAAGTTATATTAAAGTACTAAAGAAACTATTCGGCTGACAAATCCCCTGGACCTGACGGCCTACATCCAAGGGTTCTAAAAGAGGTGGCTGAAGAGATAGTGGATGCATTGGTTGTGATCTTCCAAAATTCCCTAGATTCTAGAACGGTCCCAGTGGATTGGAAGGTAGCAAATGTAACACCGCTATTCAAGAAAGGAGGGCGAGAGAAAACAGGGAACTACAGGCCAGTTAGCCTGACATCAGTCATCAGGAAAATGATGGAATCCATTGTTAAGGAAGTGGTATCAGGGCACTTAGAAAATCATAACGTGATTAGGCAGAGTCAACATGGTTTTATGAAAGGGAAATTATGTTTTCCAAATCTGAGTTTTTTTAAGATGCAACTAGCAGGGTAGATAAATGGGAACCAGTGGATGTAGTATATTTAGATTTCCAAAAGGCATTCGATAAGGTGCCACATAAAAGCTTATTACATAAGATAAGGGCTCATGGGGTTGGGGGGTAATATAGTAGCGTGGATAGAGGATTGGTTAACAGACAGAAAACAGAGAGTAGCGATAAACTAGTCTTTTTCAGGTTGGCAGGCTGTAACTAGTGGGGTGCCGTAAGGATCAGTGCTGGCGCCTCTGCTATTTACAATCTATATTAATGGCCCTAGATGAAGGGACCAAGTGTAATGTACCCAAGTTTGCTGATGATACAAAGCTAGGTGGGACAGTAAGCTGTGAGGAGAACACAGAGTCTGCAAAAGGATATAGATAGACTGAGTGGGCAGTAAGGTGGCAGATGGAGTATAATGTAGGGAAATGTGAGGTTATTCACTTTGGTAGGAAGAATAGAAAAACAGAATATTTTTTAAATGGTGAGAAACTTTCAAATGTTGGTGTTCAGAGAGATTTGTGCAAGAAACACAGAAAGCCAGCATGCAGGTACAGCAAGTAATAAGGAAGCATGGTGGCATAGTGGTTAGCACTGTTGCCTCACAGCGCCAGGGACCCGGGTTCAAATCTGGCCTCGGGTGACTGTCTGTGTGGAGTTTGCACATTCTCCCCGTGTTTGCGTGGGTTTCCTCCGGGTGCTCCGGTTTCCTTCCACAGTCCAAAGATGTGCGGGTTAGGTTGATTGGCCATGATAAAAAAAAAATTGGCCCTTCGTGTTAGGGGGGATTAAATACGCGGGGTTCCGGGGATAGGGCTTGGGTGGGATGGCTGTTGGTGTAGGGACCGGGTGCTAGGGTTTGGATGATCAGCCATGATCTCGTTGAATGGCGGAGCAGGCTCGAAGGGCCGAATGGCCTACTCCTGCTCCTATCTTCTATGTTTCTATGAAGGCAAATGGCATGTTGGCCTTTATTGCAAGGGGGTTGGAGTATAAGAGTAAGGAAGTCTTGCTACAATTGTACAGGGCCTTGGTGAGACCACATCTGGAGTACTGTGCACAGTTTTGGTCTCCTTATCAAAGGAAGGGTATCCTTGCCTTGGAGGTTCAATGAAGGTTCACTAGATTGATTCCTGGGATGAGAGGGCTGTCCTATGAGAGATTGTGTAGATTGGGCCTATACTCTCGAGTTTAGGAGAATGAGAGGTGATCTCATTGAAACATACAAGATTCTGAAGGGGATTGACAGGGTAGATGCAGAGAGGTTGTTTCCCCTGGCTGGAGTGTCTAGAACTAGGGGGCATAGTCTCAGGATAAGGGGACGGCCATTTAAGACTGAGATGAGGAGGAATTCCTTCACTCAGGATTGTGAATCTTTGGAATTCTCTGCCCCAAAGGGCTGTGAATGCTGAGTCTTTGAGTATATTCAAGGCTGAGATATAGATTTTTGGACTCTAGGGGAAACAAGGGATATGGAGATCGGGCGGGAAAGTGGAGTTAAGGTCAATGATCAGCCATGATCTTATTGAATGGCGGAGCAGGCGCGAGGGGCCGTATGGCCTACTCCTGCTCCTAATTCTTATATTCTTATGTAAACTTGTATAGAACCTTGGTTAGACTGCACTTGGAATACTGTGCACAGTCCTGGTCTCCATATTATAAAAAGGATATAGATGCACTGGAGCAGGTGCAAAAAGATTTACCAGATTGATCCCAGAACTGAGGTTAAAACTATCATGAATGATTGAACAGGCTGGGACTCTTTCCTCTAGAAAAGAGAAGACTGAGGGGTGACCTAATAGAGGTCTTTAAAATTATGAAGGGGTTTGATCGCGTAGACGTAGAGAAGATGTTTCCACTTGTGGGGGAGTCCAAAACTTGGGGATATCAATATAAGATAGTCACTAATAAATCCAATAAGGAATTCAGGAGAAATGTCTTCAGAGAGTGGTTAGAATGTGGAACTTGCTACCATGTGGAGTACTAGCATAGATGCATTTAAGGGGAAGCTAGATAAGTGCGTGAGGGAGAAAGGAATAGAAGGATATGCTGATAGGGTTAGATCAAATAGGGTGGGAAGAGGCTCATGTGGAGCGTAAACACCGGCACAGACCAGTTGGGCCGAATGCCCTGTTTTTGTGCTGTAAATTCTATGTAATTAATTTCACATTGAATTAAGGCCGGTGTCTAATCTGGTGAGCTGCTGATAGTGGGAGTTCACACAGTCATGCTGTTTCTGAAGATCATGCTGAGGTTTACTTAATAATTTCATCCTCATTAGTCATGTTTGTCAGCTTTTCGCTGCCTCATACACTGAACTGCAGAAGAGTTTTGTGGAGATTTGTTTGATATTTTTCTCCTCCAGTCACTGTCCAGAGAGACCCCAAGTTCCTTTTTTAAGTTCTGTTGTAATCTTAATAGATTGAAAAAAGAACTCTACCCTTCTTTCATAGAAACATAGAAGATAGGAGCAGGAGTAGGCCATTCGGCCCCTCGAGCCTGCTCCGCCACTTAATGCGATCATGGCTGATGATCCAAATTCAGTACCCTGTCCCTGCCTTCTCCCCATACCCCTTGATCCCTTTAGCCTTAAGAAATATATCCAACTCCTTCTTGAATATATTTAATGTATTGGCCTCTACTGCCTTCTGTGGTAGAGAATTCCACAGGTTCACCACTCTCTGGGTGAAGAAATTCCTCCTCATTTCTGTCCTAAATGGCCTACCCCTTATCCTTAGACTGTGACCCCTGGTTCTGGACTCCCCGACCATCGGGAACATCCTTCCTGCATCTAGTCTGTCCAGTCCTGTCAGAATTTTATAAGTTTCAATGAGATCCCCTCTCATTCTTCTAAACTCCAGCGAGTACAAGCCCAATCGACACAATCTCTCCTCATACGTCATTCCTGCCATCCCAGGTATCAGCCTGGTGAATCTTCGCTGAACTCCTTCCATGGCAAGAACATCCTTCCTCAGATAAGGCGACCAAAACTGCACACAATACTCAAGGTGTGGTCTCACCAAGGCCCTGTACAACTGCAGCAAGACATCCTTGTTCCTGTACTCGAATCCTCTTGCTATGAAGGCCAACATACCACTAGCCTTCTTAACCGCCTGCTGCACCTGCATGCTTACCTTCAGTGACTGGTGCACAAGGACACCCAGGTCTCGTTGCACTTCCCCTTTTCCCAATCTATTGCCATTCAGATAATAATCTGCCTTCCTGTTTTTGCCACCAAAGTGGATAACCTCACATTTATCCACGTTATATTGCATCTGCCATGCTTCTGCCCAATCACCCAACCTGTCCAAATCATCCTGTAGTTTCTCGGCATCCTCCTCACAGCATACACGCCCACCCAGCTTTGTGTCGTCTGCAAATTTGGAGATATTACATCTAGTTCCCTTGTCTAGATCATTAATATATATTGTGAATAGCTGGGGTCCAAGGACAGATCCGTGCGGTACCCCACTAGTCACTGCCTGCCATTCGGAAAAAGACCCGTTTATTCCAACTCTTTGCTTTCTGTCTGCCAACCAGTTCTCTATCCAAGTCAATACCTTGCCCCCAATCCCATGTGCCTTAACTTTACACGCTAATCTCTTATGCGGGACCTTATCGAAAGCCTTCTGAAAGTCCAAATACACCACATCCACTGGTTCTCCCTTATGTATTTTACTAGTTACATCCTCAAAAAATTCCAGTAGATTAGTCAAGCATGATTTACCTTTTGTAAATCCATGTTGACTTTGTTGATCCTGTCACTGCTTTCCAAGTGCTCTGCTATTACATCTTTTATAATGGACTCTAGCATTTTCCCCACAACCGATGTCAGGCTTACCGGTCTGTAATTCCCCGTTTTCTCTCTACCACCTTTTTTGAATAGTGGGGTTACATTAGCTACCCTCCAATCCATGGGTACTGTTCCAGAGTCTATTGAATGTTGGAAGATGACCAGCAATGCATCTACTATTTCTAGGGCCACTTAAGATTATCAGGCCCTGGGGATTTATCGGCCTTCAATTCCATCAATTTCCCCAACACCAATTCCCTACAAATACTGATTTCTTTCAGTTCCTCCCTTTCATGTTCCCTGACAGTACAAAGGGATCTGGGGGTCCTGGTGCATGAAACACAGAAGGTTAGTATGTAGGTACAGCAGGTGATCAGGAAGGCCAATGGAATCTTGGCTTTTATTGCAAGGGGGATGGAGTATAAAAGCAGGGAAGTCTTGCTTCAGTTATACAGGGTACTGGTGAGGCCACACCTGGAATATTGCGTACAGTTTTGGTTTCCATATTTAAGAAAAGATATACTTGCTCTCGAGGCAGTTCAGAGAAGGTTCACTCGGTTGATTCCGGAGATGAGGGGGTTGACATATGAGGAAAGGTTGAGTAGGTTGGGCTTCTACTCATTGGAATTCAGAAGAATGAGAGGCGATCTTATCGAAACATATAAGATTGTGAGGGGGCTTGATCGGGTGGATGCGGTGAGGATGTTTCCACTGATGGGTGAGACTAGAACTAGGGGGCATAATCTTAGAATAAGGGGCTGCCCTTTCAAAACTGAGATGAGGAGAAACTTCTTCACTCAGAGGGTAGTAAATCTATGGAATTTGCTACCCCAGAGAGCTGTGGAAGCTGCGACATTAAATAAATTTAAAACGGAGATAGACAGTTTCCTAGCTGATAAGGGAATTAGGGGTTACGGGGAGTGGGCAGGGAAGTGGACGTGAGTCTAGGTTCGGATCAGCCATGATCCTATTGAATGGCGGAGCAGGCCCGAGGGTCCGTATGGCCTACTCCTGCTCCTACTTCTTATGTTCTTATGACATCTCTGGGAGGTTATTTGTGTCCTCCTTTGTGAAGACAGAACCAAAATATGTATTTAATTGGTCTGCCATTTCTTTGTTCCCCATTATAAATTCCCCTGATTCTGTCTGCAAGGGACCTACGCTTGACTTTCAGAAAAATGAAGAATTTTGAAAGCTGAATTTCTCTGTTCATTCACATTCCTTCTCTCTCTCTTTCTTATTTACCAAGACACACACACACACATGCTTTTTTCATATCAGTTCTCTATCCCTCCTTCCTTTCCTGAATGAATTGAGTCCTTGCTGGCTGCCCTCTGGTACCTTGCCCAATTGACTGGACTGTTATTTATATTTGTGCCAATATGCATGTTTGGAATAGTGATTGGTGGCAATTCTGAAGACTCAGTAAAAACCTGGTCTTCCCAGCCACTGACCTTCAAAATTAACTTACTGGATTATTCTTTTATGAATTTGTGTCGCTGTTTAAAATTTTAGTAAGTTTACTGCCTGCGATTGTTTGGATCCCGTTATAATGCGCTCTTTCATTGTTATCCGATTTGGTGGATTGTGTTGAAGAAAGGTTTGCCAGAAGGGAATATCTCCCTTTTTATATTAAAATTAAATCATAATTTCTATACTTTGTAATATAACTGGGAAACAGCAAGATAAAACTGTAACCGTTTTTTGTACCCTCCTTTTTTGTTTTCTCCTCCCTCCCTCCCGAAGTGCTGACTCATTTTAGGGTCTGGTTCCTTCAGCGCTGCATACCCTCTCCAACTCTTCACGTGCAAGTTTAGATGGCGAGTGCTGACTGTGAGGCATCAGTGCCCAGCCTGCAAATGGAATGCTGAATTATATCGCCAAAAAATTACAATAGAATACAAGTTGGAGGAGGACCTGCTCAAACTGTACATGAGTCCTGAGCCCTGTTCTGGTCTTGGAAGAGGGGGAATGTTTTTTTCTAACACTTGTTTCCACTTCAAAACTTGCACCATGTCAGTGTGGTGTGGATTCGGCTCCATATCAGAGCAAACACTTCAGAGTCCCCTAATGGTTTGGTCAATTAGTGAAGTAGCTGTTCCTATATTTGAACCATATAGACCATGTCCTTTGTTTGATCCCTGGTGTGTTGAGTTAACTGACCTCCACTGGGTAGCAGTGTTTCAATTATATTTTCCAAATATAATCAAGAAAAGCTATTAAATGATTGAGATCTATGTGAAACCAGTGCAGCTAGTTTAAAAAATATTCTGCCGCAGAGTTTAACTCGCAGGGTTTTCTATTTTCCTGAAGTGATGTTTACACAGTAGCGTGTGATATCTGCTCAAATAATCTACGTTCAAGTTTTCTGGGAGAATGGCACTAAAGCCAGTTCTGACGAAGGGTCATCGACCTGAAACGTTAACTCTGTTTCTCTCTCCACAGATGCTGTCTGACCTGCTGAGTATTTCCAGCATTTTCTGTTTTTATTTCAGATTTCCAGCATCCGCAGTATTTTGCTTTTGTACTAAAGACTAGTCTGTAATTAAGTCCAGGTTCTTGTTTCATCAGATTGTTTTCCTCTTGTCTTCGCATTAACAGACTGTTATAATATTACTTCATCTCGTATAATCGAATAACTGCAATATAATGTTATGAATTTTTTCAGAGATGAACAGGGGTGAGATATTGTGCTCGTTGCAATTATCTGAACCAAATGCCCTCTGAAAATAATGGTGCACCTCAGCAGAAGTTAAATTACAATGTAGCAAAATAATTTTTAAATAAATTAATAAGAGATAAGAGTGTAACCCAACAGCTTGAAGAGACAATGTCACCTTGAACCCGGTTGAGAGCTGTTTAAAAAGAAAACTAGTTCTCTATAACTGTTTCCACATTTTTGTTGTAACTTGCATATTTGATTCTGGAGTGCCAACACCAAGACCTAGAAATTCACTATAACCCCGTTTGGGGCGCCAGCCTCGCCAGGGCGCTAAAAGTAGCGCCCCGGAAGCAGTCGCAGCCGCCCGCCGGAAATTCAGTTGGAGCGCCCCAGAGGGAAGCGCGGCGCTACTGGAAGCGCCCCGCATCCCTCTTGGGGCGCTGCGACTGAATATCACTGCGCAACGTGCCGCAGCGCCACACGCTGCGGCACGTCGTGCTGCGGTACTGCAGGCCTTCCTCCCCTTCTTAAAGGGGAGGGGCCTTGTGCAGTGCGATCTGGGGCCCAGCTGGGCTCCCGAGGATCGCGAGTGCCGGCAAAAGAGCCCGGCACCAAGGAGAAGTGCCGGGCTCTTGGAGCGCAGCCGGCACTCCGCGGGGGGGGTGCTCAGGAGGCCGGGGACGGCAGTGCAGAGAGGTGCTGGCAGGCAGCCAGCAACAAAAATGGCCGCCCCGCACCTCCTTTAATTAGCGCCTCTACCGCCGCAGGTAGGCCCCCCTGAACCGGTCGCACATAGTGTCCGGCATTAAAGCAGGGGGCGCATCTAAATATCATGATCGGGGCGCTGCGCACACCGATGACGTCATCGGTAGCGGCGCAGCGCTAACGGCTAGCGCCACCATTAGCGTCCTGCTGAATTTAGCGGGAGGCGTGGCCAGTGGCTTCCGACCCACTTAGCGCCCTCTTAAGGCGCTAACGGGTGGCGCAGCCCACTGAATTTCTAGGCCTAAAGCTTTTAACACAAAAATGTAACTTTAATGTATCATCATACAACAGATCTACTGTAGTGTCCATGTTGGAAATACAAGCACCATCATACAACAGATCTACGGTAGTGTCCATGTTGGAAATACAAGCACCAATGTTAAGCTAACTCACCAGGCAGGAATTGGGGGGGTGGTTGGGTTGGTGTCCGACACCCGTTTTACACCCGGCCAATTTTACGCTCCACCGATTTCAACAAAGTTGGGCGGTGTGTAGAACGGGCGTCTGACCTGACCCCGGCCTGTACCTGCCAGGTGGATTAGGTTAAAATCAGGGCTGCTATGTTTGTAGCAGCAAATTCTTAACAAGCGAATGGGGCTTAGTTAAGGATGAGTTTGTGGGCTCTGTGACAGAGCCCTTGTTTTTTTTTTAAACCCACAGTGATTTTCACCTGTAGAAGATGTTCACAATGTCCCTACATAGAGAACGGAGGTGGGGATTCATCCAAGCTCTTGGAGAAGATACTGGTCAACAAGGAAATGGTCCATCACCAACTCTTCCAATGGCTTCGAAAGTTTATCCAGTGAGTAGCTGAGCCACAAAGACCAAGGAGGGCACCAGCTTTGAATCTTGGTCCATGATCTCAACCACAGTTGGCCTTGGCTTCCTAAGGTTAAGATGGGGGAAATAGGCCAGAGCTCCTTCTCCTGACTGCTATGAAGGGACTTCGGGTGAAAGTTTGGGGTGAGCACAGGATAAGGCTTGGATATAGAAAGAAAGAAAGACGTGCGTTTATATAGCGCCTTTCATGACCACCGGACAGCCCACGCGCTTTACAGCCAACGACGTACTTCTTGAAGTGTAGTCACTGTTGTAATGTAGGAAATGCGGTCGCCTCTTGTGGTCAACTAACCTGTTAGCACTCATCGTCAAGGCTCACATAGGAATAATGGCGAGTTGGTTGAGGTACCGGCGGGCAAGCAGCTCCTGTGAAGTACACTCAGCCAAGAAGCCAACATCTTCAGAAGATGGGAGGCAAGAAAACACTATCTTACCTCTGTTCATCTCCAGGTTTAGGTAAAAATGCACCAACAGCACTAAAAATAAATGAGGGCAGAAATAGAAGTGTAATGGCAGAAATATGACTGTGCTGCCTGATATCATGAGGGCTGGGAGATGGTGTATGTGAAATTGATCATTAATGATCGTCAGGTGCATGACCCTGGCAGTTATAGAAAGGTCGGGTGCATGACCCTGGCAGTTATAGAAAGGTCGGGTGCATGACCCTGGCAGTTATAGAATCCTCCCTTAACATCCACAGTAGGAGGTTTATTGGAGTTTATTATCAAGGGAGAAATTCCACAATATTGAGATTATTGGCATTTTAATCTATTGTGAGGGGTAGACCCAACCTGACAAATGTACTGGAATTCTTGTAACTTATGTGATGAGTGAGATGAAGGTGGTGAAAATATTTGGGAATCCCCCTGGAAGGAGGTGTATGGCTAAGGCTGTGCATTTTGTTAAATCAGATGGATAATAGGAAGTGCAGGGTGATTACCAATGTTATGAGTTCTAATTGGGCAGCTATCACAAGTTACCCCAGGTTTGCTCCTGTGACCACCATTGGCGTTGATGATATGTCTGACCCCCACAAATATTGTGAGCAGAATATAAATTTGAAAGTGACATTAAATTTGTGTGAGAAAGCAGCATATTCTGAAGAAACGGTAATCAGTTGGAAAGATCTACATATATAAACACCTTGCCAAATGAATGCAAGTGGCATGTAATACTGAGGGATGTAATGTATTCCAATATAATGGATATTGGATCATAAAAACTGTCAATGTAATCACATCATGCGGTCTTCGAATACCTTTAGCAAGGTTGCTGTTACAAATTCGAATTTGCCACAGAGATCAACTTGGGTTCCTCTCCCTTTCGCGGGCTGGTTCTGTGATGCCAATCTCTCCATTAAGCGGTTTGGTTTTCTGCTTCTCCTGGAAGTTGACTCCCACTGCCCAATATCTACAAGCACAGTACAGCAGTAGGACCCAAGAATGTAACAATGAAACTCCTTTGTGTTTGGGTCTGGATCTCCGTGCCTTACACATGTGTCCTTCTTCAATTTCTTAGAGAGGTAGACCAAGTTAATGCCAGGCGAGATGACGTTTGCTTCGATTTGTGAGCGGTTTTATTACACAGGAGGCAAAACATACACAGCACTGAGTATGATGAGAGACACTTGGTACCATCAGTGCAACCTCTGCATTGTGTAGTTACAAAATAAAGAATACCCATATGCACAAACTCCTCCTGACCAGGGCAGAAATACTTCCCATGCAGCCTACTACTGCTGCTGCTGCACTCTTTAGAGCATGTCCTTTTTTTAAACGAGGCTCTCCTTGACCCACAGAACAACACAAAGGTGCTAAATATCCTGCTGAATGACCAGGTATTGCTAATGAATTCATCCCTGAAACCACTTCCCATCTCGCATACTAATTACCGTTCACCTGCCTATGGAATCACAACACAGCATCGAGCTGTCTCGATAAACTAGCACCTTTTAGGCAGCTTTTGTTCAGAACACATTTTTAAAATGCTCATGTCCAAGTCTTCTCTGTGAGGAAATGGCCAAAGAATCCCGAGCCAGGACAGGCATTAATAAATATCATTAACTATGGGCTCCTGTGGAGCAGTTGGTGCTGTTAGAAATATTAGGCTTTTCTTTGCTGATTTCTTTTCTACAGATCTCCCGTTAACCAGCAATTGAGTTGGGTGGATGGTGACTTCTGGTAGCTTTAAATGCAGCAGGAAAAAAAGGGTTGGTTGGGCTCGTCAACCAAATATTCAAACAACAGAGAATTATCCTGCTTGTCAATAGGGCAAATTAGGAGCATGATAGGTGAAGGAAACCTCAAGCTGAACATAACGAAAGGAGTGACTACTTCACACCTAGGAGTTAAAGGGATAAAGAAGGATCTTGCATTTATATAGTGCCTTTCACAACCTCAGGGTGTCTGAAAATGCTTCACAGCTAATGAAGTATTTTCTGAAGTGTCGTTACTTGTAGGGAAAGGGGCAGCCAAATTGCGAGCAAACAGCAATGAGGTAATGACCAGATAATTTGTGGGGTTTTTTAAGTGCTCTTGATTGAAGGATAAATATTGGTGGGAACACCGGGGAGATCTCCCCTGCTCGTCGAATAGTGCAGTGGGACCCCTAAAGGCAGACGGAGCCTCAGTTTAATGTCTCATCTGAAAGGCAGCCCCTCGGATAGTGTAGCACTCCCTCAGTACTGTACTGAGGTTAGGAAAGAGACACGTATCTAAGGTAGTGAATGTGGAATCGGGTGATGCCATGTTTTTTATAAAAAGTCCGATTCCTCATTCAACTGGAGGTTGAGATTATGGGTTCAGCAGCAAGATGCAAATGATGCACACAGGTCCTAAATGCGGGTGCAAATTACAAGATATTAAAATTAATAATACAAAAAAGTGCTCAATAAATGTGTTAAGGTTAGTCTGCACTCTATTTATAACTTTTTTTAAAATAACGAGTACCAATAATGAAACTCTCACATTAAAGCAGCCCTTGTAAATGCTATTGGTTACAGTAAAGTTGATGTACTGTGCATAGTGAAACCTAATTGACATTTTAAAACAATAGGAGGCCTGTTAAACCCAGGCATTCAACATTTCTAGACGCTGCCTCCCGTTTCATCATATAATAATACATATTTTTTCCACCAAGGCTGAACAATCCACAAGTCACAAAGACCGTTGCATCTGTGCTCACGTTTTTTATAACTGTAGCATTGATTTGCTGATCATTTTGCAAAACCTATGCAGTGGGACCGTTACATATCCATGCTACCATTATTAAGAAATGTCACAGTTGGAGATTATTCTTGTTAAAGCTTTGAATACGATCCTACTAGTGGTAGTGTTGTCCTGCTGAGAGCTGGCACATTAATACTCGGTACCACTGGCTGAGATGGTGGGAAGAGACAAAATTGAGCCCTATTCTACTCAGTTCCAGGTCTGAGCTGGGTTGATTAGGAAGGTGCTAATCGGGGAATTCCCAGGAGAGGCAGAGGGAAAATTAGAGTTCATCTGTGTGTTCCCTGGCATCTCTTGCATCTTGTTACAGGAACAAGGGTGACCACCTGGGAGCAGACTATGGATTCGCCCTCTTGGCTGCACGCTCTCAATGGGAAACTTACCCAGAGGTGTACGTGAATGGGATAAAACTAAATTTAAAAACAAAACCTTGATATATTTTGTACTGATTGAGTTTTATATTGTTGAATGAGCTGTGGCACAGGCCAATGCCCCTAAAGCTGCGGGTGTTCCTCAGTGTGTGAAGAGTGAGGCTCTTCGGTTGGCAACTTTTGTGTTTGAAAGGGAAAGGGTGGAGAACACAACTGAAGGGATACCCTGGGAGTTCTAACTTTATGCTTTACGTTCCCCCAGTGGTAAGTTGGCCCAGTGTAGGACCGAGCTCCGCAGTCCAAGAACGATCCATGTTGAACCACCAGTTTGGAATACCAAGATGAAGGGTTCTCTGATATCAACTGATAATTTCAGATTCAGAACCAAAGCTTCAGTTTTTTTTGTAATCAATTTTGTATACTGTTAACTTGCCACAACAACTTGCATTTATATCATGCCTTCAACATTGTAAAACATCCCAAGGTACTTCACAGGAGTGTTATCAAACAAAATTTGACACCGAGCCACATAAGGAGATATTGGAGTAAATGATGTAGGTTTTAAGGAGTGTCTTAAAGGAGGAAAGAGGGGTAGAGAGGCTGTTAGATCCGTGGTTCAGTGGATAAATAATTACACGGATGCTGTACATAAACAAATAACAGGTCTTTACTGGAGGAGGGTGTAAAGTCTGTAAGTTGTGCAGTAAATAACTTCAGAGACTTTAGAAGTACAAACAAAACAGGTCTTTACTATTCAGAGGTCTGGGCGATTTCCGATCTAGTTAACGTATCACAACCCTTATATACTGGTGTGGTCACTATCGGTATTACAGTATACATGAGCCAATAAATAGTGCCACCCTAAAGTAGTGCTCTTAAAGGCGAACGGTCACATTCTATAGTTCCCTTAAAGGTAAACGGTTACATACACAACAGAGGGTAATCTCTAGACTGGGGTACAGAGGCATGCGCACAGCTTATATACCGGTGTGGTTACTGCCGGTACTACAGTATACAGGAGCTGTAAAAAGTAGTTCTGACTTAAAGCACATACACTACAATTTCTCCCTTTTTAGATTAATAATACCCCCTTTAATATTCAAATAACAATTACATTTTTACATGTACATTCAATAACAAAAGTCCATTTATAGATTCAGTCTTTGGGGCGGCTTCCTGACCCTTTCGGGATAGCGCCTTTCCGGAGGTTCTTGTTCTTGGTGCAGAGGCGATTCTGACCCCCTTTCATCGGGTAGTTCATCGGGTTCCACTGCTACTGGGTCTGAAGTAGATACTACCGGTATGTCGGGTTCATCCCCAGGTACTCGAGACATGGGGTTGACGCATTCCTGTGATGCTAAGATCTGATCGACGTGGCGTCTCACAATGTTCTCCCCGACATCCACTGTGTACATTAATGGCCCCTGCCTTGTACATATCGTTCCGGGTTGCCACTTCTCTGTTCGATAGTCCCGGGCCAAGACTGGTTGCCCTACATTGAAGCTTCTCGTTGATGTGCTGGAATTGTTTGTCCTCAACATTTCTTCGCACATTTGGTCTGAGCAAGTCCAGACGAGATCTCAACCTTCGGTTAAAGAACATCATGGCCGGGGTCTGGTTGGGAACTGCATGTGTCGCGTTTCGGTAGACTAATAAGAAATTGTCCATCTTATGCTGTAGTGGAATTTCCTCGTCGCACATGGCCTTTATCGCCTTCTTAAAGGTTTGTACGAACCTCTCAGCCAATCCATTGGTGGCTGGATGATACGGGGCGGATGTGTAATACCTTACCCCATTCCTTTTCATGAATATTTGGAACTTGTCGGACACAAACTGTGGTCCATTATCAGAGCAGATCTGCTCTGGCAACCCGTTTCTGGCAAATATGGTCCGTAGGACTGCAATCGTTTTCTCTGTAGTGGTTGAAGACATCTTTATCACCTGAGGCCACTTTGAATGAGCATCCGCTGCTATTAAGAACATTGAGTCAATGAATGGACCAGCGAAATCAATGTGCACCCATTGCCATGGAGAGGAGGGCCACTCCCATGGGTGTAGAGGGGCATGTGGTGGTGCATTTTGGACCTTCTGGCATCCTAAGCAGCTCTTAGTTAGGTCTTCGATTTGTTGATCGATTCCTGGCCACCACACATAAGCCCTAGCTAGGCTTTTCATTTTCACTCCCCCCAGATGACCTTCATGTAGCTCCTTTAGCACTCTCTCCCTTAACTTGGGTGGAATCACCACTCTGGATCCACACATCACTGTCCCCTGGCATACTGACAGCTGTTCTCTTCTGGATGAGAATGCTGGCAACAGTGAGTCGCCATGTACTGGCCATCCCCTCACCGTCAATTCATATACCCATGACAGCGTCGGATTATTGCGGGTCTCCTCCTCTATATCCGCGTTTGTTACTGGCAATCGTTCAATTATCGACGAATAAAATATCTCGATAGGGTCCACTGCTGGTGCTTCCTCCACAGTAGGCAGTGGCAGGCGCGATAGCCCATCAGCGTTCCCATGCTGTCTCGTGCCTTTATATTCTATTTCATATTGATTCGCCCCTAGAAACAGGGACCATCTTTGTAACGGCTGTGCAGTCATTACTGGCACGCCCTTCTTAGGATTAAAGATGGAGACAAGTGGTTGGTGGTCAGTCAGCAAGGTGAACTTCTGTCCATGCAGATAGTGGTTGAATTTTTTTACTCCCCATACTAGGCTGAGGGCCTCCCTATCAATCTGGGCGTAGTTGCGCTCGGCTGAGGTTAGTGACCGAGATGCAAAGGCTACTGGCCTCTCCAACCCGTCTGGGAATTTGTGCGACAGCACCGCTCCAATGCCGTAGGGTGATGCATCACATGCCAAACGAATTGGTAGTGCTGGGTTGAAATGGGCCAACACCTCTTTTGATGTGATCAATTCTTGACACTTCTGGAAAGCTCGTCTACGTTCGTCATCCCACTTCCATGGTACCCCTGTTTGCAGTAGGGTGTTCAGCGGGTGTAATACCGTAGACAAATTTGGTAAGAACTTGTGGTAATAGTTTACCAGCCCGAGGAATGACCTCAGTTGTGACACATTTTCCGGTGCTGGAGCCTTGACTACTGCCTCTATCTTGTTAGGGGACTTATGTAACCCCTCTTCATCGATGACGTGGCCGCAATACGAGATCTGTTTCTGGAAAAACTCGCACTTGTGGCGATTAGCTCGTAGCCCATATTCCTTTTAATCTGGCGAGCACCTCCTCCAAGTTAGCGAGGTGATCACCGTCATTTTTGCCCGTGACCAAGATGTTGCCCAAATAACACTGGGTCCCTGGAATCCCTTGCAGGACCTGATCCATCGCCCTTTGCCAGATAGCCGGAGCCGAGGCTACTCCAAACACCAGCCGGTTGTATTGATAGAGACCTTTATGGGTGTTGATCGTAAGGTAATATTTCGAAGCTTCTTCTACCTCCATTTGCAAGTACGCCTGGGCTAGATCAATTTTTGTGAAGCGTTTACCGCCAGATAGCGAGGCAAAAATATCCTCAATTCGTGGAAGCGGATATTGCACCGTGTGAAGGACTGGGTTCACTGTCACCTTAAAATCCCCACAGATGCGGACCTTCTTTGGTTCCCCAGGCGTATTACTCAACGACCTCTTCATTACAGGAACGATGGGTGTAGCCCACTCGCTCCAGTCCACTTTGGACAGTAATCATGAACGTTCCAACCCTTCCAGCTCTGCTTCAACCGCTGGCCTGATCGCATAAGGCACTTGTCTGGCCTTCAGAAACTTTGGGCTTGCATTATCCTCTATTTTAATTGTTGCTGTTATTCCTTTTAGTGTTCCTAGTCCCTCCTGGAACACTTCTCTTGTGTCAGTTAGCATTTTTGACAGTCGTCCAGGTATGACGTCGTCATCCTTTTTGGCCTCCACCTGTATGGAATGCCAATCTAAATGTATCTTCCGGATCCATTCACGTCCTAGCAGTGGTGGTCCTCCATTTGGCAATACATATATATCCATTTTAGGTATTTCCTGACCTTTATATGTCACTTTCACCCTTATTTTTCCTTTGGGGTAGACTTTTTGCCCCGTATACGTCTTCAAGACAATCTCTGTAGCTTTCAAGGGTATGTGTGAAAATAGCCGCTTGTAGTCTCTTTGATTTATGACTGTTAGAGCTGACCCTGTGTCCAATTCCATTTCCACTTGGACTCCGTCTATCTTGAGTGTAACCCAGATAGTCTGGCGATCCTCCATTTCGGTTACATTATATAGTTACAGACAACCCAGCTCCTTGCTTCCGGAGTCTGTCACTTTTCTGTTCGTCTGAACCACTGTCCATCACCTGGTGTACCTTTTTGTACTTCTCCTGTGGAGATTTCTTACTGTTGGTTTTCTTCCCAGACCTGCAGACTCTTGCTATGTGTCCTGCTTTCCCACACTGTCTGCACACTTGGTCCTTGAACCAACAATCTTTCTGGTCATGTGTTGTTCTGCCGCAGCGATAGCACTTCCCTGTTCCATAGATCATTTCGTTGGTGCCATATTCTTGCGGTCTCCGTTGTATCTCTGCAGCGCCCCTTGCGGCTGCTTCGTGTGATACTGCCATACTGAAAGCTTTGTCCAGCGTAAGGTCCTTTTCTGATAGAAGCCGTTTCTGGGTTCCTTCACTTTGTAGCCCACACACAAACTTGTCCCTTAATGTGTCTGCTAGTCCCGCTCCAAACTGGCAGTATTTCGATAGCTTGTGCAGTTCCGTTAGGTACTCAGCATTGCTTTCGTCTTTGTGTTGGTTCCTTTTATGGAACTTAAATCGTTCTGCTACCAGCAGCGGTGTGGGGTTTAAGTGGTCCTGTAGGATTTCTACTATGCTTTCAAAATTCTTGTTTACCGGCTTCTCTGGGGTTATTAGATTTTGCAGTAACCCATAAGTTTTTGCACCCATGGAATTTAACAGAACCAGTGCTTTATTAGCATCTGGCACTTCATTCGCCCTGCAGTACACCTCAATACGTTCCACATATGTCGCCCAATCTTCGACTTCATTGTCGAACGTAGAGATATTGCCACGCTTCGGCATCCTTGGTTGTGCGTTAACTATCACCACTGGCGCCTCCCGCGCTTTCCCCCCCCCCCCCCCCTTCTCCGCTGGCACAAAATGGCATCTCCCGCACTTTCCTTCCCGCGCTCGCCCGTCTTCTCCGCTGCGGCTCCTGATCAGCCCGTGATCCCTGGCTGTGCTCTGCGCGTTCTTCTCTTGATATTTGTCGACGCCGCTCAGTTTAGAACCCGGCTGTTTCTTACCCCCTCTCTCTCCAGTTTGCAGTATTTTGCCTCGACGCTGCTCGGTGATCAACCCCCGGCTGCACCCTGCTCTCTTCACCCTCTTTCTTACCCCGTCGATGCTGCCCGGCTCTCTCTCTCTGCCGTCGGTCGGCTCCAGCCGCCGCTGCTCGGGAAGGGTCTGCTCTGGACCTGTCGTCTGTCTCTTACTGCTCGTTGTGGCTGGGGAACCAAGCCTGGCTCTCCACAGCCTCCCCAGTGAAGTTGGATCTCTGCCTGACTGCTGGGTGGTTGCTCGCGGTCGACGCCCGTGTTCCTGGACTCGACTGTTTAAAAATTTTTTTTTTAATGTTGCAGGTAGATTCGCATCAACACTCGTCGCCACTGTTAGATCCGTGGTTCAGTGGATAAATAATTACACGGATGCTGTACATAAACTAATAACAGGTCTTTACTGGAGGAGGGTAATCTCTAGACTGGGGTACAGAGGCATGCGCACAGCTTATATACCGGTGTGCTCACTGCCGGTACTACAGTATACAGGAGCTGTAAAAAGTAGTTCTGACTTAAAGCACTTACACTACAGAGGCGGAGAAGTTTAGGGAGGGCATTCCAGAGCTTAGGGCCTCGGCAGCTGAAGGCATGGCTGCCAATAATGGAGCGAATAAAATCGGGGATGCACAAGAGGCCAGAATTGGAGGAGCGCAAATATCTCGGAGGGTGGTAGGACTGGAGGAGATTACAGAGACATGGAGGGGTGAGGTCATGGAGTGATTTGAAAACAAGGATGAGAATTTTAAAGTCAAGCCGTTGCTTAACTGGGAGCCAATGTAGGTCAGTGAACACGGGGGTTATGGGTGAACTGGACTTGATGCGAGTTGGAACACAAGCAGCAGAGTTTTGGATGACCTTAAGTATAAGGAGGATGGAAGATGGGAGGCCGGCCAGGATAGCATTGGAATAGTCAAGTCTAGAGGTAACAAAGGCATGGATGAGCGTTTCAGCATCAGATGGGCTGAAGTAGGGGTGGAGTCAGGCGATGTTCCGGAGGTGGAAATAGGTGGTCTTAGTGATGGATATGTGGTCGGAAGCTCATCTCGGGGTCAAATTCGACACCAAGGTTACGAACACTCTGGTTCAGCCTCACAGTTGTCAGGGAGAGGGATGGAGTCCGTGCCTAAGGAATGGAGTTTATGGCGGGGACTGAAAACGATGGCTTCGGTCTTCCCAATATTAAGTTGGAGGATATTTCTGCTCCTCCAGTACTAGATGTTGGACAAGCAGTCTGACAATTTAGAGACCATGGAGGGGTGGAGAGAGGTGGGAGAGAGGTAGAGTTAGGTTTCATCAGCACACACAGGGAACCTGACACGGTGTTTTCGGATGATGATGTCAAGGGGCAGCATGTAGATGAGAAATAGGAGGGGGCCAAGGATAGATACCTGGGGGACACCAGAGGTAACAGTGCGGCAGTGGGAAGGGAAGCCATTGCAGGTAATTCTCTGGCTATGACTAGATAGATAAATTTTCTTGATAAATACTAATAGAAAGAAGCTTAAGGGATTAGCAACGTGGTATTACCATCTGCATAGGACAGGATGCGGTGGTCAGAGCCTGCACATTAATTCCTTGATTCTTAAGATGAATGGATTTTTTTTTAAGTGGTTATGAGCTGCACTTAATACAGACGTTAATGAAAATGACCCTCCTGATCCCCCGATGGCCATTGGGTAAATTGACCTGATGTAATTTAAACTATAACATTTACAAGGTCCCATTTTCAGTCTGTGCTAAATTAGCTGATTTCAGCGAGGGCAGCAATTCGGGCACGACAGTTCTCGCAGTGTCCCCAACTAGAGGGAAGAAAATCCAGGCAGACTTCCTATCCTGGTCGCTGGTTAGCAACCCTTGATGCAAGTGCATGTGTTTAGTCAAAGGGTGAGGACGAGAGTGAGCTTTATTGTGATTTTCCCCCATATTCACAGGGCAAGTAAATGACAAATACGCCACATGACAACCTCAGACCCTCCAGATCAAACCAGTAGATATTTGGTGCTGATTGTTAACATAACTTGTATAAAAGGACAATAAATGTTATTAATAAAGGCCCGACCAGTCCCCATCCACCACCACCCTCCTCCGCCTGGCTGAACTTGTTCTCACATTGAACAACTTCTCCTTTGACTCCACTCATTTCCTCCAAATCAAAGGTGTTGCTATGGGTACCCACATGGGTCCTAGCTATGCCTGCCTTTTCGTGGGATATGTGGAACACTCTTTGTTCAGTCCTACTCGGGTCCCCTCCCTCACCTCTTTTTCCGGTACATTGATGACTGTATCGATGCCATTTCCTGCTCTCACCCTGAACTAGAAAATTTCATTCACTTTGCCTCCAATTTCCACCCTTCCCTCACCTTCACATGGTCCATCCCCGACTCTTCCCTTCCCTTCCTCGACTTCTCCGTCTCCATTTCTGGGGATAGGTTATTGACCAACATTCACTACAAGCCCACTGACTCCCACAGCTACCTGGACTACACTTCCTCCCACCCCGCCTCCTGTAAGGACTCTATTCCATTCTTCCAGTTTCTCCGTCTCCGCCGCATCTGCTCCGACGATGCCACCTTCCACACCAGTGCTTCCGACATGTCTTCCTTTTTCCTCAACTGAGGATTCCCCTCTACCGTGGTTGACATGGTCCTCGACCGTGTCCGTTCTATCTCCCGCACTTCTGCCCTCACCCCTACCCCTCCATCCCGGAACCACGATAGGGTTCCCCTTGTCCTCACCTTTCACCCCACCAGCCTCCACATTCAACAGATCATCCTCCGCCATTTCCGCCACCTCCAACGTGATCCCACCACCAAACGCATCTTCCCCTCCCCTTTCAGCATTCCGTAGGGACTGCTCCCTCCGAGACACCCTAGTCCACTCCTCTATCACCCCCAGCACCCCTTCCCCTTTGCCCAGCACTTTCCCGTGCAAGCGCAGGAGATGCAACACCTGCCCTTATACCTCCCCCCTTCCCACTGTCCAGGGCCCCAAACACCCCTTCCAGGTGAAACAGCGATTTACTTGTACTTCTTGCAATCTAGTATACTGTATTCGCTGCTCACGATGTGGTCTCCTCTACATTGGGGAGACCAAATACAGATTGGGTGACCGCTTTGCAGAACACGTCCGTTCAGTCCGTAAGGATGACCCCGAGCTTCCGGTCGCCTGTCATTTTAATTCACCGCTCCATTCCCACTCGGACCTCACTGTCCTTGGCCTCTTGTATTGTTCCACGGAAACCCAGCGTAAGCTCGAGGAACAGCACCTCATCTTCCGATTAGGCGCTTTACAGTCTTCCGGACTCAATATCGAGTTCAACAATTTCAGATCATAACCTCGGCCCCCACTACATTTTTACTTATATTTTTTATCCACACCTTTGTTTTGGCCCTCCCCCCCACCCCCCCTTTTTTTTTCTCTCCAACATGGCAGCTGTCTCCCATTCTGCCAGCGCATTTCAAGAGCCGTCTTTTGTCTCCACTAGTCCTATCACCATCTCGTCTCGTTTTGAATACCTCTTAATGTCTCTTCACTTCTCTTTTGTTCTTTCCCAGTCCCCAAACTGGCCTTTTAATCTGTTTCATTTCCTGTGCCTTTTCAGTCTTGACGAAGGGTTTCGACCTGAAACATTGACTCTATTTCTCTCTCCACGGATGTTGCCTGGCCTGCTGAGTTTTTCCAGCATTTTCTGTTGTTATTTTGGATTTCCAGCATCTGCAGTATTTTGCTATCGAATAAATTTTGCTTAGCTTTTCAACAGGTGCATTGAATTGAGAGAATACTTGTCTTTGCCGTGATTAATATCAAGTGTTGCTACATTAGTAGATTATTTCCCAAAAGCTTTGCTTAAATCTGAGTAGAACGCAAGATGGCAAACCATGTAAATCATATAGTCTTCTAGATTGTGCCTAGTTGGAAATTGCTTGGGTTTATTCCTACAATTTCTCCCCCATAGCTAGTCCCTGTTGGTGGAGGAACCTTAATACAGAGCCTAAGTATCTTCCCCCACAATGCCTGGCGGAAGTAAGTCCGAGGCCAAACATCCAAGACCGCTGTGGTTCATTTGATGGTATTCACTAAGGGCAGGGAGCAGTTTGTCCACCATCCAGGTTGGGGAATAGTGTATGGCATGGGGTTGAGGAAGGGAGAGGGCATATGGCTACTTAAGACTGAGCCATTTGTACTGCTGAACAAGTGTTACAAGATTCAAACCCGCCCAAGTGATATAAATAGTTAATATGAATAATTAGGTTGTCAGTTGTTTATAGTCTATTATAGTTTTTATTATAGTTTCAATTTTTCAAGTCTCTGGCCAAATGCAGACATGCCTGTGACTTCTCATCAGTGTCTACTGCCTGTTTGGAAACTGCTAAGCTGTTCTCTATAATGGAGATCCCGCCAAGAGGTCCTGCTAGTATGACTCCCACAAATGTACTTTTTACCAAATGTATGTGAATTGTTTGATTCTGGCATTCTGGAGACTACCCTTGTACCTAAGAAATCTACTTGATACGCAGCTCTGCAGTCAGAAGCTGCCAGAATCGGAAAATAATGACAAGCTTTCTGTCATTCTTTAGATCTGCATATTAAGTGCTTCAAAAGATCTTTGTTACTTTGATTTTTGTTAGAACTAAGAACTTCATTGTTATTTTTAATTAATTGATTTTTTTCTTGCTTCTGTATAATTTGAAAATAAGTACAAATCAGTAGCTTTAGTCTGAGCTATGTGTTCTGTCAGTGTTATGTTTGATGCTGGTTTGGAGAGATCTGGAGTGCACGGTGACTAGGTTCTGATGCAAGGGTTCCTAGTTTGCCTCGTGGCAATGCTATACCAGATATATTCTGCATTATATCAAGTTTTCGTTCATAGGAAGCAGAGGCTTGCCTACAGAAGCTGATTTTTGTGGAGAGCATAAAGAAGAAGGAAGGAGTGCAAATTGTAACTGGAGGAATGTGAAATAAGTTTGTTTGCTATTTTGCTGTTAAACAGTGGCTCTTGTACAGATAAGGCTTGTTGCAATTTTTCATCCAGCACTGAGCCACTCATAATATCACCCACACAGAAAAAGCTACAATGACTATATGATTCCTACTCGCTGCACAGCCATTAACTGTTTTGGGAGCCCATTAGTAACTTTTGTCACAGCGCTTGATACTGCTGACTGGCAGGCAAATGAGAACCATCAATATAACAAGCTTGATGATTTATTGAAAAAACATCTCAAAGTTGTCTCTATCCCTTTTTTAAAAAAAAAGGCTATTAATGCACAATCTTCTATCAAAAGAAAAATAAAGCTATCTGGTGTCCGTCATCTGCCCAAAGCAGTAAATGGCTACATTAAGGTGAATGGAAATGAAACAGCCTCTTAGAAATTACTTTCTATTAGTATAGGCTTCACAAAATGAGGACAGTTTTGAATGAGAGAAGTATTTAAATTTTCTTCACAGGATATGGGGATCGGGCAGGAAAGTGGAGTTGAGGCCGAAGATCAGCCATGATCTTATTCAATGTTCTTGTGCTCTTATCATTACTGTGCCCCTGCTTCTCCCATAGACTTTTGACAAACTCCTCACAAAAATGCCAGACCTGCTTGTAGCCTGAACTAATGTCAAAATGGTTACATTGCAAGATGCTACAGACTGGATCCTGCCTGCTGTTTTTTTTTTATGTGTCTGCCTAACCCGAGATGGAATTGTAAGCTGTTGCTGCCATTAATAAGGGTGTTTATTTTAGATTTAAATTCATCCAGTGAGAACAGACTGTGACAGTCAAGGCTTTCTCTCATTCCTCTGTCTTGTGTATTTAAATTGCCACTATCCATTCAAAAAAAAAGTTCAGCAAACATTCTTTTGCTGAAAAGTGAGAAGAGCAACATACTATTTTTGTCATTAGTGCAAGTGTCACAATGATGCATGTGATGGGATTCATGTCATCTGGTAGAATCTTTTTAAAAACATGGAAAAATGTATGCCAAATACTTACCCATGAAGATTAGTGCCCCTTTAAGGAGCCCACTAACAAGTTTTATTAAATGCATGCCTCATTCTATAATTTTTAAACCTATTAAATTATGATTAAAAGGTTATTTTTGCCTTCCTACATCACGCTTCGTGGGAGTAATTGATGTTAAACAATTAAATGAATATTATTGCCAAAATCTCTCTCAACCTTTACAGTATTTGACTAATGGTTATTCATGATTTCTTTCATTTTGATTCTTGGCTGGAACTCTGGGCTAAGATGACTGTCAATCCTGTCCGGTTGTTCCTGTTTTAAATAAGGTTCTTGTTTTAAATTGTATTAGAATTCAAGAGGGAATGAGATGCAGTCTTGTATCCGCATTTCATGGAGACCCAGTTTGTTTTCAATTCATTGTTGACTCGTGAGAATTTTTTAAAGCAAGTCCAAGTACACAAAAAATGACATTTCCACAGAGCTCCCGATACATAAAACAAAATGTGAGACCCTCTCGTTATCAGCCCCTAATTTCCCCCTTACTCTCCCTCTCCCAAAGCTTGAAAACTTGGAAATTTCAGCTCTTTAAAGTTGCTGGGTTTGGAATACTGGCAAAGACTGCTTCTTGACTGACCAAGGAACTTTAAAGAATTGCAGTCCTAAGCTGCTGAATTCAGCTTTACACATGGAACTAGCAGGCTGAATCAAAGGAGCTTCTAGGCTGCATTTGACCCACGGGCAGTGTCTTGGATACTCCCTTCCTACTGGATTGATAGGCCAATTCAAAGTGAAATAATCAAGAAAAACAATTCCTACAAAGCCTGTAGGGTGGGGGGAAACTACCAGGAAAAAGACAAGCACCTCCAGATATTTTAAAGTGATGATCCTAGGAGAAAAGAGGGATCTAAAAATGGGCATAAATGGAAACCTAAAGAAACAATAAAACATTCTTCCAGTATAACAATACCAAAAGAGTTATCAAAGGAGACTTGATGTCTCTCTTCAGGATACAAACAGGGTTAAAACTAAGAATAAACTAAAAATAGTTAATGGCCCAGAAATTCGGGTTGGGGGCTTCCCGCGGGTGCAAGCCCCCGACCTGCACTTACCTTGCGTGCCGGCCATTGAGCTGTAGGGCCCCGTGGAATTCCAATCCGGGGCCTGGTCCAGCTGCCGGCGTGCAGTGCTTGCGTATCCCAGGGGCGCAGTTAGTTCGATGTGGGCCATGGGGAGCCAATCGGAGCAGGGAATGCTCCATTCATAAGTCTTGACAGGAAGTGCTGTCAAGACTTATAAATACTACGGCCCCAAAATAGCACTAAACCTTCAAATAATTTTTTTTTTTTAAATCACATTTTTTAAATAAACTATAAATTACATGAAATAACTATTTTTAACTAATTTAAATTAAAAAAAAAAACTAATTTTATATTCTAACGGGGCTAAAAATAAACTTACCTTGCTTTAAAGTATTTAAAAATAATAAACCTGTGGAAAAAATGTTTTAATTTTAATTAATTCTCCACTTACCTTGTAAAAAGCAGGCCTTACGCCTGCTTTTTAAATTTCTAAATTCTGCAGACTTACCCTCATGGAAAAACCTGTATAAAAAAAAAAAAAAAAAAAAACCTAAGTTTGATGCGCATGCGCAGCCTCCCCCACGCATGCGTTCGACCTCTGAACCCCTGCTTTCAGAGGAACGGAAGTGCCGGTTTCCCGCGCATGCACAGTGCATGCAGGAAACCGGCACTTCCATCGGGCCTACGGGTGTGTAACCCGTGCATACTCACCTGTGGAGACCCGAATTTCTGGGCCAATATACTAAATGATTGCTTCCTGGAAGTACTCACTAGAGTAGACACAGCAGCATGTCACTCATCATCAAAGGTTCTACAACTAAACTTGATAACATGTACATCACTTGCAACCAGGTCCTTGGAATATCAGTAAATCCCCAGGGACAGGCATACCAAGGGCACAAAGTGACATCAGGGCTGAAATCTGTGAAGTGCTGACAGTTATCATGAGGTATTCGGTAAATACAGGGAGGTCTCACTGGTTTGGAAACAAACCAACATGATGGGTATTTCCAAAAAAACGACATAACAAACTGAGGTGACTACAGACCTATAATTCTTGCAACAATAACTGGCAAAAATAAATAACCTAGTAAGCAGCAATCAATGTGGCTTGATAAGGGAGAAATGTTTTGAAGTTATATCCTCAAAGAACCTATTGGAGTTCTTTGAAGATGTAACTAGTGGAGTAGACAAGGGAACCGGTCGATGTGGTGTATTTGGATTTTCAGAAGGCCTTCGATAAGGTCCCACATAAGAGGTTGGTGAACAAAATTAGGGCACATGGAATTGGGGGTAATATACTAGCATGGATTGAGAATTGGTTAACAGACAGAAAACAAAGAGTAGGGATAAACAGGTCTTTTTTAGGATGGCAGGCTGTGACTAGTGGGGTACCGCAAGGATCGGTGCTTGGGTCCCAGCTATTCACAATCTATATCAATGATTTGGATGAGGGGACTAAATGTAACATTTCCAAATTTGCTGATGATACAAAGCTAGGTGGCAGTTGTGAAGAGGCTTCAAGGGGATCTCGACAGGCTCAGTGAGTGGGCGAGAACATGGCAGATGGAATATAATGTGGATAAATGTGAAGTTATCCACTTTGGTAGAAAAAACAAAGGCAGAGTATTTCCTAAATGGTGAAAGATTGGGGAATGCAGATGCTCAAAGGGACCTGGGTGTCCTTGTACATGAGTCACTGAAAGTGAATGTGCAGGTGCAGCAAGCCATTAGGAAGGCACATGGTATGCTGGCCTTCATTACAAGAGGATTTGAGTACAGGAGTAAAGAAGTCTTACTCCAATTATTGGTGAGACCACGCCTGGAGTACTGTGTACAATTTTGCCCTCCGTACCTAAGGAAGGATATACTTGCCATAGAGGGAGTGCAACGAAGGTTCACGAGACTGATTCCTGGCATGGCGGGACTGTCGTATGAGAAGAGATTGAGTAAACTAGGCCTGTATTCTCTTGAATTCAGAAGAATGAGAGGGGATCTCATTGAAGCATACAAAATTATTACAGGGCTTGATGGGGTGGATGCTGGGAAAATGCTTCCCTTGTCTGGGAAGTCTAGAACCAGGGGCCACAGCCTCAAGATAAAGGGTAAGCCATTCAGGACTGAGATGAGAAGAAATTTCTTCACACAGAGGGTGGTGAATCTTTGGAATTCTCTACCCCAGAGGGCTGTGGAGGCTCAGTCATTGGGTATATTCAAAAGAGAAGTCGATAGATTTCTGACTAGTAAGGGCATCAAGGGATATGGCGATAGGGCCGGTGAATGGAGTTGAGGCAGAAGATCAGCCATGATTTCATTGAATGGTGGAGCAGGCTCGAAGGGCCGAATGGCCTACTCCTGCTCCTATTTCTTATGTTCTTATGTTTGAACAATCTTGACTTTTTTGAATAAGTGACGACACAAGTGGATATTGATATAGTATATGTAGACTCCCAGGAATCCTTTGAATAGTTACTTCTTGATGGGCTGCTATGTAAACTTAAGACAATGGGTATCTGAGGTTAAACTTTGGGGGAATAAGGAATTGGATGAAAGAGAGGAAGCAGCAGGTACCAGTTGGGGGAGTGATGTTAACTGCTGTGATGCACTTAGTGAAGTGCCCCAGAGGTCAGCATTCGAACCTTTACTGTTTCTAAACAACAACAACTTTCATTTATATAGCACCTTTAATGTAGAGGCAGAGAGTTTTGTGGAGGGAATTTCAGAGTTTAGGGTCTGGGCAGGTAAAGGCACGGCTGCTAATGGTGGAGTGATGAAAATCAGGGATGTGCAAGAGGCCAGAATTGGAGAAGCACAGAGATCTCTGAGGGTTGTAGGGCTGGAGGAAGTTAGAGATCAGGAGGAGTGAGGCCATGGAGAGATTTGAAAACAAGGATGAGAATTTTAAGATTGAGGTGTGAAAAAACTATGTAAGCTATTTGGATTCAGAAATAAAATGCAAGTTGGTTCAATTTGCTGATGATCCTAAACTTGGGGGATAGCCTAGACTAATGAAGCAGTCAAGGAACTACAAAGTGACCAAAACAAAATATTGTATTGGTAGAACTATGAAATTCAATACAGATAAGTGTTGAGTGTTACCCATTGGGAGAACAATGGGAGATGCACTCAACATTGATGGTGTCTAGTCGCCACAGAACAGCAAACTGACAAAGCAAACAGAATGCTGGGCTATTTTGCTGGAGGCAGTTACACTGTCAAGGAACTACAGAGTGACCAAAACAAAAGTTCTCTGGTCTAGTTGTCTGGTCCAGCCCTACCTTGAATATTACATTTAGCACAAGAGAAACATCCAGGCCCTGAAAGTGGTACAGAGAAGGACAATGAGTTCAATCCCCAGTGTTATGAGGCAAATAAGAGATCTTAAATATGCAAAGACACTAAGTGGAGTAGGAAAAATTAATACACAGCATTATTTCAAGTTAAAACACAATTGCAGGACAAGGAGACATGGATACAAACTGGTAAAAGGCATGTCCAGGACTGTTGTCAAGAAACACTTTTTCACACAATGTGTGATTAGCACCTGGAATGTTTTTTTTTAAAGTGGGATTGTGGAGGCAAAAGCTCTGGAGTTTTAGATGAAAAGAACCCTCTACTCAAAAGGCCACTAGATGCTGTATTGGAGGACTGTAGGTTTCTGAGGAAGGATAAACTAGATGGGATGAATGGCCTTTTAGATCTGCCCTTGCCTTTGATTGTTTCTGTGCTATTGGATCTTGGGTTCATTGTGCAGAATAGCAGACTAGGGCTGAAATGCAAAAATGATTGGATGAATATTCTGGAGATTGGCTTGAACACCTTTGGAGATTAAGGAGTAGTTATGTAGAACTTTCCTCCTGGAAATTAAACAGATAGGGTTGACTCCATGGTAAGGAAGATTGTACATGATTGTGGAAGAAAAATGCTTGATCGGCCTTTTATCATTGCATGCTTTCTTACATCCTTAGAAGTGCTTTGGTGGGTTTGGAGAGACCTTCTATAGGCAGTTTTAAACCTGGGGGAGGATGTGATGAAATATTCCATTCATCACTCATTGGTATTCTCTGCCTGTGACTGTGGTTGGTTTCAGTTTCATTTCCCTTACCTCAGTTCCGTTTCCTCACCATTGTATTGTACTGTGTGTAGGGCTCCGCCCATACCTGGCCCCTATGTAAGCTGGCCCAGCCTGCATCACATCCAGTACGGCAGACCTCTGGATGGAAGATACCTCTCCTCTGTGTGTTACCTTCTAAGTCAATAAAAGCCTTGTTTTGTTTCGCTAACATCGAGTCTCGGATTTATTGAGGCACATCAGAGGATTTGATGAAGAACTCTGAATTATGTCTATATACTGATTATTCTAATCACTTCTTCATAATTTTAAAACAATTACTTCAGAGAAACAGTGCTTAAAGTCCATGGGTGCAATTCCTGACATTTTAAAAATAAAAAGCCATCATGGTTGCTACCTCTATTGTGAGATATATGCAAAAGGCTTGTTTGTGCCAGTATTTAATAGGCTTCCCCCTCGTACACTATTAATAAGCATTTCTTCATGTGTGTTGCCAGCACCAATGCTAATAACTAGCACTTGTATAGATGGAAAATGAGGCAACAAATAAAAGCAAATAAAAGAAAACATCTATGAAAACAATGATCTGTTTGATAACAGTGAGGCAGCCCTTAGTCTCTGGGATTTGAGAATGTGTAGTAAAAGACTTTACCAAGTGAATTTGTGGTGCTATGTGGCAAGAACCAAGTTCTTTTTCAATCAACGAATCCTTTAATTTTCTTTCTTCTTGTTGGAAACCAAACATACAGCGAGCTCTCCCACTGAGCTATGTTGACCAGGTTCAGTTAAAACATATAGGCCTAGAAATTTGGTGGCGCCCGGTTTGGGGCACCAGTCTCTCCTGGGCGCCGGAAGTACCGCCCCGGACGGAGCCGCGAGCGCCAGCTGGAAATTCAGTTTCAGCGCCCCAAATGGAAGTGGGGCGCTGCTCGAGGCACCCCGCATCCCGCTTGGGGCGCTGCAACTGAAAATCGCAGCGCAACGTGCCGCAGCGCGATCGGAAATCGCGAGTGCCGGCAAAAGAGCCCGGCACCGAGGAGAAGTGCCGGGCTCTTGGGACACAGCCGGCACAACGCGGGGTGGGGGGGGGTGCTCAGAAGGCCAGGGACGGCGGCGCGAGGAGGTGGCCGCCCCGCACCTCCCCTTTTAATTAGCGCCTCTACCGCTGCGACCGGCGTTCCAGCGGGGGGCGCTACCAAATATCGCGATCGGGGCGGTAGCGGGGCGCTGCGCACACCGATGACGTCATCGGTGGCGGCGCAGCGCTACAGGCTAACGCCGCCATTAGTGCCCCCTCTAAATTTCGTGGGAGGCATGGCCAGTGGTGCTAAACCCACTAAGTGCCCTCTTTGGGCGCTAACTGGTGGCGCAGCCGACTGAATTTCTAGGCCATATTATTACAGTACATGCTTACTAAGGTCTGCTGAAAAGAATGTTTCTGGGTAGCCTCAGTTCTTTGTATAGCTTGCTCTGAAAGCTCTGTGATAATATCACCCCAATGACCATCAAGAAGAGCTTATGCAGCAGCAGATTGTATTTTTGAGTCCCTGGACAGGACCACTGAGGCGATTGTAGTACTTGCTGCTAGAGATCAGCTAGCTCAGCACAAACCGCGATTGAGCCAGAGAACTTCCTGGTCTTTAGATTTTTTTTTATGCACCAGTCAATGCAGTGGTTTTATTCCATCACTAATTATGCTGCTTCCCTCCTGCAGTAAGGAGAGAGTTCACCAGACAATAATGCCCATCAAAATGATGATGTGCCAACCAACAGCAGTAAAGGAATTAGTTCAAAACATACCTCATTTGAGCACTGTGATATCTGTCCTTTTATATAATAACAACAGCGAGTCAGCAGCAGAACAGTCTCTACATTCTGGGATTTAAGAATTCATTGCTGGCACTGGAGAAGTGAAACAGACAGGAGCCATAGGGATTTGCATTGTAACCCAGGGAGCCATGTGACGTCGTGGTATAGTAACCTGTTATGGCAGACTCAGCTCTGATAAATGACATTCAGAGCAGGCTTAGGCTGTGAATGGTTGATGGAATTAATTCAACAGGTACTTAACTGTTGCAAATAGATGCACTAAGATGTAATTGGATTGCTTTTACAAGTTGGCTGGCCTTGGTAAATGGGATTAGCAGGTGCAGTTATCAGTCATTTGCTGCTCCTGGTCTCTGGTTAATCTGCTGGCATGATAGTCAGCATTCACAATGAACCACTTGTTCAATAGCCAGAAATTATCCTGCCCCCCTGCCGTATAACTTGCCATGTGATGGTTGCATCAACAAAGGAAACGCCAGTGCTCATCGAACACAACCCGATGAGCACAACGGACAACATTTTCCAAGTGGCACCTGTTGTGTATGTACCTTTAAGGGAATAACTGGTCTCGGACTGCAGTACCGGCAGTGACCACCCCTGTATAAAAGGCCCTAGCAGGCTTCTGTAGTTTCAGTTTCCAGGTTGTCTCCATTCAGTAAAGACTTGTTATAATCAACTCCTGCAGTCCGTGTCTCAATTATACACGGACATAATACTGGCGACGAGTAAGAAACGAACTTACCTGCAACTCGGCAACACCTCAGACGACGTTATTGAAGGTCGGAGCCAGAAGAAAGAAAAAAAAAATAATCCAAAGAAACTCGAGAAACGGGCGTCGACCGTGGGCAACCGCCCTCCAAATTATCGCATTGAAAAGTTGCAGGAGAGACTGTCGAGTGCAAGGCTTGGTTCTCCAGTCTGTGGTTTCCCAGCTAATCGGGCTGGAGGCAGGTAGTGCACTGATCCTTCCTGGGCTGCAGCGGGCTAGAGCTCGATCGGGTGGCTCTGCAACGGGGCCGGGCGGCGAGTCGGGAAGCAAAGGGAGAGAGAGAGGGTGGAGCACACAGGACGCGGCCGGTGCTTCGAAGCCGGGCAGCGTTCGGACCTAAGAAGAGGGAGGGAAGTGTCCCAGAGGGTCCGCTCCATGACGGGAACGGTTCTTCAATTAACGGAGCAAATATTGAAGCGCGATAGAAAAATAAAAATACCGCAGAGAGCGGCGTTGGCAGCAGCGATCGGGGAGGCGCGAAGACCATAGGGCGTCGTCATTACAGGATAGTAAAATAAATATAATCACCAGCAACAGCGTTGGCAGCAGCGGCGGGAAAGCACGGGAGGCGCCACCTTAACTCGGCGGGGAAGAAGGAAAAGCGCGGGAGGCGCCATCTTAGATTTTCACGATGCCAAAGACTGGCGATATCACTGCCTTCGATAATGCAATAGAAGACTGGACCACGTATGTGGAAAGAGTCGAGGTATATTGCGAGGCAAACAAAATAGCCTTTGAGAAAAAGGCATCGCTTTTGCTAAACTTAATGGGCGCAAGAACGTACGGCCTATTGCGGGACCTGATTACTCCAGCCAAACCAAAGGCGAAGAGTTTCAACGAAATTGTTGCTATCCTACAAGAACACCTAAATCCGACACCGCTGCTGATAGCAGAAAGATTTAAATTCCACAGGATAAATCCGCATAAAGATGAGAGCAATGCTGATTACCTTATGGAACTACGCAAGCTATCAAAGCACTGCCAGTTCGGAGCAGGACTGGCAGATACCTTACGGGACAAATTTGTCTGTGGACTCCTGAGTGAAGGAACCCAGAAGAGGTTACTCTCAGAGAAAGAGCTGACGCTAGATAAGGCTTTCAGCGTGGCAGTATCGTACGAAGCAGCAGCAAGGGGAGCTGCGGAAATACAACAAAAGCCACAGGAATACGGCACCCATGAAATGACACGACACTCTCCTGGGTCTATGATTTAACGGTGAAGGGATGGCCAGCACATGGTGAACCACTGCTGCCAGCATTCTCGCCGAGAAGAGAACAGCTGTCAGTGTGCAGAGGAACCTTGATGTGTGGATCCAGAGTAGTAATTCCACCCAAATTGAAGGATAGAGTGCTCAATGAGCTTCATGAGGGTCATCTGGGAGGGGTAAAAATGAAGAACTTAGCCAGAGCGTTTGTGTGGTGGCCGGGAATCGATAGAGAAATCAAAGAGATGACCAAGAGCTGTACAGGATGCCAGAAGGTCCAAAACGCCCCACCACAAGCCCCTCTACATCCATGGGAGTGGCCCTCATCTCCATGGCAAAGGGTGCACATTGTTTTTGCTGGTCCCTTTATGGACTCGATGTTTTTAATTGCGGTGGATGCACATTCAAAGTGGCCAGAGGTAATAAAAATGTCCTCAACCACCACAGAAAAAACTATCACAGTCTTACGAACCATATTCGCCAGGAATGGGCTGCCTGAACAGATTTGCTCCGACAATGGACCACAGTTTGAGTCTGAAGAGTTCCGGAGGTTCTTAAAGAACAATGGTGTTAAGCATTACACATCCGCCCCAAATCATCCGGCCACTAATGGATTGGCCGAGAGGTTCGTTCAAACATTCAAGAAGGCTATCAAGGCAATGTGTAATGAAGATATACCCCTACAGCACAAGGTGGATAACTTCTTGTTTGCCTACCGGAATGCGACACATGCAGTTACCAACCAAACTCCAGCCATGATGTTCTTCAATCGAAGACTACGATGCCGCTTGGATTTGGTTAAGCCAAACGTCAGAAGAGATGTGGAGAACAGGCAGTTTCAGAATATGAATGAAAGGCCGACCAGGAGTTTTAAGATAGGTAACCAGTTTTGGCCCGGGACTACCGCACAGAGAAATGGCAACCAGGAACGATCTGCACATGGCAAGGACCTCTAATGTATACCGTGGACGTTGGGGAGAGCATTGTAAGACGCCATGCTGACCAGAATCTAGAGTCACTGGAAAACGTCAACTCCACACCACGATCTGATACACCTGACGATGAAACCGAAGCACCAATTGCATCTACCGCAGAATCGGTGATATTGGAAGCAGACGAACCAAACAACGACATTGACCCCGACTCAACCTTGCCAGAAGAACCTGATATCCCAAAGAGGCGTTATCCAGACAGAATCAGGAAGCCTCCTCAAAGACTGAACTTATAATTGCTTAACTTCAACCAATGTATCTAGCAACTGTAATTGTAATTAGTTATTATTTAGTTGTTAAATGAATGTTATGTACTGTTTATCTAAAAGGGGAGGAATTGTTGTGTATGTACCTTTAAGGGAATAACTGGTCTCAGACTGCAGTACCGGTAGTGGCCACCCCTGTATAAAAGGCCCTAGCAGGCTTCTGTAGTTTCAGTTTCCAGGTTGTCTCCATTCAGTAAAGACTTGTTATAATCAACTCCTGCAGTCCGTGTCTCAATTATACACGGACATAATAGCACCATTCAGTATTTTAAAAGGAGTTGTTTCCATATAATGAATGAGACAGATGTGAGTGCTCGGGAATGAAATTAGTTGCCCCCTCATGCACTTTTAGCAGTGCCAGGCTATTAATAACAGGATTTAACGTGGACATAAAAGACCCCACGGCACTATATCGAAGAAGAGCAGAGGCGTTATCCCCAGTGTCCGGGCCAATATTTCTCCCTCAATCAACATTACGAAAAACAGATTATCTGGTCATTATCACATTGCTGTTTGTGGGAGCTTGCTTTGTGGAGACCATCCGTGGCTGCCTCAGCTTCTTCTGTCTTCTCCTACTCCCCAGCCTTTACCTTTCCCAGCCCTCCTTCCAAATCAGCTTCCACTCCCTACAATCTATAGCTTCTTGCCCATCTCCTCCTCAGTTGTTAGTAAATTCATCTCCTCCATGAAAGCTGTACTGTTGACTTTCTTGTGACTCAGCTCCCGATGATCCAAACTATCTTTTTTGACCTCCCACTTGTGGATGATGTTGATCTTTGCTGGTCCTCTGGTACTGTCTTCACTCCTTTGAAAACCACTTCTCATCCCTATGTTTTCTTAACTACTAGTCCAACCTATCCTTTTTCTTCAAAGTTTTTGAATGCTTTGTGGCCAATCAATTATACAATCACTTCTCTCACCATTCCATGCTCAATCCCTCCGGTCTAGTTCCTGACCTGCACACAGTCCTAACTGCCCTGGCCAAAGTCACCAATGACATCCTGTATGACCGTGATTGTGGCTGGTTGTCTCTCCCTGTCATCCTTTTACTTCTCTGCTGCCCTTGTCACTGTTTACCACTCCAATTGGCTCCACCAAGTTCCATATCCATGCATCTCCTATCTCCTGGCTCCACTCATGTCTGTCCCAACACACTTGCTGCAATTCCTCAAACAATTTCTCTTTCTGTAGCTGCATAGTCACAACCATTGTGCCCAGGACACCACCCGTGGTCCCCTCTGCATTCATAAATTAAATGTTGTCCCTCAGCAAAATCATCAGCAAGCTGCCACCTGTATATTTAGAACAACTAACTCTATTTTTGCACCATTAACTCCAAGGCTGTTGCTACCCTTTCTAACATCTGTTGAACATCAAGTCCAGAATTAATTCAAATTTTCTCCAGCTCCGTGTCACCAAAACCCTCCTTCAGTTCCTTCCAGCACCTGCGTGCCTCTGGCTTTAACTCCATAAGCAGCTAAGTTCGATGATGTGCAACTCTGTTGTGCAGTTCAGCTCTGTGCTGAGCTCCTTATCTCCCATCCAGTCCATTACCAAGAATGCATTCTTGTGAGTAATATTCTGGAGCTACACTGCCATCTTTCCCCCACTGCCTAATCCATGAGGATTGACTTCTGTAATTCATTCCTCCCTGGCTTCCTTGCTTCCACCCTTCAAAATCTTGAAATAATCCACAACTCCATAGTCCATGTCCTCTCTGGTGCAAAGTCCTTGAGATCCATCACCCCAAACATTGCCAATTTCCACTAGCTATCTATGCCCCAGTGAATCATTTTCATGATTCTCTTGCTTGTTTTCAATTTCCTTCATGACTTCATCGCATCCTAAGAGTGACTACCCTCAGCCATATATCACTGTCCTCACCCCTCACTCTTTGTTGCTGGATTACAGCTTGTTCCTCACTCCCACGACGACTCTATTGGAGATGGAGTCATTATGGTTCTGCCCCCTGGAATTCCTCCTCCGTCTGCTTGGTGTTTATCTCTCTGCCCTGTGAAGTGCAGGCAGTCAGAAATGTGCCTTTATGTGAGGACTATGCTATAAATATTTGTTGTCTGTCCTGCACTATATAAGGGCAAGTGATTAATGATATACTCTCCCTTTTAGATTTTGAGTTAGTACCAGTCTCCCTGATTCGCATACTTCACTAGGCAGTGCCTCGTATTAAGGGCTGTGCACACTTTTTATGGGTTCATGTGCAATTCCTGAGGAAGGAATGTTTGTACATGTGAGAGCACACTGGACCCTTCTGTTTATAAGTATTAACATAATATTCAATCATCTTATAAATACTTTATTTGTTAATTTAAAAAATCTATATTTTCCTAATTTTGGGGATGGGTGGTAATGAATGCCAGAAATTGCAGCCTAGTCATTGCTCACTGTCATGCTGAGGCACCTTAGCACTGTCTGGTTTGAGTGAACCACTGAAGCGGAAGGGATTCGAAAATTAGCATTTCTAACCTTTTTAGAGAAATATTGATTCTAGATTTGTTTTCCTTTTTGAAAAAAAAACAATAGAGCAGCTAATATGCTACTGGGTGTACACTGTAGGTCACCAAATAGTGTGAAGGAGAGAGAGGAGCAAATTTGCAGGCAAATTAAAGAAAGATGCAAGAACTAGAGTAGTGATAATGAGGGACTTCAATTACCCCAAAATAGACTGGGATAGTAACAGTGTAAAGGACAAAGAGGGGGAGGAATTCTTAAAATGTGCACAAGAGAACTTTCTTGATTAGCATGTTTCTAGCCCCATGAGGAAGGAAGCAGTGCTGGATCTAGTTCTGGGGAATGAAGTGGGGGAAGAGGAGTATGTTTCAGTGGGGGAGTATTTGGGGAACAGTAATTTTATCATTAGGTTTAGAATAGTTATGGAAAAGGACAAGGAACAATCAAACCTAAAAATACTTAACTGGAGGAGGGCTAATTTCAATGTGTTAAGGGGGATCTTGCCCATGTGGATTAGAATCAAAAATTGACAGGCAAAACAATAATTGAACAATGAGATGGCACAAATACAGAGTAGACACATTCCCATAAGGGCAACGGTAGCGCATTGGAAATGTCACTGGGCTAGCAATCCAGAGGCCTGCGCTAATGATCCAGAGACGCGAGTTCAAATTCCACCACGGCAGCTGGGGAATTCTGTTACCAGTAATTATTCCAGAATTATTTAATTATCAGTAATGGTAACCATTAAACTATCGGATTGTCATAAAACCCATCTGGTTCACTAGTGTCCTTTAGGGAAGGAAATCTGCCGTTCTTACATGGTCTGGCCTATATGTGACTCCAGACCCACGACAATGACTCTTAACTGCCCTCTGAAATGGCCCAGCAAGCAACTCAGTTGGGACAAACCGCTACGAAAAACAATAAAAAGAATGAAACCAGATGGACCACCCGGCATTGACCTCGGCACCAGCTACGGACATGGCAATGGCACACCCAGCTCAGTCGACCCTGCACACCAACATCTGAGGACTTGTGCCAAAATTGGGAGAGCTGTCCTACAAAGTCTTACCTTTCAACCAATGTCCCAAACTCCTCCATCACCATCCCTGCGTATGTCCTGTCCCACGGGCAGGGCAGACCCACCAGGGGTGGTGGCACAGTGGTATACAGTCGGGAAGGAGTGGCCCTGGGAGTCCTCAACATTGACTCTGGACCCCATGAAGTCTCATGGCTTCAGGTCAAGCATGGGCAAGGAAACCTCCTGCTGATTACCACCTACCGCCCTCCCTCAGCTGATGAATCAGTCCTCCATGTTGAACACCACTTGGAAGAAGCACTGAGAGTAGCAAGGGCACAGAATATACTCTGGGTGGGGGACTTCAAAGTCTATCACCGAGTGGCTCGGTAGCACCACTGCTGGCCGAGTCCTGAAGGACATAGCTGCCAGTCTGGGCCTGCGACAGGTGGTGAGAGAACCAACACAAGGGAAAAACCTACTTGACCTCGTCCTCACCAATTTACCTGTCGCAGATGCACCTGTCCATGACAGTATTGGTAGAAGTGACCACCGCACAGTCATTGTGGAGACGAAGTCCCGTCTTCACACTGAGGACAGCCTCCATCATGTTGTGTGGCACTACCACCGTGCTAAATGGGATAGTTTCAGAACAGATCTAGCAGCTCAAAACTGGGCATCCATGAGGTGCTGTGGGCCATCAGCAGCAGCAGAATTGTGTTCCACCACAATCTATAACCTCATGGCCTGGCATCATCAAAGACCTTACCCACCCCAGCCACAGTTTGTTCGCCCCCCTGCCATCTGGGAGACGCTATAGATGCATTCGCACCCGAACGACCAGATTTAGGAACAGCTTCTTTCCCAGGGCTGTCATCCTACTGAACTCTACAAATAAACTCTAAAGCCTGCACATCTGCCAATGCATTTTATTATGTTTATGTTTATGTATTACAAGCCAAATGAATGTTGAATGTTAAATGTCTTAATCAAAATGTACACTCTCGGGAGCCGCAAGCCTACATTTCGTTGTACTGCACTTGTGCACTAACAATGACAATAAAGTTGATTATTATTATTATTATTATATCTCTCACTCTACCATTACCATCAAGCCAGGGGACCAACCCCGGTTCAATAAGGAGTGTAGAAGAGCATGCCAGGAGCAGCGCCAGGCGTACCTAAAAATGCGGTGCCAACCTGGGGAAGCTGCAACACAGGACTACATGCATGCTAAAAAGCGGAAGCAGCATGCTATAGACAGGGCTAAGCGATCCCACAGTCAACGGATCAGATCAAAGCTCTGCAGTCCTGCCACATCCAGTCGTGAATGGTGGTGGACCATTAAACAACTAACGGGAGGAGGAGGCTCCATGAATATCCCCATTCTCAATGATGGTGGAGCCTAGCACGTGAGTGCAAAAGACATGGCTGAAGCGTTTGCAAACATCTTCAGCCAGAAGTGCCGAGTGGATGATCCATATCGGCCTACTCCTGTGGTCCCCACCATTACAGAAGCCAGTTTTTAGCCAATTCGATTCACTCCACGTGATATCAAGAAACGGCTGAGCGCACTGGATACAGCAAAGACTATAGGCCCCGACAACATCCTGGTTATCGTGCTGAAGACTTGTGCTCCAGAATTAGCCGCGCCTCTAGCCAAGCTGTTCCAGTGCATCTATCCAACAATGTGGAAAACTGCCCAGGTATGCCCTGTCCACAAAAAGCAGGACAAATCCAACCCGGCCAGTTACCGCCCCATCAGTCTACTCTCAATCATCAGCAAAGTGATGGAAGGTGTCATCGACAGTGTTATCAAGCGGCACTTACTCAACAATAACCTGCTCACCGATGCTCAGTTTGGGTTCCACCAAGACCACTCGGCTCCTGACCTCATTACAGCCTTGGTCCAAACATGGACAAAGAAGCTGAATTCCAGAGGTGAGGTGAGAGTGCCTTGACATCAAGGCAGCATTTGACCGAGTGTGACATCAAGGAGCCCTAGTAAAACTGAAGTCAATGGGAATCGGGGGTGGGGGGGGGGAAATGCTCCACTGGCTGGAGTCATACCTAGCACAAAGGAAGATGGTTGTGGTGGCTGAAGGTCAATCATCACAGCCCCAGGACATTGCTGCAGGAGTTCCTCAGGGCAGTGTCCTAGGCCCAACCATCTTCAGCTGCTTCATCAATGATCTTCCCTCCAACATAAGGTCAGAAATGGGGATGTTCGCTGATGACTGCACAGTGTTCAGCGCCATTCACAACTCCTCAGATAATGAAGCAGTCCATGCCCGCATGCAACAAGACCTGGATAACGTTCAGGCTTGGGCTGATAAGTGGCAGGTAACATTCGTGCCACAGAAGTGCCAGGCAATGACTACCTCCAACAAGCGACAGTTCAACGGTATTACCATCGCCGAATCCCCCGCCATCAACATCCTGGGGGGTCACCATTGACCAGAAACTTAACTGGACCAGTCACATAAATACTGTGGCAACAAGAGCAGGTATTCTGCGGCGAGTGTCTCACCTCCTGACTCCCCAAAGCCTTTCCCCCATCTAGAAGACACAAGTAAGGAGTGTGATGGAATACTCTCCACTTGTCTGGATGAGTGCAACTCCAACAACACTCGAGAAGCTCGACACCATCCAGGACAAAGCCCGCTTGATTGGCACCCCATCCACCACCTTAAACATTCACTCCCTCCACCACCGGTGTACAGTGGCTGCAGTGTGTACCATCTACAAGATGCACTGCAGCAACTCGCCAAGGCTTCTTCGACAGCACCTCCCAAACCCGCGACCTCTTCCACCTAGAAGGACAAGAGCAGCCGGTGCATGGGAACACCACCACCTCCAAGTTCCCCTCCAAGTCACACACCATCCTGACTTAGAAGTATATCGCCGATCCTTCATACTTGCTGGATCAAAATCCTGGAACTCCCTACCTAACAGCACTGTGGGAGTACCTTCACTACACGGATTGCAGCAGTTCAAGAAGGCGGCTCCCCGCCACCTTCTCGAGGGCAATTAGGGATGGGCAATAAATGCTGGCCTTGCCAGCAACACCCACATCCCATATACAAATAAAGAAAAAGGAAGGGCATCCAAATTTAGAGCTCCTTGTATGATTAAAAAGGTAGAGATTAAAATGAAACAGAAAACGGAGGCTTATATATTAATGACCTGAACTTGGGTATATAGGATATAATTTCAAAGCTTGCAAACTATTTTCCCGAGGAAATCCATTGGAATAAAATAGAAATGACTAACCTGCCTTTAAATAGAGCCTTCTCCCATCTCCTAGATTGTCTCAGGCTTCACATGCAATGAATTACTCTGAAACGCAGTGACTGCCATGATGTAGGTAAACATGGCAGCCATTTTACAAACAGAGTGATGCCACAAACCGCAGTGAATGAATGGCCAGTTCATCTGTTTTCGACTGTGGGGTGGTGGGGGCGGTGGAGATGTTCTTCATGACGCTGGGCAAACAGGCTGATCTTTTAAATAGTTCCACGGGATTTCCAACATTCACTTGATCCACCAGAACACACTGTCGGGTCTTGTTTTAACATTAACATCTCATTGGAAGGACAATACTTCTGACAATCCAGCCTAGGTTATGAGTGTTTTAGAGTGAGACTTAAACCCATGACCTGACTCCGAGATGAGATTGTTACCAAATGAGCCGAGCTGACACCCCAAAGTAAACCATTTAAACCGGCATCATGCAACAGTGGGTAACGAGCACTCTCACTGCCTCCAGTTGAACCAGACCACAAAGGAATATAGTGCACTATTTCACACTTTTTAATATTTTTAAATTAAAATTTATTTAATTTTACTGCATTGGATTTGAAGACTTAAGTAGAATAACCAAGCCATGGAATAAATAGAATAAACAATAAGTGAATATGTTAAGAGTTAAATATTTACAGCACAGAAACAGGCCATTCGGCCCAACAGGTCCACTTGTAGGGCATAAACTATATTCCTGATATGTACACAATCCTGAGTTAATCTGCCTGTTTTTCATGTCGTCCCTGCTCCCCCAAATTCCCAGGATCCAGCAGGTAGAGTTCAGCCTGTTGGGGGTTCTCACTCTCAGAATTCCCAGGATCCAGCAGGTAGAGGTCAGCCTGTTGGGGTCCTCACTCTCCAAATTCCCAGGATCCAGCAGGTAGAGGTCAGCCTGTTGGGGTTCTCACTCTCCGAATTCCCAGGATCCAGCAGGTAGAGGTCAGCCTGCATGCTCAGCTGGAAGCTCGAGAGAAAACCAAACCCTCCAGTGTTTGCGGCCAATTCATACAGCTACGCAGGCTTAAATCTACTTGACTGCATGGGTTTAATGATGCCAGTAAGTAGATGTGGTCATTTCAATGAATGGCTCATGGATGTTGTGGTTCCACCGGTTAGGCGAGAACTGGCACAGTGTCATTCCAGTGCCAACTTGGCTTGCTTGTGTTATAGGTGGATAAGGTTCTCCTGCTCCACACCATTCTTGTGCTAAGTTTACACAGCTACTAAAAATCAAATCATTTTGCAAGGATATTAAATCTGAAGCTGGACGACATAAATCCGAGATTCCCATGATCTGATTCCAATCCCTTCTGGTGGCCAGCTAAGTGCTGCACTGACATGATTGTCGGCTATCAGCCCACCTTGCTCTGCCCTACTCTTTCATGGCTTGAGGGAAGTCGAGTGAAGGGAGGAAATGGGAGAGGAATGGTTTGTGTCCTCATAGGAAGTTACATAGCCTCAAAAAAAAAACCAAAGGCCCTGAAATGACATTACATTATGGATTTACCAGTATAGAAATCATCAACCTGTTCATTTGAAATTCCTCCAACCCAGTAAAATAGTTGCAAGTAGATTTCAGATGACTCAAAAACAATCATGTGTTTGTATCCTACACTGTAATTTCAAGGCTCAAAAAATATAAATCTTCTGTTTTTGGCAGATTTCAACTGCATTTCCAATTTTGGGTTTAGTGTGTGTTAAGTATGTGTATTGTATTGAACAATTAACACAAGGACTTAAACGTATAACTCAAACAGGTCTTTACTGGTTGGAGGTAGGGACTGCACGTAGGTCTTTACTTCATGCCCACAGGCGGGAACTGAGGGGAGATCAGTACCCACAGTACTATTTATACCCCTATGGCCAGGAGTGGTACTGCGTATCACTACGCCCTACAAGTAGTGCAGTCCTGTCCATAGGTTCAAAGTAGCACACATATTACATACACAACATTCCTCCCTTCTTAGCTTTACAGTCATCTCCCCATTTAACATAACGTAATAACATATATACATATATAACTTCAGGTTTACATAACAGAATAACATAGATAACTTCATGTCAAAACAGATCACAGATTCAGTCACTGCGGAAAACAGTTCACAGATTCAATCTCTGGTGTAGTCGGTTCACGTTGCTGGAGTGACTCATTCAATAGTCCTTCCATGGATTTAACAGTTTGAACTTCCGAACTGAATTGGCTCCGTTCGGAGGGACCACGTGTGTGATCTGGTAGTGGTAATAATGGTTCAGATGGGTCATCTCCTGTTTCGACTTTTCCTTTTCTGCTTCTTGGAGACTCTCTGGGCTCCATTGTCAGCTGCCACAGCTGCCAGCTGCATGCGCAGTTCCTCCTTCTCTTCCTCCTGTTTCCGTCGTAGAGCCAGCTTCTCCCGATGTTCCGTAGACTTTTGGTGCTCCTCCATGATTTCTGCACTTTGGGAGTCGAAGTTACAAGCTGGGCAGGACAGGACATCGTAATATTCGGTGTCGTCCACCAGGTCATGGTAATATTCGGTGTCGTCCTGAGCTAGACCAGTGAGAGGGTCGTCTATTTCCTCCATACCCAGCTGGACGTTAGCCAGCTCTTGTTCCAAATCCAGACATCTTTCCTGAAGAGACTTCTTCATGTGTACCTCTGCATCCAGCTTTTTCTGGGCTTTCAGCAAGTCGTTTACTAGTGACCTCATTTGTGATTTTAATACTTCAACTTCCTTTGGAGATTGATTGATCGGACTATGCAATCCCTCTACCGGAGCAGCTGTTTCAGCGGTCTGTTGTTCTACATTGACGTGAGTCAGCGTACTTTTGGCATCCAATGGCTGCTCTGTTGCAGTCGTTTCAGTCTGTGTCGTCACATCAGCCATCTCAATGACTTGTGAGAGCTCCGAACCCTTTTCCTTTGAAGATCGCAGCTCGTGTTCAAGTTTTTCCCATTTCAGAGTCTTGTCCCTCAGCATATGAAGGAGTTGGCTGACCGTTAACTCTTCTGACACCAGATTATGGCACGCACCTTCAGAACCTGAATCAGCTTTGATTCGTTCGGCCTCCTCGCGCAGATGGTTGGTGTGCTCCTGCTCCATTTTCTCCATCAGTTGCTTCTGTTGACTTTCCAGATTCTCCCACTCTGTAACAAAGAACTTTTTTATTTCATTCATCTCTTGCTCAAAACGGCGAATCATTTGTTCTAATTGCTGTTGTAGTTTGAAATGGAGTTGAGTTCGAGCCCAGTGTCCCTCAAAAATGTGCATATCAGTAGACTTGACAGACTCCGAATTCTCTGTTAAACTATGTTGTTGTTGCTCAGTGGAATTCTGTGCTGAAACTTTGTCTTTTGCACATGGGTTGGTTTTACCATCATCAGTTCTAGAGTCTGGGCTGATTATCTGCACCGAGTTCTCACTCTTTATGGCTTTTAGCGAATGCCAGTCCATATTTATGTTTCTAAACCACTCCCGGCCTAGTAGTGGTGGACCTCCCTCCGGTAGCACATATAAGTCCATTATTTGACTTCCTTCGCCCTTGTTGGCCACTGCAACCTTTATTGTCCTGATAGGGTACACTCTCTGCCCCGTGTAGGTTGTCAATATAATCTCCGTATCCTGTAGGGGAATATGTTGGAATAACCTTCTGTAATCTTTCTTATTTATGACCGACAATGCCGATCCAGTGTCCAATTCCATTTTTACTTGGACTCCTTCTATCTGAAGAGTAACCCAAATTGTCTGGAGGTCTGCACCCTTACCAACGTTGAGTACCCTTAAGCTAGCCAGTTCAATACTGCTTGCGTCTGAATCGGACTCCTGTTCGGCCACCTTGTGTACCTTTGCGTATTTCCCTTGCGGTGACTTCTTGTTGCTGGTCTTCTTCGCTGACCTGCATACTCTAGCTATATGTCCAAGCCTACCACAAGCTCTACATTCTTGGTTTTTAAACCAACACTGGTTCTGATCATGCGTTGTCTTTCCACAACGATAACATTTGCCAGAACTCACACCCAATTTGTGTGCACTGAGCTCCGGTGACCGTAGCTGCATTACTGCCGTGCCTCTCGCTGCGGCTTCGTGTGCTGCTGCCATAGTGACCGCCTTCTCGAGCGTCAGCTCATTCTCCTCGAGCAGTCGCTTTTGTGTATCTTGTTTAAATAAACCACACACAAATTTGTCTCGTAGTGCATCTGTCAGTCCCGTTCCAAACTGGCAATATTTCGCTAATTTACGCAATTCCAGCAAATATTCAGCATTGCTTTCATGCTGTAGCTGCCTTCTGTCGTAAAATTTAAATCGTTCCGCTAGCATCAGCGGCGTGGGGTTTAGATGATCTTTCAGGACAGTAACAATCTCATCGAACGTCTTATCCGCTGGTTCATCTGGTGATAACAGGTGTTTCAATTGCCCGTATGTCTTCGCACCCATTAAATTTAATAATGTTAGAGCTTTATCTTGGTCACGAATTTTATTGGCCTTACAATTTTTTACTCTTTCAACATATATGGCCCAATCTTCGAGGTCACTATCAAAGGTGCTAATATTCCCGTGTTTAGGCATTGTAGATTTGCAATTTCTCGGATTTTCTTTTCTTTACTTGTTATCAAAGATGGCGGCTTCCCGCTCTTGCCGTCGTCCTCCGCCCACAAAATGGCGGTTTTCCCGCGCTTGGCGGTCTTCACCCGTCCCCCGACGCCGTCTCCCTTCAGCCCCCGAGTGCGGCCCTTATCTTCGCCGCGATCGATAGCCCGCGCTGTGCACCGCGGCTCTCGCACCTTGAGCTTCTGCAGCCGCCGCGCCTTTCAGTCCGAGTGCGGCCCTTATCTTCGGTCCCGATCGCTGGCCCGCGCTGCGCCTCGCACTTGAAGCGGCTCCCGGCCTCTGGCTCACCCGCTCGCGCGGCTCTTGCTCGCTCCCTCCCGGGCTCTGGCTTACCCACTCGCCCGTTTCACCGCGGCTCTTATCAGGGATTGCGATCGCCCTTATCTTTGCAGCCAACGCTGCTTGGCTTACCCACGAGGTTATGGAGGCTTCAGGGTCCTAATGCCTGTCGCTTCCAGTCGCTGGAAGCTGTCAGGATTTCTGCTGCCCTTCAGTTTTGAGTGGGGTGTTGAGGATTGAAACCTCTCTTCAACGTCCTGTCTTGGGACGAAGCCGCCGTGGAATAACTGCCGCAGGGTTCGAACCGACTCGTCGCCAGTGTTAAGTATGTGTATTGTATTGAACAATTAACACAAGGACTTAAACGTATAACTCAAACAGGTCTTTACTGGTTGGAGGTAGGGACTGCATGTAGGTCTTTACTTCATGCCCACAGGCGGGAACTGAGGGGAGATCAGTACCCACAGTACTATTTATACCCCTATGGCCAGGAGTGGTACTGTGTATCACTACGCCCTACAAGTAGTGCAGTCCTGTCCATAGGTTCAAAGTAGCACACATATTACATACACAACAGTGTGGAGCGATTTCCTGGTCTGTGTTTAATGAGTTTGGGAGTGATTTCCTGTTCCGTGTTTTGTGAATTCCTGCTTTTTCTTTAATCCATCTCTTACTCTGCTTTTAACTGTGCTATATCTTAGCTGGCAGTGCTTGATTCTATCACGGTGTCTGCAAGGAGTTCTATTTTACAGTACTAACATCCACCATCTTGTGACTCCGTCTATTAGCTGTTGGTAAAATAAGATTTTGCACATTTCATACAACCTGGTTTAATAAAATGTAATCAAATGAGATGAGGTTGATGGTGGCCTCCTGAATCACAGCACAAAAACTCTTATCACTCAATGTTTCACGACCGCCATTTGATAGATTACATTTTTAGAATATTTTGTTAACCATACAATAACTTTGTTTTCGAACGATGAACAGAATCATTTGCCTGCTGTTTAACACCGATTCACATCAGGGAAGACCATCCTTTTCATAACTGTAACTTACTCCATGCTCTGTGAATAAGGAAAATAAGACTAGATATTCGAGGAGTTAATCTTCCAGGTATCTTTTTTTTAACTCTGATTTACCTGGTATGGCTTAACATGCCTCTTACTGGATTTTACATGGTGGAAAATAGCCCCTTGAGCGCCTCTTTCTGCAGGCAGGAAACAACCACTCCACAGACCACACCATTTAGTGGCCAGATGTAACAACTGCATCACACCATAACAAGCACATTCTCGATGTGCCCATTTTGATTGTTTTTTAATTGTGTGTGGATTTTTTGTGACAATGTTCCAGCAGATTACAGGAGGACATCTGGTGGGGTCTCAAATTTGACAACAGAAGTCCTGAAGCCAATCCTCAAAGTGGCTGTGTTCATTCTGATTATAAATTAAATGCTTTATCTCCTCCTTACCTGCTTCTCATTTTTGTACAAGTCCACATCCTGTGTATGGAAACTTTTTGCAAGTTGGTGGTGGAGTACCATCTTTGCTGAATATTTCCTGAACTCAATGAATTGCAGTCCAATGGGTTTCACCAACTTGTGTTGAACTAGCTTTCCAGTCAAGGTCTGTGGAGCATTTCAAGTTTTCAGTGAAATCCATCATTCCAGACACTTGAGCTGCTCTCTGCTCTGTGTAATTAATGAAGGGCCCTGTTCATCAGTGACTCTCACTTCTCAAGCTGTTAATGTGGCCTTCTGTACAAACTCATTGGCCTAGAAATTCGGTTGTTAGCGTCGGCGATTAGCGCCTAATGAGTCCGAAATGTGGGGCGTTACCCAATGTTCGGGCGGGCACAATGAAGATAGCGACACCTCCCATATTGACTATACATTTAATGCCTGCGCTAACTGTTTGCGCGCGCCCGCGTGCGCAGGCAGATCATGACGTCATTTCAGTGTGCAACGCCTTTTAGGCGCCCCTGACCGGATATTCGGTGGCGCCCGGAACCTTTCCGCCTAACGCTATTAGTGACAGTTCGATGGAACGTTACCAGGCCCTTCTCGGAGTCGGGGGGCACTATTTAAAGGGGACAGCTCTAGTATAAAAGCTGCAGCCACTTGGCCTGTTCATTGTGATCGTTGCTGGAGAGAGTTGGTGAGCTACTGTGGAGCAGATTTTTTTGGATTTAGCCTTGGAATACTTGGGACCTTCAGACCTGCCCAGAGCAGTTGGAGCGCTACACCTAACAGCGTTTTGCCCGACTGGCATCGGAATGGGAGCTGCTTTGGAGGGCCACGTCCTTATGGCCGGACACTTTGAAGGGGCACAGAGACGGCGGGAGAGAGGGCCGGGATTGGCCAGAGGGAGGAGGGGCAATGGAGGTCGGCCAATCCGAGGGTACGCTGCGAGGGTATTCAGGCAGCAGGTGTCATACCTTGCCATGTTGGAGGAGCAGTGTGTTCGAAGGCTCCGATTCGGTAAGGAGGTTGTAACTGAGCTGTGCCACCTGCTTGCTGAGGATCTGCAGCCGCGTCTACGGTGCAGGACCTCTCTGTCGGTGGCCGTTAAAGTGACTGTTGCCCTCAATTTCTATGCCAGCGGATCCTTTCAGTCAGCCACTGGGGACATTGCGAATATCTCTCAGTTTGCAGTCCATTGTTGCATCCAGCAAGTGACAGCTGCCCTTTATAGAAGAAGGCGTCAATTCATCACCTTCCCTCTGACCCTGGAGAAGCAGGCGGAGCGCGCGCAGGGCTTCGCTGCTATTGCGGACTTCCCCATGGTGCAGGGGGCGATTGATTGCACACACGTGGCTTTGCGGGCGCCATTACTGAATCCTGAGGATTTCCGCAACCGCAAGGGGTTCCACTCCCTCAGTGTGCAGCTGGTCTGTGACCACCGCCAAATGATCATGGCAGTCGACGCCCAATTCCCAGGGAGCAGCCACGATGCGTTCATCCTGTGGCAGACCTCCGTTTGTGACCTTTTTGAGGGGCCAGCTCACCCACGAGGCTGGCTTCTTGGGGACAAGGGCTATCCTCTCTGCCCATGGCTCATGACACCACTCCGTTTGGCTGCCACCCCAGCAGAAGAGCTGTACAACAGCAGCCATCAGGCGACCAGGAACATTGTGGAGCACACTATTGGTGTGCTCAAACAGCGTTTCCGCTGTCTAGACCATTCGGGGGGAGCCCTGCAGTACTTGCCGGAGCAAGTGGGTCACGTCGTCGTCTGCTGCATGCTCCACAACTTGGCCATTCGACGCACCCAGCCAATGCCAGCTGTCCCTCAAGGTCCAGCAGAGCAGGCGGACGCGGAGGAGGACAACGAGCAGGCGGACGAGGAGGAGGAGGAGGAGCATGCGGACGAGGAGGAGGAGGAAGATGGGAGGGCTCCTGAAAGTGGAAGGGGCATCCGTCAGAGGCTCATAAGGACTCGGTTCGAGGCCCCTCTGACGGAATGATGGGTGTCATTCGTCCTGTGCACTGCGGATCTTTCAAAGCCTCTGAAGGCCAGCATGACTGTAAATAGTAACATGTACCATTGCAAAGTAAAACTTTTCTTCATTGTCAAAAAAGTCCTTCCTTCCAGCATAACAACGTCATGTCAACAGAAACCATAACTAACAAAATAACAGTTAACTCTTCGGCAAAGCCGCAAAACTAAACAAACCATTTCCAACAATCACAACAGGCGAGGGAGTCCTTGAATTTGGCCAAAGAAACGTCTCAGCACCTCCCTCTACTGCTGGCCCCTTGCTGGAGAACGACTTCTCTTTCGCGGTCGGCCCCTTCCCTCCCTGCTGCTCCTACGTAATTGAACCCCAGTGGCGGGGTCAAGGTTGGGGGACGCCTGCTGACTGTGTGGAAGCGCAGAAGCCCCTGAGGGACGGCCTGGACGACCTCTGATCTTGGAGGGTGCGGAGGCTGGCTGCTTGATCTGGGCATGGCTGGAAGCAGTGTGCCCTGCAGGTGGTGGCAGCTGCACTGCAGACGTACCAGCGGTGGCATGAGCAATGGTCACCTGCCGAGAGAGGACACTTGCACCATGGTCGGACGACACACTGGCTCTCTGAGGGGACCGGTTCGGCTCATCCACCACAATTGACTGCTCCACTGATTCCTGGCCTCGTATGGTACTGGAAGGGCCCGGGGTGATCCTAGCTGATGCAGATAGGGTGGCTGCAGTGAGAGTTCACGTTGCCTCAATCTGGGTGTGGACGAGGCCAGCAAGTGACTGCGTGGCAGCAGTGAGGACCTGTGTGGCAGGTGCCAGTGCTTCGGAGAAGCCCTGGACAGTTCTTTCCATTGCTTTGGACAAGGCCGGAGCAGTCCGTTCCACTGCCTCGGACAAGCCCTGGACAGACCTTTCCAGGGATTGTCCGAAGCTCTGAACAGTCCTTTCCATAGCAGCCTCGAAGCCCTGGACAGTCCTCTCCATTGCTGCCCCGAAGCCCTGGACAGTCCTCTCCATTGCTGCTCCAAAGTCCAACACACTCTTTGCCAGTGTTTCTATCGACTGAGGCATCCTCCCCACTGCAGCCATCAGCTCAGTGTGCCTGAGCCGGGCCTGGGTGCTCATTTCAGCCAGGCTACGCACCTCCTCTGCACTCTGTGCAACAGTCATCGCTCCCTGCCTTGCCCTCCGGAGAGCCGATGGCCGAACTTGCCTACCCCCCCTCGCGTTGCTGCAGGCCGCTTGTTCCGGCAACTGGCTCATCATCAGAGCACCGCCCCCCCCCCCCCCACCCCGCCACTCCAGGGAACTGCTATCCCCAGTCTGCAGATGTGTAGGCTTCCCCGAGGCTGGAACGGATGGTGCGGCTTCCTCCTGATTCTCGCCTCCGGAGGCATTGGCACTGGCAGCTTCAGGGCGCAGATCCCGAGTTGGTGATGCAGCATCTGAAAGCAGGGAGGTCGAAGAGTGGCTTTAGCAAAAGGACAGGATTGCGGCAAGGCTCTGACATGGCTGCACACTGAGAAAGCATGCTGGCGGGGGGACCAAGTGGAAGGAGACAGCTGAAAAAGGTGAGAGCCTTACCCTCGCTGTCGACAATGGGGTCGGCAGCTGCAGTGGTAACAGGACCACTCGGACGTCCTCCAAGAATCTGGTGCACTCTCTCCTCGAGATCCGTGAGAGTGACCACTTGTGGAGGTCCGCCACCGGTTCGAAGCTGGTCCTTGCGGATCGCCGCCAGCTTGGACTGCAGGGGAAAGAAGGGGAAGTTCTGTTACATGATGCCCTGAGTGATCATCTCATGCCCCCCATGGTGCAAGAGCCCTTACATGATGCCTTGAGTCAAATGTGCATGTGTGTGCCCAGAAAGGGCCATGGGTGCTTGCTGACAGATGGCCATTGGGGCATCATGGCTACGGGGTGCGCGAAGTCAGGTGCAGATGGAGGGAATCATAAGTTTGCATAAACAACACTCACCCTAACGACCCGAGTGAGGTCGTTGAATTTCTTCCTGCACTGAACAGGGCTCCTGGTCACCATGCTGCTGGAGTTGACCCTCTGACAAACATCCCTCCAAGCTCGGCGGTACTCCTTTTGATTCGGCCTCCTGCCATTGTCAGGATAGAGAACATCTCGACGGCGCTCCACTGCGGACACCAACTGCTCCAGAGCCTCAGTGCTGAAGCGCTCTGCTCTCTGTCTCACCTTCTCCATCTTGACCAAGTTTTTTGCGCCAGAGAAGGGCGAGCGCCAATTCTGAGGCCTACAAGGCGTTGAGTGTGGAAGCTGAGGCTGACTGACCCACCCCTTTAAGAGCCGGCCGGCGCCTGGAAGTCTCATGGTTATCGGTAATTGAGATCACCTGCGCTGCGCCCGTCCGCGCCGATATTGGGTAGCGCTGGAAGTTTTGCGCCTTAGGAGGCCCGTGCAACGTCTGAATTTGCGCCTCAATCCCCTTTGGGGGTGAAGCAACCCAATATCGCGCCAGGCGGTGATAAGTTTCGTCTGGCTATAAACTTTGCGCAGCGTAGCGCCGCGCCATTTCTAACGCCTCAAGCGGGGCTATACCCAATTTCTAGGCCATTATCTCATCACCTTCGGAATAACCGAACACCAGCACTGGACAAGCAAGAGATTCTAGCCTGTTTTTCTCTTTCCCTTTACCACCATGTGGAATCTGTGTTCAAATGAAACAGCTATCATAGGTGGCATACAGGATTGCACTGTGTTCCTTCAATTGCCCTGCTTGCATAAAGTCATAGAAGCAGCAAATGTTCTGTTGGCTACATTTGCTATGTAAACATCAAGCCTACTGAAATAAAAACAGAAAATGCTTGAAACACTCAACCGGTCAGGCAGCAGGTGTAGAGAGAGAAACCGAGTTAACGTTCAGGTCGATGACCTTTCATCAGGCCTACTGAATTGTGCAGTGACAGCCAACACCGCCTGAAACCTAGTCATTCATTTGCCAACTAACAATGACTGTCTTCATTTATGTAGTCTTGGAGGTGCGGAGATTCTGTCTACAACAGACGGTTACTTTTGAACTTCCTCCTGATACTTTTTTTTAACTTGCTTTCAATGCAAAAGTCAGCTTCCGTAGGAGGCCACCTTTCCCTAGGGACCAAATCTTACCCCAGGATAGCAGCACAGTGAAATAGGAAAACCGAAGACCAGCTTGCTTATATCTCTCTCTCGTCCCTTCGATGTCCAGGCTGGCATAATGAACTGTTGGCATTGTTTAGCCGAGGCCTGGGTGTTGCCATCGTGTTGCCTGTGTTTGCCATTTGGACAAACGGCCTAGCACCGCCAGCTCTGTCTGACAGCAGTGACTGAAAGCTATGCAAGGGCTTTGCCACCAGCTGTGTGAGTACCCCGTAACCGAAGCAACCATGCCCCTTTGTGAGGCCCTCCGCCTTAACAATGCGCTAGTCATGTGACTACCTGTGTCACTCCCTTGAGAAGCCAGGACGCATAAGGTCACCACATTTTTGATGAGATGTGGTGTTGAAACATTGCCGTGCCATGATGGGTGCCCCAATTAATTGACGCTTTCCATAGAACTAGTAACCCTGAGAGTTGAGACTGTGCTGTAAAGTCAGTGTTCTCTGCCTGCTTCCATGTGCTTCCCTCATGTAAGGTTAACATGCTGAATTTCTCCCAGTCCTGCACAAGTTACATTACCTAGGTCCCCCTAGATTGCTGTATACTGAGTAACACTCGGCAGGCGATTTTGAATGTTACATTGCATGCTTTGCTGCGCTGACCTTTGTAGTGTATGTGCTTTAAGTCAGAACTACTTTTTACAGCTCCTGTATACTGTAGTACCGGCAGTAACCACACCGGTATATAAGCTGTGCGCATGCCTCTGTACTCCAGTCTAGAGATGACCCTCCTCCAGTAAAGACCTGTTGTTTGTTTAAGTACAGCATCCGTGTAATTCTTTATCCACTGAACCGCGGATCTAACAGTGGCGACGAGTGTTGATGCGAATCTACCTGCAACATTAAACAAACAAAAAAAAATAGTCGCGTCCAGGAACACGGGCGTCGACCGCGAGCAACCGCCCAGCAGTCAGGCAGAGATCCAACTTTGCTGGGGAGGCTGCGGAGAGCCGGGCTTGGTTCCCCAGCCACAACGAGCAGTACGAGACCGACGACGGGTCCTGAGCAGACCCTTCCCGAGCAGCGGCGGCTGGAGCCGACCGACGGCAGAGAGAGAGAGCCGGGTAGCGTCGACGGGGTAAGAAAGAGGGTGAAGAGAGCAGGGCGCAGCCGGGGGTTGATCACCGAGCGGCGTCGTGGAAAAATACTGCAAAACCGGAGAGGGGGTAAGAAACAGCCGGGTTCTAGACTGAGCGGCGTTGACAAATATCAAGAGAAGAACGCGCAGAGCACAGCCAGGGATCACGGGCTGATCAGGGTCTGCGGGGCGAAGCAAGGGGAGACACCATTGAGCCGCGGAGAAGCAGGGAGAGCGCGGGAGGCGCCATTGAGCCGCGGAGAAGGAAGAGCGTGGGAGACGCCATTTTGCGAAGCCGCAGCGGAAAAGACGGGCGAGCGCGGGAAGGAAGGAAAGCGCGGGAGACGCCATTTTGTGCCAACGGAGAAGGGGAAGCGCGGGAGGCGCCATTGGTGATAGTTAACGCACAACCAAGGATGCCGAAGAGTGACAGTATCTCTACGTTCGACAATGAAGTCGAAGATTGGGCGACATATGTGGAACGTATTGAGGTGTACTGCAGGGCGAATGAAGTGCCAGATGCTAATAAAGCACTGGTTCTGTTAAATTCCATGGGTGCAAAAACTTATGGGTTACTGCGAAATCTAATAACCCCAGAGAAGCCGGTAAACAAGAATTTTGAAAGCATAGTAGATATCCTACAGGACCACTTAAACCCCACACCGCTGCTGATAGCAGAACGATTTAAGTTCCATAAAAGGAACCAACACAAAGACGAAAGCAATGCTGAGTACCTAACGGAACTGCACAAGCTATCGAAATACTGCCAGTTTGGAGCGGGACTAGCAGACACGTTAAGGGACAAGTTTGTGTGTGGGCTACAAAGTGAAGGAACCCAGAAACAGCTTCTATCAGAAAAGGACCTTACGCTGGACAAAGCTTTCAGTATGGCAGTATCACACGAAGCAGCCGCAAGGGGCGCTGCAGAGATACAACGGAGACCGCAAGAATACAGCACCAACGAAATGACCTATGGAACAGGGAAGTGCTATCGCTGCGGCAGAACAACACATGACCAGAAAGATTGTTGGTTCAAAGACCAAGTGTGCAGACAGTGTGGGAGAGCAGGACACATAGCAAGGGTCTGCAGGTCTGGGAAGAAAACCAACAGTAAGAAATCTCCACAGGAGAAGTACAAAAAGGTACACCAGGTGATGTTCAGACGAACAGAAAAGTGACACAGACTCCAGAAGCAAGGAGCTGGGTTGTCTGAAACTACATAATGTAACCGAAATAGAGGATCACCAGACTATCTGGGTTACACTCAAGATAGACGGAGTCCAAGTGGAAATGAAATTGGACACAGGGTCAGCTCTAACAGTCATAAATCAAAGAGACTACAAGCGGCTATATTCACACATACCCTTGAAAGCTACAGAGATTGTCTTGAAGACGTATACGGGGCAAAAAGTCTACCCCAAAGGAAAAATAAGGGTGAAAGTGACATATAAAAGTCAGGAAATACCTAAAATGGATATATATGTATTGCCAAATGGAGGACCACCACTGCTAGGACGTGAGTGGATCCGGAAGATACATTTAGATTGGCATTCCATACAGGCACTGAAGGTGGAGACCAAAAAGGATGACGACGTCACACCTGGACGACTGTCAAAAATGCTAACTGACGCAAGAGAAGTGTTCCAGGAGGGACTAGGAACACTAAAAGGAATAACAGCAACAATTAAAATAGAGGATAATGCAAGCCCAAAGTTTCTGAAGGCCAGACCAGTGCCTTATGCAATCAGACCAGCGGTTGAAGCAGAGCTGGAAGGGTTGGAACGTTCATGAATACTGTCCAAAGTGGACTGGAGCGAGTGGGCTACACCCATCGTCCCTGTATTGAAGAGGTCGTTGAGTAATACGCCTGGGGAACCAAAGAAGGTCCGCATCTGTGGGGATTTTAAGGTGACAGTGAACCCAGTCCTTCACACGGTGCAATATCCGCTTCCACGAATTGAGGATATTTTCGCCTCGCTATCTGGTGGTAAACGCTTCACCAAAATTGATCTAGCCCAGGCCTACTTGCAGATGGAGGTAGAAGAAGCTTCGAAACATTACCTTACGATCAACACCCATAAAGGTCTCTATCAATACAACCAGCTGGTGTTTGGAGTAGCCTCGGCTCCGGCTATCTGGCAAAGGGCGATGGATCAGGTCCTGCAAGGGATTCCAAGAACCCAGTGTTATTTGGACGACATCTTGGTCGCGGGCAAAAATGACGGTGATCACCTCGCTAACTTGGAGAAGTTGCTCACCAGATTAAAGGAATATGGGCTACGAGCTAATCGCCACAAGTACGAGTTTTTCCAGAAACAGGTCTCGTATTGCGGCCACGTCATCGATGAAGAGGGGTTACATAAGTCCCCTGACAAGATTGAGGCAGTAGTCAAGGCTCCAGCACTGGAAAATGTGTCACAACTGAGGTCGTTCCTCGGGCTGGTAAACTATTACCACAAGTTCTTACCAAATTTGTCTACGGTACTACACCCGCTGAACACCCTACTGCAAACAGGGGTACCATGGAAGTGGGATGACGAACGTAGACGAGCTTTCCAGAAGTGTAAAGAATTGATCACATCAAAAGAGGTGTTGGCCCATTTCAACCCAGCACTACCAATTCGTTTGGCATGTGATGCATCACCCTACGGCATTGGGGCGGTGCTGTCGCACAAATTCCCAGACGGGTTGGAGAGGCCAGTGGCCTTTGCGTCTCGGTCACTAACCTCAGCCGAGCGCAACTACGCCCAGATTGACAGGGAGGCCCTCAGCCTAGTATGGGGAGTAAAAAAATTCAACCATTATCTGCATGGGCAGAAGTTCACCTTGCTGACTGACCACCAACCACTTGTCTCCATCTTTAATCCTAAGAAGGGCGTGCCAGTAATGACTGCACAGCGGTTACAAAGATGGTCCCTGTTTCTAGGGGCGAATCAATATGAAATAGAATATAAAGGCATGAAACAGCATGGGAACGCTGATGGGCTATCGCGCCTGCCACTGCCTACGGTGGAGGAAGCACCAGCAGTGGACCCTATCGAGATATTTTATTCGTCGATAATTGAACGATTGCCAGTAACAAACGCGGATATAGAGAAGGAGACCCGCAATGATCCAACGCTGTCACGGGTATATGAATTGACGGTGAGGGGATGGCCAGCACATGGCGACTCACTGTTGCCAGCATTCTCATCCAGAAGAGAACAGCTGTCAGTATGCCAGGGGACAGTGATGTGTGGATCCAGAGTGGTGATTCCACCCAAGTTAAGGGAGAGAGTGCTAAAGGAGCTACATGAAGGTCATCTGGGGGGAGTGAAAATGAAAAGCCTTGCTAGGGCTTATGTGTGGTGGCCGGGAATCGATCAATAAATACAGCGGCGCTGTATGTATAGGTGACGCGTCCCTACGGGGAACAAGCATTCCATTGTACTTGTTACATATGGCAAAGAAATCTGATCTGAAATCTGAAATCGAAGACCTAACTAAGAGCTGCTTAGGATGCCAGAAGGTCCAAAATGCACCACCACATGCCCCTCTACACCCATGGGAGTGACCCTCCTCTCCATGGCAACGGGTGCACATTGATTTCGCTGGTCCATTCATGGACTCAATGTTCTTAATAGCAGTGGATGCTCATTCAAAGTGGCCTGAGGTGATAAAGATGTCTTCAACCACTACAGAGAAAACGATTGCAGTCCTACGGACCATATTTGCCAGAAACGGTTTGCCAGAGCAGATCTGCTCTGATAATGGACCACAGTTTGTGTCCGACGAGTTCCAAAAATTCATGAAAAGGAATGGGGTAAGGCATTACACATCCGCCCCGTATCATCCAGCCACCAATGGATTGGCTGAGAGGTTCGTACAAACCTTTAAGAAGGCGATAAAGGCCATGTGCGACGAGGAAATTCCACTACAGCATAAGATGGACAATTTCTTATTAGCCTACCGAAACGCGACACATGCAGTTTATAACCAGACCCCGGCCATAATGTTCTTTAACAGAAGGTTGAGATCTCGTCTGGATTTGCTCAGACCAAATGTGCGAAGAAATGTTGAGGACAAACGATTCCAGCACATCAACGAGAAGCCGACAAGGAGCTTCAATGTAGGGCAACCAGTCTTGGCCCGTGACTATCGAACAGAGAAGTGGCAACCCAGAACGATATGTACAAGGCAGGGGCCATTAATGTACACAGTGGATGTCGGGGAGAACATTGTGAGATGCCACGTCGATCAGATCTTAGCGTCACAGGAAGGCGTCAACCCCATGTCTCGAGTACCTGGGGATGAACCCGACATACCGGTCGCATCTACTTCAGACCCAGTAGCAGTGGAACCCGATGAACTACCCGATGAAAAGGGGTCAGAATCGCCTCTGCACCAAGAACAAGAACCTCCGGAAAGGCGCTATCCCGAAAGGGTCAGGAAGCCGCCCCAAAGACTGAATCTATAAATGGACTTTTTGTTATTGAATGTAAATGTAAAAATGTACTTGTTATTTGAATATTAAGGGGGTATTATTAATCTAAAAAGGGAGGAATTGTAGTGTCTGTGCTTTAAGTCAGAACTACTTTTTACAGCTCCTGTATACTGTAGTGTGCGCATGCCTCTGTACTCCAGTCTGGAGATGACCCTCCTCCAGTAAAGACCTGTTGTTTGTTTAAGTACAGCATCCGTGTAATTCTTTATCCACTGAACCACGGATCTAACAACCTTGTTTAAATTGGGGCGACCTCTTCCCCTGCATATTGCACATGCCACAGCTGCCTGCACCGGATGGGCTCCTTTTTCCAGCCCCGGCCTTGTCCTACTAAATAAGTTGATCACCGCTTCCTCATCGTCCAAATCATTCCCTTACAAAACTCCAAGGTAAAGGTGCTAAAATTCCTGTTTCTTGTGAAAGATAACTTCATAGCACGTGAAGACAGCTTGGCTCCATTGCATAGTTAAAATTTCTGTTTACAGAGTTGCTGTGAGTTTTTGTGAAGGCGAGCGTGGTCTGTCCAGAGCAGTAAAAGTAAGCATTTACTCTGGTCCTAAAGCATTTAAATTTGTACCACGAGTGCCATATGACATAAGTGTTGCCACGAAAGGTTGATGTGCAATGTTTCTATGTGTCCTTCGTGACAGGCGAAGTGCTGGAGAGAGTAAAAACAGAAAATGCTGGAAATACTCAGCAGGTCAGGCAGCATCTGTGGAGGGAGAAACAGAGTTAACGTTTCAGGTCGATGATCTTTTGTCAGAGTATTTGAGTACATAGCAATAGAATGAAGTACAGGTCTATCACTGGTAATGGTAGTGGAGGCAGCAGTTTGAATAACTTATTTCAGAGCATCACGGCAGAAGTGCATAGTACAAAATTCAAATGTAATATCTTAATTATGATTTGTTTATCCCTATAGCACACTGGTGAAAATACACAAACTAAACCCAGTGACAACACTGCCGACCTCAAGTCGAGAGCATAGTCGAGCTTGCCTCCCCACCCCCCCACCGTCCATATTAATTGTTTGAAGCATCACTTGCTAGGAATTGAGTTTTAAATGATTAGCTGTCATCAGCAAAGCTGTAAGGCTGCAGTTGCACTACCAGTTTTAGCACAAGTGTGAAATGGTTTCTGTGTGGTATAAATCCAAGATTTAAAGCCTGACCTGACACTTCAAGAGTACTTCATTGGCTGTAAAGCACTTTGAGACGTCCTGAGGTCATGCAAGGCACTATATGAATATAAATCTTTCTTTCTCTATAACTGCAGGAGCAATGTAAATGCAGCCTGATGCTATGTTTATAATGTAATTGCACCCTTAGAGAATTAATTTCTGATGGATATCATCCATTCAAAACATGAGGCAATTCAGCTTTTAAAAATCTTTCCCAAATCACATTCATTACTATCATGTAGCTCTGCAGGGAAGTAATTAATATTATGGTAGAGGCACATTATCTGACCTCTGCAACCTTTTGGATCGAATAGACTTTACCCACAGGCAGGTCTGTCAGCACTGTAAATTTATGTGCATGAAATTGTACATCATTAAAGATGCTTTGTAAGTATGATTGCAACCTTGACACATTTAATGTCAGCACCTGGGTTTTGGATATCTAATCCACATGGGATAAAAGCTGACCATTTCTCCCCACCCCCAAGTGTCACTGTGACTTGGGTGTGTCCTCTTGTCCACTCCTCTCCCAATACTGTACAAAATACAATTCAAAAATGAACCAATCTGGCCCACCTGGTACTTGAATTTGCCTGTTTCCACACCGTCTTTTCTACATGTGCGGTGCACTCTGGGTAAATGGTGACATTTTTTTGCCTCTCACTGAGGTCTGCCAATTCTTTAGTAACAACGTTCTTTCAGAGAAACACACGGCAGATCCATGTTATGACAGATTTGCCGGCAAGAGTGCACATGATGGTCAAGTCAATTTAATAAAATCAAACCCAAGATGCATCAGTGGTCTACGAATTGCTGTTGAAGGTTACTTGAACCTTCAGTGTTTTCGATCTAATGTACTGTTAATGGCTGTAGCACTAGGTAATCAATCGCTATTACTCCATTAGGGCCTATATTAATGTGGTCTGATGGACACGTCAGTCACCAGCGACAGAGTTAATACAGGCTTCTTGTTGCAGCACCAGTCTCCTCGAAAGAGGTAATTTCATTTTGTTTTCCCCAAAAGATACATATGGATGAGAAATATCATTCACCCCATCTCAGGTTATCCGTTCAGAATGACCCCCCAAAGTCCCCTCCCTGTTGCATCATCTAGTTGGTTCTTAAATGATTCACAGGTTTTGTTTCTACAGCTTTGTCCAATAGTCCATTCCATCTGTTGATTGCTCTTTGTGTGAAGAAGAACTTCCTAAATTTACCTTGAACCAGTTTGAAACTTATGGCCTTTGTCCTGATCTCTCCATCTCATTTAATGACATTTTCTGGTTTTACCTTTCCCATACCCAGGGAGTGGGGAGGGTCTGGAACTCACTGCCTGAAAGAGTGGGAGAGGCAGAGACCCTCATCACATTTAAAAAGTACTTGGATATTCACTTGAAATGCCATAACCTACAAGGCTACAGACCAAGTGCTGGAAAGTGGGATTAGGATGGATAGCTCTTTGTTGACCGGCGCGGACAAGATGAGCCGAATGGCCTCCTTCTGTGCTGTAAATTTCTAGGATTATATGATATTATTTACAATCTTATCTATCTCTACAATATTCCCTACGTTACAACAGTAACTGCACTTCAGAAAAGTACTTCATTGGCTGTAAAACAATTTGGGTCATTTTGAGACCGTGGTCGGACCAGAGCTCTACACTGTTTGATGAGGAGGACTTCTTCTGACTTGTATTTTACTGTTTTGGCTACACAGTTTAGCAACCTATTGGTTTTGTTGGTTGATGCTCTGCTTTGGTTGAACATCTTGGGCCGGATATTCCGATGCCTACAGGTGTGTACGCCCTGTGTACTCACCCTTCGGGACATCGGAAATGCCAGTTTCAGGCATGCACAGCCCATGCGCTGAAAACCGCCATTTCCGATCTGTCAGATCGGACGCCTGCCCTGGAGAAGGGCCTCTGCGGGTGGATAGTTCCGCTTTCTGGAGAACCTCCACCCGCAGAAAACCCTTAGAAATCTTACGCCTGGTAAAAGCAGGCGTAAGGCCTGCTTTTACCAGCATAAGATTTGAAAAAAGTTTTAAAACATTTTTTTTCACTCATTTATCATTTAAGGTAAGTTTATTTTTTTCAAAAAATTAAATTTTTGTTTAAAATACTTAATTTATTGTAATTTCAACTAATTTTAAAAACGTGATTTAAAAAAAATTATTGAATGTTTTACTGTGGTTTTTGGTGTGATCTCCATTCATATATTTGACAGGTCTATCTGTCAAGTGTATGAAGGGAGATTCCCTTCTTTGATTGGCTCCCCATGGCCCACGTGATCCCAGGAATGCTTGCGAACTGCCTGCGCCTCTGGGATACGTGGGCCCTGCGCACTTGCTGTTGGAGAGGCCCAGGATTGGAACTATACGCACCTCGGGAGCCCTCGGGTAAGTGCGTAGATTTTTTCCAGATCGGAGGCTTTCGTACGCGGGAAGCCTCTGATCAGAAAATATGGCCCGTTGAGTTTACAAAGACTCCTACATTTTATTTCAAATTCATCCATGGAGTATGCATGTTGCTCATTTTCCTTCCTATGTTCTATCTGTAACTAAATTTCATCTGCAATTGTCCTACCCGTTTGGATAACTCATTATGTAATTTCTGAGCTGTTGAGTCTGTGCTTTCAAATGTAGTTATGCTGAATAACTGGACACAGACTACAGAAATACTTAAACAGGTCTTTAGTAACTGAGGGTCAGGGCTGAACTGGAATACACTTTGCTCCACAGGGTTTATATACTGGTGTGGTCACCACCGGTACTACAATGTACAGGAGCCATCAAAAAGTAGTCCATCACCTTAAGGTATCCTCTTAAGGTGGGTACAGGTTACATACACTACATGAGCTGCTGCTTCCAATTCCATTGCCCCTCCCAGTTTGGTATCATCTGTAAATTTGACCAATTCGCATTGAGTTTCTGAGTCATTGGTGTAAATTAGGAACAGTCACAGTCCAAGCACTGAATTCTAGGGCACCCACTTAGTACTTCCCTCAACCTGATTGTAACTCCTCTAACAAGTACCTGTTATTTTCTGCACTTCAGCCAATTTCTTATCCCTATCCTTCTCCAGGATTTGCCCTGAATCCCCACAGGTTTTAGCTTAACAAATGCCTTTCATGTGGAACTTTGTCAAATGCCTTCTAGCAGTCCAGGTACCCACAGTCCACTTGGGCTGTCACTTCCTCAAATAGTTCAAAGGAGGTTGGTCAGGTCGGATGTTCCCCTTCTGAGACCATGTTGACTGCTGTTTATTTGGTTATTGTTGAGCAGATACTTTTTAAAGTATCCATTATTGAATATAGGATTGAAATAATCCTAATGGGCTTGTAGTTGACTGTTTTTTGATTTGTTTCCCCTTTTGAATATGGGCATCACAATAGCCTGTTTCCAATCTATTGATACCTCCCCATTTTCTAATTACTCTCGGGTTGCCAACTCTGGCTCAACGTAATCCTGGAAGTTTATCACATGACCTCCTCCCTCCAACTGCCCCGCCCCATGCTTCCCCCATTGGTTGCACATGTCCATTTTCACGAGGCAACGTCTTCCCAGGCCAATTGGAAGACTAGCAGATTCTTCATTGACTGAGCCAATCAGATAAACAGCCTTTTCTTTTCCAATGCCAACATTTTTAGAACTAATAAATAAATGTGTTGAAAGAAAATTATATTTTTTATGCCCCTCTGATTTTTCTCTCTGGTTGCTGCCAGCGGTGTCCTGGAGATTAATCTTCAATTCCTGGAGACTTGAGGACAATATTGGAGGGTTGACAACCCTAAGTTACACTATTTTGATTGTCCATGCTTCATAAATCTCTTCCAGAGACCCCTTAAGCACTCTGCAGTACATATTATTTATCTCTGGAGATTTATTGGTTTTGAACTCTTACCACTCTAAGTGAAAGTCTTTCTTTCTCTGTTCCTAATCCTAGTCACAGTCGGTGGAACTTGAAAGCCAGGTTCTTCTCCAAAGGGAAGGTAAAATGGTTAGTGAATTATTCCTAGGCTGCAGTTGTACATCTTCCAGTGGTTGACTTCAAGTAGAATTGACAGAAGCTTGGGAGCAACGATACCCTCTTAGCTGAAGTTGATGTGTGAGTCAGGGAAGCCATGGGAACAAATGGGGTGAACATTGAGGGAGTTCTCACCACTGTAAAATACAGAGCAGACAGATGGTCTTGCTGTAACCAAACTTAAACTTGGATTCTGGCTTAACCACAGATTCACAAGGGGACTCCCAGTTGTGCCTGTGTGTCATTTTGGATAAGGATAGTGAAAGCAGCCTTTAATCCAACTGGTCAGTGAGAGCATTAGTACATTAACGCATATTATCAATGGGCTCCTGGAGACGGTGTCCCATTCTTATTTATATTAATTTATTACGTTGTTGTAATATATCAAGTAATTTCGTTCTAATTTGTTACCAGAGAAGCTCAGTAAAAGGACACCTGTTCAGTAAAATTCATCTCCTTGGAGGTCTTTCATCATAAGCAATAGCATAAGGAATGAAAACCACAATCAGAAAAAAAATGCTGTTGTCAATCAATGTTGTTTCCTCAGAGGGAAAAAAACATATTATACAAAATGTCCAGTGTATCTGTATCACAAATAATATTGAGTGAAATTACAGACAGTAATCCAATATGTTAGTATGGTTTCACTTGCTCCCCACCTACCCATATAACGACTGGGATAAGTAGAAAGACCTTCTTGTTCCAAGGGCTTTGTGTGTTGGGAAGTAGACAAGCAAAATAACAGAAGAACCATTGGCAATGCAGCAACTTTTACAGAAAACAAAATAGAAATACCTGTCCAACTCAGTGCCAATGTAATTTGTCTTGAAGTAACATGGGTTTTTATTTTTGGCACAAGTTTCACCTCTCTGCACTCCTCCTGCTCTGGGGACCAGCGTCCAATAATGTAGACTTGGGAATGTAGTTGCACAGATGTTTATCTCAGCCCATTGACCCACTGAAATAATTAGCCAAATTTCTTATTCGCAGTAGAAATGTGTTTTATTGGGCCAGAAATTGCTGGAAAGTCATGTCATTATAATATATGCACCATTATGAATTTGTAAAAATCCAGCAATTTGCAGTGTAAAAGAGAGGACCATGTGTTGTGATGCTCTAAAGAGGGTCACTCATTCAAATACAAATTAGATAGGTTTCTTTAAGAAAATAATATTTTGGGATACAGTATATAATTAAGTTGACTTTGGACCTACGGTTTCTAAAGCTCTCCACCACTGGGTTTTTCCTTGTCATTTCTGAGTCTGTTGCAGATTAATTGATAGAGATTGATTGCCAAGATTAGTCAACTACTCCATTATCATTGTATCATGCAACTAACAGGATGGTACTGTAGAAGGCGAATTGGATGGACCTTGGTCTTTTTTCGTCTAGCAATTCCTGTGTTCCTAGGGGTGTTCCATTGTTCATGATTATGATGGATGGGATGGCTGATTCTATACTTAATGAATCAAAAATGTACATTTCATACCTTCCATTCACTCATTAACTTCTCAAGGACCAATTAACTTCTCAAGGACCAATACAACAATTCCCAAGCACAACTGGGTTGCAATTTCTTCTGCTTGTTCTTTTAATTTTTTTTACTTACTTTTCCTTTCTCTTTTTCTTCCCTCCAACTCTTAATTCAGTCTCTTTATTCTCTTTCAGTCTATATATTTTCTTTGACTCTAATTCACCCTAATTCCTTCTTTGTCTTTTGCTCTGTTTCTTTCTCTACCTTTTCTTTCGTTGGTCAAGGAGATAAACCATTGGGATGACGTTCACGAGGTCCCAGATGCAACATTGACATTGCTGCGCCATTATCAGATTGATGATCCAACAATTTGCAGCACAACTGTAGTGTGATGTCAACGGTGAGCTAAAAAGTCCAGTTAACGTCCTTCACCACCAAATCGGCCATTGCAGCAATTTCTGGCCCAATATAATAGTTGATAATTGCATTGTTTGGCTATTATCTGTCTCCTGAACCTTTTTATAGGTAGGAACAGAACAGACAAGTGTAATATGGATCTGTCTGTTAGGGAAAAGATCACAAGACAGGACAAAGGGCCAAATAATCTGGAATTACATTAATAGGGAATGTCAGTATATACTCAATGGAAAGACACTGAAGGGTGTGGATGAACAGAGACCTAGAGGATCAAATACTGTGTATAATTCCCTGAAAGTGAGAGTGCAGGTAGATAAACCCATAAAAAAGCTCAACAGCATTTTGGATTTTATAAATGGGGGCATTGAGTACAAAAGTAAAGAAGGAATGATGAATTTGCACAATAAATTAATTTAAACATTTTTTTTATTCATTTATGGGATGTGGGCATCGCTGGTAAGACCAACATTTATTGCCCATCCCTAGTTGCCCTTGAGAAGGTGGTGGTGAGCTGCCTTCTTGAACCGCTGCAGTCCGTGTGGTGAAGGTACTCCCACAGTGCTGTTAGGGAGGGAGTTCCAGGATTTTGACCCAGTGATGCTGAAGGATTGGCGATATACTTCTAAGTCAGGATGGTGTGTGACTTGCAGGGGAAGTTGGAGGTGGTGGTGTTCCCATGCGCCTGTTGTCCTTGTCCTTCTAGGTGGAAGAGGTCATGGGTTTGGGAGGTGCTGCCGAAGAAGCCTTGGCAGGTTGCTGTAGTGCATCTTGTAGATAGTACACACACAAGCCACGGTACACTGGTGGTGGAGGGAATGAATGTTGAAGGTGGTGGATGGGGTGCCAATCAAGCGGGCTGCTTTGTCCTGGATGGTGTTGAGCTTCTTGAGTGTTGTTGGAGCTGTACTCATTCAGGCAAGTGGAGAGTATTCCATCACACTCCTTACTTGTGCCTTGTAGATGGTGGAACAGCTTTGGGGAGTCAGGAGGTGAGACACTTGCCGCAGAATACCTAGCCTCTGATCTGCTCTTGTTGCCGCAGTAGTTATGTGGCTGGTCCGGTTAAGCTTCTGGTCAATGGTGACCCCCAGGATGTTGATGGTAATGCCGTTGAATGTCAAGGGGCGGTGGTTAGACTGTCGCTTGTTGGCGATAGTCATTGCCTGGCACTTGTGTGGCGCAAATGTTACCTGCCACTTATCAGCCCAAGCCTGAACGTCGTCCAGGTCTTGTTGCATGCGGGCATGGACTGCTTCATTATCTGAGGAGTTGTGAATGGTGCTGAACACTGTGCAGTCATCAGCGAACATCCCCATTTCTGACCTTCTGTTGAAGGGAAGGACATTGATGAAGCAACTGAAGATGGCTGGGCCTAGGACACTGCCCTGAGTAACTCCTGCAGCGATGTCCTGGAGCTGTGATGATTGACCTTCAACCACCACAACCAAAAGTTAATTAATTAAGCCACAGTATCTATTCACCAGGATGATGTCAGTGGTGGGAAACTAGTCCTAATGAGAGCCTTGGCATATACAGACTTATTTCCACTGGAGCAGAGAAAATTAAGAGGTTTTTAAAATTCTGAAGTTTTTTGATGGTGAATAGGGAAGTACTATTTCCTCTGGTTGGAAGTCAGTGATGAGGGGGTCATCAATTTGAAGAGAGAGGGTAGGAGAAATTCCTTTTACACTGAGAGTTTCTAGAACACAGAATGTTTTTCCACGGGGAGGCAGAGACCATTGTGTAGGAATTAACGAATTCCTACGAATAACTGAGATCAACACCAGAGAACAGTTAAGCAGGTCTTTACTCAACGGAGATGCCACGAGGACTGCCTGGGCGGTCCCGTGGTTTGCGACGTGACGTCATCGTTTGCCCACGTTTTCCCGCGCTCTTAAAGGGGCCACGCCCCATACATGCAAACCCTATATACAAAACACAGCAATGCCTAACACAATGGTACAGGTTTAGGCTGGTGTTAGAACATCGTTAAAGAGAATTATATACAGTTAGCCAGAGAATTATATACAGTTAGCCAGAGTCATTCAGTGGTTCTGCCACATGCGCCCCCCCAGAATTCGCTTTAACAGACAAAGTCAAACGGTGAGGGGGTCTGACGAGCCTGTCAGAACGACTCCTGTACTCTCGAGGCGGAGGCTGCAGGGCGGCTGGCGGTCTGGCGGGCGGTTGCACTTGGTTTGCCGTAAAAACGATGGGTGGCCGACCCCATCTCGGCGGTTGTGCTGTCTCGACGGGGCGGTCGAGGTCCAAATGTGCTGGCTTTAAGCAGTCGACCAAAATGTGGTCCGGTTTACCGCCGACATCTACCGTGAAGGTTTTGTCCCCTGCTTCCAACACGCGGAAGGGACCGGTATATGGGGCCTTGAGCGGATCCCTATGTGCGTCATGGCGAATAAAAACGTATTCAGCCTTGTGAAGCTCCGTGGGAACGTGTGACCTCTGCAGCCCGTGGTGCGAAGTGGGCACCGGTGCGAAACATCTGGCCGCCTCTTGGTGATTAGCAAGCTGGGCAGACGCGGACCAGGGCTCCGTCGATGTTGGTAGGAAATCCCCTGGGACTCGCAGCGGCTGACCATACACGAGTTCCGCTGATGAAGAGTGAAGGTCTTCTTTGGGGGCCGTGCGAAGGCCCAACAGGACCCACGGTAGCTTGTCTGCCCATCCAGCGTCCTGGAGGCTGACCCTCAGGGCGGCTTTCATTGAGCGGTGGAAGCGTTCGCAGAGGCCATTCGCCTGTGGGTTTTAGGCTGTGGTGCGGTGTAATTTGACACCGAGTCCTTGGGCCACTGCATTCCAGAGTTCGGAGGAAAACTGCGGTCCCCTGTCCGACGAAATATCTGCGGGCACTCCGAAACGGGTGATCCAGGAGGAAATGAATGCCCTGGCCACATCCGCCGAAGTAGTGGATGACAGGGGGAGGACCGCCTCTGGCCATCTGGTGGTGCGGTCAACCATGGTCAGGATGTGTGAAAAACCATGGGAGGGTGGGAGTGGTCCTACCAGGTGCACGTTGACCTGGTCAAAACGTCGCTCTGGAACTGTGAAGGTGGCCAACGGAGCTTTGATGTGGCGCTGTACCTTGGCCTTTTGGCAGACCACGCAGGTGTTGGCCCAGTCGCGGACGTCTTTATGCATGCCACGCCATACAAATTTCGCTGACATCAGTTTCTGAGAGGCCTTCATTCCAGGGTGTGACAACCCATGTTAGGCGTCGAACACTTTGCGGCGCCAGACGACCGGCACGACAGGGCGAGGATCCTGTACGGAGACGTCACACAACAACGTGGTACCTGCCGAATGGAACTTGACGTTGGCCAACTGGAGGCCAGTGATGGCCGTTCTGTAAGCTTGGACTTCCGGGTCTGAGGCTTGGTCCGCTGCCATGAGGGCGTAGTCAATGCCCAAATGAACCGTATTGACGAACGCGCTGGAGAGGCAGTCTGCCACCAGGTTGTCCTTACCGGCCATGTGCCGTATATCCGTGGTGAATTCGGATATGTAGGTCAGTTGACGCTGTGTCGGGCTGACCACGGTTTGGCGGTCTTGGACATTGCAAAGGTCAGCGGCTTATGGTCCACAAAGGCGGTGAAAGGATGTCCTTCCAGAAGGAACCGAAAATGGCAGATGGACAGAAAAAGGGCGAGCAACTCCCGGTTGAATGTGCTGTATGCTCTCTCGTTCTGCCATAGTTGACGGCTGAAGAATGCCAATGGCTGCCACGTCCCGTTCACCCACTGCTGTTGCACGGCACCAACTGCGTAGTCCGACGCATTGGTGGTGAGGGCGATGGTGGCTCCTGGCAGCGGGTGCGCCAGCATAGTCGCGTTGGTTAAGGCGCTTTTGGTGTCGGCGAACGCTCGGGCCATGTCATCTGTCCAGTCTACCGGGTTCTTGCCAGTCTTGCCCTTGAGGGCCTCGTACAGGGGCTGCATGAGTAGTGCCGTCTTAGGCAAGAAACGGTGGTAAAAGTTTACCATGCCTATGAATTCCTGCAGGGCCTTTATGTTCTGCGGGAGTGGAAAGGATGTCACCGCCTCTACCTTCGAAGGTAAAGGAACCACTCCCTCTGAGGTGATGCGATGCCCCAGGAAGTCAATTTGGTGCAGGCCAAACTGACACTTGGCCGGATTGATAATCAGGCCGTGTTGGCTGAGGCGTCGAAAAAGGGTGCGTAGGTGACAGGTATGTTCTTCCTTAGTAGGACTGGCAATTAGAGTGTCATCCAGGTAGATGAAGAGGAACTTGAGGTCCCGCAGCATGGAGTCCATCAGGCGCTGGAAAACCTGGGCGGCGTTCTTTAACCCAAACAGCATTCTTAAAAACTCGAAGAGGCCGAATGGGGTGATGACTGCGGTCTTCTGGATGTCTTGTGGATGAAGTGGGACCTGGTGGTAGCCCCGGACGAGGTCGACTTTAGAGAAAACGGTGTTCCCTGCCAAATGGGCAGAGAAATCCTGGATATGGGGGATCGGGAGTGGTGGCGTCGATAGTCGCCGCATGGCCGCCATCCGCCGCCAGGCTTCAGGACAATATGGACCGGCGAATAATCCCTAACCGTTCCATGGTTGCGAACTCCGCCTTTGCGACCGCCAGCTTGCCAGGTTCCAGGCGCCGGGCCCGCGCCTGGAACCCGGGGGGCCGTTGGTGGTGATGTGGTGTTCCACACCATGTTTCGTGGCTGTGGAGGAGAACGTGGGTCTTGTCAGGTCAGGGAATTCGCCGAGCAGGCGAGCGAACTCATCAGGAGTCGGGAACGCACAGGAGACAGACGGTGCATGATATAGTGTTGCTGCGGTACCACGGAAGAGAATTAAAAGTTGCTGTGTTGATCAGCCGCCGGTTCCTGACGTCGACCAGGAGGCTGTTGGCGCACAGGAAATCCGCGCCGAGGAGGGGCTGGGAAACTTTGGCCGTAACAAAATCCCAGTTAAAACGTTGCCCCCCGAGGCACCCCTCCACTCGCCGTCTGCCGAAGGTCTGAATTGCCCCGCCATTGGCCGTCTGCACGTCGAGGGCGGACGCGGGTAAAATGCTGCACTGCGCTCCGGTGTCGCACAGAACGAAGAACGGAGAGAATGTCGGTGATGCACAGCAATTTTCCCGCGTTGCCGACCACCATCGTGGCCACGGGGTGCTCGGTAGACCCGTTCCTCGGTGGTCGCAGCGTCAGTTGTTGTTTTTTTTGGGGAAAACTGCAGGGAGGGCGGCAACGCTTTGCCTTCGCGCCGAACTGTGCGTGGTAGAAACACAGCCCAGCAGGCTGACGAGCCGGGGCGGCGTCTGCGGGGGATGGGTGCCTCGTGGCGGTGCAGTACTGCTGAGTTACAGCGAAAATTTTGTCAGCCTCCGCAGCGAATGTTGTGCAGTCTTCAACTTCAGATCTGACCAGGGCAGCTTGTACCTGTTCAGGCAGTTGGCTGAGGAAAATCTCACGGAATAGGAAACATTCCCGTTCTGAGCCCAGGAGTGAGAGCATTTGGCTCATCAACTCTGAAGGCTTGGAGTCCCCGAGCCCGGGCATAGCGAGTAATCGACGGGCGCGCTCCGATTTCGTGAGCCTGAAAACCTGCAGTAACCGCGCTTTTGAGGGTTTCATACTTGCTCTCCGTTGGGGGGGTTTTCTGTTGTGTCGGTACCTTTCTACCTAGACACAATTTAGGACTCAGAACTCAGAGACTCAAACATGAAGTGCTTTATTGGAAGGAAAGGAAGTTCTGGAAAGTTCTGAACAAAGAGAGCTAAAACTTAACAGAGAACACCCAACCATTTATCTCCTGTGACAGCGCCACCACAGGTGGGAGGAGAACACACAATAGAACACACAATACATAACATTTCCTCCCCTCTTAAATGGAAGGTCCACATTATTCCTCAACAGGTAAGTTACTTTCAATGCACTCAACGAACCTAGGGTAGAGGTAGACTGCCTCAAACCCTGACTTGACCCTGGGGTTTATTCTGCCCCAGTCTTGTGGGTAAGTCACTAAGCCTACAGATCCAAGCGTCTTGGAGGCCGCCGCTCTCTGACAGGATACCGGCGGTCATCGCTGGCTTCCACAGCAGTAGGCATTGACACAGGCCTGGATGGAGAAGGTGCCTGTGTCAGTCGAAAGTCAGGAGCTTGCAGAGGTGGAACAGTCTCTTTGACTTTCTGTGTTGGAGAAGAGCACTGTGGCAAAGGATGCTGGTTTGCGGTATCATCCGGAAACAGTTCAGGCCAACCAGCCGTTGGAGCCTCTGTGGCTGTCTCTGCTCCTAGCAACAGTTGATCAGTGTGTCTTCTCCAGACGACGTCCTCAGCAGTCTCAACCGTGTAAGACACAGGGCCCGTCTGCGCGATCACCGTAGCAGGAACCCATTTCGGTCCAGTGTTGTAGTTTCGAGCAAGGACATGCTCTCCCGGATGAAACCGTCTCTCCTTGGCTCTTTTCTCTCTCTTTTCAACTTGAGCTTGTTGTTGACAATGGACAACCTGTTCTGCCCTTGGAGGTTTGAGTAAGTCAAAACTTGTCCGCAACTGTCTCTTCATCATGAGCGAAGCGGGGGAAGTTTTGGTTGTGGCATGCGGCTCGTTCCTGTCGGACAACAGGAAGCTGTTCAGACGTTGGTGGATTGAGCCCTGACCTTGCGATGCCTTCAAGGCGTGCTTCAAAGTTTGCACGAACCTTTCTGCCTGGCCGTTAGTAGAGGGATGATAGGGCGCAGACCTGATGTGTTGGACACCATTCACATGCAGGAAGGTTGCAAACTCCTGTGATACAAATTGTGGACCGTTGTCACTTACGAGTTGTTCTGGTGAGCCATAACGGCTGAACATCTCACCAAGTTTCTCAATTGTTTTCTCTGCCGTGGTAGACCTCATCATAGCGACCTCCGGCCACTTGCTACGAGCGTCCACAACCACCCTAAACATCTTCCCTTTGAAAGGACCGGCGAAGTCCAAATGTACTCGCTGCCACACTTCTGCAGGCCAATCCCAGGGGTGTAGGGTTGCCAGCTGTGCAACATTCCGGACCCTTTGATATGGGGAACATGTTTTGGCTTTCTCCTCAATATTCCCATCGAGACCTGGCCACCAGAAGTAGCTTCTTGCCATTTCCTTCATCCGAACCATCCCACTGTGGCCTGTATGAAGTTGTTGCAGTATAGGTTCCCTCAGAGGTGGCGGAATGATGACACGGCGTCCCCAAAGAAGACAACCTGCCTGGACGGAGAGCTCATTTCTTTTTGAAATGTAAGGTTTCAAACTAGGAGAATCTCCTACCGCTCTCCCTCGAATGACATCGTCCATTACCTCAGACAGGACTGGATCGTTGCGTGTGTATCATCGCACCTGAACTGCAGTGACAGGTGCTCCCTCCACTTGTCTAAAGTAGAAGATGTCTATCTGACGAGGCTCTGGGGGAGTAACAGGCAAAGGTAGCCTCGAGAGACCGTCTGCGTTGCCGTGCAAGTCTGATTTGCGATATTTGATGTCGTATGTGTGTCCTGACAACAGTAAAGCCCACCTTTGCATCCTGCTTGCAGCGAGAGACGGAATTCCGGTGTGGGGCCCGAAGATTGAAGTCAATGGACGGTGGTCTGTCAGGAGTGTGAACCTTCTCCCAAACAGGTACTGATGAAATTTTCGAATTCCAAAAAGATTCCCAAGGCCTCGCGCTCGATCTGCGCATAGTTACTCTCGGCCTTGTTCAAGGTGCGTGATGCGAAGGTGATAGGTTTCTCTTCACCCGAAGGCATGATGTGGGATATGACTGCTCCCACACCATATGGTGATGCATCACATGCTAGCTGCATGGGTAGCTTTGGGTCGAAGTGTGTCAGGACCTCCGAATTCAGCAATGCTTTCTTTGCTTGGGCGAAAGCTTCGTTGCACAGTTCAGTCCATTCCATGTTTTGCCTTGACATAGCAACTGATGTAACGGCTTCAGCAATGTTGCTAAGTCTGGAATAAACTTCCCATAGTAGTTAAGTAGCCCCAGAAATGAAAGTAACTGGCTCACATTCTGGGGTGCTGGGGCCTCCATGATCGCCTTGACCTTTGGCGGCGCCTTATGCAGGCCAGTAGCGTCAATCACATGCCCCAGGTACTCAACTGAAGACTGAAAGAATTCACATTTGTCTTTACGAATGAGTCCGTACTCTTTCAGTCGTTGTAGTGTCGCATCCAAGTTCAGAAGATGATCCTCCTCATTTGTCCCAGTGACAAGGATGTCGTCCAGGTAGCACTGGACTCCTGGCAGTCCACTCAAAATCTGATCCATTGCCCTTTGGAATAGAGCAGGGGCCGACGTAATTCCAAACGGAAGGCGGCAGTACCTGTATAGCCCCTTGTGTGTCACAATTGTCAGCAGCTCCTTTGATTTGTCATCGACATGCATTTGTAGATAAGCCTGGCATAAGTCTATTTTGCTGAACTTTTGCCCTCCGGCCAGGCCCGTAAAAAGATCATCAATGAGGGGAAGAGGGTACTGTTCCACAGACAGCACCGGGTTAATAGTCACTTTAAAATCCCCACAGATTCGAACAGATCCATCCTTTTTCAGGACAGGAACAATGGGTGTGGCCCATTTGCTCACGCTCACAGGCTCCAGGACTCCATTCTCGACTAAGGCCTCCAAGTTAGCCTCAACTTTTGGCCTAATTGCTGCCAGGTTTAATGTCCAGTCTCATGCTGATCTTTTTCATGCTCCCAAGTTCACCATTGAAGAGTTCTGCATAACAACAGAAAATGCTGGAAAAACTCAGCAGGTCAGGCAACATCCGTGGTGAGAAATGTGAGTTGACGTTTCGGGTTGAACCCTTCTTCAAAACTGGAAAGAAAAGAAACTAGATTGAAGGCAGGGCTGCGATCGGACAAAAGAATAAAAGAAACAAAAGAAGTAAAAGAGATTAGAAGCTAGACGAGATGGTAATAGGCTGGGATTAGGTGTAAGGTGTACTGGCAGGGCAAAAGATAGCTGCCAGGTGTGTGAGAGAAACAAAAGGAAAGGGGGAAAGGAGTGGAACAATTACAAGAGAAAATGAAATGGGGGCCGAGCTTATGATCTGAAATTGTTGAACTCGATATTGAGTCCGGAAGGCTGCAGAGTGCCTAATCGGAAGTTCTGCATGTTTGTTTAACACTGCAGTCAGACATGACTCCCCTTTTGACATCATGCGGACTGCAGGCCAGTCCAGCGTGATTTTTTCCTAGCCACGCACGTCCCAGTAGCGATGGGTAATTTCCCTTTACCACATATAGTGGCAGTTTTGCAGTCTGACCGTTCAATTTAACTGTCACCTCAATGACGCCTCTCATGGCCACAGGTTCGCCGGTATACGTCTTTAGTACAATGTTTGTTGGCTGAAGGGTAAGATGCTTTAGCATTTTGTTGTAGACAGTGTCTGAAACAAGGGACACAGCCGCGCCTGTGTCCACCTCCATCCGCACTGATTGTCCCTCCACCAGTGGTGACACCCAGTAGCCATTTGAACCACCTGCAACCGTCAGTATGTGCACCTCTTCCTCCTCAGAGGTGTCGCTCTCCTCTGTTTTGCTTGTTCCATCATACTGCACTGAATGAACACTCTTTTTCCTCTCTTGTCCAAATACAGACATTTTGCTTCCATGCTTCCGAGCTCTGTCTGTTCTTTTTTTACCTCTACAGGCGCGTTCAATGTGACCCTTTTTGCCACAATTTCGGCATTCCAGCTCCGTACACCAGCAGTCATTAGCGTGATGGCCCGTTTTCCCACAACGGTAACATGTGCCGTTCCGCGCACCTTTAGGCTCAGATGACACCTTGTGAACTCTCCCAGTTGAACTCAACTGGTGAGCCTCCTTTTCCGCCATTTCCATGGAGAGACTAACTTCAATGGCCTTTTCAAGAGTAAGGTTGTCCTCAGTAAGAAGGCGCTTCTGTGTGGCTGCATTTTGCAGACCACACACAAGTCTGTCTCTAATGGTGTCATTCAGCACCTCCTTGAACTGGCAGTGTTCCGACAACCTTTTTAAAGCAGCAATAAACGTAGTCACTGATTCCCCCTCCTCTTGATTCCGTTTGGTTGTTGCTGAGAGATTTAGATTTCAGAGGTTTGGGTGAAAAATGTGCTCCAAGAATTTCCACTAGTTGCTTATATGTTTTAGTTCCTGGCTTATCTGGCTGCACGAGGCTGCGAAGTAAATTGAAAGTCTTCGGCCCGATTACACTCAAAGAGGTAGGCACGACCTTTTCACTTGCCACCGCATTCGCCAATACAAAATAGTCAAAACGTTCTGTATATGCGCTCCATTGCTCCACATTTTCATCAAAATCACCGATGTTTCCTAATGTAGTAGCCATCTCACGTTTCAAATTAAATTTTCTGTTTACTCACTGCACCTGTAACGTACGCAGATTCATCCGCTCCTCATCGCCACTTGTTGTGTCGGTACCTTTCTACCTAGACACAATTTAGGACTCAGAACTCAGAGATTCAAACATGAAGTGCTTTATTGGAAGGAAAGGATGTTCTGGAAAGTTCCGAACAAAGAGAGCTAAAACTTAACAGAGAACACCCAACCATTTATCTCCTGTGACAGCGCCACCACAGGTGGGAGGAGAACACACTTCGAGGAGGCTAACGATCCGAGAGGCGGTAGAGCTGTCGAGTGCGGAGACCACATAAAGATATTTGGTCTGATCCGCATCGATGTTCCTCAGGGCGAACTGGGCCCCGACCTGAATAAACCATGAGGGCGCTTGCTGCTCCCAGAACTGCAGTAGCTTCAGCGAAACGACGTTTGCTTCCATGCTGTGCTCTTTTGTGAAAACGTTCACAAAAACGGGGTCACCAATGTAGGGATTAATGAATTCCTACGAATAACTGAGATCGACACCAGAGAACAATTAAACAGGTCTTTACTCAACGGAGATGCCACGAGGACTGCCTGGGCGGTCCCGTGGTTTGCGATGTGACGTCATCGCATTTACCCGCGTTTTCCCGCGGTCTTAAAGGGGCCACGCCCCGTACATGCAAACTCTATATACAAAACACAGTAATGCCTAACACAATGGTACAGGTTTAGGCTGGTGTTAGAACATCGTTAAAGAGAATTATATACAGTTAGCCAGAGTCATTCAGTGGTTCTGCCACAATTGCATCTTTTAGGGAAAAATTGGATAAATATTTGAAGCAGAGGAAGAAAAACAGCCATGGAGAGAGAGCTGGGAAATTGAATTAGTTTTGAGTTGCTGTATCCAAGAGCCAGCACAAACACAATGGGCTGAATGGCCTCCTTCTGTGCTGTTAAATTGTATGGTTCTGGAGTGCACCCAAAAGGAGTTAAAATGTAACAGAAGTTTACCTTCTGACACAGTAATTCAGCGTGCATTTGCAGTTTTGAAGAAAGAAATGTCTTTTGCAAAATGTTACTTTTTTCCTAAATAAAACAAACCGTCTATCCGGACTCTATCGAGTTCAACAATTTCAGATCATAACCTTGGCCCCTATTACATTTTTACTTATATTTTTTATCCACACATTTGTTTTGGCCTTTCCCCCCCCTTTCTTTCTTTCTCTCTCTCCCACACGGCAGCTGTCTCCCATTCTGCCGGTGCATTTCACACCTAATCTAGAGCCGTCTTTTGTCTCCGCTAGTCCTATCACCATCTCGTCTCATTCTGAATACCTCTTAATGTCTCTTCTCTTTTGTTCTCTCCCAGCCTGGCCTCTTAATCTATTTCATTTCCTGTGCTTCTTTAGTCTTGATAAAGGGTTTTTACCCGAAACGTTGACTATATTTTCTCTCCACGGATGTTGCCTGGCCTGCTGAGTTTTTCCAGCATTTTCTGTTGTTATTTCGGATTTCCAGCATCTGCAGTATTTTGCTATCGTAACCGTATATCCTTTTACCTAAATTTTAGCATTAAAATTACAGATTGCATTCAGTCATTTCCAGAAGACATGGGAAGATAAAACACTTGTGCCCTGCCCTGCTCCAGTCGGAATCACTCCTACTTTTAACAACAGGCTGAAACTTGCTCAGGACAGCATTCGGAGACTCCACGATTAGTGAACTTTAGTTTTTGATTAGAAGTACTGAAATTCTCTAATTATGTGACTTTAATATAGAGCAGAGAAGGCTAGGAGGAGATTTGACAGAGGTGTTTAAAGTCATGAAGTGTTTGGATAGAGTAAATAAAGAGAAACTGTTTTCAGTGGCTGAAGGGCTGATAACCAGAGGGCACAGACTGGTGATTGTCAAGAGAACCAGAGGCGACATGAGGAAAAACTTTTTTACGCAATGAGTGGTTAGAATTTGGAATGCACTCTCTGATAGGATGGTAGATACAGATTCAATAGAAACTTTCAAACAGAAATTGGATAAATACTTGAAGGAGAAAAAATTGCAAGGATATGGGGAAAGAACCGGGGAGTGGGACTAACTGGATGCTCTTCGAAAGAGCCGGCGCAGCCTTGATGGGCCGCATGGCCTCATTCTGTGCTGTACTATTCTATGATTCTATACTACTCCCTTGTGAACAGTCTCTGTGTAGTGGATGTGACTGCACTCTTACTGTGTAGAAGCAGTGTGATACACACGATTAGTGCTGCTGCGCTCATTTCTTTTTCAAAGTAAAATTGTGGCTTCTTTCAAAGCAAAAAAATTTGTATGAACTGAAAGGGGTAACAGAAAGCGCTGAAGCTTGCCAGTGTTGAAACCTTGCTGAGATCTAAGCCAATGCCACTACAGGAAATTTAATCAAAATGAGAATGATTTTCTTCTAACACTGTCCTTTGGGGTCCTCTTTTGAAGAGTGGCCTTTATCCATGAATGAGGGTTATTGTTCTAACACGACATCTCTCCTCAGAAGATTCCTCGATTCCTCCACCAGGGCTGGAATTAAACACAGGGTCCAGAACTGATAGGTCCATCTCCTCATTTACTGCAACAGTCAGAAAGGGGAAAGATTTATCCCCTCATCTGGGTGGGATTAGAGTTGGCGTCATATTTCAAAGTTGCTGCACTGTCCAGTCTCATCAGAAGTACAGAGACTTTCTCATCACTCTTGTCTGCATTGGAGTCCAGGTTCCATACATGATGGGCAGAGCATTGTGCCACATTGGCCAGGAATTTCCTCGGCGCTTCTCTGGCTCCGCTGCCATAACTTCGGCAGAGGTTCTGCATGTAAATGGGCTTTCTGCCAAAGTTATGGCGGCGGAGCAGGAGCAGTCCTCAGGAAATTCCCAGTGATTGTTATATCCAGCTCAAAATTAGAGAGACTCCCATCACATTTCTCTGGCATTCAATCAAATCAAAGACACAGAAGTGAAAATGTAATAATCTAATGGACTGTATCCTGTTCCTGAGCCACTGGGATTTGTGCCCTTCTGAAACAGCACCTGTACGATGTGCCTGGTGCATATTATTATTTATAGATAAACTCTTGTCACTGAGAGTGTGGTCTACAAAACTGTCATGGAAGCTGACTGCATATTCTGCATTTTCATCAAAAAAACCTCATTCAGTCAGATGACTATAACTGCAGAGCACCAAATTGTGGGAAGAAGTGAAAGGGAAATGAATACTACTCAACAATTTAAAATACATACCGATTAGTCGATAAATACCATAGATTAGAATACTCCTCGATCCAAATCCTCTTAACTCTTGAGGGCACTAAGTTTCTGAGTACATTTACCACACAGACATGCACCTATTGTAATTTTGCATGTAGGATTAATGTAAGACATGGAGGAATTTCTAGCCATTGGTGTAAATTTACATCAGAGAACCCTGTAAAGCTACAGGTGTAATAAAGAAGGTGATCTGCGCTGAATATTGGATTCTAGGAAATTGGGCAGCGTGTTGACGCTCGGTGACGTGGATGGTCTTTAACAGATCAGCAGTGGAATCTGGATGGAGGCCCATCTTTGAGATAATGGGCCAGTAATTCCGTTCCCAACGTGTGAGTACGGACGGTGTACTCACACGTGCGGCCGGAGGAATTGCCGGATTCCAGCATGCACAGCGCATGCACGGGAAACCGGCATTTCCTCTCCATCGAACTAAGGGGTTAAGAGGTCCAACGCGCGCATGCATTGAACTTCCTTCGTTTTGACAGGTTTGCGCGTGTGCAAGGGCCTGGACTTTTTGGAAATGAAAAAAGGAGGCGTAAGGAGTGGATTCTTGAAGGTAAGTGGTCTAATATTTAAAATTATTTAAAAAAAAATTTCCACAGCTTCATTGTTTTTAAGCGCATTACAGTAAGGTAAGTTTATTTTTAGACCCGAATTCGTGAAAAAAAAGTCAAACATTTTATTAATTGTTTTAAATAGTTTTTTAAAGTTATTTATAGTTTATTTAATTATTGGGATGTTTTTTTTAAATTTTAATTAAAGTTAAAGTAGTCTTTTGGGTGCCCGTACTTTTCATGAGTTTGACAGTCTTTACTATCAAACTCATGAATGAGTTTCCCCTCCCCTGATTGGCTGCAGAGTGCTCACCTGATCCCAGCCGGCACATCACATTAAGTACGCCGCTGGATCAGGTAAGCACATCGCGCCGACATCGGAACCGGGCCTGTGACAGGAAATGCAAGCAGGCCCGGGCTTCAGATGTCAGCACGCAGGGTGAGTGCAGATCGGGGGCTTGCACGCGCGGCAAGCACCCGATCCTAATTTCTGGCCCTATAAGATTGATACGGGCGAGGAAGGCCATTCAACGCATCTTGCTTCATCCATCCAGAAAAATGCTACAGTCCTTCAATTACAGTGTTCGCTGATTCTTAAATGGTTGTCTTGAATCCTTGCCATATTGCAGTATTTTCCCCCCATCTCCTCTTCCTTCTCCATGCTCATCTCTTCCAAGAGACCCATTCCCCTGCTCCTTTGTCCCCTCCCCACACAACTCCATTTCCTGAGCCCAACACTAGCTGACTATATTAATGGTTCCTTTTCTACAAACATCAAACTACTGACCTTTGAGATCAACAGCGTTATTTTACATTTCTTGTGGCAGTGCAGTGCAAAAGGTTGTGCCACATAGATTCCAAATGTGCATTATTATTGGGCATGGAAGAGCCAGAACCTATACATTCAGATTTAGATTTGATAGAGGTGTTCAAAATCATGAGGGATCTAGACAGAGTAGATAGAGAGAAACTGTTCCCATTGGCGGAAGGGTCGAGAACCAGAGGACACAGATTCAAGGTGATTGGCAAAAGAACCAAAGGCGACATGAGGAAAAACTTTTTTACACAGCGAGTGGTTAGGATCTGGAATGCACTGCCTGAAAGGATGGTGGAGGCAGACTCAATCGTTGCTTTCAAAAGGGAATTAGATAAGTACCTGAGGGGGAAAAAATTTGCAGGGCTAGGGGGAAGGGCAGGGGAGTGGGACTAGTGGAAGTGCTCTTGCAGAGAGTCAGCATAGGCTCGACAGGCCAAATGGCCTCCTACTGTGCTATAACCATTCTATGATTTTGAGATCCTGATGCAGCAAGTAATGAGTAGGATTCTTCTGTACGTAACCACAGTGCAATGTGCCCCACGTGGCTCTCGATCTAAACAATTGCCAGTAAGTTCTCTCATCATTCATAGTTAATGGGTGTGACTGGCTGTATGGGAGGACGTATCTTCAGCTGCAACAACAAAATGGGTCATCATTGTGCACAGTGAAGGGAATGGCTGCTCTTAGCAGTAAGTGCTCCGATCTTCAACACAGCTCGTCGCATTGTTTTGTAGAATTGTTTGATGGTGAAGACATTTTCTAAGAGCCTTTGTTTGAGTTAATAAATGATACTGGAATTCAGAATCCCTTTGATCCAGCACCAAAAGTGCTCCTGCGCTGTAGTAATTATTGCCAGGCCTGTTGGTGATTCCATAGACTCAATGGTTTGCTGGTGATGATGTACCGGATGCTGTTCCTCAACTCTAGATAATGCATAATCTGGATATTAAAATAATCAGTCTAAAAAAAATCATTCTAAATACTGAATGATCTGATGCCTGATGAGATGCAAAATGTGAGCAAGATTGGAGCCTCGTGAAAAACCACCCTTCTCCGTCCTAATGATGCAGTGTAGTACTGAGTCATAAAGAGCGGGTCCCAGGTTTGATCTCTAGTGTCTGTTGATTCATACCCCAGCATTAGTCAATACTGGAGTGCAGCTGGTGTCTGTTGATTCATACCCTGGCATTAGTCAATACTGGAGTGCTGCTGGTGTCTGTTGATTCATACCCTGGCATTAGTCAATACTGGAGTGCTGCTGGTGTCTGTTGATTCATACCCCGGCATTAGTCAATACTGGAGTGCTGCTGGTGTCTGTTGATTCATACCCTGGCATTAGTCAATACTGGAGTGCTGCTGGTGTCTGTTGATTCATACCCCGGCATTAGTCAGTACTGGAGTGCTGCTGGTGTCTGTTGATTCATACCCTGGCATTAGTCAATACTGGAGTGCTGCTGGTGTCTGTTGATACATACCCCGGCATTAGTCAGGACATTCAGGATAGGACGAAGAAAAGTGGGTGAAAATCTGAAGGAAATTAGAACAGAAAGGTAATGATAAGGGCCCAGAACTTGGTGTCGGGGGCTTGCCGCGCGTGCAAGCCCCCGATCTGCACTCACCCTGCGCGCTGACATCTGAAGCCCGGGCCTGCTTGCATTTCCTGTGACAGGCCCAGTTCTGATGTCAGCGCGCAGTGCTTACCTGATCCAGCGGCGTAGTTAGTGCGATGTGCCTGGGATCAGGTGCGCACTGTACAACCAATCAGGGGAGGGGAAGGTTCATTCATGAGTTTGAGAGTAAGAACTGTCAAACTCATGAAAACTACGGGGGTCCAAAACACTATTTAAACTTTAAATAAAAATTTAAAAAACATCCCAATCATTAAATTAAGTATAAATAAATTTAAAAAAATAATTTAAACAATTTTTTTGTTGAAAAAAATAAATTTTTAATAAAAAGGGTCTAAAACTAAACTTACCTTATTGTAGATTCTTTAAAATAATAAACCTGTGGGGAAAAAAATTCTAAATTACACTAAAACACCACTTACCTGTAAAAACTAAATACTTACGTGTGCTTTTTACAAGCGTAAAGACCGGAGGCCTTTAGAAATGCGCAAATCCCCCAAAACAGAGGAAATCCAAGACGCACGCGCTGCCCCCTACAGCGCACGCGCTAGCCTCTTCAACTCTTGGGTTGGAGGAGAGGAAATGCCGGTTTTCAGCGCATGCGCTGTGCATGCTGAAAACCAGCATTTCCTCCGGCCAGACGCGTGAGTACCCCTTCCATACTCACGCGTTTGGGGAGGAATTACTGCCCCATTATGATCAGTGGTGAACGAACGATGGCAGCCGTTCATTACACTTACACTTGCCCACAGACTTTCCGTGGCATTCTGTACTGGAACTTTGTGATTAGAAAGCCATTTTGGCACAGTGCCCTCCTACAGGGGATCTGGGACCTGTGGGAACAAGACCAGCATTAACCAATCAGATTAAAGAATTGTTACCGAGCAGCGTGGAGTTTAAACCAGGAAGTGTAGGTTAGAATAATTAATTCAATGTCAAATCATCTACAGAAAGTGAAATAAAGAGAGGGAAAGAAAGATGAGATTAAGAGAGAGGTAAGAGACAAAGAACAAGTTTTTGGAATAAAATTGTTTTAATTTAAAAAAAATCTCCAACAAAAATTAAAATCTGAAGGAATGAGACTTAACACTTGTAAAAGTTAATTTTCAGTGCTAGAGAGATTGTTTGGCAGTAAATAGGACTTATCACGCCATTAAAAATTTACTTGCACTGGAATGGACAAGCCATAACTTTTTCTGCCGAGTTTCATGGCTATCTATCACAAGTACAGCAACTTCACGCTGTTGCATGTATTTGAATGGCGAGTCACTCTGAGAGATACAGTTATCGCGCAGCTTCTGGAGGAGCAGGGCAACTCGGACAGCAACTTCATGATTTTCACGTTTAACTGCACATGTGCTGTCCGATTTACACTTCAATAACCGTGAGCACCGACAGCCTCACTGTTAATTTTTTTTTACCTCAATATCGGGGTCAATATATCTAGCAAGTTTCTTTTGAAACCAGGAGAAACACAATTCATTTTTCTTTTAATGTCCTTTTCAAGCTGTCAAGAGTGTACTTAGCATCACTGCTGGCATAAAGGATTATTTCCAGGGTGCTGTCAGATCAGCAGATTTTAGTTTTATTGCTGTTTTGCAGCCCTCATGTTTTGTATAATGTCGAGCAGTTGTAATGTTTTACTGCCTTGTAATGTAATCCCAGCTATATGTCCTGTTCTATATAAAACTAGCTGGGGGAGCCCGGCGTTGCCGAGGCTTTTTCGAGGGCATGTTGTTGCTGGAAGAGAGAGAGCCCTCTCCCTCACACTCTCTCTTCCCCCCCCCCCTCACACTCTCTCGCCCCCCCCTCTCCCTCACACTCTCTCTCCCCCCCCACACACTCTCTTCCCCCCCTCTCCCTCACACTCTCTCTCCCCCCCCCCCCCCCCCCTCTCCCTCACACTCTCCCTCCAGGCCCGACCGGACTAACCTCGGTAGCACCTGCTGGTGAACAAGGCGGGCCTTTGGACCCGGTTGGCAGACTCCCGTGTCAGATTGAGATCGGGGACAGCCGTTTATAAAAATAAAAAAAAAAGAAAAGAAGCCAGAGCGGGCTCTCGCGGGCGGCGCATGCGCGGTCAGTGCGGGCGGCGCATGCGCGGTCAGTGCGGGCGGCGCATGCGCGGTCAGTGCGGGCCGTGCGGGCGGCGCATGCGCGGTCAGTGCGGGCGGCGCATGCGCGGTCAGTGCGGGCGGCGCGAGGCGGCCCGCGGGGAGCAGGCAAGGGTGGCTTGGCGGCCGTTAGCGAGCGGGAAACTTCGGGCGGTCCGTCCGCGACACCGTGAAACCTGAGAGGGGGAAGTAGAGAGAGACAGAGAGGGAAGAGGAGAAGGAGAGAGAGGGAAGAGGAGAAGGAGAGAGAGAGAGGGAAGAAAGAGAGAGAGAGAGAGAGAGAAATTTTTTGAGCTTCAGGCCCCGAGTCCCCCCTGCGCGAAGGTGAGGAGGAGGGGGGTGGTTGCTAAACACAATATAAAACTCAAATAAATTGTTAATTAATTCCCTAACACATAATTCAAATATTTACCTTACTTCCCTAACACACTGAAAGTGTGGGGAAAAAATCGTGAAAAATCAAGATGGCGGCCACTCACCTCGGTTCAGAAGGATAAGGCCCGCCCACACATGCACCGATTGGTCGACCGGTCAGGTCACCGAAGCGTAGGATTGGTCAATCGTCGAGTCACTCGACACTCAACTGTAGGAAGGAACCCGCCGTCCGATTGGTCGACCTCGACGTCACACGGTCGCTAATGAGATGCTAATGAGCGGAAGGCTGAACGTTTTTCGGATACCGCGGGCGGGATTTTTGTGCGGCCGAAACGTAAATACGCCTATGACCGGTCCGGAATCGCAAGCTTTCTTTTGAGGCGACGCGCGCGTCGGTACGCTCTGTAACTTTCAAACGTATAGAGAACGGACAGACAGACAGACAGAAGAGCCGCTTTATATATATATAGATAGATAGACTCGGACAGCTTTAACTCATACATAAAGTGATTTGTTAACCGATTGCAAGTATTTGTGTGCGCACAATCAAAAAGGATTAACGATGTCATTGCATTTATTTTTCAGGCATTTGGACAGGCATATTCGAACCATCGTAAAGTGGCAGAAGATGGCGAGACTCGTGAGGAGACTCTTCTGCAGGAGTCTGCATCGAAGGAGGCGTATTACCTCAATAAGATTCTGGAGCTGCAGACAGAGCTGAAACAGGCCGGGACAGTCTTGGTCAACGTCCAGTCTGAAAATGAACGACTCAGTGCTGTCTCTTTGGACCTCAAAGAGGTAACCATGATGCCTTTGCTGCTCCAGACCAGGAGGCGAGGGATCTCTCTTTAGCTGGGTATAGGAAAGCAGGATTGATGGGAACACTACAGTGAATAGTCACATTTCTTAACCGTATAGTTAAATGATTTTGTGCAAAATACGCTGGAAAAATCAATAGCTTTAGGCTGAGCAGGCTGGTGTGGTCAAGATTTGTACTGTATCCTGATGCATTGTTTCCTTATGCGATAAAATACATGATGTGGAGATGCCAGTGTTGGACTGGGGTGGACAAATGTGAGAAGTCACACAACACCAGGTTATAGTCCAACAGCTTTATTTGAAATCACAAGCTTTCGGAGCGCTGCTCCTTCGTCAGGTGAAGTGAAGAGATGCATACAGTCACAGCATATAGTCTCTGACTATATATGCTGTGACTACAGGCATCTCTTCACTTCACCTGACGAAGGAACAGTGCTCTGAAAGCTTGTGATTTCAAATAAAGCTGTTGGACTATAACCTGGTGTTGTGTGACTTCTCGCATTGATAAAATACATGCACAACAAGGATCCTGTTTTTTTTCTTTCCGAATGTTCTTCCCTTTTTTGTCTGCTGAACATTCTAATCAATGCTGGGTTGCAGTTTCACAAGTGTCCATAGACCTCCAGTACTTCGCTCAAATGGTCATTCTTCATAAATGAGTATAGACAGGCCATTCAATCATAGGGAGGGGGGGGAAACATAATTGAACCTGATCCTATCTTCATCTGATGCCCTTTCTAGCAGAGGTCCTCAGCAGTGGTACTTCCCTCTCCCTAGTCCTGAGGGAGCTGAAGCCAATTGTAGCATCTCTACCACCACCAGGACTGAAATCTGAACACTGAGCAACTCATGTGTATCACAACAGATAGTGAATTTACCACCAGATGTGGTTATATGAAATCCTTTTTAAATTGGTGAAGTATTCAAGGTAAATGCCAGGACGAGCTGTTTGTCATATCTGTAGATAGAATATGATGGGATCAGAGATATGAGAGAGATTTTAGTTTGTTTTAAAAAACTTTGAAACCTGATTGTAAACACTTGCTGTGCAGCATGAGCAGCCTTGGCTGTGGTGTGAACATCCTGCAGTGGCCACCGCGCCTGCTGCAGTCAAGTTTCTAATGCAAGTTATTTCAGGAGCTAAGCATTCTAGAAAACTTTAAATTCAATACTACAAGACAGCCTAGGAAGTTTTTTTTAATGTCAGTTCTGTACGCAGAGAGGGTGGGTTAAATTGCAAAGGAAGTTACAAGAAAGAATAAATTGAGTTATTTTTACTCATTATATAAGGTTTCTTTCTTTACAGAAAAAAGGCAGAATCATATGACTAGCAATGAAATTCGTATTTATTTGGCAATAATTTTTTTCCCTATTATTTGGCAGCTCTGAGTCATCATTACTTTCTGGTCACTGTAACCAAATGATTCACAGATGCATCTGAGAATGCCCTCTGAGGCATATCTGACAGAGGCATATCTGACAAAGCCTTCCATTGGTACAGTCAGTTGGAACAACAACTCAAATCCATGCCCCATCTTGAATTTGAGCCAACTAAAATGCAAGGTTTCTTCAGTTCCGGCCTAGACATGATCATTTCCTTTCCTCTCTTAAGATCCCTGTCTGCCGTCTACTAATCACTGGATGAGGGAGCGTGAAGGTGCCTTACTCTCAGACATATGATTGTGTTGTGCTATGGAATTATATTCTCTGCAAATCCCTCCCTTCTGGAAAGCGCCTGGTCTGTGCTTGGTGCTTCTATCTAATGGAATTCCTGAGATCACATTCACTAAGAGAGGAGAGAAGAACTGGGGAAGCTAACTCGTGTCATGTTGTCATATGTTGGAGTTTCAGCACTGTGCTACACCATTGCACTGTCATAGGAGCAGGCCATTCAGCCCCTCGTGCCTGTTCCGCCATTCAATGAGATCATAGTTGATCTGTGTCCTAACTTTATCCACCCGCCTTGGCTCCATATTCCTTAATACCCTTGGCTAGCAAAAATCTATCTATCTCCGATGTAAAATTATTACTTGAGCTAGCATCTACTGCTTTTTATGGGAGAGAGTTCCACACTTCTCCCACTGTTTGTGTGAAGAAGTGTTTCCCGACTTCTCTCCTGAATGGCCTGGCTCTGATTTTAAGGTTACGTTCCCTTGTCCTACACTCCCCCACTAGCAGAAAAAAGTTTCTCTCGATCTACCCTGTCCACTCCTTTTCAAAATCCTAAAAAATCTCGATCAAATCACCTCTTTATCCTTCTATATTCCAGGGAATACAAGCCTAGTTTTTGTAAAATCTCCTCATAATCTAACCCTTGGAGCCCTGTTAACATTCGGGTAAATCTGCACTGCACTCCTTCCAAGGCCAGTATATCATTTCGAAGGTGCGGTGCCCAGAACTGTAGACAGGACTCCAGGTGTGGTCTTTAGGGCTTTGTATAGCTGTAGCAAATCTTCCTCCCCTTTATATCCGAGCACTCTAATTATAAAGGCTAGCATTCCATTAGCCTTTTTGATTATTTTTTGTACCTGACCACTACATTTTAGTAATCTGTGTACATGGACCCCTAAATGTCTTTGGTCCTCCAATGTTCCTAGCTTTACACCATTTAACAAATACTCACAGCTATCCTTTTTTGGTTCAAAATGGATGACCTCACACTTGCCTGCGTTGAAATCCATCTCCCACAGTTTTGCCCACTCACTTAACCTATCAATGCCTCTTAGTAAGTATTGTAGATGGGAGCATAAAATTACAATGCCACCAATCCTTGTCATCAGCAAACTTGGATATATGGCTCTCTATTGCGTTATCTGAGTCATTAATAAATATAGTGAATAGTTGTGGCCCCAGCACAGATCCTTGTGGGATACCAATAGTCACTTGCTTCCAATTCGAGTACATACCCATTATCCCTACTTTCTGTCTTCTACCGCCTAACCAATCTCCTAACCAGGTCAATAATTTGCCTTCAATTCCATGAGCTTTAATTTTAGCTAACAGTCTCTTAAGTGGAACCTTATCAAATGCCTTCTGGAAGTCCATATAAACTACATCCATAGACATTCCCCATACTACTATATTATTTCATTCCACAAAAAATTCATTTAGGTTCATTAGACATGACCGACCCATTACAAATTGATGTTGGCTCTCTAATCAGCTAAAATTTCTCCAAGTGCTCAGTCACTCTGTCCTTAATTATAAATTTCCAATAACTTCCCCACAATAGATGCTAGACTAACCAGTCTATAATTTCCTGGTTTCTCTGTCTCACCTTTCTTAAGTAATGGGATTACATTTACAATTACTCAATCTAAAGGGACAATTCCTGAATCGAGAGCGGTTTGGAAGATTATGATTTAAACCATCTGCAATTTCCTCACCTACTTCCTTGAAAACTCTAGGGTGGAAACTATCAGGTCCTGGGGATTTGTCAGTCTTTAGTGCCATTATTTTTCTAATACTGTTTTCTTGCTTACGTTAACTTTAGTGAGTTCCAGTCCTTTGATTCATTTAGTTTCCCTGGAATGTCTGTTCCTTTGATCTCCTGACAACCAGATCTCTGACAAAAGATGATGAAGGGGTCAACCAACATCATTATAACTGAGGCAGCATCATACATCAGTTCACTGAACACCAGACAGAAGTAGAAAAACTGCATCAGGTACCATATAGTTGAAGTACTGCCATCTTCATGATGGCAATCTTTTTTTTCCTGTTTGTTTGCAAAAACACCATATGATTTAAGGAACCACATTGAAACATGTTATTGCATCACTTATCATTGTGGTGAAATTGCTCTATGGCTCTTCTGATTCTTTGCTCCCCAAACTAGGAAAACATGTTTGACAAACAATTTTTGCAAAGACAGTTCCCCTTCAAAAGAGAGTTGGAGCTGGGATATTTTACATTGTTGAAGGTTGGGAGCTCTGCCAATGGTTGAGAGAGCCTGTGTTAGATATTCACCCAATAGCTGCTTATTTTGGAATCTGATTCTCCTCAGCACAGCTGAATGAGTATCACAACACTTCCACTCCATGTCTGCCACTGTTTGATTCTGTCTGTGACTGTAAAATTGCCTAATTGAATTGGGCAGCAGTCACTGACTGCAAGAGATTATGGGAATTCCTGAACACTCTTCTGGAAAAACAGATAAGCCTCCACAACCATTGCACCAAATAAATAACACGGGTTAAAATGCCAAGGCCATTACTGTGGCTATTGGGGTTTTACCTATAAAGGACAGAGATCGCCTGGATTGTGTCTGGGTTCTGTCTTTATTACAAAGAAAGTAAACTTAATCTGATTGGAAGCTACAAGTTGTTTTAATTTAGTAAATAGTCCAACTGAGGGGACAAACTTTTGGTATTGCTGCTTGATAGCCTCCTCCTTGGAACTGTGCGAGATTGACCAAGATCATTGAAAATGCTTTTTACCACCTCCAGGAAAATAATCCTGCCTCCAACTTTACCTTTTCCCCATTGCTGCCAAAATCCTCACCCACATCTTGATCACCTAAAGACTCCACTTTTCTTGTGCTTTCCTCTCCAACCTGTAAATTACAATACCTTCACAGGCCATCTTCACCTGTACAAAATCCCACACTCCCATCATCCTTGTCCTTGCTCAACACTATTTGCTCCCTATATCTGACCTGGGCGTGCTTGATGCTGATATTGAGGGTTCCCCATACCTGACCTTGATGCTGATATTAGGAGATGATCCATTTCGCAGTGCTAACATTCCTCACCTCAATGACCATTAAATTCACAAAAAATAAATTACATTCCAAGGGATAAAATGAAAAAGTGAAAGTTTTCTGTAATGTGTGGACGTATTTAGCAGCTAGGACCTTGTATTTCCACAGAGCAGTTGATTCATTCACAGAATTTGTGTCAGTCAGCAGTCAGCAACAGGACAGCAGGTCAAACCCAGGTCACACCATCACCATCTCATTTAACTGAGTGAAATCCAGTATTAAGTGGGATATTAGCAGTGTACCAGTGCTGCCACATGCTGGTGGGGATGAGGAGCTGTGCTAATCATAGCATAATAGTGAGTACATGTTATAACACAATGGCCCAGATTTTGTGGTAGAAATAACAGTGAGGTTATCGGCGCTCTCCATTATTATGGAGTAAATTGGACAGCAACTTTCAGCGTCCGCACACATGCAGTTAAACGTGGAAATCAGAAAGTTGCTGTCTGATTTGCCATGCTCCTCCAGAAGCTGCGCTATAACAGTATCTCGCCAAGAGACTCGGCATTGAAATACATGGAATAGTGTAAACTTGCGTTACTTACACACTAGATTCGTGCGAACCGGGGTCAAACAAGGCTGTGTCATCGCACCAACGCTCTTCTCGATCTTCCTTGCTGCAATGCTCCATCTCACCCTCAGTAAGCACCCCACTGGAGTGGAGCTAATTTACAGAACAAACGGGAAACTGTTCAACCTCCATCGCCTCCAGTCCAGATCCAAGGTCGTCCCATCCTCTGTCGTCGAATGACAGTATGCAGATGACGCTTGCGTCTGCGCTCACTCGGAGATCGAACTCCAAACCATCGTCAGCACCTTCACCGAAGCGTACGAGAGCATGGGCCTTACACTAAATATCCATAAGACAAAGGTCCTCTACCAACCTGCCCCTGCCACACAGTACTGCACCCCCGATTATCAAAATCCACGACAAGGCCTTGGACAACGTGGACCACTTTCCATACCTCGGGAGCCTACTGTCAACAAGGGCAGACGTCAACGACGAAGTTCAGCACCGCCTTCAGTGTGCCAGTGCAGCCTTCGGTCGCCTGAGGAAGAGAGTGTTTGAAGACCAGGACCTCAAACCCGGCACTAAGCTCATGGTCTACAGAGCAGCAGTGATACCCACCCTGCTGTATGCCTCAGAGACATGGACCATGTACAGCAGGCACCTCAGCACCGGAGAGGTACCACCAACGCTGCCTCCGCAAGATCCTGCAAATCCATTGGCAGGATAGGCGCACCAACGTCAGTGTTCTTGCTCAGGCCAACATCCCCAGCATCGAAGCTTTGACCACGCTCAATCAACTCCAATGGACGGGTCACATTGTCCGCATGCCCGATACGAGACTCCCAAAACAAGCGCTCTACTCGGAGCTCCGGCACGGCAAGAGAGCCCCTGGTGGGCAGAGGAACATAAGAAATAGGAGCAGGAGTAGGCCAATCGGCCCCCTGAGCCCGCTCCACCACTCTAAGGTCATGGCTGATCTAATCCTAACCTCAAATCTTCTATCACTCTCCATCCCACCCGAACCCAAGTGATCTCCCAGGAGAGGCGAAAAACCAGATAAAAAACCCAATGGCCAATTTGGGAGAAAAAATCTGGGAAATTCCTCTCCGACCCATCTAGGCGATCGAAACTCTTCCAGGAGATCACTCTGTCCCTATATTTTCTACAGTACTTACCTTCTGTAAAGGCGATCTCCACCCCAGCCAGGAACAGGAATAAAACCATCTCCTGAAATCTAACACAGAATTAGAACACAAGAAGTAGGAGCAGAACCAGGCTACATGGCCCCTGGGCTCGCTCCACTACCCACAGGGCCATGACCATTCCGAACCCAGACTCATGTCCAATTTCCTGCCCACTCCCCGCAACCCTGAATTCCCTTTACTTCTCGGAAACTATCTATTTCTGTTTTAAATTTTATTTAATGATGTAGCTTCCACAGCTTTCTGGGGCAGCAAATTCCACAAACCTACCACCCTCTGAATGAAGAAGTTTCTCCTCATCTCAGTTTTGAAAGAGCAGCCCCTTATTTTAAGATTATGCCCCCTAGTTCTAGTTTCACCCATCATTGGGAACATCCTCACCGCATCCACCCGATCAAGCCCCTTCACAATCTTATATGTTTCAATAAGATCACCTCTCATTCTTCTGAACTCCAATGAGTAGAGTCCCAATCTACTCAACCTCTCCTCATATGACCACCCCCTCATCCCCGGGATTAACCGAGTGAACCTTCTTTGTACTGACTCGAGAGCAAGTATGTCTTTTCTTAAGTATGGACACCAAAACTGTATGCAGTATTCCAGGTGCGGTCTCACCAATACCTTGTATAACTGCAGCAATACCTCCCTATTTTTATATTCTATCCCCCTAGCAATAAAAGCCAACATTCCATTGGCCTTCTTGATCACTTGCTGCACCTGCATACTAACTTTTTGAGTTTCGTGCACCAGGACCCCCAGATCCCTTTGTACTACAGTACTTTCCAGTTTCTTGCCATTAAGATAATAACTTGCTCTATGATTTTTCCTGCCAAAGTGCATAACCTCACACTTTCCAGTGTTGTATTCCATCTGCCAAATCTCTGCCCACTTACTTAGCCTGTCTATGTCACTTTGCAGGTTTTTTATGTCCTCCTCACTCACTACTTTCCCTCCCATCTTTGTATCATCTGCAAACTTTGATATGTTACACTCGGTCCCCTCCTCCAAATCATTAATATAGATTGTAAAGAGTTGGGGACCCAGCACTGACCCCTGCGGAACACCACTAGTTACTGATTGCCAGTCTGAGAATGAACCATTTATCCCAACTCTCTGCTTTCTGTTAGAGAGCCAATCCTCCACCCATGCCAGAATATTACCCCCAATCCCGTGATTTTTTATCTTGAGCAATAATCTTTTGTGTGGCACCTTGTCAAATGCCTTTTGGAAGTCTAAATACACTATGTCCACTGGTTCTCCTTTATCCACCCTGTATGTTACTTCCTCAAAGAACTCAAGCAAATTTGTCAAACATGACTTCCCCTTCATAAAACCATGCTGAATTTGTCCTATTAAATTATGTTTATCCAAATGTCCCGTTACTGTCTCCTTAATAATGGACTCTAACATTTTACCAACCACAGATGTTAGGCTAACAGGTCTATAGTTTCCAGCCTTCTGCCTACTACCCTTTTTAAATAAGGGTGTTACATTAGCAGTTTTCCAATCTGCCGGGACCTTTGCTGAGTCCAGGGAGTTTTGGAAAATTATTACCAATGCATCCACAATCCCTACCGCCACTTTCCTCAAGACCCTAGGATGTAAGCCATCAGGTCCAGGGGATTTATCCGGCTTGAGTCCCATTATTTTACCAAGTACCACTTCCTTAGTGATTTTAATCGTATTTAGCTCCTCTCCCCCTAGAGCCCCCTGTTTGTCCAGTGTTGGGATATTCTTAGTATCCTCAACCGTAAAGACTGATACAAAATATTTGTTCAGCGTTTTTGCCATCTCCATGTTTCCCACCATTAATTTCCCGGTCTCATCCTCTAAGGGACCAACATTTACTTTAGCCACCCTTTTTCTTTTTATATAACTATAGAAACTTTTGCTATCTGTTTTTATATTTTTTGCTAATTTACTATCATAATCTATCTTCCCTTTCTTAATCAATCTTTCAGTTATTTTTTGCTGTCTTTTAAAGACTTCCCAATCTTCTATCCTCCCACTAGATTTGGCTACCTTATATGCCCTTGTTTTTAGTCGGATACTATCCTTAATTAATTTACTTAGCCACGGATGGCTATCTTTTCTTTTACACCCTTTTTTCCTCAGTGGAATATATATTTTTTGGAAATTGTAAAATAACTCCTTAAATGTACACCACTGATCATGTACCGTCTGACCCTTTAATCTATTTTCCCAGTCCACTCTAATCAATTCCGCTCTCATACCTTCATAGTCTCCTTTATTCAAGCTCAGCACGCTTGTTTGAGATCCAACCTTCTCACCCTCTACTTGAATATGGAATTCAACCATGTTATGGTCACTCATTCCAAGGGGATCCTTTACTAGGACATTTTTAATTAATCCTGTTTCATTACACAGGACCAAATCTAAGGTTGCTTGCCCCCTGGTCGGTTCAGTTACATACTGCTCAAGAAACCCATCCCTAATACACTCAATGAACTCATCCTCAAGGCTGCACTGCCCAATTTGATTTGTCCAGTTAATATGATAGTTAAAATCCCCCATAATTATAGCTGTTCCCTTATTACAAGCCTCAACTATTTCCTGATTAATACTCTGTCGAACAGAGTTGCAACTGTTCGGAGGCCTATAGACTATGCCCACTAGTGTTTTTTTCCCCTTATTATTCCTTATCTCTACCCAAACTGTTTCACTATCCTGCTCCTTTGACCCAATATCATTTCTCTCTATTATAGTGATTCCTTCCTTTATTAACATAGCCACCCCACCTCCCCTCCCTTCCTGCCTGTCCTTCCTGATTGGGAATTAAACATACCAGGTTATTTAACAGTCATGGTCACCCTACAGCCATGTTTCTGTAATGGCCACACGACCATACCCATATGTAGTTATTTGTGCCGTTAACTCATTCATTTTGTTACGAATGCTACGTGCATTCAGATAAAGAACTTTCAAATATGTTTTGTGACACTTAGTTCCTGTTTTTTCCCCTTTTACTACTTTACCTTTTACTCCATACCTTCTGTCCCTTCCTGACACGTTCTGTTTTTTAATTTCCCCACTGCTACCTAAGGCTATGACCTTCTCTGTTGTCATTTCTGTTATTTGCTCTCTAGAAACCTCCCCCCCACTAATTAGTTTAAAGCCCTCTCTACAGCCCTAGTTATATGATTCGCCAGGACTCTAGTCCCAGCACTGGCCAAGTGGAGTCCGTCCCAATGGAACAGCTCCCTCCTGTCCCAGTACTGGTGCCAGTGTCCCAAGAAGCAAAACCCATTTCTCCCACACCAGTCTTTGAGCCATGCATTTAACTCTTTAATTTTATTTATCCTAGCCAAATTCGCTCGTGGCTCAGGTAACAATCCAGAGATTATTACCCTTGAGGTTCTGTTTTTTAATTTTGACCCCTAGCTGCTCATACTCCTTTAACAGAACCTTCTTCCTTGTCCTATCTACGTCATTTGTACCAACATGGACCACGACAACTGGATCCTCCCCCTCCCACGCCAAGTTTCCTTCCAGCCCAGAAGAGATGTCCTTAACCCTGGCACCGGGCAGGCAACACAGCCTTCGGGACTTCCGCTCTTGACTGCAGAGAACCCTATCTATCCCCCTAATGATGCTATCCCCTACCACTACAACATTTCTTTTTACTCCCTCCACTTGAATGGCCCCCTGTACCACGGTGCTGTGGCCAGGTTGCTCATCCTCCCTGCAGTCCCCGCTCCCGCCCCCACAGGGAGTAAGAACCTCGATCCTGCTTGACAAGAGCAAGGGCTGCGGCTCCTTCAGCACTACATCCTGGATCCCTGTACCTTCCTCACTCATAGTCACACCGTCCTGACCCTGACCACGGACTACATCTGCAGTAATTAATTTCATAGGTGTGACCACCTCCTGAAACATAGAGTCCAGGAACTTCTCCCCCTCCCTGATGTGTCGCAGTGTCTGAAGCTCGGTCTCAAGCTCTTTAACATGGAGCTTGAGTTCCTCTAGCAGCAAACACTTATCGCAAATGTAAACACCGCGAGCCTCAGTGGGGTCCACCAGCTCCCACATTTCGCAACAGTGACACATCACCTGTTCACCCATATCTGTGTAATTAAATAAATTTCTTATTATTAGTTATGAAGACCCTCTGCCCCGATATAGATGATAATATTACACCACTATTTAATAATGCTTCACGGACACCCTTGGAAAAAGTGTAACGTCCCCATCGACACCTGGGAATCCCTGGCCCTAGACCGCACAAAGTGGAGGAGAAGCATCCGAGAAGGCACCGAATATCTCAAGTCTCTTCGCCGGGAGCAAGCGGAAGCCAAGCGCAAGGAGTGCACGTCAACCCAAGCACCCCACCCACCCGCCCCTTCAACCACCGTCTGCCCCACCTGTGACAGAGACTGTAGGTCCTGCATTGGACTCATCAGTCACCTGCAAACTCAGACTGCCTAAGAAGAAAACACACTAGATACCCATTAAACATGCCAGAAAATGTTAGGGTTTGTCCATTCAAGTGTAAGTGAATTTTTAACAATGTGATACGCCGTAATTACTGCCAAACTACCTTTCCGGCACTGAAAATTAACTTTTATAGCCTGGAGTCCCATTCCTTCAGATTTTAATTATTGTTGGAGATTTTAAAATATTGACTTTTTTAAAACTTTTTCTTTCTGTTTCTCTCTCTCGCTCTTAATCCCATTTTCCTTTCCCTCTCTTTATTTTACTTTCTGTACCTGATTTAACACTGAATTAACTATTCTAACTTACATTTCCTGGTTTAGATCCTGCATGTCTCAGTAAGGATTCTTCAATCTGATTGGTTAAGGAGTCAGACCATTGCTTGCCCTGTTCACACAGGTCCCAGATCCCCTGTAGAGGGTGCTGCGCTGTTTTGACTTTCTAATAACCACAAGTTCCAGTGCAAAAGCCCACAGAAAGTCTGCAGGCAAATGTAAGTGTAATGAATGGCTAGTGCCATTCGTTCGGCGCTGAACTCGAAATCCGGGCCATTGAATAACCATTGATTTATCACTCTTAAACTTGCAGTGCGTATGTCGTAATCATCAAGCTTTCAATGTGGATGTCATTGGTAGGGCAACTGATTTACTGTAGCGCAACATCGTGTGATCCTTGCACACTTTCTGTGTATAGAATTTTGTGTGAATGAAAGCTGGCAGCTTATGAGTAGACCTGAGCATTAAGTGAACACTTGCCTGTGTCATCGCGCATGATGACATGGGGTGTACGTGATGCGTGGCACCTTTTTGTTGGCTCGAGTAAGGTATCCTGGGGTCGAATTTCCGCAGGGATTCTCCCGATCTCCTGCCATGCCTTCGGCAGAAGATCCATTAGAAACCCCAGAGAAACAGCGTGAGTGGCCACTTTCCCGGACTTTCCGTTGGAGTTATGGCAGGAGATCGGAAGAAACCCAGCGGAAATTCTGCCCTCGACTTAGATGGTCTCAACCTGAATCCTAATGGCCACGGATCGACAGCAGCAAACTGTCCCTAATTTGGCACCAAATTGGCAATCTTACTTCGCAAAGCTACAGGATGGCTGGTGAGAGAAATAGATAAATCTCACATTGGCAGTGGGATGTGTTGTTCTGAAGTGTTGGGGCTGCGACACATGGTTGGGGTAGAGTGGAGTGAGTTTTACGCTTCACCTTCCCTTTCACTACCTGACCCGAAGGGCTTGGTGTAGACAGTGGCTGCCCAAAGATGCTTTATATTCCAGCTGCAACACCTCCCCTTGATCAGTACTAGCTTAATTGGGGAAATAATTGAATAAATTCACCCTTGTGAACGCCACAGTATTTATCTAAAATATATAATGGAAACACACTGGAGTGAATTTAAGGTTGTAATCTGATTCCAGCATTCAGTTGAATGGTTATAAAACATTAGATCTTCATTGTAGCAGTCTGTGACTTTCGACACCCGTCAGTTATATTGCTGTTTCAGCACTCCTGGGTTTTTATGCTGCTTGATATTCAAGGCATACGTTGGCCGTTGAATTTTCTGATGGTTATTTCTCAGATGTTGTCACAGATAACGTGTCATATTGAAATATGGCCAAACAATAGACTGAAGAATGTGTGCATATCGACTATACCTGCAGGCCAGCTAAACCTGCTCTACGTAACTGCTGAAGCATTAATAAGTAAAACTGAAAGAGGGTCTATCAAAAAGAAAATGACTAGAGTCTGGGAGGTGCAGTTGGTTAACACACTGTCGTTTTAACTCTACCCCTCCCCCACTTGTTTGAAGTCTGCCCAATTTGTATAGTTCTCAGGTAATGTAGGCGTCCTAATAGCAAAACAGTTACATTTATTGTGGTTGAAAACAACTTTACGTACAGCAGCTTAGTGCGAGCTTACAAACCCCGTCGTTCAGGCTGATTGATTTCAGTCTGGATGTTACTGGTTGCCCAATTGCAGCATTGATACAGAATTTACCGGTTTAAGGGAACGTCTCAAAATCCCCATTCAAACCGATATCATTACAAAACTGATGGAAATCAAGTTTCATTTCTGGCAGCTGTAAGCAGCCTTTATGAAATATGGACAGTTACAACAATGGTAATTTTACAAAAGGCAGCCAGTGCTTGTACTTCACCCACCCAGTGTGGTAATAATCGACAGACAGTGCTTGACCTGCACCCATCCAGTGTGGTAATAATCGACTGACAGTGCTTGTACTGCACCCACCCAGTGTGGTAATAATCGACAGACAGTGCTTGTACTTCACCCACCCAGTGTGGTCATAATCGACAGACAGTGCTTGTAGTTCACCCACCCAGTGTGGTAATAATCAACAGACAGTGCTTGTACTTCACCCACCCAGTGTGGTAATAATCGACAGACCGAGCTTGTAATTCACCCACCCAGTGTGGTAATAATGGACAGACGGTGCTTGACCTACACCCACCCAGTGTGGCAAGAATCAGCAGACAGTGCTTGTACTTCACCCACCCAGTGTGGTAATAATCGACAGACAATGGTTGTACTGCACCCACCCAGTGCGGTAATAATCTACAGACAGTGCTTGTACTGCACCCACCCAGTGTGGTAATAATCGACAGACAGTGCTTGACCTTCACCCACCGTGTGCGGTAATAATCGACAGACAGTGCTTGTACTTCACTGTAGGGGGGCACCTATTAACTGGTTTATGGTAACATACCTGGCCAGCAGCCTTTTTGCCTGCTGCACTGTAAACCAATTTTAACAGCGGTTCCGAATCGCTACCCCACCTTTCAGTTCTGACTAGCGGACTTATAATTAATGATATTAAAACGGACAATTGATTTGGATGTGAGAAAAGTCAAAATTTATTAAACTAAAGAAACCATCATCAAATATAAACTATACCACACGAACACAGTAAATGCAATGGCGGGTGGGGGGGTACAGACGGCGAAAACGAGGGATACAATGATCACAATGTTATTTAAACAATCTTAGCAATTCCCTTAAATCACCACCCCAAACTCCTTGCTAGGTTGTCTTGTTGAGGAGTCAGAACACCCTGCTCACCTGTGGTCCAGCGAAGTAAAAAGAGAAAGATAGCTTCTCAGCAGCTATCTTTATACCTGTGTGCTGCTGCCGTTCTGTCTGGAAAATTCCCGCCTAAAGTTCCAGTACACAAACAAAAGGACTGTGATTGGTTGCTGAATTGCTTGTTTAAACATAGCCAGCCATAATCGGCCTCGGGTCAAGTGGGCAACTCCTGACCTCCCTGGTTTGATTGACAGGTCTTTCACACAGACACATTACAAGCTGCCTAGCTTCTTTTTGCCATGCTTTTTTGCTGATGGCCATTTTAAAACCTCTGTGTTTGACCGGGCTCAAAAGCACAAATTTTAATCAAGATGTACTGTCTCAATGTGTGTGAATACTTCCACGAATTTCCTCGATTCCATTGTAGTCCAGCTCAGCCCAGCTCAGCTCAGCAGTCTTTCGTGGTTCTGAGTATGCTTTAAAACATTGATCTGACCCAGAGGCAATTCAAAACACATATATCTTCATCCACGATGTGGACCAATGTTTCTTTTATCTTCAGGGAAATTAGGGGAATTTTGCGAAACCCCTACATCACCCAACCAGTGCGGTAATAATTGACAGACAGTGCTTGTAATTCACGCACCCAGTGTGGTAATCGACAGACAATGCTTGTACTTCACCCACCCAGTGCGGTAATAATCGACAGACAGTGCTTGTATTTCACCCACCCAGTGTGGTAATAATCTACAGACAGTGCTTGTACTTCACCCACCCAGTGTGGTGGTAATCGACAGACAATGCTTGTAATTCACCCACCCAGTGTGGTAATAATGGACAGACAGTGCTTGACCTGCACCCACCCAGTGTGGTAATAATCGACAGACAGTGCTTGTTCTTCACGCACCCAGTGTGGTGATAATCGACTGACAGTGCTTGTACTTCACCCATCCAGTGTGGTAATAATCAACAGGCAGTGGTTGTACTTCACCCACCCAGTGTGGTAATAATCGACAGGCAGTGGTTGTACTTCACCCACCCAGTGTGGTAATAATCGACAGACAGTGATTGTACTTCACCCACCCAGTGTAGTAATAATTGACAGACAGTGATTGACCTGCACCCGCGCAGTGTGGTAATAATAGACAGACCGTGCTTGTACTTTGTTGTGTATTTTGAGTGTGTATTAGAATTGTCCCACATGGGATACTGTAGTGGTGATTTGCAATGCACTATGGGAAATGTAGTGCATTGAGTGAAGAAGCACATTGGAAATAAAATGGCTGTTAACTAAACTCTCCATCCCGGAGTCCTCCTTAATTGTTATATAGGTAAGGGTATAAAACCCCTTGAGACCCAACAAAACTGGCGACGAGGACGACGGACTTGCGCATCACTTTGCACTGGAATCGGCGAGGTTTAAAGTAAGAAGTTACTGTCTTTTCTTAATGGCGCGCCTGCAGTTTAGTGCTGATGCAATCGCCTCGTAAAGGTGGCGGTTAGTGTGTTACACAAATAAGAAGGGGGAGAGTAACGATACAGTGAAACAAAGTGGAGGAGAAGGACTGTAAAGAAAAAAAAAAAAGATACAAAATGTCTATGCTAACCGGAGCGTTTGGACCATTTGATGAAACGGCAGAGCAATGGAGTGCTTATACAGAGCATTTCGGATTTTTCGTGACTGCAAATGGCATTAAAGATGACGTGAAAGTGGCGACGTTCCTCAGTGTGATCGGAGCGAAAACATTTGGCTTGTTACGGAGTTTGATGCACCCGGATAAGCCCGGCGCTAAGACATATGATCAGATTGTGGAAGTTTTGGAAACACATTTCGCACCCAAGCCGCTGCTGATTGCCGAGAGGTTCAGGTTTCACCAACGAAACCAAAGGGAGGGTGAGTCCACAGCCGAATATGTTGCAGTGCTAAAGAAGCTAACTGAGCATTGTGAGTTTGGTGAAACTCTAAATGACACTGTCCATGATAGGTTTGTGTGGATTAAGATGTGAAGCAACACAGAAGCGCTTGCTCACGTGACAAAGTGACGCTTAAATCAGCAGTGGAGCTCGCTGTGTCTGTGGAATTAGCAGCTAAAGATGCACAGCTGTTGGGGGCTGCAACAAGAGTGCACAGGGTAGCAGCTACACCGGATAAGCAGGCAAGGGGCGCCAGAGAGCGTTACAGATGTGGGAGGTCAGGTCATCAGCCAGCTGACTGCTGGTGTAAAGACCTGACCTGTCGGAAATGTGAAAAGAAAGGACACATTGAACGTGTGTGTAAAGGGCAAAGCAAACAATCCCACACAGAGACACACAAAAACAAACAAGGAAACACATCCAACTGGCATTCTAAAAAGAAAAACCGACACATGGTGAAACAAGAACAGGAAGACAGTGACACAGACTCTGATGGGGAGCTGAATCTCCGTGTGTTAACGGTGAATGGAGGCTCATCAGGCTATGGAGTCACTCGACTACTCGAGGGAATACCGGTCAAAATGGAGCTGGATACGGGGGCCGCTATCTCCTTGATTTCAGAGAAGCTATTCAAAGAAAAACTGAACCACCTATCACTGACGCCGGCCAAGCTCATCTTAAAGACCTACACTGGGGAAACAGTCCCAATGCTGGGTAAGACGGAGGTCAAGGTGGAGCTTAATGGACAAACTGTGATGCTGCCAGTTTATGTGGTCAAGGGTGACTATCCATCCCTGATGGGCAGGCCATGGTTGGAGAAAATTCATCTGGATTGGAAAAAAGTGAATGCGGTGTCAGTCAAAGAGGCAGGGCTAGCGGCAGTGTTGACAAAGCATGCGGCTGTCTTTGACGGAGAATTGGGGAGTATGAAGGGGATTACGGTCAAACTCAAGGTGAAGCCTGACAGCCAGCCACGATTCCTGAAGGCCAGGAACGTTCCCTACGCCCTCAGACCAAAGGTGGAGGCTGACCTGGAGCGTCTGGTCAAGATAGGGGTCCTGGTGCCGGTTTCGCACAGTGAGTGGGCCACGCCCGTGGTACCAGTGATGAAGAGTGACGGCGCGGTTCGCTTATGTGGAGATTTCAAAGTAACAGTGAATCCTGTGCTCTCAGCTGAACAGTACCCCCTCCCCATCATTGAAGATCTTTTCACGGGCCTAGCAGGCAGTCAGAAGTTTAGCAAGATTGATCTATGCCAAGCCTACTTGCAGATGCATGTAGAAGAGGACTCACAGAAGTACCTCACCATCACCAAGCATTGTTTCAGCGGGCTATGGACCAGATCTTAAGCAGCATTCCAGGGTGTAGGGGGTTTTGTTCCAGGGGCTTACTGTAGGTCAGCCAGTTATGTTTTCCTGAGCTGCCCTGCCCGCTGTGCGGTTGCGAATCAATCGCTTTCCCCTTCCTGATTCTGAGCTCAGGACTTATCGAGTGGTAACAAGGACAAACGAACAGACCAGTGGATTGGTGCAAGGAAAACCAATGTTTATTAATTAGAAAAGCTAACACTACAAGAAAAACAGTATTATACAGAAGATAAAAGAAATCGCTGTGGATGCAATACAGTTTTACACTTAACGGGAGAAGAAACGGACACAACGAGGGAAAAATTCTAAAATCACAATTTTGTAATACCCCTTTAACTCCCACCCTTACACCTAGCTCGGTTGTCTTGTGACGGCCAGAAAGATAATGCTCACCGGTGAAACAGATGAAAAGGCCTGGCCCTTGTGCCCCGCTGCTGCCGTCGAAATGTGCTTGCGATTCTTTCTAGATGGTTTTCTTTCTTGGTTTCTAGCAGACAAGCAGGACACTGGGCCGAGGCGAAGAGAGAGAGAGAGAGAGGTGCTGGGCCGCCCCAGTTATACCCTCTCGGCAATGGGTCATTATCGCGCCTCATCAGTCCGTTCCATTGTCCGATTTGGGCTCGAAAACGTAAGACAAGAGGACGTTGATTTTGGCCCATTTACGTTGATGGCACCGATCAGTACCACAACTGCCTTTCCATTGTTTTCTGAATGTTCCTCAATTGTTCTGAATGTTCCTCAAGCAACTGGGACTATCTCCGCCCGAACTTAGATTGTGTAGGCAAACAATTGATAACCTGCCTCAGGGCGTGAATACAACTGAGCTTGCCTCACTGCATTGTTCAAATTAAACATGCGGTCTGTGAAGCTATCAGAAAATCCATATGGATGCCGCAGGCCCTTTGGCTATGTGTCTGACCGCAGCCATTTTGAGAGGCCCTAGATTTTTAAAACACAGTCACTCCAAGGTTTCTTTAATAACTCCAATTAATCTTCGGGGGGGGGGGGGGAACATATGAAATTTTGCGAATCCCTTCAGTCCCCCCTGTGGATACTTAAACTTGCTTGAAGTGTCCATTCAAGGTGAGCAAAATTTCTGACCGCCGCAAACTACCCTCCCCTTTATTACCTATCCCCAATCCCTCGACACATACATTCCCTTACTTGGAGAGAGCCCCAGTGTACGGCAGGCATTCGGATAGAAAACAAGGTTGAATTACAATAATCCCAGCACGGAGGGGTCCAAATACCCCTGCACCACTTGGGATGAAACAGTATTTCACATACTATGCATTCTTTATTAAAATAATGAAACAGGCTGCCATCACTCGCAAGTGATGCATCACAGAACTCATACGGGTGTTCCATCTACCCGAGCATACTGGTCCTTCCATACCCTTTGTGTTCTAACTACCACCTCAGGACTCCTTTTCCTACACTGGACGCAAACCAGGTAGAGGACGATCCCGAGCTGACAGATTACTAGTATGTGCGATGCCAGACGAATCCAGGAGGGGACCTCTATATTCTCAAAGATGTCCCACCAGGGTGGGGTCGTAATACTGAGAATATCGGCCCCTATCTGGACAGTCTTCTGTTCCAGCATGTAAAAGTGTTTTTGGGAAACCACGACTGCTTTTAATAGTTTAACGAGGTGTTCTGGGAGAGGGGGGATCTGGTAGCCGAAGTGGGCTACATACTTTTGGAGGTTGGTGAAATTTTCTTTCACAGCGAGGTGAACAGTGGATGGTTCAGGGATGGGAACAATTCGTGACTGTGCCACTTGAACTTCTGCCTCGGGTTTAAAGCAGAAACTGCTGTCACTCACCGCGCACCAGCTGTGCTGACCGTGCTGGTAGTGGGACGCTGCTGTGGTGGCGCAGTATGTCCCACCTCCTATATACGCCACCTGTGGGGGGACATGGCCTTGTGCCATGGCTTCCATGGTGCAGTTTATAGGCTTCGCGTCAGCAGCTCTGAACCCGCACTGTGGATTTGAATAGGCGTTCAAGTGCTGGGGACACAGGATTATGTGTGATCCCCGGCTACGGCACCCCGAGAGGTCAGTACCCGTCATAGCATGCTCCCACTTTATGACGTAGGGCGGGACCGCTGTAAAACGAATGTGTGCACCCCCCTGAATGACTCCAATGTTCTCCACCCTGTATACCAGCGCAGGTCGGGCCGTCCCGCCCATGACTGGCATCCTTACAACTATCCCTATGATGGTGTGGTTGGAACGCCCACAGTCCACTGGGACTGGGTAGGCCTCAGAAGCTAGGCGGAGCTGGCACGGACTTAATGTGTTCTCAAAAGGGTGGAGGGCTGTGAGGTGCTTGTTGCTGATCCAGGACGGGACCAAACCTTGTTTTAGATCCTCCAGATTATTGCGGCCCTCGCCTAGCAACCATGCCCCATACAAAACGCACACCTCGTTTTGCGCCGCCTGGTCTGACGCATTCCGATCCTCCCTAATGAGCGCATTCACCGTCTTTGCATGCTTCTCCAGCTCCGCTATGATCTCCTTTAAATGGAGAGTCATGGCCTGGTCTTCGTGCAGTTCCGAACCCACCACCTTATTCTCATCAGTCAAAACCTTCTTTTACTGGGCCCTCAAACCGTTGATCTGCGACTGCAGTTCAATGTCATCTAAACTATTAATGACCGAAGACCCCGTATTAAAACCCGTTAACACATCGTTAACACTACCCCTCTTTTGTCTCCCCACCCAGTCCCCAGCCTCGCGGCTATGCGTATATAATTTGGTCTTATCGACCTCCGAAAAATCGAATTCATAAAACCTTTGAAACGTTTCTTTTAACAGGGCTTGATATAGTTTGTCCATCTCTGCAGGGCACCACGCGGGCAAGTGCACCTCTGTGAGATTTAAAATCACCGAGGCCACCGCGTAATGCATCCCTTGATACAGCACCTGGTCTGTGGGTATCAGCACCAGGCCGTTCCCTGGTCCCTTGGTGGTGGTGGGGCATCCCTCTGCTACAGTCTGTGACGTCGGGGCCTTGGGCAGGGGCTGTCGGGGACGGGTCACTAATTCAGTGGCATTAACTGAGATTGGGGAGTATGGGATCGCGCATGCGTCCAGGCGCGATTCCCAATCCATCCCCCTCCCGTTATCTTGCCACTGGCTGCGGAAAATGATGGAAATGCCTGTGGGGCAGACCTTCCCTGAACCCCACATACAGACATAGATCCCCTGATCCGGTTCCCACCATTTGTTCCCACCATTTGTCCCAGCACACACTTAACCCTCCCTGGGTCCCTGTGATGGTCCTGTGGGTGTTATTCCCTAACCTCTCCCACTCTACCCTGGGGTTCCCCATATCCTTACTTAATTTTCTAAGAAGCCACCACCACCTATCCAGGGGAACGTTGCCTTTACATGACAAACATATTCCTTTTCCCACGGTGACGCTAATCCTTGGGGTGACAATTCGTATCCTCGGGCACTGGCGGGAGGTCTCCCCATATGAAAAACCGGTCTGGCTCGAGTACTGGGTCGAATTTGACCCCAGCCATCCGGGCCAGCTCCCCTCGTGAGTGTACAAGGCGATTTCATCTGCCTCGCGTAGGCCACTCCCATCGTGGGCTAGGGGCGCCGTTTTTCCGGAGCATCCAAAGATGTGGTGGTCCTTGGTGTCACCCCTTCTCGCGAGGCTCAGCCCAGACAGGGCGAGCAGGATCACGCCTCCGAACATTCCCTTTTAATTCCCTGTAAAAGATAAAGAACATCTAGCCGGGCTCCCTGTAGGCTTCCTGGCTCGGGTGAAGTGTGAGCGCGTCCCTCGACCTCGGCTCACGTAGACAACACTGGAACGGTTCCATCTTAAAATTACATTATGGTTCCACACCTTATAATTAACCTAAACATCCTAACTTAAAACTACAAACTTAACTGCTAAAGTTATATACATCTGCCGCCCGTCTCCGAGCGGCCAGCTCAAATTCTGTCAGGACTGCTGCAGGCTGCTCCCTGCGGCATGGCTGTACTGACCTTTACTTCCGGTCCCTCACAGCCCGCGACTGCTGGCTGAGGACCTTTGTCTTTCGACTTAACTTTAACACGGGAGGTAGCCCCTTTAAACTGGGGAGCCGGCGACCATGTCTTCCTAGGCTGGGGTGTCCGAGGGGACCTCCTAGGAAGTGCTATTGGTGGGGCTACCCCAGTGAGTGGACCCTTGCTGTGGGTCACAGTCCTTGCTGGCTGGGGGCTTTTCCCCTGTGGCTCCTCCCTTCCCAAGTCTGAGCTGGGGACAAGCAACCCCTCGCTGCCTGCTGCCGGTGGCTGGGAGTTTTCCTCTCCAGGTTCAAAACCTGGGTCGGGGGCGGGGCTACCTGCCTCAGGCTCCTCCTCCTCCCCATCGGAGTCCCAGAAGAGAGGGGGAGTGGTTTGGACAGGGGCCTGGGTGATTCCTCCCCTGACACACACGACTGCGCCTGCATGTGCTGCCTGTGAGCTGGGACCTGCTGGGAGCTGAGGATTTCTAACCTTGGGTTGGATCCCAGCTGCCTGCTTTTTCGCCTCCGGTCTAAACAGCTTACATTGGCTTATATGAAACCATTTCGTCCGCCAGGGCAATTTTACGGCGTAAACCATGGGGCTGGCTTTATCTACTATGCTATAGGGTCCCATGTACAGTGGCTCCAAACTCCCTACTCGGGCGTAGTTCCTCACCATTACCTGGTCCCCTATCTCCCACTGATGACTTTTGTTAGGCTCGAGCAGCAATCGGTTATTCCGATGCTGCTTCCCCATACTACCTGCTGCCTGTTCGTAAATCTGCTTCAGGCGCTCGAGGAGTGTTCGGGTGAATTTATCCCGGTTTACCGCCCCGAAGCTGCCCTTCAGTAAGAACTGGGGCTAGGACATGGGTGGGGTTCTCATGACCCTACCGGTCATGAGCTCGTGCGGGGAATACCCCGTACTCTTTGACTGGCCCGGATCCCCATGAGGACTAGAGGCAGGACCTCTGCCCATTTTTGGGGCGAGTCCACTGTCTCCTTCCTCAGCCTTTCTTTGACGGTGCGGTTCATGCGTTCCACAATCCCTGAGGACTGTGGATTGTGGGCTACGTGCCACTTCCCCTGAATACCGAGCAACATAAGGGTATTCTGCATGACCCGGCCGGTGAAGTGGCTTCCCTGGTCGGACTCCACAAACTGGGGTAGCCCCCACCGCGAGAACACCTCCCGTACCAAGATCCTTGCAGTCCCTAATGCTGTGGCTTTTCTACAGGGGAAGGCCTCGACCCACTTGGAAAACACGTCCACCAGGACGAGGCAGTATTTGTAGCCTCCCTGGGTGGTGGGCAGGGGCCCGATGTAGTCGATCTGGATCGACTGCCATGGTCCCTCTACCCTCCTAACGTGTCCCATGGGCACCTTCCTTCTGTGGGGGTCGGGGTTATTTGCAGTGCACACAAGACAGCTAGCGCAGAACTCGTGGACATCTTCCCGGAGTCCTGGCCACCATCCCACCTGTTCCACCCGCTGCCAGGTGGCCTCAGGCCCGGGGTGTCCTGCTCCCGGCCCTTCATGAGCCAGTTGAAGGAACTCCCTCCGATGCTGCTGGGGTACTACCCACTGTCCTTCCTTGAACAGCATGCCTTCTCTTATGGATTGGGCTGCCACGCCGTAAGGGCCTTCTATCCTCCTACCCTCGCTCACTGCGCTAGTGACGGTTTTCAGGACAGGGTCCTGGGCTTGGACCGTTTTAAGATCCGGGGCTAATGCTACCCCTAAGTTCCTCTGGGTCCCACCCCTGCCTCTAACTGCTGCCACGGGCCCGGACCCATAGGGGTCCCAGAAAATGCCGGTGCGGGCACCCTCCTTGGCCAGCGTGTCGGCTTGCTGGTTGCCCTGGCTGCGGGGTTCTGTGGAGGAGTGGGCCTTCACTTTGTGGATGAAGACCTCGCCTTCCTCCCCCACGACTGCCAGGATTTTCTCCAGCAGGGGTTTTACTGTTAAGGGCCTCCCATCAACGGAGGTATATCCGCGACGGGACCAGATGGCCAGGTATTCCGTGCACGAGTTGCAAGTGAACATACTGTCCGAGCAAATTGTGTATGGGGTGGGAAAGATTTCGGGGTGGGTAACCACGTACACCACCGCGGCCAGTTCAGCCTGCTGGGTGCTCATGGTGCTGGGGAGCTTGATCGCCAAGGCAATGTTAGCCGATGGGTCATAGACTCCACATCCCGTGAGACGTTCACCAGCGGATACCATGCTGGAACCATCTACATAGATCTCACGGCCTGTGGGATGTATCCCGGCCCGTAGACCAATGTTCACCTCCCATACCCCTTCTATGGAACACTGATGGGCTGTTCCGGGATATACCATGTTAGCCGCGAGCTTCGGCTCGCAAAGGCCCCTTACCCTCAGATCCATCTGGGAAAGGAGGAGGGTCCAGCGCGCAATGCGGGCACTGCTGACTGTCCCATCTTTAATCCTCCCGTCCAGAAGCATCTGGGTGGGCGTGTGATGCGTGAGGAGGGTGATAGGAGAGGTGCCTGTGAAGATCAAGGATCTTTTCACGGCCCAATACGTGGCCAAAAGGTGCCGCTCGCAAATTGAGTACAGGTAGACTATCCTTTATCCGAAAACCTCGGGACCAGCCGTGTTTCGGTTTTCGGAAAAAATTTCGGATTTCGGAAGGTATTTTATAAGACTGGGAAATTTGTCGGGTGGGGGTCGGCGGGGGTCGGGGTCGGCGGGGGGGGTCGGGGCGGGGTTCGGCGGGGGGGTCGGGGGTCGGGGTGTGTGGTAAACCACTTTTATCGTTCACTATCGTTACACTATAGTTATCACTGTTGTATTGTTATCACTGTTCTCATTGTTGTATCACTATACGAGGTCGCCTCTTGTCGCGCTGTTATACCTGGGCTGACCACCTCCGACTCCGCCCATGGCTCCACCTACCTGCCCAGGTATAAAGGTAGCCGACTGGCTGGTATTCCTCCTTGTTGGACCCGATCACCCACGAGGGTGGGCTCTGTTATTTAGTCAATAAAAACCTTTAGTTACGTTCCTAACTCGTCGCTTTTTATTGGACGAATTGATAGGTATATCAATTTTATTGACTAAATTTTAAAGATGTCTACTACTGGCCAGCCAGAAGCCCTCCCAGAAGCACAGCCACAGCAGCTTTCAGACACCGGGCTACGCCAGCCACACCAGCCGGCTTGGCTGCAAGCCCTCAAACCACCGTACCTGGATCTAAACCCACAGGCAGCAAACTCAGCCCTCGACTTCAAACACTGGCTGGGCTGCTTCGAATCCTACCTGGAAGAATCCGGCGTCCCTCAGAGATCCAAACTAAGAGTTCTGAACGCCCAAGCGAGCCCGAGAGTATACGCACTCATCCAGGACACGACTACATACGAGGCCGCTATCAACCTACTGAAACAGCAGTACCGGAGCCCGGTAAATTACATGTACACCAGGCACCTCCTAAGATCCCGCCCGCAACAGCCAGGAGAGTCTGTAGCTGAATTTTTACGGGCGCTAAGAGCACTCGGCAGGAACTGTGACTTTAAAGCGGTGACGGCTGTTGAAAATACGGAAGATAATATCCCCAATGCCTTTGTGAAAGGCCTACGGTCCGACCACTCACAGCAAAGACTGCTTGAAGCTAAAGACCTCGACCTGGACAAAGCTGAAGCCCTCGCTCTCTCCCTAGAGGTGGCCCATCAGGACCAGGAGGCGTTTTCCAGGTACTGCTCGCGACCCTGGGACTCGGGCCTGACCCCTACCGCAATACCCTTCGCAGCGCCGCCCCCGGGACCTACCTCAGCGTCGGCATCCCGGACCCGACCGGGACCGCCACCCCCGGTACCGGCTCCAACATCGGGCACCCGCGATCGGGCCGCCGGCTGCTGCTTTTGCGGCCAGGAGAAGCACCCGAGGTGGCGCTGCCCAGCCAGGAACTCTACCTGCTCAACCTGCAGGAAGAAAGGCCACTTCTCTAAGGCCTGCAGGAGCGGATCTTCAGAGGCCAGCAGTGCCTCATGCGAACTGTGGGGGCGGCCATCTTCTTTCAAGGCAACTGAGGCCAGCATCCCCACACGTGAGTCATGGGGGCGGCCATCTTTGATCAAGGCAACCGACCCCAATAGTGCCTCATGTGAGTTATGGGGGCAGCCATCTTCTCCGCCATTTTGTCCTACCTCGTGGGAGACGCCATTTTACCCACCACGCCCGACTGCCACCGGGCCTCCGGACCCGACGACCGCCTCGCCCGCAGACGACAACGACTCGCTTACCTACACACTAGCCTCCGTCACTCTGGATCAAGCCCGCCCACACCACCTGTCCAAGTCGATGATGGACATCAAAGTAAACGGCCACGCCACGACCTGCCTGTTCGACAGCGGAAGCACGGAGAGCTTCATCCACCCAGACACGGTGAGCCACTACTCCCTCCCTGTCCTGCCAACGCGCAACCGAATCTCGATGGCATCGAGGTCCCACGCCACGGACATTAGCGGCTACTGTGTTGTGACCTTGTCGGTTAAGGGTACGGAGTATAAAAATTTTAAACTCCTCGTCCTCCCCCAGCTCTGCGCTGCCGTCCTACTAGGGCTGGACTTCCAATCCCACCTCCAAAGTGTAACCCTAGCATACGGTGGACCCCTCCCCCCACTCACAGTCGACAACCAGCGAATGTTAAACCGCCCACCGCGTAACACCTGCAGCCTATCCACCCTCAAGGTGCCGCCACCTTCCCTGTTCGCTAACCTCACCCCCAACTGCAAACCCGTCGCTACCAAGAGCAGGCGGTACAGCGCTGGGGACAGAGCCTTCATTAGCTCTGAGGTGCGGCGCCCCCTGAAAGAGGGCATTATCGAGGGGAGCAACAGCCCCTGGCGTGCCCAGGTCGTGGTCGTTAAGACCGGCGATAAAAATCGCCTGGTCATCGACTACAGCCAGACCATAAACAGATACACCCAGCTGGACGCATACCCCCTTCCCCGCATATCTGACATGGTCAATCAGATTGCACAATACCGCGTATTCTCGACCATCGACCTTAAGTCGGCCTACCACCAACTCCCTATCCACCCCGAGGACCGCCAGTACACCGCCTTCGAGGCGAATGGGCGCCTATACCACTTCCTCAGGGTCCCCTTCGGTGTCACCAACGGGGTCTCGGTCTTCCAAAGGGAGATGGACCGGATGGTTGACCAGAACGGACTGCAGGCCACATTCCCCTATCTAGATAACGTCACCATCTGCGGCCGCGACCGGCAGGACCATGACGTGAATCTGGAGAAATTCCTCCGTACGGCCCAACGGCTGAACCTCACCTACAATAAGGAGAAATGTGTGTTTAACACCTCGCGCCTTGCCATCCTTGGCTGTGTTGTAGAGAACGGACTCATCGGCCCCGACCCCGAAAGAATGCGCCCCCTCATGGAGCTACCCCTCCCCCACTGCCCTAAGGCACTTAAGAGAACCCTGGGGCTCTTCGCCTACTATGCCCAATGGGTGCCCAATTATGCGGACAAAGCCAGACCCCTCATGAAGTCCACATCCTTCCCCCTCACGGAGGAAGCGTGCGCGGCCTTCTCCCTCATCAAGGGAGACATAGCCAAGGCCACAATGCCACGGCTTCTGGCTGGCCAGTAGTAGACATCTTTAAAATTTAGTCAATAAAATTGATATACCTATCAATTTGTCCAATAAAAAGCGACGAGTTAGGAACGTAACTAAAGGTTTTTATTGACGAAATAACAGAGCCCACCCTCGTGGGTGATCAGGTCCAACAAGGAGGAATACCAGCCAGTCGACTACCTTTATACCTGGGCAGGTAGGTGGAGCCATGGGCGGAGTCGGAGGTGGTCAGCCCAGGTATAACAGCGCGACAAGAGGCGACCTCGTATCGTGATACAACAGTGATAACGGTGATAACAATACAGCAGTGATAACTATAGTGTAACGATAAAAGTGGTTTACCACAATCCCCTTCCAAGTGGAGAGCGATGCATCCGACTTCGCCCTAGCCGCTACCCTTAACCAGGAGGGGAGGCCGGTGGCCTTCTTCTCAAGGACCCTACAGGGCCCCGAGATCCGACACTCGTCGGTCGAGACGGAAGCCCAGGCAATTGTGGAGGCGGTACGGCGCTGGAGGCATTACCTGGCAGGCAAACGATTTACCCTCCTCACCGACCAACGTTCGGTTGCTTTCATGTTTAATAACAAGCTGAGGGGCAAAATCAAGAATGACATGATCTTGAGGTGGAGAATCGAGCTATCCACCTACGATTATGATATCTTGTACCGGCCAGGTAAGCTGAACGAACCCCCTGATGCTCTTTCACGAATTACATGCGCCAGCGCGCATATTGATAGACTTCAGACCCTCCACAACGACCTCTGCCACCCCGGGGTCACCAGACTTTACCATTTCATTAAGGCCCGCAACCTGACCTACTCCATCGAGGAGGTCAGGAGCATGACCAGGAACTGCCAGACCTGCGCCGAGTACAAACCGCACTTCTATAGGCCGGACAGAGCAAGCCTGATCAAGGCCACCCGCCCCTTCGAGCGCCTGAGCATCGACTTTAAGGGGCCTCTACCGTCATCTGACCGCAATGTGTACTTCCTCAACATCGTTGATGAGTACTCCTGTTTCCCTTTTGCCTTCCCCTGCCCAGACATGACCAGTACCACGGTCATCAAGTGCCTGAACGACCTCTTCGCCTTGTTCGGGTTCCCGAACTATATACATAGTGACCGGGGCTCCTCCTTCATGAGCGAGGAACTCCGTCAGTCCCTACTAGCGAGAGGTATTGCAGCAAGTAGGACCACCAGCTACAACCCCCGAGGGAACGGCCAGGTGGAAAGAGAGAACGCGACGGTATGGAAGGCCGTCCTCTTAGCCTTAAAGTCTAAGGGCCTCCCAACCTCCCGCTGGCAGGAAGTCCTCCCGACAGCACTGCACTCCATCCGGTCACTACTTTGCACTGCCGTTAACGCCACCCCCCATGAACGAATGTTTGTTTTCCCCAGGAAGTCGACTACGGGAACCACTCTACCAACCTGGCTGACCTCTCCGGGGCCCGTCTTGCTGCGAAAGCACGTGAGGGCCCATAAAACGGACCCCCTGGTCGAGAGGGTGAACCTCCTGCACGCCAACCCCCAGTACGCCTACGTGGCTTACCCAGACGGGCGGGAGGACACTGTCTCCTTACGAGACCTCGCACCCTCGGGCACTCCGGAGACACCACCTTTACCCCCCCCCCACCACCCCCCCAATTCCAGCCCAGGTAGACGGCATGCCGGAACCCCACGAGCCTTCGCCGACCACGCAGACACCAGCATTAACACCGGATAATGCAGCACCGCCGCTGCGACGATCGGAGAGGCTTACGAGGCCTCCGGACAGACTGACATACCAGAACTGGTAGTACACTTCACCCCGCCGGACTCCAATCTAAACAAGGGGTGAATGTGGTAAACCACTTTTATCGTTCACTATCGTTACACTATAGTTATCACTGTTGTATTGTTCTCACTGTTGTATCACTATACGAGGTCGCCTCTTGTCGCGCTGTTATACCTGGGCTGACCACCTCCGACTCCGCCCATGGCTCCACCTACCTGCCCAGGTATAAAGGTAGTCGGCTGGCTGGTATTCCTCCTTGTTGGACCCGATCACCCACGAGGGTGGGCTCTGTTATTTAGTCAATAAAAACCTTTAGTTACGTTCCTAACTCGTCGCTTTTTATTGGACGAATTGATAGGTATATCAGGGTGGGGGTCGGCGGGGGTCGCGGTCGGCGGGGGGTCGGGGGTGGGGGTCGGGGTCGTGCGCACGACTTACGCTGAACGAAAACACTTTCGGTTTTCAGAGGATTTCGGTTTTCGGAAGTGCGGAAAAAGGATACACTATCCCTTATCCGAAAGGGTGGGGGGGGTCGGGGGGGATAAAAGAATATCGGATAGGCCGCTGCAGCTATCGGATGGGCCGCTGTATTGTTGGGTTCACTCTCCCGGTATACCTCCTTCACACTGCCCGGCTCGGCCTGCAATCTCCTACCCAGGAGGGAACTCAGTGACCCTCTGCCCTGCTCAGCGTAAGTCGTGCGCCACTCTGGTCATGTCGTGCGCACGACTTACGCTGAACGAAAAAACCTTCGGTTTTTAGAGGGTTTCGGTTTTCGGAAGTTCGGATAAAGGGTAGTCTACCTGTAGCTCCTTTCCACGTCAGTGAGTGCTCTGGAGGAGTAGACCACGGGTCTTAGCCTGCCGTGCCGCTCCTGGAGCAGCACAGCACTGAGATTATCCCCACTGGCCGCTACCTCCAGAAAGAACTCTCTCCCTCCATCTATCGCTCCCAGGGCTGGTGCGGTCAGCAGGTCCCTCTTGAGCTGGACAAATGCTGCCTGGCACCCCTCATCCCAAGACCACTCCACTCCCTTGTGTAGGAGTCGGAGCAGAGGGGCTGCCGTGGCTGCATAATCCTCAATAAAATCCCTGCAGTACCCGGTTAGCCCTAAGAACGACCTCACACCCCTCACAGTACTGGGGACTGGTAGCTCTTGGACCGCTTCCCTCCTCGCCCTGTCTATGGCTCATTCTCCTGCGCGGATGGTCAGGCCCAGGAATTTAACTTCCCGCTGGCCGATCTGCGCCTTCTTTGGGTTGACCTTAAACCCTTTACTCTGGAGCAGCTCCAGCAATTCGGCCAGTAGCGGGCCATGCTCTCCGACTGAGTCGGTAAACAAGAGCAGGTCGTCCACATACTGCACCAATTGGGGTGGGCTGGCTAAATTCCTTTAAACTACTCGCCATGCACTGGTGAAAGATGCTGGGGCTGTTATGAAAACCTTGCGGCAAGCAGTTCCAAGTATACTGTTGCCCTTTAAAAGTAAAGGCGAACTTATACTGGTCTTCCCTCCTTAAGGTGATCGACCAAAACCCATTCGAAATATCCAGCACCGTGAACGTAGTCGCGGATGCTGGAATGCTTCCGATGAGGTCGGCGACTGCTGCCACCGTGGGGGCACATGCGGGGATATTGCTGTTGAGCACCCGATAGTCCACCGTGGCTCTCCATGAATTGTTCGGTTTCTTGACCGGCCAAAGCGGAGAATTAACATGGGTGGCTATGGGCCTCAACACTCCCTGCTGCACCAACGAGGATATGGCCATCTCCATATCGGGCTCTGCTTCTCTAGGAAAGTTATACTGCTTCTGTGGCCGGGCCATGGGGTCCCTGTCTACCCTGACCTCAAACCCAGTGACCCTCCCGCAGTCGTGTTTGTGTGTGGCGAACGCAGCTAGGTGAGCCTGCACGAATGCTTTAAATTCCTCCGGGACACCCTCCACCGTGAGCCCGAGGTCGTAACCTCCTTTCGGCTTCACAGTACACAGGGTTCCCTTCCCTTCTTTTCCTGGGATAACTACCACGCCATTCTCCTCACCCGTGTCGGCTCCCGAAAGGCAATGATTTCGGAGATCCACGAGGATCCCGTGGCCCACGATGAAGTCAGCCCCGAGGATCCCCTTTCCTCCCTCCGCTTCCCACCTCGCCAGGACACACGTCCACTTGGTTTGGAGTGGGCCCAGGCGGATTGAGAGCGGCTTGGAGAATGCTCCCGCCTGTTCCTTACCGGTGAACCCCGATAGAACGTATGGAACTCCGCTAGACAGAGGTGAGGTGGTGGGGTTAGCTGCATGGATCACGGTGCATGATGCCCCCGTATCCAGCAAATAAGTCCCTTTAACCTTCTCTACCTCCATCTGCACGAGCGGTCTCTTCCATCCATCATACCGGAGAGCACACAGGTAGACAGGCTGTGCGGGCTCTAGTCATTGTGGGGCTTCGTCAGAGGGGGTTGAGGAAGCTACCACACCGGTAGTGGCTGCTATTTTTCCCTGGCTGGCCATAAAAGATCGCATGGCCTCAAAAAATGACTCCATGGCAGTGGGGGTAATTCCTGTCTCTGCCTCCCCCGTCGCTGTCTTTTGGGCTGGGGCGGGGGGATTCTTTCCCTTGGTGTCCTTCCAGGGGTTTTTACAATCTTTGCGCCAGTGGCCGTCCTTCCCGCACCCATAGCAGTTTAACTTAGCCTGGGCGGGACGATTCCCTTCCTGGCGCCATTCCCTTTTATGCTGGGCCCCTGGTTTAACCTCGTGGACTTTCCCCTTGGGTTGGGGCGTCTCGATACCCCTGATATTTCTAAACGCTACTGTGAGCTGGCGGATCACCGTTTCTTCGGTGGTCTGGGGGCCTCGGGGGTCAAACTAGGCCGCAGCTTGAGTTCGAATTTGGGGCAGGCAGTTTGTCGTGAGACAGCGGAGCCAATGGGCCAATTGATCTCTGTTCAGGAATGCCCGCACTGGCATTCCCGGGCATGTGCTCCGGTAGACTGGCCACAGCCTGTCTGCAAACGCCTGTGGGGACTCCCCGGGGAGCTGTACCGTTTTTTCCACCCGGGCGAACGGACTCCGTCATTTAGTCCCATGGCCTCCAATATCTCATCCCTTAACGCCTCGTAATCCTTCTGCCCCTTTTTGCACTCATCTGATAAGGTTTGGAGGAGGTCACTACCCAGAGAAAACAGCAGCATTTTTGTTTGTTCTGCTTCATCGCAGTCATTAACGCACGCTGCCTGCTCTATCTCACGGAAGTGTAGAGAGGGGTCTCCCTTCACTGTAAGCTTAGGGATATGGCTAACCATGGCCCTGAGCTGTTGGGTGCCATGCGGCACTACAAACTGGTTCTGCATGGCCCCTAGGTCCTCGCCATCGGCGGGCGGGCCATACCTCCGTTGTCGGAGGGGGTACACTGGTCCCGGTCTCTCTACCAGGGCTTGCTGGGTCTCCCCTAATGCTTCATCCTCCACCCCCCCTTGCTGCCAGACCTCCTGAAAACTCGGGGCTATGGGTGGTGGCCGTGAAACCTCTGGTTCCCTAACCAGTGTCGTTCTGGGAGCTGCCTGTGGGGCTTCCCTGCTTGGGTTGCCGGTAAAATCCAACTGGCCTGCCTTCGGGCTAATGAGGCATACCATGCCCTTCGCCCTCGCTAAAGCCATGCTCAAGCTTTCTATTTCTTGCCTGCAGGGGCCATGATCTGCCTCCTCAAACCCCCGAGCGCAGGCCAGCTTATAGGCTGCTTTTACTTCGCCTACCTTTTCCTCCTGTGCCTTCAGTTCCCCCGTGAGGTGGCCAATCTCCGTCTTTAATCTCCTCTCTTTCTCCCTGGATTCTCTTGCCTGATATTCTACGTGTTCTGCCCTGAACCTAGCACTCCCCTCCAGCTCAGCTATCTTGCCTTCCAGCCTTTCTACCCTGGCCTGGTGCTCATGCTGCACTTCAGCGGCCTGGCTTTCCATGTGCTCTACCTTCCCCCGATGGTCCCGGACCATCGCTGCCCTCTCCTGGCTTACAGCCTCCAGAGCCACTAGCACCTTCCCTTCCGCTGCAACCTTTTCCTGCAGCTCCCGGGACAAATGCCTTATTTTAGTTTCCTTACTGGCCACTGCTTGGTCCAGTATGAGAACCTGCTTTTTATAACACATAAGCCATAGCGCTTTTTCAATGCCCTTGCGGCGCTCTTCACTAGCCGTCCACTGGGCGGCTGCCTCTAGGGGACGCTCGGCTTTTAACATATCGCTCACCCACTTTTTCGCGATATTTACCTTGCCGCACACATAGGTAGACAACCTTTCCTCCATTGCGGATTCCTCCTCCGCACCACTGTCTGCCTTGTTGCACACTTTCGCCTGACCTACCTGGCTCGCCATTTCTGTAGGGGGTTTTGTTCCAGGGGCTTATTGTAGGTCAGCCAGTTATGTTTTCCTGAGCTGCCCTGCCCGCTGTGCGGTTGCGAATCGCTTTCCCCTTCCTGATTCTGAGCTCAGGACTTATCGAGTGGTAACAAGGACAAACGAACAGACCAGTGGATTGGTGCAAGGAAAACCAATGTTTATTAATTAGAAAAGCTAACACTACAAGACAAACAGTATTATACAGAATATAAAAGAAATCACTATGGATGCAATACAGTTTTACACTTAACGGGAGAAGAAACGGACACAACGAGGGAAAAGTTCTAAAATCACAATTTTGTAATACCCCTTTAACTCCCACCCTTACACCTAGCTCGGTTGTCTTGTGACGGCCAGAAAGATAATGCTCACCGGTGAAACAGATGAAAAGGCCTGGCCCTTGTGCCCCGCTGCTGCCGTCGAAATGTGCTTGCGATGCTTTCTAGATGGTTTTCTTTCTTGGTTTCTAGCAGACAAGCAGGACACTGGGCCGAGGCGAAGAGAGAGAGAGAGAGAGAGAGGTGCTGGGCCGCCCCAGTTATATCCTCTCGGCAATGGGTCATTATCGCGCCTCATCAGTCCGTTCCATTGTCCGATTTGGGCTCGAAAACGTAAGACAAGAGGACCTTGATTTTGGCCCATTTACGTTGATGGCACCGATCAGTACCACAACTGCCTTTCCATTGTTTTCTGAATGTCCTTAATTGTTCTGAATGTTCCTCAATTGTTCTGAATGTTCCTCAAGCAACTGGGACTATCTCCGCCCGAACTTAGATTGTGTAGGCAAACAATTGATAACCTGCCTCAGGGCGTGAATACAACTGAGCTTGCCTCACTGCATTGTTCAAATTAAACATGCAGTCTGTGAAGCTATCAGAAAATCCATATGGATGCCGCAGGCCCTTTGGCCATGTGTCTGACCGCAGCCATTTTGAGAGGCCCTGGATTTTTAAAACATAGTCACTCCAAGGTTTCTTTAATAACTCCAATTAATCTTCGGGGGGGGGGGAACATATGAAATTTTGCGAATCCCTTCAAGGGGTACAGTGTTATCTCGACGATATCCTTGTCACAGGAAAGGACGACAACGAGCATCTGCAGAACCTGACGAAGACACTGGGAAGACTTGAAGAATATGGCTTACGCATTCGCAAGGACAAATGTGAATTTTTCAAGCCATCGGTGGAGTACCTAGGCCATGTCATCGACGCGGACGGCCTACACACAGCACCGTCGGAAGTGAAAGCCATTGCCGACGCTCCTGCACCTACAAATGTCGGCCAGCTGCGGTCATTCTTAGGTCTCCTGAACTATTACGGAAAGTTTATTCCACAGCTGGCATCACTGTTGAAGCCATTACATGAGTTGCTGTGTCAGGGCAAGGCCTGGGCGTGGACGAAGGAGTGCGAAGCTGCATTCAAGAAAGCCAAAGCAGCTTTGACTGACCCAGAGTGTTGACGCACTTTGACCCGTCGTTGCAGATTCAGCTGGCCTGTGACGCGTCGCCTTCTGGCGTCTGCGCGGCCATGTCCCACATCTTTCCCTCAGGCAAAGAGAAGCCGATTGCATTCGCGTCAAGGTCCCTGAGCAAGGCGGAGGTGAAATACCCACAGATCGAAAAAGAGGCTTTGGGCATCATCTTTGGAATCAAAAAGTTCCATCACTACTTGTTCGGAAGGAAATTCACCTTGCTGACGGATCATCGTCCTCTGACATCGATCTTTGGTCCACACACAGGAATACCCTCCCTGGCAGCGTGCAGGATGCAGCGCTGGGCGCTGATGTTAAGCACTCATGATTACAACATCAAATACCGGAGGTCAGCAGCACATGGCAATGCGGACGGATTGTCAAGACTTCCGCTGCCTGTGCCCTCTGAAGGCTGTGAGCAGAAGATTTTCTACTTTGACATGGTGAGCAATGCCCCTGTCACGGCCCGGCAGGTCAAGAAAGAGACCAGAGTGGACCCTACGCTATCCAAGGTGCTGGATCGGGTGATGCGAGGAGACAGATCACGGGTGTCAGACGCACCACCTGAGCTCCTACCTTACCTGTCGAGGGAAGGAGTTGTCTGTCACGTCAGGATGCCTCCTTTGGGGCATGCGAGTGATCATACCACCAAAGCTGTGGAAACATGTCCTCAAAGAGCTGCACTCAGGACATTGTGGTATTGTCCGGATGAAGGAGCTGGCACGAAGTTACTTCTGGTGGCCCGGTCTGGATCATGAAATTGAAGTTGAAGCGAAATCATGCCAATCATACGAGACAACCAGGGATACGCCAAGAGCAGCGCCACTGCATCCATGGGAATGGCCGGCGACATCATGGCAACGGATCCATCTGGACTTCGCGGGACCAGTGGAAGGAGCGATGTTCCTGGTCGCGGTGGACTCCCATTCCAAATGGCCGGAGGTTGTAGTAATGTCCACGACTACTACAGAGAAAACCATCGAGACTCTGAGTGAGATGTTCGGGCGATTTGGTCTGCCGGAGCAGATCGTAACCGACAATGGAACACAGTTCACATCTCAGGAGATGGAGGAGTTCCTCAAGAGCAATGGAATCCAGCACACGTTCTCCGCACCTTATCGTCCATCCATGAATGGATTGGCGGAGTGATTTGTCAGAACGCTGAAACGCGCGTTGAAAGCGGCAAGAAGTGATGCTCCTCTAAAGCAGCGCCTGAATGCTTTCTTGCTGAAATACCGAAACACGCCTCATGCTATGACTGGAGCATCTCCTGCTTACCTACTCATGGGAAGGCAGCTACGGACACGCCTTGACCTGCTGAGGCCAACGTCCACAGAAGCAGTGGTGCACACCAATCAGTAGGATCAAGTCAGCAGACGAGCTCAGAGGTCCAAAGAACGACACTTTGTGGTGGGGGGCAAAGTCCTCGTGCGTAACTACACCACCCCGGAGCGGTGGGTCCCGGCTACGGGCATTCAAAAGACGGGCCCCGTTTCATACCGAGTCCGCACCGGAGACGACCGAACATGGAGACGGCATGTAGACCAGTTACTGCCAAGACAGTCGCCACAGGTAACCCAAGAAACAGAGGATCAAGGACCTGCTGGGGGCTCCAGCAGGACTGGTCGTCCGACCCTGAGACGGTGGCACCATCCACTCTTGTGCCATCGAGGGAGGAAGCCACGCCTGCAGGGTCACGGGAGAGCCAGCCAGAGCCTGCTCCTGAGACTAGGCGTTACCCCTAAAGGGAAAGGCAGCCTCCAGAGCGCCTTAGTTACAGTTAGTGCCAACCTGTGTGCATGGGGCAGAATAATCCCCAGGGTTAGCGGAATGTAGAGGCAGTCTATCCTCTCTTCCAAAGTTATAGTCATTTTCAGTTATTCTGTTTTGTGGACATTCTATTTTAAGGGGGAGGAAATAGGTTGTGTATTTTGAATGTGTATTAGAATTGTCCCACATGGGATACCGTAGTGGTGATTTGCAATGCACTATGGGAAATATAGTGCATTGAGTGAAGAAGCACATTGTAAATAAAATGGCTGTTAACTAAACTCTCCACCCCAGAGTCCTCCTTAATAATTGTTATATAGGTAAGGGTATAAAACCCCTTGAGACACAACATACTGCACCCACCCAGTGTGGTAATAATCGACAGACAGTGCTTGTACTTCACCCACCGAGTGCGGTAATATTCGACAGACAGTGTGACATGAATCTTGACATTTATGTGGAAATGACTTATGAATTGATACAGGGCGGCCTGCTGGAGGCGCTGTCCAGGGGGAGTATAAGTACTCGGGCATTGGCCCTGCTTGCTCCCGACATTCTTTAACAGGAACCAGTGAAGGACACAACTAGATGTCCATGTTGAAAAACAGTTGATTAAAGTCTTGCTTAATACTTAGACCAAGTGCCTAGTAGTTTTCTTACGTCACAGTGCCTCACCTGCACCCACCCAGTGTGGTAATAATCGACAGACAGTGCTTGTACTTCACCCACCCAGTGTGGTAATAATCGACAGACAGTGCTTGTACTTCACCCACCCAGTGTGGTAATAATCGACAGACAGTGCTTGTACTTCATCACGCAGTGTGGTAATAATCGACAGGCAGTGCTTGTACTGCACCCACCCATTGTGGTAATAATCCACAGACAGCGCTTGTACTTCACCCAGTGTGGTAATAATCGACTGACAGTGCTTGACCTGCACCCAGCCCGTGTGGTAATAATCGACAGACAGTGTTTGTACTTCATCACGCAGTGTGGTAATAATCCACAGACAGTGCTTGTACTTCACCCACCGAGTGTGGTAATAATCCACAGACAGCGCTTGTACTTCACCCAGTGTGGTAATAATCGACAGACAGTGCTTGACCTGCACCCAGCCCGTGTGGTAATAATCGACACACAGTGCTTGTACTTCACCCACCGAGTGTGGTAATAATCGACAGACAGTGTTTGTACTTCACCCACCGAGTGTGGTAATAATCGACAGACAGTGCTTGTACTTCACCCACCGAGTGTGGTAATAATCGACAGACAGTGTTTGTACTTCACCCACCCAGTGTGGTCATAATCGACAGACAGTGCTTGTACTTCACCCAGTGTGGTAATAATCGACAGACAGTGCTTGTACTTCATCACGCAGTGTGGTAATAATCCACAGACAGTGCTTGTACTTCACCCAGTGTGGTAATAATCGACAGACAGTGCTTGTACTTCACCCAGTGTGGTAATAATCGACAGACAGTGCTTGTACTTCACCCACCGAGTGTGGTAATAATCCACAGACAGTGCTTGTACTTCACCCAGTGTGGTAATAATCCACAGACAGTGCTTGTACTTCACCCAGTGTGGTAATAATCCACAGACAGTGCTTGTACTTCACCCAGTGTGGTAATAATCGACAGACAGTGCTTGTACTTCACCCACCGAGTGTGGTAATAATCGACAGACAGTGATTGTACTTCATCCACCCAGTGTGGTAATAATCCACAGACAGTGCTTGTACTTCATCCACCGAGTGTGGTAATAATCCACAGACAGTGCTTGTACTTCATCACGCAGTGTGGTAATAATCGACAGACAGTGCTTGTACTTCACCCAGCCCGTGTGGTAATAATCGACAGACAGTGCTTGTACTTCACCCACCGAGTGTGGTAATAATCGACAGACAGTGCTTGTACTTCACCCAGCCAGTGTGGTAATAATCCACAGACAGTGCTTGTACTTCACCCAGCCCGTGTGGTAATAATCCACAGACAGTGCTTGTACTTCACCCACCCAGTGTGGTAATAATCCACAGACAGTGCTTGTACTTCATCACGCAGTGTGGTAATAATCCACAGACAGTGCTTGTACTTCACCCACCCAGTGTGGTAATAATCGACAGACAGTGCTTGTACTTCACCCACCGAGTGTGGTAATAATCGACAGACAGTGTTTGTACTTCACCCACCGAGTGTGGTAATAATCGACAGACAGTGATTGTACTTCATCACGCAGTGTGGTAATAATCGACAGACAGTGCTTGTACTTCACCCACCGAGTGTGGTAATAATCGACAGACAGTGTTTGTACTTCACCCACCCAGTGTGGTCATAATCGACAGACAGTGCTTGTACTGCACCCACCCATTGTGGTAATAATCCACAGACAGCGCTTGTACTTCACCCAGTGTGGTAATAATCGACTGACAGTGCTTGACCTGCACCCAGCCCGTGTGGTAATAATCGACAGACAGTGCTTGTACTTCACCCACCGAGTGTGGTAATAATCGACAGACAGTGTTTGTACTTCACCCACCGAGTGTGGTAATAATCGACAGACAGTGCTTGTACTTCATCACGCAGTGTGGTAATAATCGACAGACAGTGCTTGTACTTCACCCAGTGTGGTAATAATCGACAGACAGTGCTTGTACTTCATCACGCAGTGTGGTAATAATCCACAGACAGTGCTTGTACTTCACCCACCGAGTGTGGTAATAATCGACAGACAGTGATTGTACTTCATCCACCCAGTGTGGTAATAATCCACAGACAGTGCTTGTACTTCATCCACCGAGTGTGGTAATAATCCACAGACAGTGCTTGTACTTCATCACGCAGTGTGGTAATAATCGACAGACAGTGCTTGTACTTCACCCAGCCCGTGTGGTAATAATCGACAGACAGTGCTTGTACTTCACCCACCGAGTGTGGTAATAATCGACAGACAGTGCTTGTACTTCACCCAGCCAGTGTGGTAATAATCCACAGACAGTGCTTGTACTTCACCCAGCCCGTGTGGTAATAATCGACAGACAGTGCTTGTACTTCATCACGCAGTGTGGTAATAATCGACAGACAGTGCTTGTACTTCACCCACCCAGTGTGGTAATAATCCACAGACAGTGCTTGTACTTCATCACGCAGTGTGGTAATAATCGACAGACAGTGCTTGTACTTCACCCACCCAGTGTGGTCATAATCGACAGACAGTGCTTGTACCTCACCCACCCAGTGTGGTAATAATCCACAGACAGTGCTTGTACTTCACCCACCGAGTGTGGTAATAATCGACAGACAGTGCTTGTACTTCACCCACCCAGTGTGGTAATAATCCACAGACAGTGCTTGTACTTCACCCACCGAGTGTGGTAATAATCGACAGACAGTGCTTGTACTTCACCCAGCCCGTGTGGTAATAATCGACAGACAGTGCTTGTACTTCACCCACCCAGTGTGGTAATAATCCACAGACCGTGCTTGTACTTCACCCACCCAGTGTGGTAATAATCCACAGACAGTGCTTGTACTTCATCACGCAGTGTGGTAATAATCGACTGACAGTGCTTGTACTTCACCCACTGAGTGTGGTCATAATCGACAGACAGCGCTTGTACTTCACCCACCCAGTGTGGTAATAATCGACAGACAGTGCTTGTACTTCATCACGCAGTGTGGTAATAATCCACAGACAGTGCTTGTACTTCATCACGCAGTGTGGTAATAATCGACTGACAGTGCTTGTACTTCACCCACTGAGTGTGGTCATAATCGACAGACAGCGCTTGTACTTCATCACGCAGTGTGGTAATAATCGACAGACAGTGCTTGTACTTCACCCACCCAGTGTGGTAATAATCGACAGACAGTGCTTGTACTTCATCACGCAGTGTGGTAATAATCGACAGACAGTGCTTGTACTTCACCCACTGAGTGTGGTCATAATCGACAGACAGCGCTTGTACTTCATCACGCAGTGTGGTAATAATCGACAGACAGTGCTTGTACTTCACCCACCCAGTGTGGTAATAATCGACAGACAGTGCTTGTATTTCATCACGCAGTGTGGTAATAATCGACTGACCGTGCTTGTATTTCATCACGCAGTGTGGTAATAATCCACAGACAGTGCTTGTACTTCATCACGCAGTGTGGTAATAATCGACAGACAGTGCTTGTACTTCACCCACCCAGTGTGGTAATAATCAACAGACAGTGCTTGTACTTCACCCACCCAGTGTGGTAATAATCAACAGACAGTGCTTGTACTTCACCCACCGAGTGTGGTAATAATCGACTGACCGTGCTTGTACTTCATCACGCAGTGTGGTAATAATCAACAGACAGCGCTTGTACTTCATCCACCGAGTGTGGTAATAATCGACTGACCGTGCTTGTACTTCACCCAGTGTGGTAATAATCGACTGACCGTGCTTGACCTGCACCCAGCCCGTGTGGTAATAATCGACAGACAGTGTTTGTACTTCACCCAGCCCGTGTGGTAATAATCGACAGACAGTGTTTGTACTTCACCCACCCAGTGTGGTAATAATCGACAGACAGTGCTTGTACTGCACCCACCGAGTGTGGTAATAATCGACAGACAGTGTTTGTACTTCACCCACCGAGTGTGGTAATAATCGACAGACAGTGCTTGTACTTCATCACGCAGTGTGGTAATAATCAACAGACCGTGTTTGCACTTCACCCACCGAGTGTGGTAATAATCAACAGACCGTGTTTGCACTTCACCCACCGAGTGTGGTAATAATCAACAGACCGTGTTTGCACTTCACCCACCGAGTGTGGTAATAATCGACAGACAGTGTTTGTACTTCACCCACCGAGTGTGGTAATAATCGACAGACAGTGCTTGTACTTCATCACGCAGTGTGGTAATAATCCACAGACAGTGCTTGTACTTCACCCACCGAGTGTGGTAATAATCGACAGACAGTGCTTGTACTTCACCCACCCAGTGTGGTAATAATCAACAGACAGTGCTTGTACTTCACCCACCCAGTGTGGTAATAATCGACAGACAGTGTTTGCACTTCACCCACCAGTGTGGTAATTATTATGTCCGTGTATAATTGAGACACGGACTGCAGGAGTTGATGATAACAAGTCTTTACTGAATGGAGACAACCTGGAAACTGAAACTACAGAAGCCTGCTAGGGCTTTTTATACAGGGGTGGTCACTGCCGGTACTGCAGTCTGAGACCAGTTATTCCCTTAAAAGGTACATACACAACAATTCCTCCCCTTTTCGATAAACAGTACATAACATTCATTTAACAACTAAATAATAACTAATTACAATTACAATTACGGTTGCTAGATACATTGGTTGAAGTTAAGCAATTATAAGTTCAGTCTTTGAGGAGGCTTCCTGATTCTGTCTGGATAACGCCTCTTTGGGATATCAGGTTCTTCTGGCAAGATTGCGTCGGGATCAATGTCGTTGTTTGGTTCGTCTGCTTCCAATATCACCGATTTTGCGGTGGATGCAATTGGTACTTCGGTTTCATCGCCAGGTGTATCAGATCGTGGTGTGGAGTTGACGTTTTCCAGTGACTCTAGAATCTGGTCAGCATGGCATCTTACAATGCTCTCTCCAACGTCCACGGTATACATTAGAGGTCCTTGCCGTGTACAAATCGTTCCTGGCTGCCATTTCTCTGTGCGGTAGTCCCGGGCCAAAACTGGTTGACCTATCTTAAAACTCCTGGTCGGCCTTTCATTCATATTCTGAAACTGCCTGTTCTCCACATCTCTTCTGACGTTTGGCTTAACCAAATCCAAGCGGCATCGTAGCCTTCGATTGAAGAACATCATGGCTGGAGTTTGGTTGGTAACCGCATGTGTTGCATTCCGGTAGGCAAACAAGAAGTTATCCACCTTGTGTTGTAGGGGTATATCTTCATTACACATTGCCTTGATAGCCTTCTTGAATGTTTGAACAAACCTCTCGGCCAATCCATTAGTGGCTGGATGATATGGGGCGGATGTGTAATGCTTAACACCATTGTTCTTTAAGAACCTCCGGAACTCTTCAGACACAAACTGTGGTCCATTGTCAGAGCAAATCTGTTCAGGCAGCCCATTCCTGGCGAATATGGTTCGTAAGACTGTGATAGTTTTTTCTGTGGTGGTTGAGGACATTTTTATTACCTCTGGCCACTTTGTGCATCCACCGCAATTAAAAACATCGAGTCCATAAAGGGACCAGCAAAATCAATGTGCACCCTTTGCCATGGAGATGAGGGCCACTCCCATGGATGTAGAGGGGCTTGTGGTGGGGCATTTTGGACCTTCTGGCATCCTGTACAGCTCTTGGTCATCTCTTCGACTTCTCTATCGATTCCCGGCCACCACACAAACGCTCTGGCTAAGTTCTTCATTTTTACCCCTCCCAGATGACCGTCATGAAGTTCATTGAGCACTCTATCCTTCAATTTGGGTGGAATTACTACTCTGGATCCACACATCAAGGTTCCTCTGCACACTGACAGCTGTTCTCTTCTCGGCGAGAATGCTGGCAGCAGTGGTTCGCCATGTGCTGGCCATCCCTTCACCGTTAAATCATAGACCCAGGAGTGTCGGGTCATTTCGTGTTTCCTTTTCTATGTTTGCATTCGTCACAGGGAGACATTCGACTATAGTCGAGTGGAATAACTCCACTGGATCCACTGCCAGTTCTTCTTCCACCGTCGGCAACGGTAGGCGCGACAATCCATCAGCATTCCCATGCTGTTTAGTTCCTTTGTACTCGATGTCATATTGGTGTGCCCCTAGGAAAAGGGACCACCTCTGTAGCCGTTGTGCCGTCATTATCGGTACGCCCTTCTGAGGGTTGAAAATGGAGACGAGAGGTTGATGATCAGTTAGTAGAGTAAATTTCTGACCGTGCAGGTAGTGATTGAACTTCTTCACCCCCCACACCAGGCTGAGGGCCTCTCTGTCAATCTGGGCGTAGTTGCGCTCGGCTGAAGTTAACGAGCGTGACGCAAAAGCTATCGGCCTCTCTGAACCATCAAGGAATTTATGTGATAGTACCGCCCCAACACCGTAGGGAGACGCATCACACGCCAGTCTTATCGGTAGTGATGGGTTGTAGTGAGCCAATACTTCTCCTTGAAGTGATTAGGTCCTTACTCTTCTGAAAGGCCCGCTTACATTCATCACTCCATTTCCATGCTACTCCCGTTCGTAGTAGGGCGTTCAGTGGATGCAGAATTGTGGACAAATTCGGCAAAAACTTATGGTAGTAATTCACCAATCCGAGGAATGACCTCAGTTGCGACACATTTTCAGGCACTGGAGCCTTAACTACCGCTTCAATTTTGTCAGGGGACTTCTGCAACCCCTCTTCATCAATCACGTGGCCACAATACAATATCTGTTTCTTAAAAAACTCGCACTTGGGGCGATTGGCTCGTAGCCCATGTTCACGTAGTCTAGTGAGCACCTGCTCTAGGTTGGCAAGGTGTTCACTGTCATCTTCACCTGTCACTAGGATGTCGTCCAAGTAACACTGAGTCCTCGGAATCCCTTGCAGGACTTGTTCCATCGCTCTTTGCCATATCGCCGGAGCTGATGCTACTCCGAATACCAGTCGATTATACTGGTAAAGACCTTTGTGAGTGTTTATCATGAGATACTTCCAAGAGGATTCTTCAACCTCCATCTGCAAATATGCTTGTGCTAGGTCAATTTTTGTAAAACGCTTCCCTCCAGATAGTGAGGCGAAGATATCTTCTATCCTTGGAAGAGGATATTGTACTGTGTGAAGGACTGGGTTCACCATCACCTTGAAGTCCCCACAGATGCGAACCTTCCTTGGCTCCTCAGACTTATTGTTTAACGTTTTCTTCATGACAGGAACGATGGGTGTCGCCCACTTGCTCCAGTCTACCTTGGATAACACGCCTGCCTTCTCCAGATTCTCCAGCTCTGCCTCGACGGCTGGGCGAATTGCATATGGTACCGGTCTTGCTTTGAAAAACTTGGGAATTGCATTCTCCTCTTTTTATCGAGGCAGTTACGCCTTTAAGAGTGCCCAGTTCTTGTTGAAATACCTCTGGCGTCAGCTAAGATTGTTGACAATCGTCCAGGAGTGACGTCTTCATCCTTTTTGCCAGCCACCGTCAGTGCCTGAATGGCGTGCCAGTCTAAACTTATCTTTCTGGTCCATTCACGTCCCAATAACGGTGGTCCACCATCTTGCAGAATGTAGAGATACAATTTCCGTATTTTCTTGCCGTTGTATTCGACAGGCACCCTTATTTTTCCTCTGGGGTATACTTTTTGCGCCGTATACGTCCTCAAGACAATGGATGTCTCTCTCAAGGGTATGTGTGAGAATAGCCGCTTGTAGTCTCGTCGATTCATGACAGTTAGAGCTGATCCTGTATCCAATTCCATTTTGACTTGGGACCCTGCTATCGTGAGGGTGACCCAAATGGTTTGGTGATCCTCTTTTGCGATTACGTTGTGAAGTTTGAGACAGCTTAGACTCCTGTTCCCGGATTCACTATCGCTCATCTGGTCTTCGGAACTACTGTCCGTCATCTTTTGTACTTTCCTGTACGGTTCCTTAGTAGCCTTTTTGTTGTCGTTGGTCTTCTTCCCAGAGATGCAAACTCGTGCAATGTGTCCCATCTTTCCGCATTGCCTGCATATTTTGTCTTTGGACCAGCAGTCCTTCTGGTCATGGTTTGTTCTGCCGCAGCGATAACATTTTGCAAATCCCCGTGTCATTTCGTGGGTGCCGTATTCCTGTGGCTTTTGTTGTATTTCCGCAGCTCCCCTTGCTGCTGCTTCGTACGATACTGCCACGCTGAAAGCCTTATCTAGCGTCAGCTCTTTCTCTGAGAGTAACCTCTTCTGGGTTCCTTCACTCAGGAGTCCACAGACAAATTTGTCCCGTAAGGTATCTGCCAGTCCTGCTCCGAACTGGCAGTGCTTTGATAGCTTGCGTAGTTCCGTAAGGTAATCAGCATTGCTCTCATTTTTATGCTGATTGCTCCTGTGGAATTTAAATCTTTCTGCTATCAGCAGTGGTGTAGGATTTAGGTGTTCCTGTAGGATAGCAACAATTTCGTTAAAACTCTTCGCCTTCGGTTTGGCTGGAGTAAACAGGTCCCGCAATGGGCCGTACGTTCTTGCGCCCATTAAATTTAGAAATACCGATGCCTTTTTCTCCAGCTATTTCGTTTGCCTCGCAATATACCTCGACTCTTTCCACATACGTGGTCCAGTCTTCTATTGCATTATCGAAGGCAGTGATATCGCCAGTCTTTGGCATCTTGAAAATCTAAGATGGCGCCTCCCGCGCTTTTCCTTCTTCCCCGCCGAGTTAAGATGGCGCCTCCCGTGCTTTCCCGCCGCTGCCAACGCTGTTGCTGGCGATTATATTTATTTTACTATCCTGTAATGGCGACTCCCTATGGTCTTCGCACCTCCCCGATCGCTGCTGCCAACGCCGCTCTCCGCGGTATTTTAATTTTTCTATCGCGCTTCAATATTTGTTCCGTTAATTGAAGAACCGTTCCCGTCGTGGAGCGGACCCTCTGGGACACTTCCCTCCCTCTTCTTAAGTCCGAACGCTGCCCGGCTGCGAAGCACCGGCCGCGCCCTGTGTGCTCCACCCTCTCTCTCTCTCTTTGCTTCCCGACTCGCTGCCCGGCCCCGTTGCAGAGCCACCCGTTCAAGCTCTAGCCCGCCGCAGCCCAGGAAGGATCAGTGCACTACCTGCCACCAGCCCGATTAGCTGGGAAACCACAGACTGGAGACCAAGCCTGGCTCTCGACAGTCTCTCCTGCACTTTTCAATTCGATGATTTGGAGGGCGGTTGCGCACGGTCGAGGCCCGTTTCTCGAGTTTCTTTGGATTATTTTTTTTTCTTTCTTCTGGCTTCGACCTTCAATAACGTCGTCTGAGGTGCTGCCGAGTTGCAGGTAAGTTCGTTTCTTACTCGTCGCCAGTATTATGTCCGTGTATAATTGAGACACGGACTGCAGGAGTTGATGATAACAAGTCTTTACTGAATGGAGACAACCTGGAAACTGAAACTACAGAAGCCTGCTAGGGCCTTTTATACAGGGGTGGTCACTGCCGGTACTGCAGTCTGAGACCAGTTATTCCCTTAAAGGTACATACACAACAGTAATAATCGACAGACAGTGCTTGTACTTCACCCACTCAGTGTGGTAATAATCGACAGACAGTGCTTGTACTTCACCCACCCAGTGTGGTAATAATCGACAGACAGTGCTTGTACTTCACCCACCCAGTGCGGTAATAATCGACAGACAGTGCTTGACCTGCACCCACCCAGTGTGGTAAAAATCGACAGACTGTGCTTGTACTGCACCCATCCTCTTCGCACCAAGTTAATATCTGCCCCAGGAATTAAACTGAAAGTATACTTTATTTGGTGCATTTTCTGGAATTTTGGAACATTTTATGTGTCTGCCTTTCAAGCCCAATAAAATCTTATGTTTTAAATATTAAATGAAATTGTAGAGACTTCAATATAATTTTAGAGGGTCCACTTCCTTTTATTGGGAAACCCAAATACTTCGTGTTAATTTGTGAACTTAAACCTTTTGCATCGTGCACATAAAATAATCCTACCTGGCAGTACATGCTACATTCACAAGGAAAATCTGGCTCACTATTGCATCTGTCCCTGTAGCAGTCATGAAGTGGGGCATTCATAAGAAATAGGTGCAGGAGTAGACTATTCAGCCCCTTGAGCCTGCTCTGCCATTCAATAAGATTATGGCTGATCTTTGACCTGAACTGCACTCTCCTGCCTGATCTCCATCTCCCTTGATTCCCTTAGTGTCCAAACGTCTGTCGATCTCAGCCTTGCATATACTCAACGAGGACAATTGAGGATTTACCCACATGCATCAAGACCTGGACAACATTCAGTCTTGGGCTGCTAAGTGGCAAGTAACATTCGTGCCACACAAGTGCCAGGCAATGACCATCTCCAACACGAGAGAGTCGAGCCACCTCCCCTTGACATTCAGTGGGATTACCATCGGCGAATCCCCTACCATCAACATCCTGGGCGTCACCATTGACCAGAAAATTAACTGGACTAGCCACATAAATACTGTGGCTGCAAGAGCAGGTTAGAGGCTGGGTATTCTGCGGCGAGTGACTCGCCACCTGATTCTTCAAAGCCTTTCCACCATCTATAAGGCGCAAGTAAGGAGCATGATGGAATACTCTCCACTTGCCTGGATGAGTGCAGCTCCAACAACACTCAAGAAGCTCGACACCATCCTGGACAAAGCAGCCCGCTTGATTGGCATCCTATCCACCATCTTACACATTCACTCCTTCCACCACCTGCACACTGTGGCTGCAGTGTGTACCATCTACAAGATGCACTGCAGCAACTCACCAAGACTTCTTCGACAGCACCTCTACCGCCTCGAAGGACAAGGGCAGCAGGTGCATGGGAACGCCACCGCCTGAAAGTTCCCCTCCAAGTCACACACCATCCTGACTTGGAAATACAACCCCGTTCTTTCATCGCTGGGTCAAAATCCTGGAACTCCCTCCCTAGCAGCCCTGTGGAAATATCTTCACCACATGGTCTGCAGTGGTTTAAGAAGGCGGCTCACCGCCACCTTCCCAAGGGCAGTTAGGGATGGGCAATAAATGCTGGCTTTGCCAACGACACTCGTATCCCATGAATGAATAAAATAAAATACTTATTTACCTATTTTAAATAAACTACTTTTATATTTAGGTGGCTTCTGGAAGGAAAAAGGTGATTCACTATCATTGAAACAAACCTTTGAGCTAAGTTAAGATATGATCAGCCACAATCTCATTGAATGGGGCTGAATGGGCTACTCCAGTTCCTAATGAAGCTTCATATCCAAGCATTAACCCATCTGTCCTTTTTAGATTCTCCCCAACCTGCTGTGCATTTCAAATATTTTCTGTTTTTAAAACCTTAAAATATACAACAGTAGTAGGTGATAAGATAAGAAATAGGAGCAGGAGTAGGCTATACAGCCCCTCCAGGCTGCTCCGCCATTCAATAAGATCATGGCTGAACTTTTACATCAACTCTGCTTTCCCGCCCTATCCCCATTGTTGTATCTATGCTTTAATGCGTTCAATCAAGCATGTAGATACATCGAATTAAATCAGAGTCAGGCAGACAGGCTTCTAACTGTGATCTTTACTTTATTGGTAAAATGGCTGACTGCCGCTTTCCCGGGTAATTCCCATAATGCAATGCACATTACATTACCGTATTGACTGGTGTTAAACTCGCACATTACATTACCGTATTGACTGGTGTCAAACTCGCAATCAATACACGACACCCATATACCTTGATTCCCTTAGTGCCCAATAATCTGTCTATCTCAGCCTTGAATACTCAACGACTGAGCATCCACAGCTCTCTGGGGTAGAGAATTCCAAAGATTCATAACCCTCTGAGTGAAGAAATGTCTCCTCATCTCAGCCCTAAATGGCCAGCCCCATGCTTCTCTTAAATAGCTGAGGAATGCCAGACAAATGTGTCAGAAAATCATTTATTTTTGGCCAACACTAATTTATAGCCTATATTTTTTTGACCCTGAGAAAGGTTTATTTTTATTTTTCAACACTCATTCAATGTTTCACCTTGAGATTTTTGTGCTAAGAATAAATTAGCAAATATGTATCACAGTGCCATCAGGTTTTCCTAATTAAATTTCCCATAGATAATTTAAAAATCCATAGTTTGCAAAGTATTGATAGATACATATGGTTCAAAAACAACTGTATTCTTCAAATCTAATGTCTGATTCAGACCGTAGCTCCTCTGCATACCTTCTAACTCCGTGCTAAGATGTATTGAAATGAATCACCTGTTACCTGCATATGACATCATTACAAAATTGCCCAGGGAATGAGTGGCGCAGTGGGTTAACACAATGTGCTTTCACCATTGACACTGGCGAGAGTCCAACACAGATGTATGGTCTTGCATGATGTAAGCTGGAGTAGGCTTAGCCTAGTTCCCACAGCACAAAATTGTCCCTAATTTGGCATCAAATAGTAATCTTATTCAAGGAAGGCTAATGTGGGAATTGGAAGTGCCATGTTGGTGCAGTAGTAAATGTGTTTCTTGGGTTGTTCATCTTGCTGAGGCAGAGTTTTGCTCTAAAATGCTGTGTACTGATTGACCTGGAGTGCTTGATGCTGCTCACTGGGTTCCTCAGCGCAGAAACGTTGGCCAGTACCAACAAAGAGACAGTCAATGATGTGCAGCAGTTCTGATTCTTCTTTCGGAACAACAAAAGATTTGTCAAACATTTTCTCATAAAGACAGTGTGCTAAATTTTCCTTTGTGGCAAGAATCCTATTGGAACTGTGGCAGGACAGACTCTGTGCTGCCAGAGCTCCTGTTGCTGACCCCAGTGCATTTTCTGGGGTTGTCCTACATTGCTTGTTTTGGCAGGTTCCCAGTGGATTTCTTCCAGGGCCAGAAGCTTCTCTTGGTTTGGGGGAGGTGGCAGGAGGAATATTCTCCCTCAGGCCTCTGGTGCCTGCAGCAGCATAGTTGGCTGCCTCTAGAGCAGCTGAAATAGTGAAGATATGTTTTATAAATTTGAAGATTGGTGCACTGGTCACTTGCCCTGCAACCGACTGGACTCGGTTAGTGGGACATTTAGAATTAAATGCCAGTGTTGCTCTGGCAGTGGATGGGGCCTTTTTAATTTAACATTGCATAATTTTTCCCCCATCATTAATATGTAATTGGAATAATGGGAAGATGCGCTCAATGCCTGCCGTAACTTCCAGTGGAAAATTCTGGAAATGGTGGAGGCCGCAGGGCGATGGCTGCTTGTCTGTTCTACCACCTGTCTCTGTGTGGTGGAACAATGGAGAATCTTGGCTAGTGTCCTTTTAATCAAAATGGCACCCTCAGGAAGAGGTTTAAACCACAGGTTCAAGATCTATTTTGGATTTTCTACATAGGGGAGACAGGTTACAACAGCGGAGTGGGAGAAGCTCCCAGGAAATGCACCATCCTGGCTTTTTCAATTTCAATTTCAATTTTATTTGCCATATGTAACGAGTACAATGGAATGCTTACTCCCCGGTCACTCCCACAATAAGCTGTGGGAGCTCACAGAGACACGTCGCTATTCTCCAGCACCATGTTCAGAAAAGTCAATTCAATAGCATCCAATGGCAGTGGGAACACGATGTCCCTCAGTCGCTCCGTCACCGCGGCCTCCTCCTCACTGTTGCCGTCTCCACGATGTGGTGGCCTGCTTCTCCCGCTCACGGTCAGGCCTCTGGCCACCATGCCCGGCTCTCCCTCCTCCCAGTCGGACTGCGAGCTTCCCGCCGAGGAGCTGCCGGCTGACGTGCTGTAGCGGGTCATTGTAGCTGCTGCTGCTGCTGCTTACTGCTGCTGCACTGCCTCCGCCCGACTCGCCGAACACATCGTCGAGATGTATAAGCTCCGGTCGCCGCGGCCTCCTCGCTGTCGCCGGCTCCACGGTCCGACGGCCCGGGGTCTGCTTCTCCCACTCACGGTCCGGCCTCTGGCCGCCATGCCTGGCTCCCTCCTCCCAGTCGGAATGCGAGCTTCCCGCTGAGGAGCTGCCGGCCGACGTGCTGTAGCGGGTCATCGTGGCTGTTGCTGCTGCTTGTTGCTGCCTCCGCCTGACTTGCCGAACACATCGCTCCGGCAGCGGGAGCGGGCCGTCCGAAGCAGGGAGAGCGCTTACCTCCGGACTGCCTCGGTCGCCATCTTGACTTACCTCAACTTGTTCTGGTTTAGTTATTCCACAATTATATCTCATTTCTTTCATCATTTGGTAACTTTCTTTGGCATTGAGAGATGCTCTTATCTAATAAATCACAACACTGGAACACAAGGCAGAGCTGACAGCATCTTGAACAACGCCTCTGACAACTGAACAGGGAGATGGAGAATGAGCTTCCCTGCCTTCCCCTGCATTCAGTCTGGTATCAGTAATTGCAAGTATGTTTTGAAATCCTCATGGTCAATCCAAAGTATCTTTGTTGCTTGTCCCCTTCTGGTACTGGCCTAGAGAATATTGTGACATTCTCCATCTACAGCACATCAGATAAAAAGTAACTAGTGCAGTAAGCATAACTGCATGGTGAATGTATGTCTCAATGTCAAGTGTAGTGAAAGTTAATCATGATATAAGCAAGTGATGTAAGCCCCCAAAGTGCGGACTAAGTGATATACAAAGTCGACGTCACTGGCTTGTTGAAAGAAAGACAGACCCAATAATTGAAGTCAAAACGGTTTATTCAGGCCTGGGGAGAGCTTCTCGTATCCCAACACAAGTCCCACCTCCACTGAACCTCTCAAGATCCACACAGTTATACACATTTTGCAAGCCCTCCCTCCTCAGAGATCCAATCGATTTAAAAGTCTATACATTAATCACTATCTAGGAATGTCTAATTCATACAGAATAACCTGTAAGATAAGTTTCATTTTCCCCTGAAGGAGACATGCAAGTCTGCTGATTTCTTGGAAATGAGTCATCCAGGTCGGCTGATTTCTGGGAAATGAGTCATTCACCCCTTCTGGCCCCTACTAAGTTTCATTTCTCCAGAAATGGGCTATGCCAGTGTTTCCTTTTGTAAGTTTCATCTCTCTAAACTGGTAGAGTCATTTCTGCAATTAAACATACAAATAATTAGTACACTTCATCTTTAAACATTCTGTGGCTGCATTTGAGTTCTATCAAACATGCCCTGTTATGCTCAATTTTAATATCTTACTTCACAAGTATAAAATTATTTGTGTTGTTGCAGATTTTTCTGCTGATAAACCTGATGGTGCCCTTACTTTGGAGTGGGATTCGCAGGGAGCACTGATGCGGAAATCACAGGCCCATGCTTAATGGATGGAAAAATCAGGCACTGAAGGCTCACAATTTCTTAATTAGCAGTCCCTTTGAGTGCCACTCTGTGCCTGAGCACTTGATCAGGGAATCGGCCCTATGTTTATTTTCCACTCGAAATTTCCTAATTTTTTTCCCATTTGTTGAAGGTGCTTGGGCTCAGTTCCACAGGCGCTGACACCCTTCCGGTAACTCCCTCAAATAGTCATTGTTCATCTCTGAGCGCACAGAACAGTTACTTTACAATAGGGAGCATCGGAGCTGAGCCTAATCTGTCCTAATGGGCGTCCATGCACATCCACTTTTCATCACATCATTGAATATTGATTAGGAGTGTGAATCCTGGCTGTTTTTTCCCTTCCCTTCCCCAGGCATGCAGTGGCCAGTAGTCCTTTGCAGGCCAGTTTGGTGTTATCTGACTGTTTGCCGACATCAATCAACCCAATGAATTTTCCCTCCAAATTTCCTAAAAAAGCACGGACTCAATCAAACTTTTGCTTTTATTATGTTTGGACTTGAATAAACATCAGTAACTTCAGGTTATATATATTTTCTTGCAGACTGAGACAAAGTGTGAATAAGCCAGAACTTCCCACCCCCCACGCCAAAAGCCACCTTATTCGGCTCCTGTAAAAGAAAACTTCATACATTTGTCCCCAACTCCATCCCCCTCCTTGGATGCTTGCTCAGGCTGAACCAGGTGTTTGCAACCTTAGTGTCCTGTTCAACCCTCAGCTTTTGTTGCCTCCAGGCTAGATTTTTCCAACAACGTCCTCACTCGCCTCCTGAACTCCACCTGACACAAACTCCAACTTGTCCAAAACTCTCTCACCTGCACCTTTTCCTGCATTAAGTTCCACTCGGCTACCATCCCTGTCTGGACCAACCTCCATTTGTCCCCTAACATATTGAATTTCAAGTCCTTATCCTTATTTACAAATGCCTCCCTGGCCTTACCCCAGTCTACCTCCTCCAACCCGTACTCTTTGGTCCTCTGACTTTGGCCTCACTCTCTCCACTTCACTATCCATGGCAGAGCCTCTCGGCTGTCTAGGCTGTTAGGAACTCCCTTCCTAAACCCCTCTGCTTTGCTACTACTCTACTCGCCTTTAAACGCTTCCTTAAAACCTATCTATTTGACCATGCTTTCAGTTATCTCTCAACTCTTCTACTACTGCTCGGTATCTATTCCTAAAGGCGCTATATAAATGAAAGTTTTTTATGTACTAACTAGGCAATTGGGGAAACATGCTCCATTTCTTCCTTCCTATTTCTCCCTGTACTTCTTTCCTGAGGCAGTGAATTATGCTGGCACTTCACTAAAGTGGTATTTTTTTTCACACATGAGCCTGGATGACTGTCGGCGGGTAATTGTAGGCATCTACCCGGCAATGTGGAAAATTGCCCAAGTATGTCCAGTCTACAAAAAGCAGGACAAATCCGACCCGGCCAATTACCGTCCCATCAGTCTACTCTCAATCATCAGCAAAGTGATGGAAGGTGTCATCGACAGTGCTATCAAGCGGCACTTACTCAGCAATAACCTGCTAACTGACGCCCAGTTTGGGTTCTGCCAGGGCCACTCAGCTCCTGACCTCATTACAGCCTTGGTCCAAACATGGACAAAAGAGCTGAACTCAAGAGGGGAGGTGAGAGTGACTGCCCTTGACATCAAGGCAGCATTTGATCAAGTGTGGCATCAAGGAGCCCTAGCAAAACTGAAGTCAATGGGAATCAAGAGGAAAACTCTCCATTGGTTTGAATCATACCTAGCACAAAGGAAGTTGGCTGTGGTTGTTGGAGGTCATTCATCTCAATCACATGACATCACTGCAGGAGTTCCTCAGGGCAGTGTGCTAGGCCCAACCATCTTCAGCTGTTTCATCAATGACCTTCCCTCCATCATAAGGTCAGAAGTGGGGATGTTCACTGATGATTGCACACTGTTCAGCACCATTCGAGACTCGTCAGATACTGACGCAGTCCGTGTCCATATGCAGCAAGACCTGGACAACATTCAGACTTGGGCTGACAAGTGGCAAGTGTATTGATTTGTATGTGGGTTCAATGATGACACATTCATGAAAGAGAATGTCTTTTAATCTAAAGTATGTTCAACTCATTTAACAGCATTACAGGAGACACCATCTTAGAGATCCATCTAAAACGAAACTAAAACTAAACTCTCTCTCTCTCTCACATGCCCTCTGCTGGTAAGGCATAAATAATCAAACAGGCAAATATGCTGGTAAGGCATCATAATCAAACAGGCAAATACCATCACTATTTGCTGATATCATTACATCTCCCTTTCTTAAAACAAAAGTATTTTACTTTTATCTAACAACATATCTTTGTATTACTCTGCATTTTAACTGTAACACTTAATGAACTTACATTATCATTATCAAGGTTTTTTTAACCTTGTTTTGTGTGTTCACATGAAATATGTAAATACACTAGAACTTGAAAAGAGAATAAGATAACATTACTTCCTTCTATAACAATAGTCCTTAAACTTGCTCAATGAGTCTCAGGAGGCTTCACGTGTCTTGAGGATTTTCTGATTGATTGTCCTTGAATCTGAGTTGTTGCCTCAGATGATGATTTCTCAGCTGTGTGATCAGGTTGTTCAACAGTATCAGTCTTTTGACCTGCTGTGTGATCAGGTTGTTCAACAGTATCAGTCTTTTGACCTGCTGTGGCTGGTCCCATGAGAAGATCTCGACGATTTCTTCGCAGAACAGCACCCTCATCTGTCTGAATGGTGTATGATCTTGGTTGTACTTCACTCAGGACAGTTCCCTTCTGAGTCCATATGTTTGTTTTGTCTTTGAACCTTACTTGGTCACCAGTGTGGAGTTCAGGTAGGTTTTGTGTTCCTCTGTCATAGTAGTACTTTTGCTTTTCTTTCTGTTCTTTGAACTTCCTCACTTTCTCCCCCTCTTTTGTTTTCAGGAGTTTCTCCGGGATGGGTAGGTTTGACCTTAGCAGACGTCCCATAAGGAGTTGGGCTGGTGACATACCACACTCGAGCGGCGTTGTGCGGTATACAAGCATGCTCTGGTAGAAGTCAGTTCCACTGTCTTTCGCCTTGTACATCAGTCTTTTCACTGGACCGATTTTTCCACTAGTCCATTGGACTGTGGAAAGTGAGGACTTGACGTTGTGTGGGCAAAGTCCCACTCTTTGGCAAAGTGTCGGAAACTTGCATTGTAAAACTGGGGTCCGTTGTCTGTGAAGACCTCGCTTGCCACGCCATGTCTGGAGAATATGGCTTTCATACATGTTATCACAGCATCTGCAGTGGTAGTGTACAGTCTACAAACCTCTGGATACAGGGAGTAATAGTCTGTGACTACAAGATAGTCCTTCCCTTGACATACGAATAGGTCAGCGCCTACCTTCTGGTAAGGTCTGTCTGGCGCTGGGTGTGGCTTTAGTGGTTCTACCGGATTGCTTGCTCGATATTTCAGGCATATTGTGCAGTTTGACACCTCATTTGTCACATCTTGGTTGATTCGTGGCCAGTACATCACCTCTCGTGCTCTTTTCTTACACTTTTCGATTCCCAGATGTCCTCCATGGATCCTTTTTAGCATCTCTTTTCTCAGACTCTTTGGGATAACTATTTTACTTCCTTTGTAGATGATGTCTTCGACCACTGATAGTTCCGCCCTGCAGTTCCAGTACTCTGCCATGTCAGGTGAGCAGTCTTGCTTCATGTTGGGCCATCCATCCAAGATGCTTTTCCTCAGTCGTCTCATTGTTTCATCTTTGTTTGTCTCAGTCTTTATGAGCTCCATTTTTGCATCTGCTATGGGCAGTGCACTTGTGATCATGTCCATGTAGGCGTTCACTTTTTCATCCACTTTGGTGTTTGCGGGCTCACTTGGGTCTACAGCTCTGGACAACGTGTCTGCTGTATACATCAGCTTACCCGGTGTGTACGCAACATTCAGTGTATAGCGTTGCAGCCTGATCATCATTCTTTGTATTCGAAGCGGACATCCATTTAGTGGCTTTTGGAACAATGCAATCAAGGGCTTATGGTCAGTCTCTACACTGATTGCTTGTCCTGACACAAACTGGTGAAATCTTTCACAGGCGTATGTGATGCTGAGCAGCTCCTTTTCTATTTGAGCATATCGCGTCTCCGCGTCTGTCATTGAGCGCGATGCATATGCAATAGGTTGCCAGTAGTCATATTTTTGCAGAAGAACGGCACCGAGCCCACTCTGTGATGCATCTGATGATATCTTGATGGGTCTCGCTGGGTCATAAAACCTCAACTGGTTCCTCTGTGAGCAGTTTCTTTAGATCGCTCCATGACTTCTCATGCTCATGATTCCATTCCCATTCTATGTTCTTTTCAGTTAGTCGTCTCAGTGGCGCCATCTTTTCTGAGAGGTTGGATATGAATTTACCCATGTAGTTGATCATTCCATTAAACCTCTGCACGTCCTTTTTGCATTGTGGCTTTGGCATATTCTCAATGGCGGACACCTTTCTGGGATCTGGTCTGATGCCCTCACTGCTAAGGATATCTCCCACGAATGTCAGTTCTGTCACCCCGAGCTGGCATTTCTCTCTATTCAGCTTCAGGTTTGTTTTCCTTGTTGCTTCCAGCACTTTTTTCAGTCTTTCGTCATGCTCAGTTCTCGTGGTTCCCCATACTATGATGTCATCCATTGATGTATCAACTCCCTCCAGGTGCTCATAGATCATATGGATAGTTTTGTGATACACTTCAGGAGCTGAGGCAATGCCAAATGGTAACCTTAGGAATCTGTATCTGCCAAATGGACTGTTGAACGTGCACAGTCTTGAACTTGCCTCGTCCAATTTCATCTGCCAAAATCCTGATGATGCATCTAACTTGCTGAAATACTTTGCATTTGCAAACTGTGACATGATTTCCTCACGTGTAGGAAGCTTGAAGTGCTCTCTCTTTATTGCTCTGTTTAGATCTCTTGGATCCAGGCAAATTCTGAGCTTTCCATTCTTTTTGTCCACAACGACGAGGGAACTCACCCACTAAGTTGGCTCATCTATCTTCTGAATCACGTTCAGGCTTTCCATCCTGTCCAACTCTGCCTTCAGTTGCTTTTGAAGAGCAAACGGAACTTTTCTGCATGGATGTATGACCGTTGGCATACTTTTATCTACTCTGATCGTGTGTCCTCCTGGAAGGCAGCCTAGACCCTGAAATAGGTCGTTGTACTCTTTCTTGAGTTCATCATAGACTGACTCTCCTTCGCTTTCCACAATGAGGACTCTCTTTACCAGGTTGAGTCTCTCACAGGCTATTAAACCTAGTATGGCCTGCAAATCCTTTGGCACCACGATTAATGCTAGCATGTGCTCTCTGTCCTTGTGTGTCACTTTGACAATGCATCTTCCTTTCACTGGTATATCAGTACCTGAGTATCCTGTCACTTTCACTTTTATTCCATGTATCTTTGATCTGGGTCTAATTTTCTTAAAATCAGTCTCTGATATCACATTAACTTGTGCTGCAGTATCCAATTTAAATGGAATGTGTGTGTCATTCACTTTTAGTGTCAACATCCAGTCTCTTTTTTCTTTTTTGTTTTCAGACACAACATCTACATAGAACTCCTCTATCTCGCTTTCATCTACTGCATGGACCTTGCTTTGTTGCGCTTGGTTCTTACAGCAACGGGCATAATGGTTGTTTTTGTTGCAACTATTGCATGTTTTACCATATGCTGGACACTTTTTTGGTGGATGCTGTGTACCGCATCGAATAAATGACTTTCGATTGTCCCTTTCATTTTTGTTCGCTGGCCACGCCTCTTTTTTCACATTGGCGCTCTTTTTGTTAAACGGTTTGTGTCCGTTCATTCTCACTGCAGCCACGTTGCAGCTACTGTCACTGAACAGCTCCTTTGCCTGCAACTTCACAGTCTCTGTAGCCCTACACAGTGCTATGGCTTTTCCCAGGTCTAGATCTTGCTCTCTTAGCAGTCTTTCCCTTAGACCATTATCTGGAATACCACACACCAGTCTGTCTTTTATCAGCGAGTCTGTCAGTCCCCCAAATTCACATGTTTTGCTTCTGTTTCTCAGTTCAGTCACATACTGATCAATAGTCTCTCCCGTTTTCTGTACACATGTGAAAAATCTGTGCCTCTCAAACATCACGTTACGTTTAGGTATGCAGTAGGCCTCAAACTGTTCCATTATTTTATCCAACTTCATTTTGTCTCCATCAGCAGCGAATGTGAAGTTATTATACACCTCCAGCGCTTCATCACCCACGACATGCAAGAACACTGACGCTTTCATTTTATCACTTTTCTCGTCAGCTCCGATTGCCGCTAAATACAACTCCAAACGTTGTTTAAATCTCCTCCAATTTTCAGCCACATTACCTGTCAACTGAAGCTTCGCCGGTGGGAGTAAACCTTCCATTTTTCACTTCGTTAGCTATTCTTCAATGGTAAGTAACGATGTTCTCTTTTGGCTTGCTAATATGTGGAGAGCTGATTTAACTTCAGATTTTTCCTCTTCATCTCTTTCAATCACTTCTGACACCATGTATTGATTTGTATGTGGGTTCAATGATGACACATTCATGAAAGAGAATGTCTTTTAATCTAAAGTATGTTCAACTCATTTAACAGCATTACAGGAGACACCATCTTAGAGATCCATCTAAAACGAAACTAAAACTAAACTCTCTCTCTCTCACATGCCCTCTGCTGGTAAGGCATAAATAATCAAACAGGCAAATATGCTGGTAAGGCATCATAATCAAACAGGCAAATACCATCACTATTTGCTGATATCATTACAGCAAGTAACATTCGCACCACACAAGTGCCAGGCAATGACCATCTCCAACAAGCGAGACTCTAACCATCTCCCCTTGACATTCAATGGCATTACCATCGCTGAATCCCCCACTATCAACATCCTGGGGGTTACCATTGATCAGAAACTGAACTGGACCAGCCATGTCAATACTGTGGCTACAAGAGCAGGCCAGAGGCTGGGAATTCTGCGGCGAGCGTCTCACCTCCCGACTCCCCAAAGCCTTTCCACCATCTACAAGGCACAAGTCAGGAGTGTGATGGAATACTCTCCACTTGCCTGGATGAGTGCAGCTCCAACATCACTCAAGAAGCTCGACACCATTCAGGATAAAGCAGCCCGCTTGATTGGCACTCCATCCACCACCTTCAACATTCACTCCCTCCACTACCGGCGCACTGTGGCTGCAGTGTGTACCATCTACAAGATGCACTGCAGCAACTCGCCAAAGCTCCTTCAACAGCACCTTCCAAACCCGCGACCTATACCACTTAGAAGGACAAGGGCAACAGACGCATGGGAACATCACCACCTACAAGTTCTCCTCCAAGCCACACACCATCCTGACTTGGACCTGTATCGCCGTTCCTTCACTGTCGCTGGGCCAAAATCCTGGAACTCCCTTCCTAACAGCATTGTGGGTGTACCTACACCATATGGACTGCAGCGGTTCAAGAAGGCGGCTCACCACCATCTTCTCAAGGGCAATTAGGGATGGGCACGAAATGCAGGCCTAGTCAGCGACGCCCACATCGCATCAATGAATAAAAAAAATAAAAAAATTTGACCATGGGCTGTTCATAGCAAAGTACAATGCTGTCCTCGCTGGCACTCTGAGGCCAGTTGGAGCTTCCAGAATGGCAGCTGCAAGTGCTTCAGTTGATGCCTTGGGTGCCAGACTTGACACGGCAATTTCCTAAGGCTTCAAAGTCTTGATCGGAAAGATTTCATCTGCTTGTTCACTGACCATTGGCCGAACAGAGTCCGTGCCCAGTACCAGTGGCCTGGCAGGTGTGTGCATGCATAATGGCACTGTTCAGTGCAGTGAGACATCTGTTCCCTTCCTCCAAACCCCTCTGATGCCTGCACAGTGAATAAGCTGCCAGGGACAGGCTGACATTAAACACCATAAAGGATGTGTATCTGAAGCTGGTCCCTCTGGTACTTCATTCTCCCTGAGACAAAGACCACCTCAGGATGCAAAGGCTGCTGCCACAAGGCATCAGCCACCCAACTTACAACCTCCCGTCACATAGAGAGGACCTCGGAGAAGTAAAGGCTAAGTTCACGAGGAAGCAATGTTATAGGTACTGTGGTAAAAAAACAGTAGGATGATGGATTGCATACGAAGCTGTCGAGGATCAGTGCACAATTTATGCGCAGACACAGCTAAAACTTGAATTACAAATTATTGCAGATGACATAAAGACAAGGAGGAATGGTCAATTTCCTTCCCAGTGCTCCCTCAATCCATCCTCCCATGTTCCCCAGGGACAGAGCGCTGAATACTAATTTGATGAAGAGTCCAGCTCCTGGTGGAGGGAAATCTGAGAATAATGCACCAGAACACATGTTTTAATGATCCCTTTTCATCGATTTCAGTCTTTCTCTCCTGCCCTCTCTCATTAATGTTGTTGCCTTGTTGGGGTCCAATTCCCTGCACTCCAGATTCTCTGTAGGTCCTCAGCCATTATTCATTCCTGAGCCTTTTTAGTGCAGGGTCCTCCACAGCTGAGCCTCATCCTACATCCACACACGTGCACACTAGATAGTGGACGGGAGCGGGAACCCTAGCCAATTTTCCCCTCCTAATCCAGGTGGGTTGAGTCTGTTTAGCACCTTTATTTCTGCCAAGTCTGAGATCAGCTAATAACACAGACTTGGAAATGAACTTGAGGACCTTCCTGGTTTGTGTGGCTCATCTACTCATTGGACAAAGGTGCTGAGCCATGAGGGAGCCCTGCATTCAGCCTCTCACCCTGAGGAGAAAATTGGGATGGGTGATTGAGGAATTATTGGAAGAATTGAGAGAGCTGTGGGTTGCATCAAATCCGGCCTATAGTGGACCTGGGAGAGCTTGCTGCTATCACTTGGGGGGCAGAAGTCGGGGGAGTGGGGAACTGTAACTTGGCTTTGCCAAGCTGGTAACAGGATCACTACAAAATGACACTTATTTCCTGCTGGAATCGGCCATTCTCGGCACAGAGCAGACTTGCATTATGCTCTTTGCTGTGCATTGTACGTGGAATGTAAGATTAAAGATAGGATGGTAGGAGCCCTGTCAGATATCCCTTTGGGAATGAACACTTCAGTAACTGTTGACAGAGCTGTTAATCTCAAAATATGTTTGTGCTTCGAAGATGTGTTCTTGTCTGCTTTATCTATTAGGGAAGTAATGAAAATAGCCTTTTTCTTATGAAAAGCATCGAGAGTTGCTTTTAGCTGTTTTTCATATTGGCAGCAAGGAATAAAGAACTTGACGTGAGAGATTGGAGCCACTGGCACTCCATTTATCTCCAACTACCTATCCAACTCTCTCCATCCTTAGGAATGCGATGTGGGAGACTTATTGTTTACTTTAGGAATGGTGTCATAATTGTGACTGAACAAGGAAAATACCAAACGAATTGTGAGAACGCCATTGATAACCCAGGCAGTGAATACATTAAAACATTGGCACAGATTATCTATATATATAAAGGATACATCTGTCTGTCTGTCATTCCGTCTGTCTGTATTGAATTAACTCGAAAGTTACATAGCGTACCTACACGTGTGTTACGTCGAAAGAAAGCTGACGATTCCAGAACCGTCCTAAGCGTATTTACGTTTCGGCCAGGCAAAAATTGCGCCCGCGGTATCCAAAAAACGTTCAACATTCCACTCATTATCCGCTCATTAGCATCGAGTGACGTCGAGGTCGACCAATCGTACGGCGGGTTCCTGGTGCATGCGGCCGGGCCCTCCTACGGTCGAGTGACGGGACGATTAACCAATCCTACGCTTCGGTGACCTGACGGTTCACCAATCGGTGCGTGTGTGGGCGGGCCTTATCGTTCTGAACCGAGGTGAGTTGCTGCCATCTTGATTCCAAACTTTTCCTTTCTTTTTCCCGCTTTCTGCGTGTTTCTTTTCAAATCTACATTTCCAGCAAAAAATAAGTTGCTTTTAAAAGACAAATTGTTTTTTAAAAAAGTTAATTAATTTGTAAATCTTTTGTCTAACCTCTCTAATTTTCCTAGCTTTCACCGTTTTTCCAGGCCTCAAAGCCTGGGCGTCTGTTGACCAGCCACGCCCGAGCTAGGCGCCTCCCGTCGCGATCTTTGTGAAGGCTGCAGGGGGCGGGCCTGAGCCGAGCGTCGCCACCGCCACCATCTTAGTAAAGGCGGGCGGGGCGGGAGTCAACGTCCGCGTCATCTTCTGCCCGGAGCGCGACTTGAGTCCGGCCGGGCCTCACGCGGTAGGTTGCGCGGCGGCGTCTCTCTGGTCTTGAAGCCGGCTCGGGCGGGGACATCGGGAGGCGGCACATCGGGAGATCGCGGGGCGGGAGATCGGGGGGGCGGGACATCGAGAGATCGGGGGCAGGACATCGGGAGATTGGG